>NC_048604.1:19343710-19943710 GCF_003668045.3 Cricetulus griseus | reverse complement strand
TGATGATGATGATAATGGAACTCACAAGATTCATGGGTGTGCAATATGAAATTATAGTTCTGTTTGTGTGAGAATCATGATTTGAATTCCAATCCTGCTGGTTCCAAATCCAGTTGATCTTTGCTTCTAATCTGATAGACATGGGTAAGATCTCATGTACTTCATTCCAGGAAAATATGCTAGTTTTGGCTTCTAGTAGATGCAAGAGTAGAAGAAGCATTTTAGAAAATTCATTCTGATTGCTATAATCACAGGGGCTTTGTAGTAGTCAGTTACCTCAGAGCGTCTAGCCTATTTTCATTAAATGTAAAGACAGGTAATTCATTGTTTCCTATTAGAGAACAACCCATTCTTATTCTAGACATTAAAGAACCTGAGCCACATCTCTCCTCTCTTGCTGGCTTCATGGTTATACATCAATCCTTCATTTGCTCATTCAATGCTTTGTTTGACTTGAGTGTCTCTTAGTTCTTAAGAACTATGCAAAACTGAAGATCCATTGACGGTGAAGCCATAGTCCCTACATTGTTGTGGCTTGTAGTCTACAGAAGGATTCAGAGACTTCAGTAGATAATGGGAACACAAGACTGAAAGAGCTGGTTTGCAGCGTGGAAACTTTGATCAGAGTCAGGAATGAGGAAAGTTGTAAGGGATTTATCTTAGTAGGAATCCACATTTCTACATTTCCTGTCTTCCAGTACTAATCCCCTCTCCATGTACCATTATTTGTTCTCCAGAGTAGCAAATACTGTCGCAATTTTATTTTAAAAATAGAGTTGTTTTAGGTGGAAGACAGGAAGGTATGTTCGTCATATGAATCATCATTTGGAATCTTTCAGGAAAAAATATAATGCTCAAATGCCCTTTCGCATTGAAATTCTGGGAAATATTCTAGGAAATTAGCCCACAACTGACTAATGTGGTCCTCTGTAACAAAAACAGTCTCATATAAACATATCCAACTAGAATAGAGACCTTAGATTTCCTGGACAAATGAAAAAGTTAGTGGATACATTTTTATTAACTTCTTTTGTAAATAAATGTCCCTGCCTCAGAAAATTATCTCTAAGTGCTGTCCTCTAC
The DNA here is from genome assembly GCF_003668045.3 of Cricetulus griseus. Taxonomy (NCBI): domain Eukaryota; kingdom Metazoa; phylum Chordata; class Mammalia; order Rodentia; family Cricetidae; genus Cricetulus; species Cricetulus griseus. Next base: position 19,942,627 of record NC_048604.1, on the reverse strand, counting down.
ATAGCCCTCTTCCTGTGTCCCTCTCGCAAGGATGGGCACTTATGCGCACTCTGGTGACCTCTCTTTTCCTCTAATCTCCTTCTCTGAATGCTGGTTTTCTCTGGTTGTTTTTCTTAGAACAGGTTTGATATAGAAATTCACATGAATGGCATGAATGGATGAAAACAACTTAATGCTGTACCTACCCTTTGTACGATATTTGCATTTTAATAAAGAGCAGTCACTCAATTTGAAGACCTAAGTCCCCTTTCAACTTCCTATGCCCATAGTCAATTTATTTTTCAAAATCTGAAACACAGGGCTCCCAATTTTAGGTCTTATAAACTTACAATTTGAATGTGAAAAAATTAAGCTTCAAGAAAGTTGGCTTCCAGTCATCTGAGAATAGAGGGGGATTTTTGCCTCCTGTGACAAGTTCCACTTCTGTCACAGGTGTATGATATGACTTGTATGATTTTGCCCAGCTTCTAGAAGTGTATTTGTGTATAATCGCGTCTTATTCATTTGAAGATAGTCATTAAACAGCTTTAACACATGCAAGATGAAGTTGAGAATTGAAAGTGTGCCACCATCTCAGTGATATGAACATAAGGAAGATATTACTTTGGTGCTCTGGGTAATGGCCTGATTCTGATTTGGTTTTTAACACAGAAATCACTCAGCTTCCCCTTATGTGTGAGCAGGCCAGCTCATATATCAGTACATATTTGTAGGTGATCATGTGGGCTGTTGTATATGTTTGAGGATAAAGTGGATGTGATAAGGAGTTTGCTGAATGATAGATGATAATAATAAAGGCTTAGCATGCTGCAGACACTGCTTTAAAACCTCCTTTACTAAAAACCTCTGGATAAGGGAGGTGCATTAATTGTCATGTCAAAGATGTACAAGTTGAAATTCCTGGAATAAATTGAATAGAATTGCATGAAAATCTAAGAGTAATTAAACTTAATTAATCTTAATCTTGTTCTAAAAGCTGTGCCTTCTCCTTAGGCACCACACAGTCCTTCTTTTGCATGGAAATAGATGACTGGGTGATGTAGAGCACTCTAAGCCATGGAGAAACACACATTTTACCAATATTATATTCTATTTAGTGATGAGCAAGAATAGCTGAGGAGTGGTAGGAGAAAAAAAGTTCATAAAATGGCTGTTTGAGATCATGTTGTAGAGAGTTCAAGTGTTGATCCAAGGAAGAATCTAGAATTTCAGTGATTAAAGACAAAATTTCAGGAACTAAGGGAGTTTTCAGAAAGTATAATTGAAATTATTTTCAGAATTTATACAGAGGGCTTTGGACACAAACAAACAGTAAAGTCTAAAAGAAACGTATTTAATAAAAATAATCATTCAGTACCATGAGATATTAGATGAGGTCTATTGTGAATTGTTTTCCCCATGACTGCTACAGAGAAAATACTGAGTATCGTGATTACCAAGGTAATTTCTATTAAGGGTAATAGGTGTTTGGAGAAAATGTTGTTTTGTTGTGTTCCATTCTACAAGGGCCAGAAGGTTCTGTTTTGGCGTATATAGCATTTACAAAGGAGGTACTGATCTAATAATCCCCAAATAACAATCCTGGGAACATCACAGAATGATTCCTATTGTTGGATAGAACAAGTGAGATTTTGGATATAATGGAGAGAAATTCCTATGTGGTACTCCCTGGCCTGGGAGACCAGAAGCCTAGACTCCAATTCTGTGTGACCTTGAAACACACAGTTTCTCTTGAGCTCAGATTTCCTATTTATAAAATGTGGGTTGTCACAGCAGAGTCCTTACCTGCCTTTCTAGTCCCTTTTTCATCTTTTCTTCTTTTTTATTTTATATTCAGTTTCCACAAATCAGATGTGCATCTTTTCTCATTGTAATAATGTTTAAAAAGTACCCAAAACTCCATTCAGACGCCAAATTCACATCAATTCCAAGGTAGAAAGTATCTATGCTAGATGATTGCTTTGTGTCTGGAAAAATAAATATATGTATGGCTTTGTGTTTGGTTTATATGCTCATTTTAAAATAAACAATACAAAACTATTTTTCTGTATGTTTATTTTTAAATTTTATTGCACTTATTTAGTCTCTATCTTTCTCTCTGTCTCTCTGTCTCTGTCTGTCTGTCTGTCTGTCTCTCTCTCTCTCTCTCTCTCTCTCTCTCTCTCTCTCTCTCTCTCTGTGTGTGTGTGTGTGTGTGTGTGTAAGTAATGTTCTTTCCTCCTGCTACACCAGTCCCAAGATCAAACACACAGACCATCAATTTGGTGACAAGCACCTGTACCCGCTGAGCCATCTCACTGACACATTAAGTTGATTTGGTAATTCAATACTATGTCTTGGGTATATTTTTCTTGTCAGTTATATATAAATCTGTCTCATTCTTTTTAACTGTACATACCATCAATTGAGTTGGACATTCTATATTTGAATATTTCACTTTTAGACTGTAAAACTTCTTTCTAAACTCCTAGTGCCAATTGCACATCCGTTAATGGTTTTATAATGTTATCAACATTGGAGAAGGTAAGATGTTTTTAGCTGCGAGACTTAAGATGAGACAGTTCTCTCTAGTTACTTTTAAGGGTAAATGTTTGTATTTTAATATTACATATTAATAAATAAAATGTATTGTATATTCTTATTGCTATACAATTATTTATAATTTTATATTAATATAATTCCATATATCAACAAATGTAAATCAATATCTCAATTGTAATTGTAATTGTAATTGCATACTCCAATCCCATTTTCTTCTTTTCTGGTGAATATTGTGCAGAAGTTAAAGACTCTTAATCTTGTCTAAATTTTTTATTTTGGTTTTTATTTGATCCCTTCGTTAAAAATCTTTTTCTGCTAGGTGGTGGTGGTGCACATGTTTAATTCCAGCACTCAAGAGGCAGAGGCAGGCAGATCTCTGAATTTGAGGCCAACCTGGTCTACAGAGTGAGTTTTAGGATAGCCAGGGATACATAGAGAATCCATATTTGAAAAAAAGAACTTTTTCTTCTGTTCTTTAAATTCGTTCTGCTATATATTTTCTTCTGATAAATTAGTGGGTTTGCTTTTTAAAAGAAAATTATTTATGTGTACTCATATGTGTCTATGCTTGTGAGTGCAGGTGCAGGCTAGGCCAGGAGTGTTGGATGTCCTGAAGCTGGGTTTACAGGTGTCTGAGCCATGTTACCTCACAGGGTGCTGGAAACCGAACTCTGGTCCTCTACAAACACAGTATGTGCTCTTAAATGCTGAGCCTTCTCTCCAGTCCTTGGTTTTGTGTTATTTTCAAAAACTTTTATCTTTTGGGAATTTGTTTTGTTTGTATTGTGAGGTATGATCTTTATTTTTGTTTCTGCCTATTTCTGTCTTTATGTCTCCTTATGTAACACATTTATGCACAGCTTTCCTAATTTTCAACTGTCCTAACATGTGTATTACACGTTCATTCTTTCACCACTTATTTCAAACATATCTTTTTCATATATTAAATTTCCACTTATTTACACATCTCTAGAGCCTTACATTCTGTTTCATCAATCTCTCTGGCTACTCTTATATTGGTACAAAATTATTGGAATAACTGTAGCTTTCTGATGTATTTTGATATCTGATACAATAAATTTTCTCTTTTGTCATGCCTATTTCTGTAGTTTCTATTCCTGATCAATTTTAGAATCCACTTTAAAGTCTACAAACATTACTATCTGTAGTTTGATCATAACCATATTTAATTTATATGGTAATTTGGTCATTAATGATATCTTTACAACAGTGATTAATTCTATGTATAGGTATTATGTACCTTGAGCCATTCTTTTAAGACCTTGCTTAGAATGCCTTAAATAGATATTTTAATGTGGGCTATAAGAGCAGGGAGGGTGAGTCGGGGGAAGAATAGAGGAGAGCAAGATAAGAGATACCATAATAGAGGGAGCCATTATAGGGTTAAAGAGAAATCTGGCACTAGGGAAATGTCCAGAGATCTACAAGGATGACACCAACTAACAATATAAGCAATAGTGGAGAGGCTACTTTAAATGCCCTTCCCCTACAATGAGATTGATGACTACCTTATATGCCATCCTAGAGCCTTCATCCAGTAGCTGATGGAAGCAGAAGCAGACACCTACAGCTAAACACTGAACTGATCTCCTGGAATCCAGTTGTAGAGAGGGAGGAGTGATGAGCAAAGGGGTCAAGACCATGCTGGGGAAACACACAGAAACAGCTGACCTAAACAAGTGGGAGCTCATGAACCCCAGACTGATAGCTGGGAAACCAGCATAGGACTGTTCCAGACCCCCTGAACATGGGTGTCAATGAGGAGACCCAGGCAATCTATGAGGCCTCTAGTAGTGGATCAGTATTTATCCCTAGCATACGAATGGACTTTGGGAACCCATTCCATATAGAGGATACTCTCTCAGCCTAGAGACACAGTGGCGGGGGCAGGGGGGGTCTAGGCCCTGCTCCAAATGATATGACAGACTTTGAAGATCCCCCCCAGGGAAGGCCTCAACCTCCCTGGGTGGTGAGCAGGGAGGGGAGCAGAAAGGGGATGGGATAGGAAGCTAGTTGGGGGCAGGGGAGGAGGGGAGGGAGAGGAAACTGGGATTTACATGTAAAACAAGATTGTTTCTAATTTAAATTAAAACAGAGAAAAAAGAGAAGAGTTATTTGAGATATAGATGTTTTATTATATTTCTTCTTAAGTAATTTTTCTTTTATGAATGAGATCTTTTTTCTGTAAAATTTTAAATTGGTTACTTATTTTACTCATGACAAACAATTCCCATGTATCTAACGTTGTTTGATTCTATTGATTCAAAATAAACAAAATTTTAATTAGATCTGGTGGATTTCTATTGGTTTACTCTGAATTTTCAGGGTAAATAGCAATACTTTTCTCTAGTCATTCATTATGTTTATATGTCTTACTTATTTATGTTTGTTTATTGAATTGGTTTGGGTTTCCAGTATAATATCAAATAAGAGCAAAAATAATTGACTTTTTTGTTTCTACTTTTTACAGAAATTCTGTTTTGTCATTAAATGTAAGGTTTGTTTTATTTTCATGATAGATATATGTCACAAATTAAGGATATTTGATTCCTTCAGTATTTACTTAAAGAATTCCTTCCTGGTAGGGATGCTAATCATATGAACATTAACTGTCCATGCATATTTTGAAACAATCAACTGAACAGCAAGGTTCAGGGCCTCACTCCAGCCAGTTTTGAATCCTTCAGGGACTATACTTATATTGATACTGACATGGACTATCTTTAGAAAGTGACTATTTTAGCATGGTTTTCAACTAATTAGTATACACATTGAAGTGTTAATTTAGTCGGAGCTTTAAAGGTTTAAGAATGTAAACATGCCTGCATTGTATTTAAGGTCCCAGAGGAACCAAAGAAGATATGGTAATAAAACATCAAATAAACTATGAGATAGGAAAGATTTAGAGTCCAAAATACAATAAAAGGAGCACCAAAGAGAAAGAAATAGTTACAATTCTTCTAATTAATTAACTTGAAGTACCAGTCTGTGGTTGTTGAGGCACAATCAAGAAGGAAAAACATAACTTGAGAAATAATATGTTTCAACAGTAACTTCAATCTCCTGAATGAAAGCAGCAAATGCTATATTTATATTCAAATAAGGTCTGTAAAATGACATGTGTCGTGTTCAGAATATTAAGGTTCAAGAAATAATTTGGGGCATTTATTGATGTGATTATATAATTTTTATCTGTCACTTTGTTAATGTCATGAATTGCATTAATAAGTCCCCTAATGTAAGTCATTTTTATTTCATGGGAAAATCCTTAGTGGTCATGACTCATGGTGTATTTTTCTTTTAATACATTGCTGGATTTGAATTGCTAATATTCTACTTAGCATTCTGCATGTATTTTCATAAGCAATATTGGCCACATAATTTTCTTTTTCCTTCTGTGTTTGTCTAATTTTTGACATAAAATCTTGCTAGACTTGTAGTGTGAGTTGAGGATGTTTCTCCTCTATTTTATACAACAAAAGAATGCTTTGTTCCCTGAAGACATCATAGAATGTGTCCTTCTGAACTTTGGGGTCCTGTGTCCTTTTAAGGAATAGATCTACTTTCCAGATCAGGCATTCTTGGGTCAATTTTAACAATTAAGGTCATCTAGAAATCTAGAAAAGAATTCATTATTGACTTTAAATTTTTTATTGTCTTAAAATTGTACATGGCTAAATCAGATATATATATATATATATATATATATATATATATATATATACACACACATCCCTACTTTTCCACTCATTGTTTATTTGTACTTACATCTGGTTTTCTTGCACAGATGTCCACAAATGTTTCTTTGTTTTGGGATGGTCTTCCAAAATAATTGTTCCAGGTTTTGTGGATTAGTACTTCCTTTTTATTTAATGTTTTTCAAAATGTCTTCAGTTTATGCTTAGGTTATATTCAGAGTCAATATAATTCTTTCTCTGACATTTTGGGTTTTTGCATTCATTTCTTCAAGTTATATTCCCTTTGTTTGCATTTTGGTTGTGTTCTATAGGTTTTGCTGTACAGAGATTTTACTTATATTTATCTCTCAGTAGTTTTCTATTTTGATTTTTGTGATTTTTTATCTCCAGAGTCATAAGGAAGCAACTTTTAAACACACATAAAAGTTAATTAAAATATCTTCCTCTTATCACTAATTTATAATTTGTATGCATTCAGGGCATGTAAAATTAATTTTTCTACTATTCTGAATTTATTGAGAATTTTATGTAATTTTGTACACAAAGTCAAATTCTGAGGATATCCTATATGTATGTTATATATATATATATATATATATATATTATATATATATATATATATTCATATACACATAGTAGCAAATGAATTGTATTATCTAAATTACCTTCAACTATGTCACTATTTTTTACTCAATTTGTTGCTTGATTTTGAGAGAACAATATGGAAGTTTCCCCTTAGTGCTGTTGATTGATGAGTTCTTCTTGTTTTCTTATTCATATTTTCTTCAAAGCTGTACATTTCTGAATACTTTCATGATTGGCATTTTCTTCTAATACAATAATACAATATAGAATGTTTCTTGTGGCCTCTTATAATTTTTGTCACCTTTATTATTCAGGATAGTAACATTGTTACATCTACTTTATTTTAAGTGGTATTTTCTTCCTGTATTTTTCTCAGTTCATTTCCTTCCATTGTGTCTGTTGAACAGGACATGGTTAGAGCTTCCATACTTGTCCAATCTGAGATGATATGTTTTTCTATTGGAAAATTTAATCTGTTATGATGGATATTAGAATGGTTATTAATATATGATCATCTCTGTCGTTTTGTCTTACATTTCCTACTAGCATGATTCATTTTTCCTTCTGTGCAAATTATGGTAGTTTTTCTCTACTTTGTCTTACTGTTCTGTGGTATTGTTTAGAGAAGAATGTATCCCACATTCTAGTGGTTACCCCAGTTTATCAAAAATTCCTAAAATTTACTGCCTATGTATTATTAGAATTTATGATTTTTTGTTCCTCATTCTGGAAAAGTATCATAACCATTGTGACATTTTTCTTCCCTCTTTTCTTTTCTCCCAAGCCACATAATTCTCCATGTTATCATCCTGAGACTTAACAAATTCCATATTGCTTGTACAATAGTAATTATTTAGATTTACTTATAACATTTGCTGATTTCTTTTCTGACTGTACTTCTTTGTACTCTAAATCAGACCTTTGAATTGATTTTTCATTTTGTTAAAATACAGTCTCCCAGTAATTCATTCAAGGATAAATTGCGGTTCATAAGATTACTGTCTCTGCATGTCTGAAAAATGTCTTCATTCTGCAACAGTTCTTTCCATAATATTTAAATTTTAGCCTTTCTTACTATAATATTCTTACATTTAAATTATTTTCCAACAAATTTGAAGATAATTACCATTTGCTAATCCTGGGCATTGAGGATGTACAGCTTGATACTTAGATTGTTTCTTATTTCTGTATAGGTAGCCTGCCTATTGTTTCTGAAATTTTCACAGATTTCATTTCATGGAATTCCATCATGACATGCCTTAAGTATGAGCATCTTTTACATGTACATTTTATTTTTATTTGATTTATATTCATTGTACATATTTATGTGGCACAATGTTATTCCAATTCATAAATAATATAATGTGTAATGATCACTTAGAATTCCTTTATCTATCACCTCAGATTATATAGCATTACTTTGTGTTAGGAAAATTAAGCTATTTTTCTTAGTAATTGTTATGCTGTTTACATTAAAAGCATTGTCTTTCTTCAACATTATCCCTTCATTTGCCTTTGTTCAACTTTAATATATTTAATCTATTTTGGGGGGCATTAGTTCTGATTCTTAAATTTGGAGTCTTTAATTGACAGTACTGGTTTCTACTAAATGTCTGCTGATTTTTGCTTATTGTTCAGTTCGGATTGACAGATCCTCCCTTTGCTTATAAATGTCATTTCTTTTTGTCACAGCCCACACTCATCAAGAATTTGAGAAAAGGCATGACATGCTGCTGAATAAAATGTTTGAATAGTTAACTTCTGAGCATCAATGCTTCCTGTTTCCCCTGGGTGTGGCCAGCCATTGCAGTGTCCCTGTCTTGCTTCTCTAGCCCAAGCATTCATAATAATTACTCTAGTATGGGGGGGGACCACTTATGCTGCTATTTTCCTAATACGTTTAGGCAGGGAATTAAGACATAAAACCACTCGACTGCTCAAAATGGTGTTCCATAAGAAAAAGGATTGCTTCCACTACCCCTTGGGACATATATTCTACTTACTTACTTGTCTCTGATTTGTAGATCATCTGGAGTCATGCCCAGCTTCTTTATCCATCCTCATCTATGTGTGCTTTAGGTTTTGCTTTTCTCCATTTACTCTCCACCTGGGACTCAAAAGTTTATAATATGTAACTACAGTTCTTAGTTTCATTTTATCGTGAATGTACTGATTTCAATTATAATTTTCCTGGAGTTTATGGGGATCTATGGTGGGAAAGAAACCAGATATGGAAGCCTAGTCTACCTTTGGTGATAGCCTAGAGTATTAGGACAATTATTACCACACTTCCTTTCTTCCAACTAGTGAAGCACCTGAAACTCAGAAAGCACCTCCAAGGAAAAGGTTCATATAAACAGTGAAGTTGTATACAAAATTTAACATCTATAACCGGATATTCATGAGAGATGAACAGGGCATCATAAGGCATGATTCTAGCAGACCTCTATAAATGAGCTGTAGTCACTTCTGTTGACTTTTAATGTTTTTTTGGTTTTTTTTTTTTTTTTTGGTATGAACGTAGGCACGTGCCTCAGTGCAGTGAAAAATTACCAATTATTGCGCGGATTTGTATGCAGATTGTCTTCACAAAACACTGATTGAAGAAACCTCTGGTACTTTCCAGTATGATCCCTAACTACATCCTAAAGTATGTGTAACTTCATCAAGAAAGTTATCATTGCAACAAGCAGAGACCATAACAGAACACCGCAACCAATCAAAATGCAGAGTTGTGGAGCACAATCAAAATGGGTAGACCTGAAAAGCACTCCTACACCTAAGGTACAAAGAGCTTGGCAAAACGGGGTATGGAAAGAGTGTAAGAGCCAAGCTGGGTGAGGTTTTTATGAGATCGTGTCTCCTAGTAATATCAGAAGTTACACCCATAAAGACTCACCAACACAACTGCCTAAACACGAGCTGAACAAGGAAGGCATGCTAATGTGAACATGGTAAAGCCTGCGAGGCCTCAACTGCACACAAAGAACTACTGGCAAGTAAGAAATGCTGAGAGAGGGAAAGGTGTTCTTCCCCAGGGATGCCCACACTGATTGGTTATCCGATACTAAATGGTCATCCCTGAAAGCACACATATAAGTAACATTATACAGATTGAATAAGTTCTATTTATGTATTTATGAATATATATGTATATACATATATGTGTGTAACAACAGTTGCAGAAAAAAGAGGGAATGAATTAGAAAGAGAGCAAATATGTGGGAGATATGAGAGGATTTGAAGGGAGAAAATGGAAGAGGGGAATGATTCAATTATATAATAATTTCAAAAAATAAATAATTTGTAAAAAAACAATACCCTATTGTTGAAGCTTCTATTTATAAGGATTTTTTTAAGGTCCTTTAAAATTAAAACTTACAACAATACATTTTCAATTCTTTTTACAGATCCAAAATCTAACAGTGGAGATCAATCCAGTCTTTGGTATGAGAAGGCAAAGAACTTTTTTTTTTCCTGGAGTCAGATCATATTGAAGGCGGTACTGATCGGGGGGTGGGGGGGGATGATTTCAGTTAGGACAGAGGAGAAAGTGCTTTGTGGCATCAGAGCAGATTCATTAAAGAAAAAGGAGAGGTGATTTGCATCTGAAAAATTCACATTCAGTATAAAATTAACATGCACGCCTGATGGGTTCTCATCTAATAAAACTGAGAGGAGATGCTTGGTATCCTGAAGGCAAAACAACTTAATAAAATTAATCTACAGTGCTCTGAGTGCTTAGGCACTGCAGAGCTTCAATGATGCATTTTCCATTAAGTGACTGGATAAATATAATTTTCTGTATTAGAAAGACCCAGTTCTTCTTTTAATTTATTGAAATTAGAAATAAAGAGCTTAATGACTCATCAGTGTTAGGGTGACAAGGGAAAGGGTATTGTCCCATGGTAGTCCCCATCACTGGATGACAGGACAATGGCATTACTTCCCATTATTCCTCCAGGGTGCAAATGGTTCTTCCATGACATTTTTGTCTATTCCATGCTGTTCTGTTTAACTCCTAGAATGTGTGTTGAAGTCCCCATCTTTATGGCAAGAGTGAGTGAGGGAAAAGAGAACTGAGCTTGACTCTCTGGATTCCTGCCATAATTTCCAGCCAGGGAATCAGTACTTCAGTGGCAGCCCTAGCCTTACTAATGCTGTACTTGCTCCTGTTAGGGAAGGAGAGGGAGGGCCAATGAACAAGTATCTGCTTGGATTCATGTGAAAGGAACCCTTGGGCACGGCATCTTATCTCAAAGCCTATGTCTCATCTGATTTTTCCTTTTCCACGAGACTTCCAATATTAGTCAGTCATTTGTCCTTTGAATAAGTGAAGTCTGTTTCATCGTCAAATGTCCGTAACAGTTTAAATTATTCATGTCTCATATGTTCTTTCAACTCCTGAGTCAGCAGACCCATGTCCAAGTTATGACTTGTCTGAAATACATTCTCAACTCATCTTGGCCACACGTTTCCAATCTGTCAAATGGGGATTGGAATCTTTTCCCCAGAGATCAGTAGGTTAAGGAAGAAAAACAAGTGAGAAAGTTCCTGCTTTGCGGATGTGTTCTTACCTTCTTTCGCTTGATCTGAATCAGTCAGGGGAGGAGGAAGGTGGTAAGGTAAGGTTCAGAGCTGATCGCAAAGGATATAGAGGAGCAGGACTCAGACAGTAATACCAAAATACAAAAGGGCAACTGTGACTGAGAAAGAGGCCCAGAGTTGAGATTTGTGTAGACCAAAGGCCATAGCTGAAACTTGCTGTTGTTATCTGACAGTTCAAGAGAGGTTTAATTGACCCAGCCTTGGTGTTGTGCTGACTGATATTGGGCAGGTTAATAAATTTTCTGGATCCCAATTTCCTTCCCTTTCAAATTAAAAGAAGAATTAGATCTTTATTAGAGTTATTATTAGGTTTTAATTATTTACAATGCATACAAAATAACAAACTCAGTAAATCTATTAACCTCAGTATCTGCCCTTCTTCCTGCTGCTCTTCCTTCTCCTTTTCCTCCTGCCTTCTCTTTTTGGTTAATAAATGATTTGGAAGTTTTAAATCCTGGGATCAGATTTCAGATGAGTTTGAAGAAAACCGAACATTTTGGTAGTGTTGCCCATTTCTTGTCTGGGGGGTGGGTGGGTGGTTCTTTGTAGACCTGGCTGTAAACCAGTCAAGGATTCCATACCCCGTTTCCCTTTCTGTTCTGTCATTTTTATTCCTTGTTATTTTGTGCACTGCTCTCAGAGGTTCTGTAAGAAGACTATCACACTAACTCTCAGTGAGCTATGAATGGGTACTAATTCAACTATGGCACCTTCCATTGAATTTACACCTTTAATAAACGCATTCCCTTAATTTCAGAGTCCATTCATTATTTGATTCCCTTCGACTCCGGGGATAGATTAACAATAAACAAGAGGTTCATGCACAGACTTTTATAGTCAATTTTTCATACAAACTAGGAAATGAAAATCAGGTTGTGATAGAAGAAGTTCAGCCTGAAGTGACCAGGGCATGTGAAGAATGTTCTGGACCCAAAGAGAAAGATTCTAATAAACCAGGAAAATGACTTTCCTAACCCCATTGCTCATTGACAGCAAGCCCCAAAGTGTTCTTGCCCAGAAGTTGGACAGGCTCTCAAGTTTACCCATTTAAGATCCTTAAAATTTGTGGGATATTTTTCCAGCTTAATGAAATTTCCAGAGTTCACAGTGTATGTCTTGTATCCCCAAATCAAAAGTATTCTGAAGTTCATCTTGACTTTTTTTTGCCCCTTTCTTCCTCAAAGCACTTGTACCCAGGTAGATGTCAAATTTCAGGTCAGCAGGGGATGAGAAGGCATGTTGGACACTAGAATAAGCTATTATGCTCCTCCAAGGAAAATTATAATATCTAAATACTCTTTTAAGCTAAAATTCTCAGAAACACAAGAAATTAGCCCTTAATGACTTATGTGAACTTATCTAATAGAAATAGTCTCCTGCAAACATGCCCAATAAACCTAGAGAGTTTAGATTGCTGAGGTTCAGAGAGAGGTGAGCAGGATGATGTATTTTGTGATTAAGTAGCTTGGTACATTAAAGTGCCATTGTTAGAATATGAGTCGGAACTGACCTTCTCTACGCAACTCACCTGTTGCCCGCCGTTCAGTGATGCCTCTTATGTTCCTTGATGATGGCTCCTCCTTGTTTCTATCCTCCTTTCCAAACTTGCTTTTCCAGACTTGTGTATGTGTGTTGTACTGTCAGCTGCACGAATGTGCATGCGTGTGTGTGTGTGTGTGTGTGTGTGTGTGTGTGTGTGTGTGTGTGCGCGCGTGTGTGCGCGTGCGTGCGTGCGAGCGTGTGTGTGTGTGTGTGTGTGTGTGCTGCAGTGAATCAGATAGCAAAAATCTGCACTGTGACGTGAGAGAACAAAAAAAAATCTAGCTCAAGAGAATATTTGCATTTTAATAAAGGACATAAAGTCTTAAAGATAAAATTTCAGGCCCTAGTAATTATGGAGTAGGGGGCTTCTTGGCCAGATGGAGATTCATTCTGTTTCATTTTATCATGCAGGGCAATATTTAATTAGACACTCATCGCATCTACCTGGTCTTTTTAATCATGTAGCTTGGATAAGAGGTTATAGGTACCAAGCAGTAGCTGAAGAGAATTGGCTAGCACTGGGTCAGCAGTAGACTTAGCAAAATGTGGCACATAGAGGCTATTAATTGCATTTATGCAGGTCTTATTCACAGAGCAAGTTAAAACAGTTTCTGTCAGGCATTGATTCTACATGTCTTTAGTAAGCACCATTTGTGGCAGGCACAGTGTTAGATATCAGACTGCAATAACTCATAAGGTATGACCCTTTTCAGGGAGAAACTTAAAATCTAGTAAGAGAGAGAAGAGAATGTTAAAAAATAAGGTGGTTAGACACCTGTATAGATATTCTAATGAAATATCAAGATCCCTTCCTGACCCCTGGCACCAATTAATAATTTACATATTCTAAAAGAGAAAACACAGTGATTGTACAATATGAAGGTGAATCTTCAAACCAAGGATGGCACAAAACCCATACAGGATAAAGGGGGAGGACTGACATTTAACTGTTTCTATTCAGTTTTCTGTAGTGACAGTAAGTGTGCACATCTAAAGGCAAGTGACAAAGAAAGAGACATGAGATGCCTCCATGATGGCCAGATACTTTAAAGAAATATAAGGGAAACATTCACAAGTCACTAAGGGGAGAAAAACTACTGAAAATTGGGTAAGAATTTTAACATGAAATATTAATGCCAGGTGAACATAAAAATCCTACTAAAACTTGTGAGTAATTGTTTAAGACAAATTATAGCAGTGACAAATTTTCCCCTCTCAAATTAACATGTGAGAAAATATTTTTTAAAGCAAACAGTTCCTGGGAGCATAGCAACTAAGTAACTCTATGGTGCAGTTGGTTGGAACACAAATTGAAGGTAGACTTGTTGGAGGACAATTTGCCATATTTATTGATTGTAAATATCCAGGTTCTTCAACCCAGCTGTCTTAGCTTGAAGAATTGATCTTGGAGTCATATTTACATAAGCTAGTAAATATGAAGTTGTAAGCACAATGTTCATGGTTTCTATTAGAAGAGAAAACTAAGTACAGCAGGGAACCTAAACAGCAGAAATGAACAAAAAGACAGTGCACTAGAACGGTAAAGAAGTCAGGATGCATCTATTCTAGGTATGTTATATAACAAATTAGATAGATAGATAGATAGATAGATAGATAGATAGATAGATAGATAGATAGATAGATAGATATGGATATTGATATAGGCAGACATTCAAGATACATGGAAACATAAAACAAGTTATAAAACAGCACTGTCTTATTTGTGCCAAAACAAAACATAGACAGATATTTTTACATACATACAAAACAACTCCGAAAAAACCAAACTGTTCACAGTTCCTTTGGGATTAAAACTGCTGCAGTGGGAAAGGATATCAACGTGCTCTCCTTGATACTTCTTGATATTGTGCAGTCTGCATATTTCAGTCATGTGCCTTTATTACTACTGACCCCATGCATGGGAAATGGAACTCATAGCATGTGTATTACACAGAATGGGTATGATATATGCACCATCACACGAATAGAAAACTAGAGAAATACCATAGGCTTTACTAACAGCACAAAGGATAGTCACCTAAGCCAACTATAAAGCGGTCATGATTAAGGGCACCAAATTTGGACTGATAACTAATAATTAATAGAAAAAGGTTGTTGCAAGTACAGTGCGGTGCACATAGAACTGCTCTGATGACTGGAGAAATGCTCAGTGGTTAATAGTGCGTTCTGCTTCTAACACCCACATCATATGGCTCACAACTATCTGTGACAGAATTTCCAGGGGATCTGATGCCCTCTGACTTCCACAGGCTCCTCCTACAAACACGTGGTACACACAAATTCACAGAGGCATATAACAAAAAATAAATCCTATTTTAAAGAAATGCTCTAAGACACATGCATGGTGTTTCACACGTATAATCCAAGTGTGTAGGTGGCTAAGACAAGGGGATTTCTGTGATTTCAAGACCAGCCTGAGCTATATAGTGTATTCCAGATAAATCTGAGCAACAGAATGAGACCTTGTTACAAAGCAAAGACAAAAAAAAAACTTACTTGAGCTGGGAAGTAGTGGGGATGTTCAGATGGGCAGTGAAAATAACTGAAGTTAAAGACGGAATAAAAGTTGGACAGTATGAAATGCGTTGCTTGCAATACTAAGTACACTAGACTAAAATTGTGGAGAATAGTTTTCTTGAAAATGATGAACTAAAGGATTCACACTGTGGTGTAAATGAATCAAAACAGGTATTTGCATTTTAATAAAAGACAGAATGTTCCAAAGGTCCAATTTCAAGCATTAGTAATTAGGGAGTAGGAATTTCCTTCATGTCTCTCAATTCACACATTTATGAGAAGATGACACACCTGGTTGTCTGGGTACCAGACTGTTCTGCTCAGTAGGGAACCTGCCACCCAACTGGAGGTGACGGAGGATTCTATTTTCCAGAAGACCTCTTGGTCCAAAACTCATAATAAGAGGCTGGGGAGAGCAGGTGGCTCCCATGGTAACCAATCTGTTGTGTGCAGAATCCTGCAAGTATTTGTTGCTGAGGGACTGAGAGGCAAACAGGTGTCCTATCCAGCTAGGTCTGCTCCCTTTCCTTCATTGTCACCACACAGTGCAAGGGAAAGGGCATAGATGTTGGAATCAGATCAGCTGTGTGTTCACACTGGCTTTCCCACTTGCTAGCTCTGTGCCTGAGGGCAAGTTACTTAATCTTACTAAGCTGCATGGCCTTTATATGGTTCTGAGGAAAATACACGTTAAGTGCTTAGCACAGAGCACAATGCATAGAAAGCCGTTAATAAACATAAGCTTTTATAATCATGATTATCCCCTGTTCTTATAAACCCACTGATGTTTTGTAAGCCTTAGGTATATTAGTGGAATTAGCTTTAACCATTCTTATCCATGAGTCTTCTGGTAAATTTGGACCACTTCTTAGGAGAGCCCATCAAGTATTACTATCATCATCATCATCCCCATCATCTCCATCATCACCATCATCCCCATCATCATCATCCCCATCATCATCATCATCATCATCATCATCATCATCCCCATCATCTCCATCATCACCATCATCCCCATCATCATCATCATCATCATCATCATCATCATCATCATCATCCCCATCACTCCCATCATCATCATCATCATCATCATCATCATCATCATCATCATTTCTTCCCTGACAGACATTTGTGGAAGATTGTTCACATTGTCATTTATTTATTATGATGGCCTGAAGCCATGCATGTTATCCCCACTACCATCACCACCACCACCACTCCTCTTCTTGTCTCTAAGTGATTATCTCCAGGCCCTACCACTAGGGGGAGCAGCAGAGTTGACACACCTTTTCTCCTGGCAGGAGCTGCCCTGAGTGTTGGAGAGTGGGGCCAAAAAACCTAAGTGCAAGGATTTCTGATATCTTCTTCCATCTTGCATTCCTTGTTATGCTAACCAAATCCCAAAGGTCTCCTATAGACTTGGATTTCTGTTTCTTTTGCCCCCTTCTTCTTTGGTGGTGTGATTGAAATAAATTAAGATGCTTGTAGCAAATAATTCAGCTCAAAATTTCCCAGAAAGCATAGTACTACCCAGGTGTGAAGAGAGGGTGGGAGACCTTAACTGTGTATAGAGACAACAAAGCACAGACTCAGTAATTCTAAGACAGTATGAACACAAGAAAGCTCAATGCTACTTCTTTCCTCTCACACTGTATTAAGCCCACTGCATTTTAACTGCCCCATGTATCACACACTCCTATTGTCCTCTTCCTGCAGATGAGGATACCGAACGTGAGAAACTTAGGAATTTGTGCAAGGTCACAAGCTTTTGTGACTTCTAGTCCAGGGACTTTAATATGTACCTCAGGCTATGGTCGAAAGATAAATTAAAAACAAACCCTTGAAGTTGAGCAAGCCTGGGACAGAGGCAGTTCAAGGTTACTTCTCTTCATAATTCAGTGATTATCTCAGGTTGTGATAGCTATCATTTTTCCTTATGTTTCCCTTTTAAATTTGTTGTAATTTTGCTTCATCCAACCTCATCTGTTGCTTTTCTCTATGGTCTTTAATAAAGAAGTCTGTAGAAAAGATAATTAATGCTACCATGTATTGATTGCATACTGTGTGCTGGGTCCCGGGTGGCCATTGGTACTTTTCCTAAAAACAAGAGCCAGGTTCTGAAATGGGCGTTATCATTATTCACTCTACTTTTTCATAAAGAAAAGATTTCCTTTGTGGTAATTTTAACAAGCTGTCTAAACATACAACTGATAAGTGACAAAGTGGATGATTCATACCTGGAGCTCTTCCCCACACCCTAAAACTGACTTTTTCTGTACCTTTCTTCTCAAAAGGGCCTGCTGATTGCTTTTCATCCAACATGGAGAGAAAAAAAAGAATTGTGGATATATGCCTTTCGGAAGAGGGCAAGTGGGGCAGCTTCCCAGAGAACTCCAGCTATCCAAGACCCACAGAAGAAGGAAGAAGAGTCGAGCAGCTGATAGACTCAGAACTATTTTTAGCCCTTTAACTGAGTTACCAAGTGATTCAAGGAATTTGGAAGTTTTGTGCTGTTTATTTTTGGAAGTTTTATATTTCATGTATATTTAAAACATGAAAATTATACATATTGAGTGATGACACATGTATATATGTTGTGGAAAGTTAAATACTTCTATCTCCTCAAATATTCTGTCCTTTTGCTCTCTGTTGTGAAAAAATCTCCTTTCTTCTAGCCTTTTCTTTGTTTTGTCTTTTAGCTCTACCATAATTGATTGGTAATTGGCACCTGTGGTCACCAAACACTTCTGTCCAAGGTGTTTACCCCCTTTCTGAGCTTGCTAGGTCTGAAGCGGATAAAGAGTGGGGCCTACGCTGAATGGGGCGAAGAGAGTAGGGGGCCAAGTTGGGATTTGAAGCAGGGGAAGGTAATAACTGTCTCACTTGGCTTCTGTCTTGAGAAATTCTCCAGAAGGGGATGAATGACCGAGAAATATTCTGACAGTGCCTTCACTGAAAACTATGGAGGAATTGCTAATTCTCCTTTCCAGAGCTTTCCTCTTTAAGTCCTCTTATATGTGGGCCGTGTGGAAAGTTAACTCTCTCCTGGGGTTGCCTGTTTGGTAACATAATAATGACGACCCCATCAGCCCCACCAGTAGGCTTCAACGTGGCCCTTTTCCATGCTGTCCCAAAGAACTGTCAGGTCTGGCGCCAGCAAGAATTGCTGCCCAGAGAGGAATCTTGCCTAGAACTTTTTTGAGACCTGCCACCATCCAGTCTGCTCTTTGTTCCTCTTTGAGCTTCGCCTTCCTTGGCTGCTCTCCCTCTGGTATGCCCCTGACTGGGGTGCCAGCCAAACTGTTGCCCTTCACACACTCCGCCTGCACACAGATATGCTTCATCTCTTTGCTTGGCTACCAGGCAGAAGGGTTCTGTCAGGATTGCTCAATTGAGAAATTTTGAGTTCCATACAATCCAGTGGTTGCTCTCTGCCACTAGGCTCTTCTCCCTAGTGCAGAGCATTAAGCTTTGTGATAGGGGACCTTCAGGGGCGAATCTACTTTTGAATGATTTGCTTTATGTCTTAGGCTTTATGTTCTGCATCTCACATTCTTTCATTCACTGTGAGTAGTCCAGTGCCTGTCCTTGGTCCTACTATCAAGAAATGAAATCTATTTTGTTCTATGTTTATGTTTATACTGTTAAAAAGATAAATATGATGTTGAGGCTTCTACAAGAGTTTGTGTTATATACAATGACCCACAGTGAAAATATGAGTTTATTACTTCCATGTCCCTCCTCCCACACATGCCACTCTTCCAGCCTTTCAATTACTACAGCACACAGAACTAGGAAAACCATTAACCCTAAAAATCATCAACATTGGAATGGAGTATGTTAAAGCACATCCAATTTGCTTGATTAACTGCAGTTTGCTGGAAAACATGGCCAAACATTGACCAGCCACAAGTTGGGACCTGCACTTCAGCAGTTTAAAGAACAAGGGTATTTTGTTGTTTTGAATTTTTCAAAATTTATTGTTTAACAATTTTATACACTTACATAATGAACTTTAGTTCCTCTCTCAACAAGTCATTTCCCTATTTTCATGTCTTCTTTTTTCTGTGATCCACTGAACCTAATTAAGGTTTTTTGCTCAAGTTTTTTAATTTATTTTTCGTTTTGTTTTTGAGACAGGGTCTCATGTGTACTGAGTTGTACTCAAACACACTCTGTAGTCAAAGATAACTTTGAACTTCTGATCCTTATGTTTCTACCTTCTAAGTGCTGTGATTACAAGTGTGTACCACCACACCAGAACACTGGAAATGTTCCCCACCCCTTGTGTGAAAAGAAACCAGTAGCCAAAGACAAAACTTTGACTAGTGTTAGATGACTGTTCTCAAACTTAGCTGTGTATGGCAATAAAAAGAGGAACTGTAAGATTCCAAGGACTGATACTCTGATATATTTCATCTGAGGGTAATCTTTCCTGGGACTTTTTAAAGTTCTTGAAGGGGAATCATGTATGTAAGCAAGGTTCTCTAATCACTAATCTAGAATGTTATTCCACAAATCATGATCTTCGCAGCAACAGCACAGACATCCCTTTTGAGAAATGTTAAGGTTTGGGTCCAACCTCAGACCTAGTGAATCAGAGCCCTAGCCACTCACAAACATATTGAGGATCAAGAAGCTCTGATTTAGAGGACGTCTGAGCTCTGTAAAGTACACAACAGAAGCAACACCTTTGTATCATCAATCAAACTGCCTAATTGGCCTTCTAGATTTTTTAATATGTCACATCAACTTTGTGACCTTAGTTGTGGGCTTTCTACATGGGTCTAACAAAGGTGAATCCCCCCACTTCAGAAAAACTGATGGAGGTATAGCATATAGCATACCATCTAATATTGCTGGGGTTTTATGCTTTGTTGTTGTTGTTGTTTTGCTTGTTTCTCTATCTGGTAAGTTCTTTCAGGACTTGGAGGTTAACAGAAAGACACCATCAGCCCAAATATAGCTATGCTTTTCTCCATACAAGAACGAAAGTCTTCAAATGCTCACCTGGTCAGTTTGACATTAATCGCCAGGAAACTTCTAGACTGAATTATTAAGAAGATGATTCTGAGCCCTTGGAAGGAGATGTGCTAATCGCCAAGGAGCAGCATGGGTTCATTAAGAACAAGTCATACCAGACTGGGCTTGTTTCCTTTTGGAAGGGCTTCCAAGAGGAAATCACAAAAATCATTTACCTGGATTTCCAAGGTCTGTGCAGACACTTCTGCAATGCCTTTTCAGACAGATTA
This sequence comes from Cricetulus griseus, assembly GCF_003668045.3. Classification (NCBI taxonomy): domain Eukaryota; kingdom Metazoa; phylum Chordata; class Mammalia; order Rodentia; family Cricetidae; genus Cricetulus; species Cricetulus griseus. The sequence continues at coordinate 19,921,842 of NC_048604.1, read as the reverse complement.
GGAAAACCGGAACTAGTTGATAACATGGATAGCTGAGTGGTTACCTTGTTGAATGGTCATATTCAGAATGGCTGGAACTGGTGAACCACAGTAAACCAGGACGATACATGGATAAACGTGCACTGTTGATCAAGGTTGGGTGAAAATACAGGCACAAAGCTATAGGAATAAACATTAGGAAAGAGGTATTACCCCTATTTTAATGTGATTGAAGAAAATAGGAAGTTGTGTACTTTAGCTTTGAAATTAACTGTACAATCTCAGAGTGATTGGAAGACTGATACAAAAGGCCTAGTGTTTCCAGCTAACTTGAAATTATATTTAATCCCACTTTGTATGAATCACCATATTATTATAATTAAACATGCAGTTGAAACCATGGGGCTAAATTAATAGAATTATAAAGTACATTTTATCAGAGTTGACAACTTAATTTTAAAAATTAATAAAAATAAATCCTAAAATTGATTAAAGCACATCTAAACATTGTTCTCCCCTTGTTGTTGTATTTGAGGAAATTTGACTTATAAAATCAATGACTGGAGAAAGAATTTCATGTTGCACATGTACTATTAGCCAATGAGTATGGAATCCAGAGAGCCCTTACAAGAATTTCCTCCCCTTCATTGATGCCTGATACCTAAAGAGGCAACCACACCTATCGGTAATAAGCCTGCCCACTCCTGCTGCAGAAGGGGTCAAGCAGAGTTGTTTCAAATGCTCTTTAGGTACTCTGTAGACCATCTGTGTGCTGTATCATCTCTGAGCCCTCTTGAGTCTCTCAAGTCTAGGGTTCTTTCTCTGTATGTGGTAGCTTGAGTAGGAAATGCCCCACTCTGACTTCTGTGTTACAACACTCACTTTCCAGCTTTGTGGTGCTGGAGCCCTTAAGAGATGGAACCTGGCTGGTGTAAGGTAGGGTATAAGATGCTGAATTTTGAAAGATATAACTGTTTTGACTCTAGCCTGTGTTCTCTAATTCCCAATTTGCCCACTATGTGAAGAGCAGCCCTTCATAGTATTGATATGGCATTTTAAAACATGGTTTCTTTTTATCGATCCTCCTTCTCACTTCTCTTCCATTACCCTGACCATAGTAAGGAAGTGGCCACTGTTCATACCATTTACCTAGTTATGACACATTTACTAACAGCTGACAGCCTTTATAGGACTTACCTCAAGTTCAAAATGAATTCTGACTTCTATTGAACATTCTGTTAAATGGGCGGCTCTCAACCTATGGGTCTCAACCCGTTTAGGATGGAAGGGCCCCTTCACAGGTATTGCATATCTGATATCCTGCACATCACGTATTCACATTACAATTCATAACAGTAGTAAAATTACAGATATGAGGTAGCAATGAAAATAATTTTATGGTTGGGGGTCACCATGACATGAGGAACTGTATTCAAGGTTTTGCAGCTTTAAGAAGGTTGAGAACCACTGCACTAGATGATTATTTCACATAGATTCCTCTTGGACTTTTTCTTAGGATACATAGATAGCCTTCTGAAGAAATGAGAGGTATTTCCCCCACAGGCATAAAATAAGTATATAGATTATAGATGACTTAACAGTAGATGACACTACATGAGACACATTAAGTGTTTAGGTCACCCAAAACAGCACCTGGAGCCAGGCTGACACACCCTGGAGTCTAAGGAGAAGGATGATGAGTCCAGGGCCAGCCTGAGCTATGGTCATGAAACTGGAAAGGGGACCACAAGTGAGGGAATAGATATGTTGAGGATGGTAGGAGGGCCACAAAACACATGTGGCATGAAAATGAAAGGTTATTGGGGGTTGAAGGGAACAATGTGGGAGGGAGGGATGAAAGAGAAGGGAGGAGAAAGATCAAGAAGAAACGATATTTGAAAATACCATGCTAAAACCTAATACTCTGTATGCTAATATAAAATTATAATTTAAAAAAGACAACGTGGACTTTACAGCAAAATTAACCTATGATAGACCAATAAATCGGCTAAGTTGTTTCACTATCCCACACATCCTGACCACAACCAGTTAAAAACATAACTTGGAGCCAGATAGAGTTCATTTGCCACAGGGTAGATAGCTCTGGCTAAATGCCCACTATGGATGGCAGGGAGGGGCCTCAGAGAACATGTTTCTTCCTGAGGCCTACTGCCACTTATCATGGCTTTGCCTTCCCTGGCCTTTTCAGAAAATGGTTTGTCACATCGTATTTGCTCCTCACAGTTACAGCATCATTTTATTTCTCCAGAAAAGAGAATTGGAAGAATTGCATTTGCAGCAGAGCAGAGAGGCATGGAGTCCTGGAAGGGAAGTACAAAGATGAAGACTAAGTTTGGTAACCTGTGAAAGGGTTCCTCTATAAAGCTTAGAGGCCAGCCTCTGTTGAGAAAGAAAGGAAAGGGGGCAGGGAAGGGGTGTGCATTATCACAGGAAGGCTGCAGGGTTTGCACTGGCAGTGGACAGTGAATTGGGCTGAGGCCCTTCCTTCCCTTGAGAGTGCAAGGTCAGGAGCTCACAGAAACCTGAGACAGCATAGCTCAGTGATTACAAGCATGAAGTGTGGAGCCAGACTGCCTGGGTCCAAATTCTGTCCCTAACACTTGCTAGCTGACCTACTCGCTTGCCTAACTCCAGTGTGCATCTGTTTCCTTCCTTGTCAGAAATGTGAATAATGATAGGGCCTACCTCAAAGATATCTTCTAAGGATCAAAATGCTCAATAAATGTAAAGCCCTAAATAGAACCCTTTCATGATAAAAGAACAGAGTGCAGTTTAAGAAATAAATAAAATAACATGGTGGGTAGGTGGTCAATCTAGTAAATCCTGACCTTCATTCTGTTCTGGGTACCATGCTATCTGAAATTCAGGATGGGGAAACATGGTTGGAGAAGCAGGTTGTATTAATTTGCCTTTCTTGTGACTGTAGCAAAATACTTGATAAGAGGCAACTTAAGGGTTAGGGTACTGTTTTCTGTTGGCTCCTGGTTTGAGGCTACAGTCCATCATGGTAGGAAAGACATGGGGATGTTTATGGCAATGATAACACTTGTCTTAGTTTCTAAAAGCCCCAGTAAACCAAGAGACAGAGAAGGAGGAATGCCATTCCTCATCTGTCTTTCTCCTTTTATTCTTTTTATTTGCCTTGGGGCCCACAGATAGTATCACCCACATTCGGGGTGAGTTTTCCTTCCTCAATGAACATTTGCGGGAACACCATCCTAGATTCAGAAGTCTTCCTCCCAGGTAGTTCCAAGTCCAGTCAAAGATAAAATTCAATTTGATTTCCAGCTCCATCCTTGGTTATGAGCTGGTTGACTGAAATACTTAACTTAGCGGCTCTGCTTCCTGCTTACATGTGACTAGGATAGTAGCAAGGAGCTTGATGCTAGGTAGTGGCTAGGGGTAGATGAATTTGGGTCTATAGATAATGAGAAAGGGGCTCACTAAATAATAATATATGATTTTTGTAAGCTAAGGCTCACAAATCCATACATAACAGGAGTAAACACCAGCTCTTAAGATTTTAGTTAAGAACTCAATTGCCAACCGTGCCATGTTCATGAGCAAAGGATAAGAAATAATTGAGCTGTCAAGAGCTTGTGTGAAAAAAAAAACCCTGTGAGGGTAGCTGACCACAGAATTTGTATGAACCAACAGTGTGAACTGTCTACCTAGAATTAATGCAACTTTAGGTGGTGGAAATGGTGAGCAGAGATCCTGGAGTGTAATAATTTCAGTATTTGTTCCCTAGCCCTTGTGCTCCTTCGGCTGCTGCAGACACGAAGAGACCATGTCCTGTTGACAATGGATGGACCATGAAAAACACATCGACAAACTGTACTAAAGTGGTGCCCTGGTTTGGGAGGCATTGAAAAAGTCTCTTGAGGATGTGATGAAAATGATCTGGGGAGAGAAGCACTGAAGCAGCCTGTGAATTGTTTCTGTATTCTTATAGAAATATTTGCAGAACACACCCCACACCCAATTTATCAGCAACTTCTGTTGAGTCTTAAAAAAAAACAACAAAGAAAAATCAATAATCTGGCTATTCCTCACTGCTCCTTGTGCCACCATCCTAGCCTAATACAGCCCCTCTTTCCCAGATCATTGGAATAACCTCCTTGGAGCTCTCTCTGTTCCCACTCTGTTCACCCTCCACAGAGAAGGCTACATGGTTCTATTTAAATATAACTCCAGTGGCTTCCTGTTGCATTCAGAGTGGAAGCCAAAGTCCTTATAGAGAGTCCAAGGTCTTTCTTGGCTGCATTCCCATTGCCTCTCAGACTCGTATCTGCTTCTACACTCGTCCTTACTTACTCTGCTCCAGCCACATGATTTCACCCGCAACTCATCAAAACGAGGCACGTCTCCCATTTCAGGGCATTTGCACCCATGCTTACCTCTGAGTAGAACACACTTTGCCAAGAAATTTGTACTAATTGTGCTTTTGTGTCCTTTAAACCATAACTTAAATGTTATATTCTTGGTGAAAGTTTCCCAGCCATCTTTTAAAAATTGTAGTGACCTTCCTATAACATAATCCTGAGGTTTCTTTTTTGCTTGATTTTTCACCGCATCACTTATTACTATGTAATATTCCATATAACTTATACTGATAATACTTATTATTTGCTTCCAACACCAGATAGATAAGGATTGTCTATTTCACTCAGACCTGTATCCAGTGCCCGTGACAGTGTGTGCCATGTACAAAACAGCCAACTTGTATTTGTAGGATACGCAGATATATCAAATGTTTTCAAGTGTTGCCCTGGTTGAATCTAGCAGAACTGAAGTAGACATAATCTCTGTCGTATCTGGAGCCTAGAGAATTGAGAACTAATAAGTACAAAAAACGTTTCTAAATGGGAGTTGATTGGACTCTGATACAACCAATGATGGAGAGTAATTGAACTCAGATATCTCCCATTTTCTAAACTTTGGAGGACTGTTATGGATTTGAGTCAGAATTAGGACCTAGGACCAATAGGTATGAAAGGGACACACAAAGACAGATAGAGGGTCCACAGGCCAATTGGAAATTCTCAAGCTGTATCATGTTAGAGTGAGCTCCGTTTCCCTGGAGGTGTGCAAGTATATACTACATGTCTACACATCAGTATGGCTATAAAGGAGAGATCCTGTATTGGACCATCTTCATACTTCCAGGATGCTGGAGACAAAGGCGTATGAACTCAGTGATCAACAGGGATTTACATTTATTTTCTGAAACTTGAGTGACGCATTCGGATTTTCTTTTTGGAGAGACAAATTCTCCTGTAAAGGTTCGTTCCCTAATTGAGATTCCACTTCCCAGAAATTACCTGATGCTGGGTGATGATTAGAGGCCAGCCAGGGGTAAAGGGACTGATTCCCATGGCAACCAGGTTGAAAAAACAGACCATGAGGAGAATTGTCAGAAACAAGCTACATTGGCATTATAAATAGATATTTAATTCATTGAGATAGTTTGTGACGACTTCTGCATTATAAATAGAGGTTTAATTCATTGGCATAGCTTTGACAGCAAAGTTAAATTCCAGAGCGGCTCTTTGTCTTTAAGTATCTCACAGTTAAATGACAACTATTTTCCCCTTTCTAATTCTTGCAGAACTGGGTTCTCTGAGTGAAAGAACAGTGTGTGAGAGTGTTTTAAGAAAGCCAACTGAGAGTCCAGTGTCACAATATTTCTCACGGTTTGTTTCCCAGGGCAAGGTTTCTGAGGCTTTTTCCTGATTGCACATGATTATCTCTCTTTGAACCTTGGTGACACAGGAGACCCCAGGTTCAATGTTTACATTTCACAAGAGTCTCTGGCATGTTTGTCGTTTTTAGGTCCTGCTTTTCTAACTTGGAGGCTTCTCTAAATTTCAGTCCATGTCTCTCAGGGGTTTTCCTCCTCCTACCCCCCCCTCCTCCTCTCCTCTCCTCCTCCTCCTCCTCCTCCTCCTCCTCCTCCTCCTCCTTCTGTCTTCATTCCTTCCTTCCCCCCTCTCTCTGAACAGCCAGAACAATCAGATGATCTCTTGATAACATGTACAGCTCTGTCACTAACCTTGACGACATACACTTTGAAATATCCAAAGATCAGAAAACATAACTGGGCCCCATCAAAGGATTTTTTTTATCCGAAAACCAAGGACTAAGGACAGACCTCCTTCCAGTGTTCTAAAGGCACAGCTTGACTGAGGGTTAAGGATGCAGTGTTTGAGGGCAGAGAGTAATGTTTAGCACAAAGCAACGATTAGGTTTGGCTGGATTCAAATGTAAAACCACTTTTCAAAGGCAATTTTTAGAAACACTATAAGAAATTAGTGTAAGCACTAATAGAATCTCATCAAATGGAAATCAGAGTGGGACTTTGTACTTCTACATTCCACAGAGCTTAATACAAATTAGTCTATAATACTCAGCATGTTTCATTCTTAAGGATTAAGGGAAATAAGATGCATTCTTTTTCATTAACTTCTGGAATAAATAAGCTTCCTAATGCAAAGATATATGAGTTGCTTTCTAAACTTTATTGTGTCCGGGGTTAAATAACTCACTGTGTGCTCAACCCTTGTATATTGTTCTATTGAACAGTGTTTACTTAGAATTACACAGATTGGGGGGGGAGGTTGGGCAAGCAACTTTAGGGTCATGTGTGAGGGGGTCATGAGCCCTTCTAGGACCCACAAATCAATTCTTCTGAGGTTTCTTCTGAGGTTTCAAACAAGGTTCAAGGAATTAGGTAACCCACCCTCCCCAATCAAACACGCCGAATGTGTACTAAATCTCCATCCATGAAGCAAAGTGGGTGTTGATACAGGAAAAGGGGATCAGAGGTTAAAAATAAGAGCCAGTTCAAATATGAGCCCTCGGAGTGGACACTAAGAGGTTCCCTGCAAAACAACCACACATGCTAACTGTTTTCACACTTCTAGACATTCTACTACTAGAGACTCATAACTTTGGAGAAACTGAACTTTCTTTACAAGGGGTAAAATATCAGTTTGTGAATTCTTAATAATTACTATTTAGTTAATACTCCATGGTTGCTAATAAGTGTCACAAGAAATACTTTGCCAGTTTCAAAGTTCTATAGAGGGCCAGCCGCTGTTTGAAAGCTAGGGACCTAAAAGTAACACGATGGGAAAAAAATAGTGTAACTTCAGTGTTTGTTCTTCTCATGTTTAACAGAACATTGTCATTCAGGGGTAGGATGGAGGGGCAGAAGAACACAGCGTTAAGTGCCAATATCTAAAACTAAGTTACAAAGTGCTGTTTGGGAGCCCTCCTGCCCTCCTCCACCAAATCCTTGAACTCCTTTCTCTGTTAGTAGCAGCCCCAAGTCCTCTTATAATTTCTGCTAAGTTTTAAGTGGGAAACAGACCAAAAGAAGACCACTACCATGTATTTTGCAGTTAAGTAGTGAATATTCTCTTTATTCAGAAGAATACATTTTTAACAGAATGCCATGCACCAGTAAATCAGTACAGTGAGGAGTTATAGGGAGGGGTAAGGGAAACAGCTTGACCTAGTAGGCTTGCCACTCCAAGACTCCTCTTGGCCCAACTCAGGTGTTTAGAGGTCAAGAAACAGTAAATGCTGCTGAATTCCAGGGTAATCAAGTTGTATTTCCAGGTCTCTGCAGGTAAAAAGAAACAGGAGAGGAAAGCTCTTGTAAGGGGGAGGTTAATTATATCGGGACTGTCAGTTCCATTGAGCCTCCCTGAGAGGCAGATGAAGGAGAATTGGTGGTGGTGTCTGGTTCTCCTTCTTGGTTACACTCTTCAAGGACTATGGTCTGGTCTCTTCCATCTGTCTCAGAGCCCCTGTGTAAAGAAAAAAAAATAGAAAAATAATGGGGGCAGGTCCTGTAAACAGATTGTAGGGTGGAGCTCAGATACAAGAAAAGTAACTTGGTCATGGATTTTCCGGCAGCACTCCATTTCTGGAATTGAGCTGAGATGAGTATTTACCTAGTGCGAAGTCGAGGCCACTTCTTCCACTCTACAGCTAGCACTATCCCCAAGGCTACCACAACCACCACAATCAGGGTACTTCGGACAATGTTACCCACAGTGCACTCTTGAGCAACAGGCCCTGTGGTGTATAAATAAATAGATTCAGAGCTTAGCATATCAATGTTCCTTTTCATTTTATGTTGTCCTCTCGATCTTACCTCCTCAGAGTCACCATGCAAGTCATGTACTGAGCTGTCAAAGGAATGATCAGTGGGAGTGCATATGCTGAGCCACTCAGACCTCCTTTCTGGCAGGGAGGGAGGCCTTATATGAATCTATGCAGTAGCTCTGCGTGCACCTGAAATCCTACCTTCTCCTCATCTTTAAAAGAGCTATGATATATTTGAGAGCTCCAACTCCATATACTTCCTGGTCTCCTGAGTTGACCTATCTCTGTAGCAGATGTCCTTGAGGTCCCGGGAGCATCATGACAGGAACTTTCATGGAGGGATTATCCACTCACCTGCTGCTCCAACCAGCTCCAGAGCATCACTGGGCTCTGACCAGATGTCAGGGTAGGCCTGCAGACGGTAGCTGCAGCTGTAGTTTCCAATGCCTTTCCCTTCCACATTGTTGATGACAAAGTCTCCATCCTCTGAGAACTGTTGGGGTGCTTCTTCTCCATCATGTTCCAGCATAAATTCAACTCCTGGTAGGGGTCCTCGGCACTGAAGGGTGATGTCCTTCCCTAGTTTGAACACAGTGCTGGGCCAGGCTGACAGAGAGGGTTTAGGGGGCTTATCTGCAACCAAAACAAGAACACAGAGTTAAAAAGAAGTGGCCCTGAACCCAGCCATCTCTTGTATCTAACATTCTTAACCTTTAAAAGGCCAAAAACTACAAAATCCAAATGTTTACTGGGTTTCAGAACCTTACCGGTCACCCAGATCTCTAGAGAGTTGCTGTGATTTGAAGCCGCAAGAGGAGCAGAATCCAGATAATAAACACAACTGTAGACACCAGAATCTTGATCCCTCACCACTGGCATCCAGAAGTCAGCTCGGTACCCACTTGGCCTCTGCTTCTCTAAGGGCTGTTGAGTCCCCTCCTTCAAAAGGACAAATGTTGAATCTGGCAGTTCCCCTTGACATTGAAGAGTCATGTTTTCTCCAGGGGCTACCATCGGACCAGGTTGAACTAACAGGCTGGGCTTAGGAAGTAAACCTGCAAGAAATTAACTGCTGGTCAGAGAGAAGCCATTATAGAGTCCAATCCTCCATGACCTCCTTTAGGACCACTCAATCCGATCCTCTCTCCACTAGAATATCCACACCACAGTCTCATCCCCTTACCCGTGACTATGAGTTCCAGAGTGTTGCTAGGCTGTATCTTGATAGGGCTGATCCAGTCAGGGTGGTAACAGCAGCTATAACGACCTATGCTAGCACCAGATATATTGGTGATAAGGAATGCTCCTTCATTGCTGGTGGACCCCCAAAGCTGCATTGATGTGGCTTCTCCTTCTTTGTGCAAAATGTACCCAACTCCACGGACTGGTCCTTGGCACCAGAGAGTAACATTCTGTCCCATAGTAACCACAGAACTAGGCTCAGCAGACAACCATGGTCTGGGGAATGTGTCTAGAGAGAGAACAATGATGAATACGTTGTAAGTCCACAACTTTACCATCCCTATACCATGCTAATTGCTTTTCCTTGAATCTCCTGCACAGTTTGGCAGGATTCCTGGCCTTCTAGAAGAGACTAACCCCCTAGTCCCTACCCCAATTGACCCTATCCCAACCCCTTGTTTTGTCTATCCTTACCAGTTACCCAGATCATAAGGGGCATACTACGGTATGAGCCCCTGTTTGACATGGCTGTCTCAAAGTAGATACAGCTGTAGTTCCCAGAGTCCTCTGCTCCAACAGTGTGGAGAAGGAAGTCAACTGAAGTCCCCGAAGCACTCTGGAACTGTAAGGGGGCATGGGTACCCTCCTGTAATAGGGCAAACCTCATGCCCTGGAAAATTCCTTGGCAGCGCAGTGTCACATTCTTCCCAGGAAGCACCACAGGGCCTGGCTGTGCCAGGAGAGTGGGTTGGGGGTAGAATTCTAAAAGGAAAAAGATCATAATATAAGACTGCTCTCCACATTTTACAAATAGCTTTTACAATATTGTTATAAGAGATGATATATGTTTATTGTAGAAAATGTAATCAAAAGCTAATGAAGAAAACATAATTTTACCCGCTCAAATATAACTATTTTCCCACTTATATTTTAACACATGACTATGTCCTTGAAGCTGAGGCTATTTCTGTAGCTGAGACCCCACTGTACTCAGAGTTGGAAGTGTCTGATAGGTTTATAATGTAAGCACTTTCCTATGAGGTTAAACACCCTTTGGAACGATCATTTGTAATGCCTGTCTAACATGTACCCGACATTTCAAGGTTTTCTCCTATTCTCTGAGGGCCATCCAGCCCACCAATCCCTGACAGCTGAGTTCAGGAAAAAGCAGACATTGAACTCAAAGCTCAAGGCCAAGCCTAAAAGGACTATCTCAGAATGCAGGCTACTTGAGCTTGGTTCTTGGATTGGCCACTGCTATCTATCTCACTTCTTTCTTCAGAGGAGAATTTCTGGCCTCCCCCACTCCTTTGTCTTTTCTCCTTGTGATGACAGCATGAGCAGCTGTCCACCGTGGACAGTTCAGTATGTGCTGAGCACTATCCCAAGAACGTTCCCTGTGTCCTTTAGAGAAGATATTTCTTCCTCTCCCGCTGGCAGCCCCTCCAATCACTCTCCTGGGGTCAATACTACTTCCACAAAGACTTCCCCCCTCCCTAACCTGTCACAATGAGTTCCACAGGATCGCTGGGCTCAGACCAGATGGAAAAGTCATAATAACGGCAACTATAGTTTCCTCCATCACCAATGCCCACTGAAATGATCAGAAAGTGAGCTGCACTAGATCCTGGGGGTCCCCAGACTGGGTCACTGGATGCAATTTCATTATCATCCTTGTAAAGAATAAAGCTCATGTGTTCATGGGAGGTGGAGCAATTGAAAGTCACTCGGGCCCCAGGAGTCACCACAGGACTGGCCCATGTCTTGAAGAAAGGCTTGGGGTACAGTTCTAGAAGAGAAAAATGAAACATGGCAAAACCAAATCAAGAAAACGGGAAACAAATAGAGTAAGTGCTGGTTTGGGGAAGCTGTTCACTGTATGCATTTTCATGAACAGATGCATTGATGTTTTGTTTTTTGTTTTTACAGGCATCCCTCATCCAGTCCCTCTTTGCCTCTAGAGGAATCTGAATCCTCACTGTCACTGGAACAGGCAAGGGAGGCTCTTGAAGGGGCAAACTTTCCTTGGGACTTGATTAGTCAGTTTTCTGAGCCTCAGTTTGCCCATCTGGATAAAAGAAGGGAAGAGTACCTACTTCACCTCTCTTCAAGATTTCCTCTAAAGCTAAATGAGGCAATCAATGGTAAAATAATCAGAAAAATTAAATCACCCTCCACAAACCCAAGCTATTAATAACAATTATGGCTATTAATATCATGCAGCCAGAGGCCCTGGCACTCCCAGCGCCACGCCTGCCTGGCTCTAAGATTGGACACAGGCTCCTAGTACCAGCAGCAAAGTTTGTGGTGGAGATAGCAGTGTCCCACGGACACTTTCCGCCCCCCCCCACACACACACCCTTTTCACTTCTACCTTTTATGACAAGCTCCAGGGGCTCACTGGGCTCAGACCACTTGAAGGGCTGCATTTCGGTATGTGTTCGGCAGCTGTAATTGCCCTCCTCTTTATCCCCCATTCTTTGAATTGTAAAGATGGCTTCTCTCCCAACAGCCCCAAGTTGCTGGACAGGTTCCTGCTCTCCCATCTTAAACAGAGCAAACCCCAAACCTTCCAGCCATCCTTTGCATCTGATCTGCAGTTCCTGGCCCCGGATTGGGAGGGAAGCCGAAATGACAGGTTTAGGAAGGATGTCTAGAAAACAAAAATAGGATGGCAGGGGAATCAAAAGTTTGGAAGTGCCCAAGATGGGACATTCAGAATTACTTTCTGTACAAACAACGAAATGCATCCTGGCTAGTTGGTCTCCTCTCACTTTCTTCCTCACCCTTCCCCCCTACTCTCCCAGCAGCACAGAGGTCCCAGGGGCACTGGGGGTCATTCTGGAAAGATCCTCCGCCTTCTCTTACCTGTTCCTACCAGTTCAAGTGCTTCACTAGGCTCCGACACAGCCATCTCCTCCCATGAGTGGCAATGGTAACTCCCGGTATGGCTGTGGGTCAGGGCGCCAAGGGGGAAGGCAGCCCGGACCTCCTCCGAGGCCGGGCGAGTTGCAATCCACCCGGTCCCGTCCTTCAGCAACACAAACTCCTTAGTTGAGCCAGAAGGGCTTCTGCACCAGAGGGTTAAGTTCGTCCACGGGGCCAGAGGGAAGTTCGTCTCTGCCCACAGTTCAGGCTTAGGAGTTGGCATGATTATTTCTAGAAACAGCAGAGTTAATGAAGCCATCCTCCTCGTATTCCCCCTCCCTTCTTTCTTTTCTCTTGAAGCCCCTACCCAGACCCCCCTTCCCTCTCCTTTCAATCAAAATCTTTTCTTTCCTATCTTGCTTCTTTCTGCTGGGGAAAGGGGAAGCTGATGTCTCAGCCGAGCCTCACAAAAATGCAGGAGCCTAAAGGAGATTTTTTACAGGCAGAAAGATAGAGTTGGACGCTAAATTTTGCCAGTAGCTTTAACAAGTACCCATTGCCGGCTGTCCTTCCCTCCCAACCAGTCACTCCCTGGGCACTGACACTGACACTCTGTAGTTATTTCGGATCTCCAGAGAGGAATGTCCCAGTCTGGAGCAGGGAAAAACTCACCAATCTCTTCTGCCAGTGCCCCATTGCACAGTCCTGCGAAAGAAACCCTTGTCAGGCTCTGTCCCTCCTCACCAAGACTGCCTCCCAGCCTGCTGCCAGACCCCCTGGCCCAACACTTTGTACTCACCACAGCATAGAAGGGCCATGAGTATGAAGAGCATGGCGACCCCTTGAGCTGTTCCCAACAACCAGGCTTCTCTAGGGAGACCAGAAAAGAGATGAGAGGAGTTGCTGGGATTAGGGGGAGGGAGGAGAGAAGGGGGCGGCAATTTATGTCATTGGCTTATTCGCTACCCAATAGGGACTGGGTATGGCCAGGATAATTGGATATGATCTATTCTGACACTGATGACTTTTCCTTTTGAGGGCCTATCCACCTACAAATCCCTTGCACTTTCATGACCTGCATGCCCCTTCATCCCTGCCCCTCTCCAGTTTTTTTTTTTTTTTTTTTGTCAGCTTCCCATGGCCTGTGATTAGGTTGTTGCTGTCAGAAGGGGAAATGCTTTTGTATCTCCAGTTCTCAAAACCCCTGGAACTCTGCAACTCTGGGTGGTTGTGTGTGTGGGGGTGTGGAAAAAGCAACCTTGAGTGTTTCTCAGTCATCAAGTTTAAGTTTGGAAGCAGTTGTTCCTATGGCAGGATTGGTCTTCAGACTGACCTGCCTCACCTGCCTTTGTTATGGAAGGGTTGCCTAGGCAGCCTTGATGAATTACTAGAAGACTGCTTGTCAGTTGTCAGTGCCAAGCTAAGCCTGTCAGAGAGTGGGATCTCTCTCCCACTACCTAGATTTTGACTACAAATGTGTAGCATTGTCTTTGGGCTCTGCCTCCTGTAAAATTAGGAGGTATGAAGCCAAAATTCAAGCGGCAGTTTCTCCTTAGGAAACAGTGAGCATTCTCAGCCTTTTCCTGGTCAGGAAAAAAAAAACCTTTTCAAGCTGCTGGCTATGAAATATGGATTCCTCTCTTATTCTTTGATGCAATGGTCTTGGAGTAGTGTGAGACACACGAAATTACATCCTTTCAATCCCTCAAGGAGGTTAGCCTAAAGCATATGAAACGTAGGGAAGAACCTATAGAATTATAAAATTTGATCTCACTGAAACTGTTTGAAAACTCCAAGGGTGTTTTTTTTCTTTTTTGTCTTGTTTTGTTTTCCAGAAAACATAGGTGGCTCTCCACTTGTTGCCCTGGCACTCTATCCCTCAATCTCACCCGCAAACACAGATACTCATAGTCACAGTGATCATCCATTGTGTATTAAATTTCTCAGACACACAAAGGCGTATATACCCTTGTATACCCAGAAGCAAAGGGTAGAGGGAAGTGGGCAAAAAATCAGGTGGTAAGGCCTCTACCGGTTAAGATCTGTCATTTCTCTCTGGAATAGCCTTAGAAACCCATGGCAATTATGGAAGAGAGATCAATAATCCAAAGGCCACTGAAGAACCAAATGGCAGGAGGATCTTTTGGGCTGTTTTCAGGCCAGAGGAAAGAGTCCAATCCTCAGGCTCCATCTGTTGTCTTATCAAATGCTTATCCAGGTTAAAACTGTATTCTAAGGATACTCTGCTAGAGTAAGAGAAAAAGCTTGTTTCTAAGGAACGTAGAATTGGCCAAGATATACACTCTAGTCCTTGAATGTGGTGGGGGGGGGAGTTTAAAGTGGAAGAGAATGAGATGGGAATTAGATAACCTGGAAGACAGAAGAGCAAAGATTCTTACAAGAGAACATGTTTGCATCATATCAATGGGGAAGACATCTTGAGATTTGGGGACTGTAGGAGGTCTAGAAATCAAGAGACTTGCTTTGGACTATTTCTGGAGCCTCTGGAAACTATACTTTACTCCTCTTCTGACTTGGGAAATGACCCCTCTGGGAGGTGAAAGAGAAACACATGGGATGAGGATGTCTTGATCTGTATGTCTAGAGGCTGAAGAGAAGCCTAGAGTGTGTCCCTGTGACTTCCTGCAAGTGGACAGTGGTCCATTCTGGAGACTAGGAAAGCACACAATCAGCTAGCTTGGTAAACAATAGGCAGGGAGAAGACTGTTACCTGAATCTAAATCTCCGACACTTCCACCGGATCCACAGCACTAGCGACAGCAAGGAAACAAGCTGTACAAATAAGGACATCCTGAATGCTTCATTCAGAATGGAGTTCCAGGTGAGCAGGCCTGTGACCAGAGAAGACCAGAAACAAAAGCCTTGATGGGGATTTATCTGACCAGACAGCTAAATTCACGGTGGAGGGAGGGGAGCTGGTTCCTGAGAAAGCTTCTATTTTGAAGCTTGAGGTAGATGTGCTCTTCTTTTTCATGGGGCCTCCCAAATATTCTGCTCACTGCTTTGAATTATTGTAGAACACCCAAGGGAAGTGTGCCTAGACAAATGGGTCCTGACTTCCAATCCCTCACTCCCCTTCCCGTATATATCTGGGCACTAGTTTAGGATATCAGGATATGGAAGGATATTCCTATGAGAAATTATCATCTCACCTGCTGGCCCCACCAACTTCAGAGTTTCACTGCGATGTGACCTGATGTTTGGGTGTTCCTCAATACGATAGCTGCAACTGTAGGTCCCTGTTCCTTGACCTTCAATGTTAGTGATGATGAAGTCTCCATCTACTGATAATTTTTGGAATGTTGTTGTTTCTTCCCATTCCAAAGAAAATTCAAGTACTGGATGAGATACTCGGCACTGAAGGGTGATGGTCTTTCCTACTTTGAACACGGAACTGGGCCAAGCTGAAAGGGAGGGTTTGGGGGGCTTATCTGAAACCAATCCAGAGACCACAGTTAGAAGTGACATTGAGCTCAGCACCCTCTCTCCTGCCAGATGTTTTTGAGCTCTCCATTTGGGCTTCTCTTTCTTTTCACTTACATTTGATCAGTGACATCAAGCCTTGTGTGTTTAGAGTTCTTCCCCCTCTCCTGGTTCTCTAAAGACTACTGGTTCCTACTTTCAATCAGGAAGACCTCATACCTGTAAGATCTCCCTGACTTGAAGGAAAATAATTTTTTCATGAGTCACAATGGATCATGCTGATAGGTAAGGCTTAAGGTGAATCTTGGGAGAGAAGATCCCTGAAGGATATAAAAAGTCCTATACCACCCTCCTAGTGATTTTTTTTTGTGCTCATAGCTTTAGGAAAGTACAAGAGCCACTAGGAACCCCTTAGAGCATGGCAATAGCAATAGAAGCAAACAGATGACAATAACATTAAGGCCAGTTGGGATCACTTGCCTACAACCATCAGCTCCACAGTGTTGTGTGTTGCCATCTTAATGGATGTGTTCCAGGTAAGAAAATACTGGCAGCTATAGATGCCAGCATCTTTGTAGGTCACATTCTTGAGGAAGAATGATTTGTTGCCAGTGTTGCTGGTGGCATCCAGAAATTGAAGGGGTCTTTCTTCTCCCTTCTTGTAGAGTGCAAGCCCCACTCCATCCATTGGTCCTCGACATCTCAGGCTTACATTTTGACCCATTTGAACCACGGGACTGGGCTGAACTAGTAGCCAGGTCTTGGGGAAAGCGTCTAGGACAAGACCCAAAATACAAATAGCCAATGGTAGAACTTTCTCCTCTTTCCAATACTTAGGGCTATTTTCCTCCTCTGTCTTCCAGTTTGTACTTTGCAAATCCCCCATTAAGTTGAACAAATTCTGAAACTTCCCCCCACTATTAGCCCTGGCCAACTGACTAGGTCCAAGTGGGGAGAGGGAATAAGAGGAAGCTCTGTGAGCTATTCCACAGCATATCCCTGTCTTACCAGTCACCCAGACTTTCAGGATATCACTAAGCAGTGAGCCTCTGTATGATGCATCATAGTAAAAACAGAGATAGTGCCCTGTATCCTCGATCTTCAGAGACCGGAAGTAGAAATATGCCTCATTTTTTACTGGCTTCTTGTAAAAAGATTTCTTCACGTCTTCCAACCTCATTAAAGTAAATGTCATTCCATATATTGGCCCTTGGCACCTGAGACTTAGGCTTTCTCCAGGGGCCAGGATGGGCCCAGGATGGGCTGTCAGAGTTGGTTTGGGGTAGAGACCTAGAAAGGGAAGAGACCCTTAAGTTACAGTTTGGCCAATTCTTCCCTAGTCTATTTTTATTCTCCTAGTTTATTCAGACAAAAGTGGTAATTGGAACGTAACCTTCCCTCCTTCTCTTTCCTTAGGTTTATGCCTCCTTGTGTATGTAATCAAGGGTAAGTTCACTTGTAGTCTTTCCCTCTCATCTGACTCTATTAGAGCCACTGTAAGCTCAGCCAGGTATAGGTACTTGCCCCACGGGACTGTCGAAATTCATAATACCCTGCATCTTTTGCTCTCTGAAATGACAAGTATAGTTCTTCCTAGACAGAAAACCCACACCTCTAAAATGTCTTTGATTCCATCTGTAGAGCAAAACTTCCACTGAAATATTAATGAGAACATCTGAACAGGTTAATATCACCTTAAAACCGTTCTTCCAACACTCAAAACATGAGGCTGGAGGAGGCCAATGGGGAGATTTGGGGCAATAACTCAGTAAGCCAATGAGATCTGGTAATGAGACTCACCCTCATTTCCAGGGGTTGCATTACTAAGGGGGCTGTACTATTAGACTTTGGCTGTACATGACTCCATCTTATCCCTCACTTAAATCCCAAGTGCACCAATTCATCCACCATGGAAGGATTAGCCCTGCCATATACTTGTGGAAACTTTATGGATGTGTCATGAATCATGCTGGTCTAGGGGTATTGAGTATAAATAATGCTAAGTCCCTGCCAGCAAAATACTAATAGACAGGCAGGGAATACTGGTGAATACTAATTACAGAAGTATGTATTAGTGGGATCCATGTTGGAAGGGTATGTGTACAACAAGCATCCATATACATCAATTAAACCATCCTTTGTACCTTGATCCTCAAGAAAAAGCTATATTAATAAAATTATTATCTTTCATTTATTGAGAACTTATATGCCAGGCACTGTACATGTTATTTAGGCAAACCCTCACAACAACCCTGTGAGGTAGGCATTATTCTTATACTAATTTTGCAGATCATGAAATTGAAGCACAGAGTGGCATTATACAATAGATTGGACAGATACTGTTATCCTGTGTTAGAATGGAGAAAACCAAAGCACAGAGAAATGACATGACTTGCTCAACACCACACCGGGAAGCATTGCCACAGCTGGAACTAGAAATCCGGGTACTTCTGTAGCATCACTATTGCTTGCTGTGGGAATTACATAAATGTAGACAATTCCATCTGGAATCATCCGGGATCTGAGATAGAGGAGTTGAAGCTGTAGTGTGTGACTAGTATTTGGACCTTTGGAGGAGCTGCCTTTTGTGTTTGTAGCTTGGTGCTGCCTTTACTGGCTCTATTGATATGGAACAAAGTAATCTTTCAAGCCATTTCTAAAATATAAACTATCACTTTTTTGTCATTTGTTTATTTTTCATCAATGAAAATAGTGATTCATTCTATTTCACACACTTAAATATAATCATTACAAATACGCTTAAACTTTTAAGGAATCAATTTTAAGACTTACTGGCAATGCCTGGCACATATTAGGTGCTCAATAAATATTGAGTGAGTGAGTGAATGAATGATAATCTACAAGTAAAGAACAATAAACCTGTGATAAGATCAAGCTACTGAATATCTGACTAGGCTCACAAACAGGCCAAAGGGTTACCTGCCTTAAAGTACATGTGATTCTAATTTGGAGCTCAGGAAAATGTTGAATGACTATGTCAACTTTGCAGGGCCTAGAAATTGGCTGAGGCAAGTAATATCAAAAACTTTTGCTCAACCAGCCATGACCCCAGGAATAATAATTGCCAGATGCCAGCAGCCACGGCCACACCCACCTGCCACCACCAGCTTCAGGGGGTTGCTGGGCTCTGACCACAGACTGGGGAGCATCTGTATATGAGTGCGGCAGATATACACCCCTTCATTCTCAGGTGCCAAGTTGTCAATGGAGAATATGGCCATTGTCCCAGTTGGGACTTGGTAATCTACAGGCTCTGTGCTTCCCTCTTTAAACAGCATAAATACCAAATCCTGAAGCCATCCATGGCAAAGGATGTTAACACTGCATCCAGGAAGAGGGGGGGTCTCTGCCTGGATCCAGAAGATGGGTTTAGGAAGTTGGCCTGTAAAGGAAGAATGAACTGATATGAGTTAGAGCAAGGAGAGTGCTGCCTTGACTACAGGACAGGGGACTTTGGCCTTAGATGAGCCTTCCCGGAACTCTTCTTTGCCCCAGCCTTCAAGAGCTGCATCCTCTACATGCATTGCCTGATATAATGTAAGCACTTGGATGCTACCCGTCGAGCACATACATGCATGCATTTCAGGTAACTTCAACTTCTCTGGGATGGTGATTTTGAGTTCTAAGAGTGGGAAGATATGCTTGAGTATCTAGCTTGGTCGTCTCACCTGGAGCTTCTAACTCTAAAATTCTGCTGGGCTTCGACCAGCCTTTCTCCTTCCAGTAGCAGCACCGATAAAGACCTGTATTGGACTCAGTAAGGGCACCTATGAAGAATGAAACTTGGAAGGTCTTGTAAGAAGGACGGATCCAGGTCATCTGTGTATTATCCTTAAGCAGCAGGAACTTACTGGATACCCGAGAGGGGCTTCTGCACCAAAGTGTGATGTTCTCCCAAGGGGCATGTGGGTAGTTGGATTCTATCCAAAGCTCTGGTTGAGACTCCACTGCTGTTATTCCCCAAAATCACAAAGATACCAGCAGTCAGTCCTCTCCCTCCCACAAAGTGCCCCACAGCATGCCTTAAAATTGTCTCTAACCCACCCAGATGTTGACTTTTGCCTTCCTGTGGGAGTGAGAGAGTCTGCTCATGTAAGGATTGAGGACAGAGATGCTAGGACATTTGTTCAAGGAATCCTAACGAACAGGGGAATAAGCTGCCTTCTAAAGAGAGATAAAACCCTTCACAGTTCTTGGGAAAGCAAGCCATGATGGAAGAGGCTCTGATTCCCAAGCAGCTCAACCTGGCTTAGTTATCTCACGGCCATGCAGACAGGCCAGTTCCTTAGAATCTCAAGCAGGAAGGCACTTACCCATTGAGGTCATACCCAGACTGAGCCCTGGAAAGAGAAAATGGTAAAGGAGATACTCTGCTTTCCATGTTGCCCTCCAACCTCAATAATCTCCCCCGCCTACCTAAGGAGCCTGCTCATAAGAGCTTCTCTTAAAAAGGCCACTTGCTTCTCACCCCTTCCTTGTACTTACAAATGCAACAGAGCAATAGAGTGAAGGTCCGAAGCATCATGGCCCCCTGCTCTGGCCTGTCCAGGGCTGTTGGGCCTCTGGTGCAGGATGCGTACACGGAGTCTTGAAGGCTTTACGTCTTAAAAGAGAGGGGAATCTAAAAGAAGAAATTTTCTTGCTCAGGGACTGGTTCTGCTCTTTCAAGCTGAGATGAGATCACTGCATTACTCTTGGCAACCTCACATTCTACTGGTTCCCAGGAACCTAGCTTGTTAATAGGGCCACTTGTTGCTTTCCTCGCCTTGATTCCTTTCTTCACTTCCCTATCTTTCCACTCAAGATCTTTTCCTGGGATCCAAGACATTATTTTTGTTGAAATGTTTATTTGTCCCTGAGATTTCAAACGCACAGAAGATGACCTTAAACAAGCCTGAAGAAACCCTACTGAGTGGGGAAAGTGGACCATACTAAGACTTGCCTTTTACGATCCTTTAATCAGATGTGTGTGCAAGTGTGCACGCACACACACTCGAGCACACACACACACACACACACACACACACACACACACACACACACACAGCTGAGTCATCCAACAGCATAGTAAAGAAGAAATTACTGTTGTTCCCATTCTGTTGCAGAGGCAAATGGAATTTAGAAAGGATACATAATTTGCTGAAAGTCAAAATATTAAACAAAAATTACAGTTCATGTTTAACTCCAAGTCTGATACTCAACTGTCCAGAGGCAGCACCTGCCCTGACCCCATCTTTGTCTTCCAAAATCTCCCCCATTTCATCCCAAAGATTGCTCCTTCTAAGGAGCGTTTCTCATGCACTCTTGTCGATTAACCCCATGCTTAATACCCTATTTTGTGTAGGTGCTGGTTAATCCAGCTACCATCAAGGTAGTTAATAAAGGAATAAATTATCCCTCTTTAGAACTTGCCCTTAGCTTCTAAGCAGCTTTGTTCACTACCTCTGAAGAGAATGGGATTGTGTGAATTTTAAGGAACATAGCAAAGATATTTGAGTTCTGAGAGTCTTCTCATTTTCCCAGAAGTCACTACCAACCACATGTACTCCATATACATGAGGTGGAGCTTTTCCCCTCTCTCTGCAAAGTAACCTTTTGCCAAGGGAAGGTGTATCCTCACAGCACCACCTCAGGTGAATTCCCCTCCAAGAAATCTCTACTCATAGGATGAACTCCTGCCTGACCTCCGCTGTTTGACCTTAGCTGAGTGGAGTGAGGTATAGTCAGCTACCACAAGAGAGAAAGAGACTGACTTTGTTTCTCTAAACTTCCCCATACACTGAGCCTCTAATATGCTCTAGCACTAACAGTGAACAAAATGGAGGAGCGCAAAGATACATTTTCAAAACACCTGGGCGGGAGACAACAAACTGACACTGAAAAATCAAGAAGAGCTGGGCCCTGTTTTTCATTTATTTGTATTGAAGGAGGCTTACTTTTCCAGCCTGAATTTTTCTTCTGTTAAGTGGGGAAATAATATGTACCTAGCATTGTTGTTTTGGATTACAGAAAACCTGTGTACAGTGCCAGGCATGCTGTGTACATTTCATGTAAACAGGTGTATTCTGTCTCATTTTTCAAAGAAGGATATACATTTGGCATAGGGCTGTAAGGAGACTCTTCCTATCTCAATGGCTAGAACCTCTTGTCCCCAGTTTTCTCAGTGCCAGGCCAAAGCTTGGATACCACCCTGTTGCACTGTTTCCCCTTGGGGCACTGGGCCAGAATCTAGTGGGGGAAGCTAGGTTCTCTGCCAAGGGGAGTGTTCAACCTGGGATTGCACCCAGGAAATGCCATCTGAGGATCTAGCCTTACCACATGGACATCAGGGTCTTGTCTCTTGGTAACTGGAGTGAGTCAGAAAATCTGAATTTCTCAGCATGGCTGCTCACTCCTCAATCATTTGGAGATTTTAAAAAAAAAAGGTACCTTATCAATTCAGCCACGATGATGATTTTTATGCCCCAGGAACTTGGGAACAACCCTGAGGTTCAAAATTGGCCACGCCCATTTTGTCCTTTCACCCCACCCCCAACTTAGGCAGTCGAGGTTGTTTTTTTAACAGTCCCCCTACACTCTACCCCAAGCACTTTCCCAACCATTAGGCAGCGCCGCAGTGCTTTCGAGGGTGCTATATCCATAATATCTAATGGCTAGCCCCCTTCATAGCTTTAAGGGCTCCAGAAATCAAAGGGGCTGGGCACCGCAGGGTGCCGATACAAGCTTTGCTTAAGGTTTGGAGGGAAGACTGAGAAAGCAAAGAGGAGATATCCATATTGCCCACAGGTTCTCATCGAGGCGGGGCTGGAATCGGGGGAGAGAAGGAGAAAGGCAGGGGATGAAAGGGTGGGGGAAAGACTGGGGAGCAGTTTGATTTTCGGCAATTAATCACAGCAGGGGGGCTCTTTCGGGGTTTTATTTAGGATTTTGTGGCCAGTAATTAATCTTCAGCCACTGGACTATGCGCTCATTTCCAGGTACTTACGGTAGTTGAAGGCCCGCTCCGAGGCTGGAGATTCTCCAGAGAGCTCCTTCAGATGCAGCAAACTGCCCGGCATGGGAAGAGCTGTCTAAGGACTGCCTCTCGGCCCCGAGCCCCGCCTCCTTCTCTCCCCAACCCGCCCGCCATCCCGCCCCAGCCTCCTTCCCTCCCTCGCTAGGCTCCCCAACCCACCTACAGCAACTCTGCCTAGCACCTGCAGTCCTCTGACGACCAGGATTGGAAAGCCCCTCCCAGCTCCCCGCCTCTCTGCCTACTCCCTGCAGAGGTTGCCTGAGCCAGAGCCGGAGTCAGGCCCCTGCCCCCTGCCTGTCGCTCAGAGCTTCATCTGGTCACCTTATCCTGGAGGGGAGAGGGCCAGCTCTCCCAAGACAGCTGAAGCTGTAGATCCACCTCACCAGCTCCCTGGTGCTTTTAAAGCGATCTCCGGGCTTTCTCTGTTCCTTAAATGCATTCATAAATGTCTACACAATAGTTGAAACGCCTACTGTGTGCACTTTTGGCCCTGGTCCTGGCCATTTCTAACCTTCACAGGAATCAGTAATATTACTGATGTGGAAACTGGTCTTTCAAAGGGTTAGTAACTTGGGCAGTCTTCAAAGTCCAGTTTGAGCTAAAAGCCCAGCTTTAAACAAATGCACTTTAAGATTTCAGTTCAGGTTCTACATTTAATAGCTGCGTGAGTGACCCCAAGCAAGTGAGTTAAATTCTCTGAGGGCCACTTCCACTGTATTTTAAATAAAATAGAAGAGCCTACTTTTCAGGGCTCTAATGGGTAACTCAAGTAAATCTCTAGGTGACACATACCTGGCACACACTAAGTTCTCAACAAGTGCTATCTGTGCCCACTACCGCTTCTACTACTGTTGGTACTCTGCACAGCCCTCCTTAACTGCCTTAGGGCCCTATGGTTTTTGAGGATATAGAGCAGTGTTTTGAAATTTTTATTGACTACAAATGATTTTTCAAATTTTATTTTGTGGGTGAATGAATGTGTGAGAGACAGAAATAGAGAGCTACCATGGCATGGCACTTGTCACAGAACATGTGTGGAGGCTGGAGCATTCCAGGGGTCTGTTTGTAACTTCCAAATGGTTGAAGCAGGGTCTCTCTTTTTGTTTCCTTCACAGTACAGCTTACTCCAGACCATTTGGCATTCACGTTTTTTTTGGGGGGGGGGGTGATTGTCGTATTCCCACCTCTCATCTCACTGTAGGAGTACTGGGATTACAAACTTATACCACTCATACAGGTTTTAATATGGGTTCTGGGAACTGTAGTCAAGTCATTAGACTTATACAGAAAGAAATCTTACCCATTGAGCCAGCCATGTGGCCTCCTGAAGGAATTTTTAAAAAATGATAATGTATGGCAAGACATTAACTATGGCTGTTGACATATAATATGTAATGAGATTAAAGTATGGCAGCCAATGGGCTCACTAAATAATTGATAAAAAAATAGCCAAAGTTTCCTTCATGCGCATATTCCCTGCGTAAAATATCTCAGATGATCTAATGGAAATCAGTTTAAGTCAAAAAGAAACTATGAGAAAAACAGACACTGCTTTTTTAAATGAAGCCATTTGAATATCATAGCTTTGTGCAGCAGGTGATGACAGTTGCTGGCTCCTGGCATTCTTAGATCCTACTTGGCATTTCAAACTGCATATTGTTGTGGAATGATTAGCCATATAAATACAAATATGTATTTCTAGACATATTATTTAATGTCTCTGAGCATCATTTTTCTTATTCGAAAGATGGAGATAATAATTGAACTTACTACTACCATACAAGATTTTGTGCAGGATTGAATACCCACCCCTGTCAACCCATACCTAGGTATAGGGACATAGCAAACAACCTTTAATTCGACATGTGCTTGCCAAGTATGCCTTGGTGGCAAGCGTTGTTCTGGTCTCTGAAGATCCAGAGACAGGTTTTTCTTAAGGAGTCTGTAGTTTAAGTATAACTCAGGGAGTGAGTAAGAAGTGACAGAGGAGTGCTGAGAATCTGAGTGCATTGCAGCTGAGAAGAGCAGCAAGTCAGGCATACTAGTGGTGCTCTGAGAAGTGCAAGTAGGTTGCTGTTACTTTGTGCCTCAACTAGGGCATTTTTTTCAGGGAAGACAAAGAGCAAGGGTTTTGAACAGTTGAAGAGACAAAATTGAACAAATAATGTGCTGTTTGGAGCATGGTAATGATCATTACTATCTGTGAGACTGGAAGCACCATGTCAATATTTTTTGGAGACCATTATCCTTGACTGGCTTGGATCTCACTGCGTAGACTATTTTGGCCTGGAACTCACAGGAATCTGAGACCTTCTGTCTCCAAAGTGCTGAAATTAAAAGCCTGAGCCAACCACACCCAGTGCTACCATATACATTTTCAAATACTATGATAGCACCAGGCACTGAGTGTTTCAGTTTTAACTCATTTAATTCCCACAAGGAATTAACCCCATTTTGGAAACTGAAAACACAGATATTAGGCAAACAGGCTAAAGTTCAGTACCAGAGGTAAAATTCAAATCAAGGCAGACTGTATACTGAGTTCCATATTCTCAACCAATACCTTTTGTTACTTCTGCGTCAAACAACTAGAGCGACAAAAACAACCTGGAACATTTAAAAAAAATCCACAGGTGGGAAATTTTGCTGCAACTTATAAAATCACCAATCAAATCCACTGTTAATGTGGGAAGAAGGCAACGTGCTGTTCCCCAGCTCTCTGCAAGTTCCTGGGCAGAAGCTTGTACTCTTGGACCAGCATACTGAATCTAGAGCCCAGAATCACCCCATCTGGCTGTGGAAGCCTGAGAAGATCTGGAGTTGCATGGATGAGAGAGTACCACTCATTCTAGCCTTTTGCTCCGGGACACTATGGAGTCTTGAAAACGCTTATTATTCAGGCTTCATAGAAGCCCCTCATTCAGACCATGGTTGGCAATTGAGATGCCAGAAACTCCGTATCTAGGCTACCTTGTAGGTTTTGAACCATGCAGCATGCAGAAAGAAAAGCATTCTCTGGCCGACCTCCCTGAAGAAACCTCAAGTGGCCCAGTATTACAAAGCTAGCAGCAGAAGCCAGCAGGGTCTGAGGGGTGGGAGGGTAGGGTTCCAGCAAGATGGAGCTATCTTAACATTGACTCTGCTGGGCATTTTCCGGCAGGAATTGAATCTATGGCTTTGTGGCTGTGAAACTCTCTCTCTCTCTCTCTCTCTCTCTCTCTCTCTCTCTCTCTCTCTCTCTCTCTCTCTCTCTCTCTCTCTCTCCTGTGTGTGTGTGTGTGTGTGTGTGTGTGTGTGTGTGTGTGTGTGTGTCCCTTTTTTCTTCTTTCCCTCCTGTTTCTCTTTTCCCAAGAAGCTCAGCAATTTTTTCTCCTGTTTTATTACTCTGGAATTAGCAGTTGTTAAATGACTCTTTCAGGGATTATTTTGGATTTCAGGGATTATTTTGAGACGGACTAATCTGGTGGCTAATGTCTGGGCACTGTCTTGCTCTCTTCATTACTTAGATCTGGTAGGCTGGTATGGGAGTTCCCAGCCAGTTTTTCTTCTCAGATGTGGTGAATTTTTGACCCATACTCCTCACTTCCAGACCTTGAGCACTAGGACTAGAAGAGAGGTCTGTTTGCAAAAACTTCAGAGTCCTTTCTTAGGAGTTCCTAGGGATTTCAAGGTACCTGCAAAACACCAGACTGCATTGAGCACATCTTAAGTATGTTAAAGTAGGAAGTATAATGTATGGAGGCAGATTTGAAAGATCTTGTTTCTGAGCTACAGAGGCCGAGTGGTAGACCAAAGAGAAGAGACTTTTTCGCACATTGGTACTGAGGGATCCACAAGAATCTCTAGATGATCTTTAAGAAGCAAAAAGTAATCACAAAGAGCCATAGGCTGGCTTTGCAGAGATTCTGTATGATCAAGTTTTGGATAAGGTGATGGTTTCTTTTTGTTGTTGTCTTTTTTTTTTTTTTAACAAATTGCTCTTTTATTTACTGTCCCCAAAGGAGAGATACATAGGGCAAAATACCTCTTCCCAGGGATACACTTAAGCTTCCCAACACTCCAAACTCCAAATGTGCCCATCTTATCTCAACCCTGCACTCAGTGGCATGGTAGTGATGCCTTTAAATATGTCATACTCAGAGGATTTTAAACATGGAAGATGCAAGTACTGCATACCAGAGGAGAGACCCCATCGCATCCCATGCCACCCCACTCCATCCCACCCTGAGAATGTTCTTTAAATATTTACTACAAAAAAATCAGCTTCTTCCAAGTTTATGTTTTAGGACAGTGAATTCCACTCTCAAAAAAAGAACTTTTCATCCCTCCCCCTCTAATGCTGATATTTTTACACACTTCAGGAAAGTTATGAGCATTGTGCTTCCCTCTCCCTGTTTCATTTCATTGTGAGGTGAGCCATCTGAAGAATGTGGAAGATTAATGGGATTCCCTCATATTCAAAGGTTGAAAATATATTTTAGCCACCACGCTCCTGAACCCTCAGACAGTCAGAGCTATCATCATTTATGTGGTGGAGAAGGAGTGTAGTGTAGATGAGACCATCATCCGGGAATTTCAGAACATCAAGGGCACCTAATCAGAAAGGGTAGCCTCCAACAGTAAGGCTGGAGGAGGAGTTAAGCTTTGCAGTTGCAGAGAGTGAGCTACAGAAGGATGTTGGGGTGAACTAACAGAGCTCAGGTTTCAACATATCCTTTGCCAAATATTTCCATTATTAATGGTAAAGTTTAAGGCACAGAGGAAGCTGTAACTGAGGATGTTTCCAGGACTGTGCAAGAAACCTTATAAACTAAATAAAATACAAGCAATGACCCTGAACTGAAACTTGTCTAATCCAAGACCCCATTGCAAGCCATGTGGCATTAGTTCAGACCACTGGGTAGTGCATACCATGCTCCAAACTGAAGGTTTCGGAGTAAATAAAATGACAATAAATGAAAGCAATTTGTTCAAAGGGTGCACACAACAAATGATATTTGGCTGTGCTCCAGTATAACGGGGCCACAAGGTTCTGCGTGATCCACTTACCATTCCCCACAACATAACCTCCTGGCATCATCCAATGCCTTTCTGTGTGTTTGAGGAACAGTGTACATCTGAATCTGAGTAATCAGGCTTGATGCAAAGATAGAAACAAACTGCAGGAAGATTTTAAGGCTGGGCTGGAAGTGTTTTCATAGCTGACTTTTCCTGGCCTAGATCCAGAAGACAAAGAGCCCCCACCCCACTGTGGAAAGCCAGACAGAAAGGGTTTTGGAAGAAGTTTACATATGACTCAGGCACAATGCTTAGGAATGCATGACTGGGCTTTTATATTTACTTATAGTCACTTGTCCAAAGTATAGAAGTCAACAATTAAGTTCTTTTATCCCATTTATTATATGATTAATAAATTCTGTAATTGAAGCTAAATGGAAATGTCAAAATTGTAAGAGTAACACAAATTAACAATTTAAAAATGATTCAATATCCAGTTTTCCCCCAGAAAATGATCATTTTCCTCTTTCTTCCTCTTATTCTTCCTCCTTCTCTCTCCCCCTCTTCTTTCCTCTCAGGCATTACTGCGTTGTCCAGCCTGGTCTTGAACTCAAGATCTTCAGACTTGGCATCCTAAGTGCTATGATTATATGTATTTGTCACCATGCCAGTCTCAAATGTGAGGAAATTTTGCAAAATATTTGTAGACAGAAGTTTCTGTCGCACCCAGTCTTGCAACCACTTAGTCCCAAATAAACACAGAGAGGCTTATATTAGTTACAAACTGTTTGACCGATGGCTCAGGCTTCTTATTGGATAGCCCTTTATTAATTATTAACCCATTTCTATGAATCTATGTATCTCCATGTGGTCTTGGCTTACCAGAGAATGTCAGAGCGCTTTCCCAGTAGCTACTTGGTGTCTCTCCCATGACTTACTCTCGTGTTCCTCTTCCCAGCATTCTCCTAGTCTGGTCGCCCCACCTATACTTCCTGCCTGGCTATATACTGCCTGTCCATTGGTTGAAACAGCTTTATTCATCAATCAATAAGAGAAACATATATTCACAGCATACAGAAGGAAATCCCCCTTCGATATTCATATTATTTTGACAGAACATAAGAAAAGTCTTCCTGTAAAACAAATCTGTGAATTTTACATACTAAATGGAATTTAAATTGACAATAAATTTATTTTTTATCTAGTCTATAACATTTTAATGTCTCATGTCACTCACCCTAAATATCACTATATCTTTCTATATTCACTTGTTGTTTTATCATTTTCTATCCCTTCATATGTTTTCATTTTTTTCTGTTCCTATGCAATGTATTACCTATACATGTATACACATCTGTGCACACATATGTGCATTGATATAGGTACAAATACAAAACAATAACCACTCACTGCAATTGAGTGAAATGTAAAATTTGTGAATGTAGATATTGTACATTTTTACATTATTTCTCCCAATCACCTTAACTAAAATGTAATTAATCATAATAATATCTAAAATCTATTAAAATGTGTGGCTTCATGGGCAGATTTATTCACTTAGCTCCTTGGGCTTGAGTTGCTTTCAGAAAAATCAGTTGTTTGATTTTTTTACTGAAAAAAATGCCTTCAAGTAACCTTGACTATGGCAGACATTCTGACATCAAATTGTACAGTTGGCTGGGCTGGAGGGTTCATTTGGAGTTTCATATCTAAAACTTTGGCTGGAGAATTTTCTCCAACTCATCACATCTCTCACCATTCCTACAATATAGTCAGCTGTGGCCCCTACCATTTTCTTGTTAAAAATCCCTTCTTTACTTCTGAACAAGATACTGAGGATTTCTGTTCCTTTTAATTTGGACAGTTGCAAGACTTGGTTTGAGATGTATGAGTTAAGATTGTGTTTAATTTGGGAAATTTGGGAACGATTTTTTTGCATTTTCATTTTAAAACTGATCCTCAATTTTGTCCTCATCTGTAAAATGTATCTCATTGGTTCTATTTTAATCAGTTTTTCTCTCAGGGTAACTCATTCATTCATCGGTGTCTTACAGTATTTTTTGATGAACTTCCCTGTTTGCTTTTGAAAATGTCCACTGGCCATAGGGTGATAAATCAGTTCCTAAATACTAAATCTTCCTCTGAATTCTGTCTGTTGCTTCTCTGTGGAAACTATAGCTCTGGGACACTCTGAGTCTGATATCACTTCTTGGCATCACAATGCTCACTCCTATACTTGTTTACAACATTCCATTTTAAACTTAGATTGTTTGAGTTTTATTTCTTTTCCTATTGTAGCTTAGGCTTCTATGGCTTGAAGCTTAGCAATTTGGTTTTGCACCTATCTGTGCCTTCAGTCTTCCCCAGGAGAAGCTCAAGTGTTGAGGGCTTTCAATTGAAATGCAAGATCCATTTTAAGCTGCAACCCTAAGACATCTATAGAAAATAAAGATTTAATCAACTTCTATGTTTCTTCAAATAGCATCAGGGTCAGAACTTCACAACTTTACATGGAAGATTAAAAAAATAGGTAAAAAAGTAAAAAAAATTAGTTTACACAAAAATATAAGTACACTAAATAGCTGAATGTGCAAATACAATAATAGAGAAAAACATTATAGTCATACAAATAAATAGACATAAAACAAATCAGCATATAAACTGAGCCTTATATATTCACAATACTCAGCTTTTGCTTGACTAAAATACACAGAATTATTCAATGAAACAACTAAGAGCATTAGAATTATAGATAGTGAGCTGAGCTCACCCAAATGTTCCAGCATTTGTTGAAAGGGATTTTGACTTTGTGTCAGAGGGTTTGAATTTCAGCCCTGGCAGAACTGCTTACTAACTGTGCAATCGTGTGACATTTGGCAAGCAACGGAAAGTTATTTGAGTCTCCATCTCATCATCAGTGAAATGAGTATTCAATAACTGTGAGCTAAGTCTGAATATAGAACTCTGTTTGCTACAACTCAATCATGCTATATATATTTCTTTACTGTGGTATCTGGCATTTCTTTTGGTGAAGGGTGTAAGCAGGATAATGATAGAAAGGGTAAAACCTAAGTTGATCTCCAATGGACACCTATACAAACTCAAGTCTCACAGCATGATCTTTCTGAGAAAAAAATTCAGCTTGATCACACTCACATATTGTAGAAAGATGGGTAAATAAATGCAGTGTTCAAAATTATGAGCCAAAGACTGGGAATGTGGCTTAGTGGAACAATGTGCGCTCAGCAGGTATGAGGCCCCGATACAGTCAAACAGGACAACAGAAGTAGCAAAGTGCTCCAGTGAGAGATTTCTCCACATTCATTGCTAAGGAGAATAGAATGCATGGTAAGTTTGACAAACAGTTTCAAACAAGACACAATGGAAGCATAAAGGAGAAGCATTTATTTCTGATTGACAGCACTGAAGACAACAATTCATTCTTCCTCCAGATTCAAGTATCCCTATCACTGGCCATAAGAAAGGGATCTATAAGTTCCCTGCTTTAAAACATCTTCCTCCCCTTTTGATGTCTCTTGGAATTCTACCATATGATTTACGTCTTTAGAAAGTATGGTGGCATGTGGTATACGAAGAGAGTGCCTGGAAATGAGAGTGAGGATACAGGCTAAAGCCAGGCAGGGCATTAAGGAATATGTGTTTCATATGCATTTATTTTAAGTAAAATTTCAAACTTCCGCCAAATTGAAGAGCCAGGTCATAATCTAGATCCGTGAGCAGGGTTTCTAACCAAGCAGAAAATGTTCTTCTCCAGCTTCTAATACTGGTCCTGACGTTAGTTATGCTATCCTAGTCACAGATCCTTAGGGACAGGGCTCAGAGGCCACTTTCTAAGCTGACAATCCACCTGTCCCTCTAATTCAAGCTGCTCATAGTTCAGGTTTCTGTTTCAAAGGAAAACAAAAACTGGAGATGGAGCAGTTTACACTTTGGCTTTCACATAACTAAACACTCATGTGCGAAAATTTTGGTCCATTGTAGACCTCTGGTAACTCGAAAGTTGGGGGTCTTATACCCCAATGTATCCAAGCAGATAACTTTTAATGGAGTTCGTATGAGCATATTTTAGAGGGGAAATAGTGTGCAGGGAGAAGAAAAACAAAATTAGTTCTTGTAAATGCAAATGCAAAAGGTTATTTCATCAGATTCTCATATGAATTCTCAGAAATACTCAGAATTGTTATGGAAAATTGGTCTAAGCACCTGATGGGATTTGCCTAATAAAAATTAGAACAGCTGCTGGGTACCTCTACATTCAAAACAATTAAAAATAGTCTTCAGTGCTTACAGTGTTTTGGTGCTTGGAGATCTTAAGCAAACAGGACTTATTTACCTGTACATTTACAAAATATTATTTCTTGTATGATACTTTGCTTTCTTATTTTGGGGATACATCAGTAAAGAAAATGGAAAACCTTCATCTAACAATCAATGCATATTTTATTATCAATATAGATATACAATCCAATGATTTAATATAAGAAGGTACTCAGATTCATAACTAAAGAAGTGGAAGTAACTTTTGCTGCAAACTATGGCAATTTGAAGTCTTTATATGGTTTAATAATGACCAAGATTGGTTTGGGTATGCAAACTCTGAATAGACTTTTGGTTGGCTCTGTCATCATTTCTTTCCTTGAACCCCTTCTTTACAAATCGAGTAGACAACAAAAAGAAATATGTAGGGGGAAATATATGGAGTTCCAGCTAAATATTTTAAAAGTAGTGGAAGAAAAGTTTTGTTCAAGGAATTATATTGCCATTTGATTAGCTATGTGACCTTTCTGTACAGACATTTTTCTTGTAATTTTAAAATGAGATCCTGCAAAACTCATAGTGGCACAATCAAGTAGTGCCAAGGAAATGTACACTGTGATTGTTGTTAGGCACTATGATGTTAAAAATACATAGGAACTAATGGAAATAGTGCTGGACACTAATTAAAGTATCTAAATGACTTGTCATTATTAATAACCCTGGATTTCAACAAGGAGCATTTGCTGTGGAAGTTCTGCAACTATCCTGGGCACAGCATGACAATATTATAAAAATATGTGCACCATGAAAGAATCCCACTTGAAATAGCTATAAGATGGCGCCAAAAAGTGACCAAGTGGAACTTAGCAAGGCTCCCAATGAAGTGGGTATTTATTCTCATGACTTGTAATTAAACTAACAGAGCTTAAATTTTATTGCTTTAAAAAACATGACATTCTTAATAATATATGCTTTCTTGCATTCAAAATGCTTGACTTCTGCTCATTCATTTAATCAAACATTATGAAACCACCACAAATAAGGAACCCTCAAATATTTAATGGAATATAATCAAGAAAGAATATAAGGAAGGGGACATACAAAGGTGTAAATCCCACCCATAAACATATTGGCAAATAAAAGTTTAATAAATGGCCCTGCCCTTCTAGAAATGAGTAACAATATTTAAACACATAAAAATACAAAGTACGGTGTACTAGTATTTGATAAGAAAAGTAAATAAACTGGTCATGGGGGTTTAGTAAAAGGAAATAAAAGTCTTCCCAGCCGAGGGGATCACTGAAAGTCTTATATTACTTATGTTAAATTATTATGGCAGCTGTAAACATTACATGCTTTGCCTGGCGTTGGTGTCACACGCCTTTAATCCCAGCACTCAGGAGGCTGAGGCAGGCGGATCTCTGTGAGTTCGAGGCCAGCCTGGTCTCCAGAGCCAGTGCCAGGATAGGCTTCAAAGCTACACAGAGAAAGCCTGTCTCGAAAAACAAACAAACAAAATACATGCTTAGTTCTTCAAGAAAAACAGAGGAAGAACCATTTATGTATCTTCTGCTCGTAATATACAAATAGTGCTAAGATCAAGTATTTACTAAAAGCTTAACATTTGCCAGGCCCTTATTGTTAAGCATTTTACATATATTTCCAGTTACCTTCACAGTGATTATTGACAGGAACTGTTTGAAAACCGTAATGGTTTGAACTAAAATGGCCTCCATAGGTCCATTATGTTTTAATGCTTGGTCCCTGGTTGGTGGAACTCCTCAGAAATGATTACGAACTGTGGTCTTCTTGTGGAAGGTTATGCCACTGAGAATGGGACTTGAGGTTCAAAAGCCCATTCATACTTAGTGCTCTCTCTCTCTCTCTCTCTCTCTCTCTCTCTCTCTCTCTCTCTTTCTCTCTCTCTGCCTCATGATTGCACCTCAAGATGTGAGGTCTTAGCTATTGCTCTAGCCAGCATCATACTTGCCTGACTGCTTCTATGCTCACCATCAATGGAACCCAATCTTCTGGAACTGTAAGCACCAATGAATGGTTTTCTTCTGTTACCTTTATTATGGTGCCTCATCACAGCAGTAAAAAGTAACAAGGCAAAAGAAAAAGTTTTGATCACTGTTAGCATCCATTTTGTTCTTTGTTTCCCCTACAAATGAGAAAAGAATTGTTCAGAGAAGTTAAGCAAATTGTGAAGATCACACTAGATAGGCAGAGGGAGAGCTGTGGT
Organism: Cricetulus griseus; assembly: GCF_003668045.3. Taxonomy (NCBI): domain Eukaryota; kingdom Metazoa; phylum Chordata; class Mammalia; order Rodentia; family Cricetidae; genus Cricetulus; species Cricetulus griseus. The sequence continues at coordinate 19,887,673 of NC_048604.1, read as the reverse complement.
CCACTCTGGATCACCTGATTCCCAAACCTGTGTTGTGTTTCAGTATCTGTTATTTCAAGTATGTGAATGAATAAAAATGAAATGACAAAGAGATGGCAAAGCCAGACACCACTGCATCTGAAATTTTAGGGGGTGAAAAAGAGCAAGAAGGAGGAAGAGAGACAAAACTATCACTGCATTTTAAGTGTAAGGTGATAACTGTGCTTTTCTGTTGTAAAAATTGAACTATTATATGCTGATTTTAAGAATTAATTTATGACCCAGTTGAGAAATGTTGCAATATTTTTAAAAGATGTTATTATCCCCTTAAAGTTGTCCTAGAAATAAACTTCAAAGAAAAACCACAGAATGGTTATGTTTTTATTTGTGTGTGTGTAATGGATAATGATTATTGGTGTTCTTTTTCCCTCACTCATTTCTGTTCTCTGACAAAAAAGTTTCTAATTTAGCAAAGTACTATTAAAAAGGTGGGTTGTAGGGAGCTGCAGAATACCGCACCCAAAAGATGGCGCCAGTTTCCACCCTCCGCCAGCCCGACGGCAAGTGCTCTCTGTGGTAAACAACTCCTAATTTGGCAAAGGTCATGTATTCTCTTAATTCTGCTTGGAGACAACCAATCCTGGTGCACCACGTAGGGTTAGGTGATTGGTAGATGTAGACTATATCAGGCCCCGTCTCCCTCGACCCGGGGCCGCCGCCATTATACACTGTAAAGCAAAGAGGTTCCCGATTAAACTGTGTTGAAGAAGATTCCTCGGTGTGGCGTAGTTCTTGCTGGTCAAGGGTGGATGCCGCAGTGGGTCATATTTTAAAAATATGGACATTCTCAAGAATAAAGAAAAATTATGTAAGGTAGATCATATTTTAGGGAAGACTTTTAAAAATCAGAATTCCTTGCTGATGGGTATTGTATTTTCAATTTAATTTTAAATGGCTCAAATATATATTATTATGAAATGTTACTCACTCCTAGATGAGATGTGGACAACTGATGGCTGCTGTAGGGGAGAAAGTCAGTTTTCTTTTTCAGACATGGCACCTGACAGGCTGCCATTGTTCCAGTGTCTGTCCTTACACCCACGGACATATTGCACCACTAAGTGGATTCAGTGGGCTCAAAAAGAAACACATATAGTTTGGAGAGAAATTCGGTGATGTGACATGACAATAGTTGAAGGGGAGGGAGTAAGGTGTGGGTTTCATGAGAGCACATGATATTCTTGTAGGAAATTCTCAAACTCTCAAAAGGAATATATGTTATCTTTCTCTCATGCGCACACGCACACACACACACACACACACACACACACACACACACACACACACACACGGGAAGAGAGACGGCATTTAAATGTTACAGGAAAGCTATTACATTGGATATTTTATAATGCTTTTACAACATTTTTCTTTATAAGTTAACTTAAAATTAAAACACCAAACTGGTAAAGCAAAGCCCCCCAAAAAACAACTTATAATGACTCTGCATATAAATGTAATATGTATATATTATAGCATATCTCAATAGTCCACAATCAATTGCTGCAGTAAAAATTCTATCCTTCATACTCACTCATTTTTTATCGTTATATACATCTTTCCTATGGTTGCCAATTGTATCAAAAGAAATAACATCCAGTTTGCACAAGTAACTGTGCTAACCCCAAGTCATATTAAGGGCTAAATTCTGCCTAGGTTCCCTGTACCATCTTGAAATGGTCAAGTCTTCACGTAATTTGTCCATTTGTACTGAGCTAACTAGCTGGTTAGTTAACTGACTCCGATGTTTGGGTAAACAAGATGCTGTTACAGGGATTTTGGAGAATGAGGTGGAGAGAGTAGTTGGACTAATGGGTACAATGAATTCCAATAGTGAGCCTTTTACGAAAAGAAAAATTACCATGGGAACCAAAAGAAGTGGAAGATAGTTATGAAGGTTTACAAAAATTGCTTTTAGTTCTACTGTTCAATTTCCATTAGGTCAGACCTGATGACTGCTATTATTTTCATTATAATTCCTCATTTATGAATGCTACCATTGTTTTTTCTCCTTTTGCTCGTTTGCCCTTCCCACAATGCTGTTAAGTAGAACCTGAGTTTATGGAGCCTGTGATCAATCTCTCTCTCTCTCTCTCTCTCTCTCTCTCTCTCTCTCTCTCTCTCTGTGTGTGTGTGTGTGTGTGTATGGGTCTGTCTCTCTCTCTCTCTCTCTCTCTCTCTCTCTCTCTCTCTCTCTCTCGTATTCTGTAATCCAGCTTGTTATATAGAATTCAACTGCACAAAAACAATCAGTCCTGAGGAAATGGTAGTGTTGAACTGGATATTGATAACCCATATATAATATAGCAATAATAATATATAATTGACTTAAATACTTAAAATATATCTGAAAGATGCTATTGAAGAATATTCTCAGTAGTTATAAAGGACTAGGAACAAATAAAAAAAAAACTAGAAATACACTACTTACATATCCTACCCAGGGAAAGTTTGGTGGGAATTTGTATTAATCAGAGTTTGGGAAAAGAAACAAAAGTTAACAATAGACACATTTTTTTTCTTAAAATAAGAACCGTATTCTATGATTTCATAAATCGATTACCTTGTAACTTGATGCCGTCAGTTAGCAATCATTCAATTGGAAAACAACTACAGAAATATTTTTTCAAAACTTGTGTTCATCACAAGGTAATAAGGTTATATTGGGTTCATTTAATACAATTTTAATTTTGACTCAAAATAATTTGTACATTATCCAAGGTTAAAATGGCAGAAAGTACGCATAAACACTGAGAAAATGTGAAAATTTCCTAAAGCACATTAGTACATTTCATTTGTACAGCAAATATGTTTATTTGGGACTTTTTAAACATTAAACTAGATATATAGATGGTAAAATGAAAGAGGTTTGGTGTGTGATGTTGTCCAGTGCCCAGTATTGAGGGTTTGTGGCTATTTTTTGCAGCATTGCACCATTTTAGGAGAATGAGGACATTTTAAGCATCTCCTACTGTTTTCCAACCACAAGTGAAAACAGAAAGCAAAACAAATAATTTAAATCCATAATTTATCAACAGGCTGGGTTTGAGAACATTTACATTTTAAAGATTGGTTATGAAAATAGAAATGCCCTTGAATTCTTAATTATCTGCACTTTCATTCTAAGGGGGAAAATCACCTAATTTCCAGTATGAAAGCAAAACAAACTGGGACATTTACTTGACTACAAAATTATGACACTTTTCAGTAACATCAGAAATACGCCTAATAATGCATCACAAATCATTTTCAATGTTCATAAATATGGAACACAAATGTGAAAATCCTGTATTCGAGTCGGAAACAACCAGATGTCCAAGAAGAGGATGAGATGTAGCTAAGTAGCAATGTGAATAAAAAAGATTTAGTGCTTTTCAGGGACTGGAAGCACCATATTATTCAGTAGTATGTTGTGGCTGCACAGAAAACTAAATCCATCTTCATCTGCATCCGTAAAAAGATAGAGTCGGAAACAAGGGAGTGATAACAGAGCTCATGTCTGTGCTTGGCACACTTGTAGTTGAAGCATTCCATGAAATAGCATCATGTGAGGGGGGAACATCTGGGTAGCAACCGCAAGCTACCATGCATCTAGAAGAAAAGAGCAGGTTGCTGATGCAGCTGAAAACCATACTGAGAAACCTGGGCTGACTCAGCCTGGAAATAAGAATACTCAAAGAGGAAAGGAAAACAAAAATTGTCTTTGAATTCAACTTTGCCATCATATTTGCCACACACACACACACCCTCCCACAATCTTCTCTCCCTGTTGTGACTGCTATCTCTTTCTTCTCAAAAGCAATTTACCAAAACTGTGATGTTCTAGTTGGGCTCTTTGATGCGGCCATTATTTCCTTGCATACTCTGAACACCATGATTACCCCTCCCCCAAACCCTTTCATTTCACTCTTGTTCTTGCACCTCCTCACATGTGGCCAGCAAGACTGAAGTACAGAAAGTACCCACCCTCACCCCACTTCACATTGTCTTTTCAGGAAGGGTTTCATGTCCCTGGGAAAGGAAACAGAATACAAATTAAGCATCACAGACCCCTAAGCTGAAGCCTTGTGAAAAAATGGCCTAGGTACAAAAGAAGCAATTCTAATAAAGCTACAAAATGAACTTCCTTAGTCGCCCTAATGCTTGCTGCCTTTCAACACAGGAATTTGTGCATTGCTCCTCATGGGTGGGCTGAAAATGCACCTGTAACACGAGTCTAGGATGCTTAAGCATCAGCTTCCTACTTAACAAGGAAAAGAAAAGGGGAGTTTGTTAATACAAAAGTTTGAACCCAAAGCACCAGCATCTAAATGATTAAATACTAATGACTCCAAACATAGAAGTCGCACTGGGAGCAGGAAGGATTGGCAGTGGTATGCAGCCTGGGAATCAACAACTGTGCACTTTAAAGCAAAAACGTAAAAGCTCCATCCAGCTGAAATTCTCTGAATCACTATAGGAAATTAGGTGTAAATGACTATCGTGAGCTCATGGGATAGAAAGGTAGCTCCATGCTCAGTATCCCCTCTGTTAAAACAAGGAAAAGGAATACGTTGTCAGGATGTAAAATGCTTGTGGTAACAGTTCATGAAAATTGGCCACATCTCTGATTGAAACAGTTTGTAAATATAACTTTTTGTGCTAGAACATAGCAAATGAAAGGAAAGAGGAACACGGAGAGAAAACAGAAAGGGTGAGGTGAGCTAAATGAAAAAGAAACACAGGGAGAGGAATAAAATAAATAAAAAGAGGAGCAAAAGGAAAGACAGAAATATATCAAACTAACTTTAAGCAGGAAAATAGAGAAAATGGAGGGTGAGAGACGATGCTCATAACTGAACAACTACAATGCATTTGCACTTAGAAAAGTCTTCACAGCAGTGAGAAATCAAATGTTTTCATTTCAACTTGTGACCGCTAATAGCATCAGCAGTGCTGATGAACCAGACTTGAAGGAGGGGGACGGCAGAGGGAATCTTGATGTGTTCTCAGTCCAGTAGTCTCTCCCAGGACCCAGTGATTTCTTGCCAGGTACCTTTGCTCTGGGTTGAGGGGCAAAGCAAGCACAAGCACGAGCACTGCTGCTTAAATGTTCACAGTAACTTGATTCATAATAGAGTCAAACTGGAAATAACCCAAATGCCTGTCAGCTGGCGAGTGGACAACTTGTGTTGCATCTAAACTACAGAACACTATTCAGCACACACACACACACACACACACACACACACACACACACACACAAAGTAAAAGGGAGATGGGGCGAGGATCGGGGGACTACAGACACATTTGATACCAAAGGATCTCAGAAATATTACGTGAAAGTAGAGGGAGAACTATTTGGGAAAAGGAAGGGGACTGAAAAGAGGAGGAATAAGAGTGTTCGTGCAGAGAGAAGAAAGAATATCACGCTTTCATTTATATGTATAATCTATATTAATTATATATGCATAGATATGACATGAATGCAGAAGTGGGCCTTATGACTAGAAGAACAGAACAGTGAGTGGTGGGGACATGAGAAGATATTAGAGGGTGAACATGAACAAAATATAATAATGTACATGTCTTTATAAAATGCCATTCACAAAATGCCATGGTGAAACCCATTCTTTTGTAAAATAAGACCAATTAACATCAATGTTTTCTGTGACGCACATAAAGCTTTCTTCAGCATTGTTAATTATGTCATCAGGCCAATTTTGTAAGGTGCATTTTGATTACCTCTTCATTATAAGGAAAAGTGAATGTAACATAGGAAGAAAATAGACAGAGAATCTCATAATGCTAAAAAGCAAAACGATAACAACAAAAAACACTTTGCTGAGTGAAGCCAGATACCATATGCTGTATCTTGCCCAATCTCACTTATGCGATTTCTCCTAAGTGAACTATATACATGTGGAGGACAGATTGGTGAGAGCTAGGAATTAAGGCTGGGAATACAGCATACCAGGCCAGGATAATAGGGGAAAGTAAGTAAAATGTTCTTTATTTTCATTGTGAAGATGGCTGCATATCTCGCAGAGACACACTTACAGAACTGTATGCTTACAACTGCTGAATTCATTTTTACTGTCTTGTTTTTGTTTTTCTAGACAGAGTTTTTCTGTGTTCCCTGGATGTCAGGGAACTCACTTTGTAGACCAGGTTGGCCTCAAACTCACAGAGATCGCCCTGCCTCTGACTCCTGAGTGCTAGAACTAAAGTGTGCCACCACTGCCAAGCTAGTGAATCCAAATTATACCTCAATCTTGTTGACAAAAACCAACAACCAATAAAATTATCTAAACCCAACTTGCAAATAGGAATGCTGACCTTGGTCCTGTGTCTTTGTACTCTGGGAGGAGTGCCATGTGAAAATAAGGTATCTGGGGCCTGAAGCACAGACTTAAAGATGCTTGTATGTTCACAGAATTCCTAATTGCCTTATTTGTCACATTAAAATTAATCACACTGGCATTCAAGGTCCTTCATGCTCAGCCCTGTTCTGCATCTCCAACATTAACTGCCTGCATTCTTAGAAACACCCTGTACATTGCAATCAGGCAGCTCCACTCAACTCATTCAGCATGCCCTTCTCTTCTGCTCACTCCACCAGCATACACATAACCATTTTTATTTCTATTTTCCTATGCTGACACCAATTCCTTCCATTGTCTGCCATGCTTTACCTTCCAGTCATCTAACAAGTATTCATTGTATGCCTCCTATGTGCCAAGTGAAGTACTGATAACTGAACACGCACAAACGAGTTTGCCAAAGTTTTTCTGTCTCCATACATCAAACTGCTAGGCAGGCAGTTAATATGAGGGAAAGCACTTCAGAAAGGCCAAACAATGGGAGGAAATCATGAGCTATTGATGTAGCATAGGAAACAAATGAATCTGGCTCCAACTTGGAGAATGGATTACTGGTAATGGTTTCTCTGAAGAAATAACATGGAGGTGGAAACTTGCAAGGTATGTTATAACTCTTCAGAAAAAGGAACATAATACATCTCATGGAATGAACAATGGTAGAGAAGGCTCTGCAGGTGACCAAAACCGTGGGCAGGAGATTTGAGATTTAAAATGATTTAAGAATGTCAGACACATACAGCACAAAAGAAGCACACAATGGATGATATGGGCTGGAAAGGCTTTTTGCCAGACTACCAAGTGCTTTCAGCACTATATCCATGAACATGAAATTTATTTTAGGTTAAGAAAGCACCAATTAATAGATTCGAATAGAAGAATGTCACCTCTCATTTTGAGGGAAATTCTTTCCATGGAAGAAACATAGTATTATCAAGGAAGATTTCCAAGTTTCTGCTTGAGGCACCGAAGGCTTAATTCATTGAAACAGAGACACAACTGGGGGCCTTGGTGCTGCTGAGGCCATACTGACCTGGGTATCCTGTGCTGCCACCAGGGCCATGGTGAATTCTGGACCTGAGCTGCCGTCAAGGGTCATGTCTGGGTCCATGTTCCCACTGCAGCTGGGGTCTGTAATGATGTCCATGGCTCATGTTGCCACAGAGGGTCATTGGAGTCATGTGTATTGAAACCCAAGGGTCATGCTGAGCTGGCCAAATCCTCACTGGCCCTGGGATAGCTGGCCCCACCCCTTTCTGGACACTGTAGCAGGAAAGCTGGCCCTGCCCCACCCCACGGGAGAATGGTTCCCCACACTCGGAAGAGATGGTGCCACCCTCACCACAGGTGTAAGAAAGCAAACACAAGTGGCATGGGCCTAGTAGAGTTGGCTCTACCCCTCACCTGGGGAGCAATCCAAGTGTCCAGGACCATCTGGCTCAGATACCACCCAGACCCATATCCTGGAACTTAGGTTGACCCACCCTAACATCGACACCATCTATGACCTGTTGGAATTTGTGAAGGGACTGGTCCTGAGGAACGATAACCATGGAACCCCTATGACTCAGGAAACAGTGGGATATATGACAAGAGTTTTGGTGAATGTCCACTGATGATGGTGTGTGAGAGGCCTTGAACCAGACCATTGACTCATTTCAATGAACATTTTTGGACATGGGGTTGCCTGAATAGAGAGGGGTGTGCTACTTGACACACCACAGATCCCAATGCCACGAGGATGAATGAAGAGGTATTGGAAAGACAGGGGATTAATGTGGTTTTTGTTGTTTGTTTTAAATTAATTTGGGGAGGTTCTTTGGGAGGGACGCTGGAGGGGTGACGGGTGGATATGGTGGGACTGGGATGTGAGTGGGATTGGGGTACATGGTGTGAAATTGTCCCCAAATCAATAAAGAATTGTATTTAAAAATAGACACAATAAAGAGAATGTGATGAGTAACAGCTTGGACTTTGGGCACTTGACCAATCAACTTCCTTTATGTGAAATCTTATAGTCTTTAGTTTTCTTATAAACTCCCTAAGGGGGAATTGAAATTCTTGAGGACAGGATTCTTTCATTTTTAACATTTACTTATTTTTAATAATATAATACCTTTATTGTTTTTGAGAATTTCATACCATCCATTTTGCTTATATCCATGCTCTCTTCCCTTCCCAACACTTCAAAGGATTCAACATTCAATTCTGTAAATGGCTGTTCAGCCATATTTATTGCCACTCTATTCACTATAGCTAAGAAATGGATACAACCCAAATGTCCTTCAACTGATGAATGAATAATGAAAATGTGATACTTATACACAATGGAATAGTAGTCAGCTGTAAAGAAAAATAAAATCATGAAACTTGCAGGAAAATAGATGTAACTAGAAAAATGTATTGAGGGAGGTAACTCAGACCTAGAAAGACAGAAAACACATATTTGATTCTGAGAATTTCATACATGAGTGCAGTATTTGCATAATTTCCACCTTCTACAACTCTTTTCATGTCTTCTCCTGTTCCTTCTCTCTCTCTTAAATTCATGACCTTCTTCAATTGTGTGTGTGTGTGTGTGTGTGTGTGTGTGTGTGTGTGTGTGTGTGTGTGTTGGCACACAAGTGTATATATATATATATATATATATATATATATATATATATATATATAATCTGCTGGGTCCATTTACTGTTGCTTATTTGGGTATTTATGGACGGCCACTTGGGATTGGGTCACCTGTTGGGAGTGCCTCCCTATTGAACACTCATTTTCTCTCTCTCAGCAGCCATTAATTTCCTGTAGTTCCTCAACCACAGCTAGGCTTTGTGAGGTTTCTCCCTCCACATTAGCATATCAAATTATGTCATTGTGACATTCTTGTTTAGGTGAGCATATTTCTAAAATCCCATTGCTGGTAAAAAATGCAGAGAACTGACCTTGAAGTGCTCAACCACTGTTGATACATCTACAGTGCGATTCCTGCAACTCTGACATCTAAGGCTTACAGAATATTGCAGTAGAGGGTCTGGAAAGATTAGAAGAACCCAAGGGCCAGGAGGTCTGCTGTGAGATAGTGTCTTTTATATATGACAGGGAAGCTGAGAGAAGGGTTCCTTTCTGAGACTTTATAGCAATTTAGAGGCTTTATCTAGTGTTAAGCATAGAATAGGGTATGGATTATACCTACTTTTGAAGAAGATAAGTGATAAATAATAGTTCCATTACAGAGAATTCATGCAAATACAAGTTAGTGATGAGGTATGTCCTTCTGTATGCTTTGAATATGTTTCTCTTATTGGTTGATGAACAAAGCTGTTTCAGCCAAAATGGACAGGCAGGGTGTAGCCAGGCAGTAAGTATATGCATGGCTACCAGACTAGGAGAATTCTGGGAGCAGAAACACAGAGATGGAGTCAACAGTGAGACACCATGTAGCTGCAGAGGAATAAAGTAGTTCGGCCATCACAGGTAATCCAAGACCACTTGGAAATACATAGATTAATCCAAATGGGTTAATAGAGAGAGGTAGCCAATAAGAAGCCCGAGCCATTGGCCTAACAGTGTATAATTAATGGAAGCCTCTGTGTGCTTATTTGGGATGAAACTGCTGAGAGACCAGGCAGAACAGAAACTTCTGTCCACAAGTTAGTGTAATAAATTTTTCTCCATGACTAATATTAGATTTTCAGATGTGTATTGAAGAATGAGTACTGACTTCAAGCTCTATCACTTGTAGGAACCAAATGAAAATGTGAAAGTGCAGAGCAAGTTCTCTCTCTTCCGAATTATGTGATAAAATTCTAAAGTTAAAAATTAATACAGTGTATCACTCTCTAAGAAAGCCAACTTGCACTTTTCTGTCTGGTGCATAAAATTGGTACATTTAACAGTGATTCTTTTGCCATATTTGCCTTGAAATTTGCTATAGACTGAAAGACAGTGTCCCGCTAAAGTTTATATGGTTGAGTCTCTAACCCTCTTTGTAACTGTATTTGAAGATAGGGACTTCTTGGCAGCAATTAAAATTGAATGAGGTCATATGGACAGACCCTGATCTCATAGGATTAGTGACCTTATAAGAAGAGGCACAAGAGTTCTCATTCCCTGACTACCAGGGAAGGATACATAAGAAGACAGCTGTCCCTTGTTCAGGTAAAGAGCTTCAGCAAGCATGCTAGGATCTTAATCTTGACATTTCTAGTCTGAGAGCTGTGCTATTGCTGTTATGGTAGCTTGAACATACTAATACAGAACTGCAGCTTAACAGTTCTTGGCAGATTATCAGAATTTAATAGAATGCTGCCTGTTGGAATAAAAATTGAACACCAGATGAAATAAGGGCACAAAAGTAAATGATTTTATGATGCTGAGGATCAAACTCAAAGCCGCAAACAGTGATGCAGAAAACAAAAAACAACCTTCCTTATTCATAGTGCTTCACCTGCAACTTTAGCATCTTCAGTAAGAGAGAGTTCTGTCTATGTTTATATGGAAGTCCATCTGGAATCTTGAAATTCCAATCAAAGGCATTCCCTGACTACCAACCACCCTTTCCATCAATGCAAGAGTTTTCCATTGGATGCATAATTCTATGTTGGTACAATTTCTGTGAAGATTTAAAAAAATTTTACTTCACTCTCTTGTTTTCTACCAAGTCCACCTTAAATCTTACTAACTTATGGCTTTTCATTACTCCTACATATACTCACTCAAGATTTTGTGTTTTATTTTTGCAAATTCAATATTCTTGGGCTTGTGCAGTGTTGGCATTTAACTTGCTTGATATGTCTGAGTGTTCCAGGATCTATACTTTGATCTACATGTTGCTAATTGTAAAATACTCTTCACCATTAAGACTTCAACAGTTTTCCCTGTTGTTTTATCTTTTTGAGAATTCAAGTCAGATACATATTATCCTTTCTTATATTGTCCCATAATTTTGCTTATTTTTTATTCTCCCCTTTAGAATCACTAAAGGTTTTTTTCTTGATTCTTGTAATGAAAATATGACAGTTCAGATACTCTGAATGGAATGAAATTTCTAATCAGGGGAGAAAAATCTTAGCCACCTCCCCAAATAACAATGAATTCTTGTAAACATATAGAGAAAAAGCCAGGTGTAGTGGTGCATACGTTTAATGCCAGCACTTGGGAGGCAGAGACAAGAGGATCTCTGTTAGTTCAAGAGCAGCCTGGTCAGCATAGTGATTTCCAGGACAGCTATGGCTACAGAGAGAAACCCTGTCTGAAAAAAAAACAGCAACAACAACAAAATGTAAAGAAAAGGCAACCCTTATATACTGCTGGTGGCAATGTAATCTTACACAGTCACTATGGAAATCAGTATGGCGTTTCTAGAAAGAAAGAAAGAAAGAAAGAAAGAAAGAAAGAAAGAAAGAAAGAAAGAAAGAAAGAAAGAGAAAGAAAGAAAGAAAGAAAGAAAGAAAGAAAGAAAGAAAGAAAGAAAGAAAGAAAGAAAGGAAGGAAGGAAGGGAAGAAAGAAAGAACAATAGCTGTAACAAATGTCTTAGCACCACCACTCCCATGTATTTACCTCAAGACTTCAAGTCAGCAGCATGTCACAGGGGCACTTTTGAGTCAAGCTTTGCTGCAACACTACTCACAACTAACAAGTTACAAAACCAGGCTATCCACCTGTCCAGGAGAAATAGATAACGAAAGCGCTGTGTATAAACACAGTGAAATGTTGTTCAGTCATAAAGAAAGAAGTTAAATTTGATGCAACCAGGGATAATGATACTAAGCAAATTAAGATAAATACCACACAATTCCTCTCATCTATGAATCCTAGATTTTATATGACACATAAATCATGTGTATGTGGATGAAAGGGAAGTAGGAGGCAAAACTTTTCGGAGAAACAAAGGTAACTAATGAGCTGGAGGGAGGGAAAAGGGAGAGATGGAGGATGTGGAAGAATACTGTCAAAATACATTATATACTTGTATAAAAATGTCCCTATAGGTAACATGAATAATAAAACCCAGAGATAGATAACGGGGTTCAAGTTTCAAGCTGATGATCAGACAAGCAAAGCAGTTGGCCACTAACTCTTGCCTCTACCTCAGGCTGAAAGGGATGTCCTGTCTTCATCATGACTAGAGACTAAATCTCTGAGACTGAGTACTGAATGCCCCACTCCTATCTTACATACGTCTTTAGAAATTGGATTAAAGGCATTGGATCCCAAGAGCTAAGATCTCCTTTATGTGAGCTTGTTCTCTTTTAGACCGATTTACTCTAACGTAACACTGGGTGGCCTTGAACTCACAGAGATCCATCTGAGTTTGTCTCCTAAGTTCTGGGATTAAAGGTATATGCCACCACAGCCCAGCTTCTATTGCTAACTAGTGTGGCTGATGAAATTAAAGGTGTGTATCACCATTGCCTCACTGTATGACTGTGGTTAGCTTTGCATTTTCATCTCCAGTGGCTTTATTAAATCAAAAACAATATACCACAACTGTAAAATCCAGTATCATGTACAATGAATACATACCATTTTTTGAATATTGAGAACATCATTTTTAACACAATTTTTATGAAAGAAGGTTGGAGAGATAGTCAATTGTTTAACAAAGCATATTGCTCTTTCAGAGGACCCAAGTTCCATTCCTAGAACCCATGTCAGGCAGATCACAACCACCTGGAGCTCTATTTCTGGGTTTATAATTTGAGAGTAAGCAATATTAATATTAAGAATACAAATAAAGTAGGTGGTACCCTCAAACGAATTGATACAGGAGAGCACTTCATGAACATCACACCAGTAGCAAAGACACTGAGATTGACAATTAATAAATGGGACCTCTTGAAACTGAGAAGCTTTTGTAAGGCAAAGGACACAATCAACAAAACAAAATGGTAGCGCACAGAATGGGAAAAGATATTCACCAACCCCACATCTGACAGAGGACTGATATCCAAAATTTACAAAGAACTCAAGAAGCTAGTCACCAAAACACCAACTAATCCAATTAAAAAGTGGGGTACAGAACTAAATAGAGAATTCTCAATGGAGGAATCTAAAATGGCTGAAAGACACTTAAGAAAGTGCTCAACATCCTTAGCCATCAGGGAAAGACAAATCAAAACAACTCTGAAATACCATCTTTCTCCTGTCAGAATGGCTAAAATCAAAAACACCAATGATAACTTATGCTGGAGAGGATGTGGAGAAAGGGGAACACTCCTCCACTGCTAGTGGGAGTGCCAACTCGTACAGCCACTTTGGAAATCAGTATTAAGGTTCTTCCAGAAAATGGGAATCAGTTTACCACATGATCCAGCAATTCTTCTCTTAGGCATATGCCCAAAAGATGCACAGTCATACAACAAGGACATCTGCTCAACCATGTTCAAAGCAGCATTATTTGTAATAGCAAAAACCTGGAAGCAACCTAGATGTCCTTCAACTGAAGAATGGATGGAGAAAATGTGGTACATTTACACAATGGAGTACTACTCAGAAGGGAAAAACAATGGAATCTTGAAATTCACAGGAAAATGGATGGAACTAGAAGAAACCATCCTGAGTGAGGTAACCTAGTCATAAAAAGACAAAAATGGTATGTACTCACTCATATATGGATTTTAGACATAGAGCAAAGGAGTACCGGCTTACAATCCAAACCACCAGAGAAGCTAGAAAACAAGGAGGACCCTAAAAGAGGCAAGCATGGTCCCCGGAGAAGGAGAAAGGGACAAGATCACTGAGCTAATTGAGAGCATGGGGAAGGAGAGAGGGAGCTAGAAGTAAGAGATGGGGAGAACAGGAGGGGAGAGGAGGACATGAAAGAGCAGGAAGATTTAGTCAGGGAAGAATTGAGGAGATCGAGAAAAGAGATACCATAATAGAGGGAGCCATTTTGGAATTAAAGAGAATTCTGGCACTTGGGAAATGTCCAGAGATCTATGACTTTGACCCCAACTAACAATCTGAGCAGTGGTTGAGAGGTTACCTTAAATGCACTTCTCTAATAATGAGAATGATGACTACCTTATATACCATCCTAGTGCCTGATGGAAGCAGAGGCTGACACCCACAGCTAAACACTGAGCTGAGCTCTGGAATCCAGTTGCAGAGAGGGAGGAGTGATGAGCAAAGGTGTCAGACCAGACTGGAGAAACCCACAGGGACACCTGACTTGAACAAGGGGTTACTCATGGACCCAAACTGATACCTGGGAAACCAGCATAGGACTGTTCTAGACGCCCTGAGGTAGGATGTAAGTTTGGAGGTCTGGTCAATCTATGGGGCCTCTGGTAGTGGAACAGTATTTATTCCTAGTATACGAACAGACTTTGGGATCCCTCTCTACATGGAGGGATACTCTCTCAGCCTAGACACACAGGGGAGGGTCAAGGCCCTGCTCCAAATGATATGATAGAAGGCTTCTCCCTCCCTGGGGAACAGAAAGGGTTGGGATGGGGGGTTTGTGGGCAGGGGAGGAGGGCAAGGAGAGGGAACTGGGATTGACATGTAAAAGAAGCTTGTTTCTACTAAAAAAGTAAAAATAAAAATACAAATAACAAAACTTTGGATAAATATTTAAATAGATTTTTCACTAAAGAAAATAAACAACTAGCTACTACACATAAAGAGATATTCAATATAGTTACTCATTATATAAATGCAAATTGACATCATGATGCAACACTAACACACACTTTTTGAAATGCATTAAAAAGTCAAACTATACATATCATGGGTAAAGATGTGGAAAATTAAGTCTCTCATGCATTGCTGATGAAGACACAAAATGATGTACCTGCTTTGCAAATGTTCTTGTAGTTTCTGCTAAGTTAAGCTCATGTGAGTGAACTATTTTACTAATAGGAATATCCTGAGGATAAATAAAAGCACATGTCTAAAGATGTATATAACCAGCTTGGTATTGGCACAAAAATAGACAGGTAGACCAATGGAATAGAGTTGAAAACCCTCATATTAACCCACCTACGAACACCTGATTTTTGACAAACTATCCAAACATATATGCTGGAACAAAGAGAACATCTTCAACAGATGGTGCTGGCATAACCGGATGCAAACATGTAGAAGACTACAGATAGACCCAAGCTTTTCACCCTGCACAAAACTTAAGTCAAAATGGATCAAAGACCTCAACATAAACCCAGTCACACTGAACCTACTAGAAGATAAAGTGGGAAATACCCTTGAATTAATCAGTAGAGGAGACCACTTCCTGAACGTAACACCTGTAGCATAGACACTGAGATCAACAATTAATAAATGGGACCTCCTGAAATTGAGAAGCTTCTGTAAGGCAAAGGACATAGTCAGCAAGACAAAAAGACAGCCCACAGACTGGGAAAAGATATTCACCAACCCCCTATGTGACAGAGGGCTGATCTCCAAAATATACAAATAACTCAAGAAGCTAGTCTCCAAAACACCAAACAATCCAATTAAAAAATGGGGTACAGAACTAAATAGACAATTCTCAATAGAGGAATCTAAAATGGGTGAAAGACAGTTAAGAAAGTGTTCAACATCCTTAGCCATCAGGGAAATGCAAATCAAAACAACTCTGAGATACCATCTTACTCCTGTCAGAATGGCTAAAATCAAAAACACCAACATCAGTTTATGCTGGAGAGGATGCGGAGAAAGAGGAACACTCCTCCACCTCTGCTGGGAGTGCCAACTTGTACAGCCACTTTGGAAATCAGTATGGTGACTCCTCAAGAAAATGGGAATGAGTCTACCACAAGATTCAGCAATTCCACTCTTAGGCATATACCCAAAAGATGCACATTCATACAACAAGGACATCTGTTCAACCATGTTCATAGCAGCATTATTTGTAATAGCCAGAACCTGGAAGCATCCTAGATGCCCCTCAACCAAAGAATGGATAGAGAAAATGTGGTACATTTACACAATGGAGTACTACTCAGCAGAAGAAAACAATGGAATCTTGAAATTTGCAGGAAAATGGATGGAACTAGAAGAAACCATTCTGAATGAGGTAACTCAATCACAGAAAGACAAACATGATATGTACTCATTCATTTGTGGATTTTAGACATAGTGTAAGGGATTACCAGCCTACAATCCACACTGCCAGAGATACTAGTAAACAAGGAAGACCCTAAAAGAGACAAACTTTGTCCCCTGGAGAAGGGGAAAGGGTCACCATCCCCTGAGCAAATTGAGAACATGGGAAGAGGGGGGAGGAAGCTATGAGAGTGAGAAGGGAAGAAAAGGAAGGATGCAGAGGTCATGAGGAAGTAGAAATTTTGAGTCAGGTGTGGATTAGAAGAAAAGACATATGACAGGTAGGATTTTAGTTGGGGGGGTGGTAGAGGATGAAGGGAGGGAGAAGGGAACTGGCATTGTCATGTAATTCAATCTTGTTTGTAATTCAAATATATAAAAAATAAAAAGATGTTTATAACCTTTATGACCATATTATTTACAATAGTATCCAAATGGCAACATCCAAAGTGTCTGTCTACAGGTGAATGGAACTAAGTGAATGTAGCTTATCTGTACATTGGAATACTTTTTGCACATTAAACAGTGACCTACTGAATCTGGTCTTATGTGAGAATCCTTAATAACAATATGTAAAAATAAGGTTCATATGTATGACTCTATCCGCATGAAACACCTAGTCAAAAAGGAAACCTTTACAAATAGTAGCTGCTTTGTGGTGAACATAAAGCAAAACAACAACAAAAGCAGAACCCTTCCTCTGGATAAAGAGCTACAGCAAACAAGGAATGCCCAAAGTAGGAGGAACAGTCTTCCAGGTGAATGTGGCCCCTAATTGACTGTCCAATGACAAGTGGTCAGAGTTGAAATCATATACATACAAGTAACATTAAGTTGACTAAGAAGGCTGTATTTACATATTTATGCAATTGTACATGTGAATAACAATAACCAAGAAAATGAGACTGCTGGAGAGCTGGCTCTGTGGTTCAGAGCACTTGTTGCTCTTGCAGAGGACCCAAGTTTGATTCCCAAAACCAGGATGGTAGCTGCCCATCATTTTTAAGTCCTGTTGCAGGGGATCCAAAGCTGCCTTCTAACTTTTGCTAGTAATAGACACACATATGTGGTGCATATGCATACATACAGGTACAATATTTATACATATGAAAAATTAAAAGAGCAAAAGAGATCATGAATTTGAGACTAAACAAGGAGGGATGGGCTTGGGAAGAGCTGGAAGGAAGAAAGGGTAAGGAAGGAGTTGTGTAATTATATTTAATTTAAACAATACTTTTAAAATATGTCTCAATGTATTTTAGGGTTATTGAAATATACTAATTATACATAATAACAGGCTTTGTCTTGGCATTTTATACATATATAATTTATTGTGATCATATTTATTTCCTACTCCTTTCTTGTCCTCCTCCAACTCCCACTGGTTCTTTTCCTCTTCTTAATTATTCCTCCTCCTTTGTGTCTTTTTATAATTAATATGTATTTACTTAGAACTCGTTTAGAAGGAATTTTAAATAATTTTTATTTAAATTAGAAACAATTTTCTTTTACATGTCAATCCCAGTTCCCTCCCCTCCTCCCCTGCCCCCCACCAACTCCCTATCCCATCCCCTTTCTGCTCCCCAGGGAGGGTGAGTCTTCAAAGTCTATCACATCATCTGGAGCAGAGCCTAGGCCCTCCCCCGAGTGTCTAGGCTGAGGGAGTATCCTTCTTTTTGGAATGGGCTCCCAAAGTCCATTAGTATACCAGGGACGAACACGGATCCTCTACCAGAGGCCCCATAAACTGCCCAGGCCTCCCAACTGACACCCATGTTCAGAGGGCCTGGGTCTTTGCTGGTTCCCCAGCTGTCAGACTGGGGTTTGTGAGCTTCCACTTGTTCAGGTCAACTGTTTCTGTGGGTTTCCCCAGTATGGTCTTGACCTCTTTGCTCATCACTCCTCCCTCTTTGCAACTGGATTCCAGGAGTTCAGCTCAGTGCTTGGTTGTGAATCTCTGCTTCTGCTTCCATCAGCTACTGGGTGAAGAGTCTATGATGGCATATAAGGTAGTCATCAATTTCATTATAGCAGAAGGGCATTTAAGGTAGCATCTCCACTATTGCTTAGATTCTTAGTTTTGGTCATCCTTGTGGATCCCTGGACATTTCCCTAGTGCCAGATTTCTCTTTAAACCTATAATGGCTCCCTCTATGATGGTATCTCTTTTCTTGCTCTCCTTCTCTATTCTTCACTCTACTTGATCTTCCTGATCCCTCATGTTCTCCTACTCTCCCTTCTCCCATCCTCTTTCTCCTAACTCCCTCTCCCCTCCCCCATGCTCCCAATTTACTCAGGAGATCTTGTCCCTTTCCTCTTCTCTGGGTTACTATATATGTCTCTCTTAGGGTCCTCCTTGTTTCCCAGCTTCTCTGGATTTTTGGATTGTAGGCTGGTAATGCTTTGCTCTATATCTAATATCCATATATAAATGAGTACATACCATGTTTATCTTTCTGTGTCTGGGTTACCTCACTCAGGATGGTTTTTTTGCTAGTCCCATCCACTTGCCTGTAAATTTCTAGATGTCATTGCTTCCCCCCGCCCCCGCTGAGTATTACTCCATTTTGTAAATGTACCACATTTTCTTTATCCATTCTTCGATTGAGGGGCATCTAGGTTGCTTCCAGGTTCTGGATTTATAAACAATGCTGCTATGAACATTGTTGAACAAGTATCCTTGTTGTATTAATGTGCATCCTTTGGGTATATGCCCAAGAGTGGTATAGCTGGGTCTTTTGGTAGGTCTATTTCCAGTTTTCTGATTTCCCAAGTGGTTGTAGAAGTTTACACTCCCACCAGCCATGGAAGAGTGTTCCCCTAGATCCATATCCTCTCCACCATAAGTTGTCAATGGTGTTTTTGATCTTAGTCATTCTGACAGGTGTAAAATGGAATCTCAGAGTTTTTTTCATTTGCATTTCACTGGTGCCTAAGTGTCTTTGAACATTTCTTTAAGCGGTTCTTGGTCATCTGAGATTCCCCTGTTGAGATTTCTCTCTTTGGATCTTTACTCCATTATTCCCATTGGATTTTTTAGTTTGTTGATGCCTCCTTTCTTGAATTCTTCATCTATTTTGGAAATTAGCCTTCTATCAGATATGGTGATGGTGAAGATCTTTTCCCGTTCTGTAGGCTTATGAATACAGGTTTTTCAAGCTTATTGATTTTCCCAAAGCAACAATTATTTGTTACAATGATTATTTGTAATTTTTGTTTCTATTTTTATTGATTTCAGCCCTGACTTTGATTATTTTTGCCATCTATTCATTTTGTGTATTGTATCTTCTTTTTTGCTAGATCTTTCAACTGTGTTGTCAAGTTAGTAGTTACACAGGCACTTAGTGCTATGAACTTAACTCTTAGAACTGCCTTTACTGTGTCCCATGTTTGGGTATGTTGTTTCTTCATTTTCATTCAATTCTAGAATATCTTTAATTTCTTTCTTTCTGTCTGTCTTGACCCCAGTAGTCATTCAATAGAGAGATGTTCAGTTTCCATGAGTTTGTAGGCTTTCTGCTGTTTCTGTTGTTGTTGATGCCCAACGTTAATCCATGGTGATCTGATAGGATGCAGGTGGTTATTTCAGTTATCTTATATCTGTAGAGATTTGCTTTATGACAGAGTATGTGGTCAGTTTTAGAAAGTTTTGTGAGGTGCTGAGAAGAATGTATATTCTTTGTGCTTGGGTGAATGCTCTGACAATATGTTAGGCCTGTTAGGTTTACTACATCAGTGAGGTACAGGATTTCTCTGTTTACCTTTTGTTTGGCTGAGACTTGTCTATTGGTGAGAGTGAGGTATTGAAGTCTCCCACTGTCAGTATGTGAGGGTCAATATATGATTTAAGCTATAGTAGTGTTTGTTGTATGAACATGACTGGCCATTTGTTTTAATTATTATGAGCCAAGGGGACTTTGTTTTCTTGTCCAATGTATTTGGTTCGCTATATGTGTATGCTTCTTATACTTTTATAGACATCTCCTTTATGTTAGGAAAGTTTTCTTCTATGATTTTCTTGAAAATATTTTCTGGGCCTTTGAGCTGGAATTCTTCTTACTCTGTACCTATTACTCTCTTTTTTTTAAATAATATGTATTTTATCCTATCCACAGTTTCCCTTCCATCCTATACCTATTATTCTTAAGTTTGGTCTTTTAATCTTGTACCAGATTTTCTGGGTGCTTTGTGTCAAGATTTTTTTATGATTTAGCATTTTCTTTGACTGAGGTATCCATTTCTTCTATGGTCTCTTCAATGCCCGAGATTCTCTCTCTTATCTCTTGTATTCCATTTGTAATGCTTATCTCTAAGTTTCCTATTCAAGTTCCTAAATTTCTCATTTCCATCATTTTGGGTTTTCTTTTACTCTATTTCCACTTCCAGGACTTGAACTGTTTTATTAATTTCCTTCCACTGTTTGTTTTTTTTTTTATAGATTCATCTCTCATTGAAGACCTCTATTATATTTATAAAGGCTATTTTAAAATCTTTGTCTTGTTCTTCAGTTATGTTGCAATATTCAGGGCCTACTGTGGTAGGGTTGCTGGGCAATACTGGAAACATATTGTCCCGGATGTTATTGATTATATTTTTATGCTGACATCCATTCATCTAGGTTTGTGAAGATTGTAATTCTAGGTGATAGTATGGGGTTTTGTCTATGTTGGGTTGGTGCTTTGTTCCTTAGTTTCTTTCCCCTTTCATGTTCAAAGGAATGTGTGTTAGCTGTGTATTGCATGGTAGGTAGTTCTCCTGGAATCCTGCTAGGTATGGCCACTGGGGGTTCCCCGTAAAATGTGTTTCTAGATACCGAACTGTAACTTAGGAATGGGCTTGGGCTGGGAAGGGGAACTGAGGATGTTC
Organism: Cricetulus griseus; assembly: GCF_003668045.3. Classification (NCBI taxonomy): domain Eukaryota; kingdom Metazoa; phylum Chordata; class Mammalia; order Rodentia; family Cricetidae; genus Cricetulus; species Cricetulus griseus. The sequence goes on along the minus strand of NC_048604.1, from coordinate 19,866,364 downwards.
ACAGGAAGTAGGAACATGGGGTGTTAAACCAGAATCTGCTTAATCCCCTGAGAATGAGGCAGAGAGTCTGGAGCAGCCATAGCAGATGGTCATCTACAGAGCTGGGAATGAGACTGGGGCATTGGATAGGGAAGAAAGAAGTGATAGTGAAGATCTGAAGATTCCATCTACCTGATTTTCTGGCCCACTTGATTCTCTGGCAGGTTTGGCTGGTGGGCTCCCATGGAATGCTGCTGGAATTGGCTGGAATTACAGGATGAGCGAAGAGAAAGTTTGGAAAAGATCTGCATTCACTAAAGGCGGGGTCAGAGATGAAGGGAAGCACAGCAGGTGGTCTGCTAAATAGCTGCAAGGAGATTGGAGGGTTGAATTTTGGGGGAAGGAAGGGAGAGATGAAGATAGGTAGTTAGGCTAAATTGCTTCCCTGGCTGGAGTGGTGACCCGAAGGTTCCCAGAGACCCTTCTCTCATTCTTAACACTGTCCAAACACAGACCATTCTTTATTATTATAATTTTGTCATTTTAATAGTGTTATATAAATGGAAACAAAAGACATACTACTTTCATGATTGACTTATTTCACTATGGTGAAATGTGTGGATATTTATTCGTCATTATATACATCTCAATTTTTTTTTGTTTTTAATCGCTGGGTAGTATTTCATATGATGCCTATTAAAGAACATCTGGGTTGCTTCTATTCTTTGCTTTGTTATAAATAGAACTGTTAAGTTAATGTTTAGCTTTTTGTATGAGCATAACTTCTTTCTCAGAGATAAATGCCCCCAAATACTGGACTAGTCATTTGATTTGGTAGTTTCATGTTTAGTTCTGTAAGAAACTACTTGTTTGATGGAGTTGTTAAGCCCATTTGCATTCTCTTTTCCATTTTATGAGGGTCCAAGTTTGTATGATTTTTGCATTCTCAAATTCAGCTGCAGTTATCACTACTTTCTATTCCAACTGTTCTGGTAGATGCACATATCTTAGTGGTTTTAATCTATATTTCCATTGGCTAATGACATTTGAAATATTTTCAAGTATTTATTTATTTATTATTTATCTTCTTTGACAAAATACCAGTCCATGGCTTTTGTAAATTTTGGAATTATATGAATTCATTTTACTACTTGAAAATATTGTAGATACCAATACTTCTTTGAAATGATATGTAATTTGAAAATGGCTTCTCCTTATCTGTAGCTTGTTTTCCTTCCCTTTAAATAATGAGGAAAAATTTTTAAAAACTTTTATTTATCCCTACTGCATGAACTAGGTTTTTGGAGCCCATTCCCTATGGAGGGATACTTTCTCAGCCTAGATACAGGGCGGAGGGCCTCAGTCCTACTGCAAATGATGTAACAGACTTTGACATCCCCATGGGCAGCCTTACCCTCTGTGAGGAGTGGATGGGGGTGGGAAGGGGAGACAGTGGGGGGAACTGGGATGACAGAAGAAAAGGAACTAAGATTAGTATGTAAATAATATTGTTTTAATTTAAATAAAAAATAACTTAAAAATTTAAATTTAAGAGATAAATTTCTTAAAATTTGGTGATGGGCAGTTTCTCAGTACTTAACTATTGTGTATCATTTTTCTGTCAATTCTTAGAGCAATTTGCTTAGCTCTTTATCCTAAGTATTTTTTCCTATTTCATGATTATATCCATGATCTGTTCTGAGTTAATTTCAGAACAATGTGTGATATTTTGGTGAAGGTTTATTTTAATGGGTACAGATGCCCACTTGCACCAACATAACTTGCTTTAATGGTTTTCTTTCATCCATTGATTTTTTTGGGGGGAGTGGAAAGGGGATTATTTTGGCTTACACTTCCAGAAGACTATACTGTATCATGTTGATAATGACAGGGCAACCAGCATGGAAGGCATAGTGGTAAGAATAAGTTGCTAGCTGTTCACGTTGTATCTATATTAAGAAAGCACACAATGATGAATGCATTTGCTCTGTTCACTTTGTCCATTTTACATAGTTCAGAATCTTAGCCCAGGGAATGGTGCTACCCACAGTGGATGAGTTTTCTGACTCGATAAAGATAATACCACCCTCAAACATGCCCAGAGGGGATACTTGTCTAGCCCAACTTGATTGGGTCTGAAATCTCACCATTCAGTTATAAACAGTTTCTCAAATGCAGTGTTCATGTATGAAATATTCAAATAAATTTAAAACATAAGTTTAAAAGTAAATACAATAATATTAACTCTAAGACATCTATTCTAAAAAATAAAGTAGATAAAGAAGAAGACATCCAATGTTAACATCTAGTCTCCATATGCACACACACACACACACACACACACACACACACACACACACACACACACACATATATATATATATATATATATATATATGAAAAATAAAATTAAAAAGAAATGAAAGTAGAAATGAGACTATTTGGGAATAGGAAAGGGACCAAACCATGGGGAGTGGATACAAACTAGTGAAATGGGTCAATACAAATAAAGCACAGTATATACATAACTTTCATAATAAAACACATTGTTTTATTAATATATACAAATTAAAAGGAAAATGGTTCACCTATGTGCATATGACTGGCTTTGCATTCTCTATTTTGTTTTATCAGTGCTGTAGAACAAGAAGATTACCATATCAAAACAGACCACATTTTAATCTGTCACATACATACTTTGAAAAGTGAATTTCAATAGTAAGTCTATTTATTATAGCCCAAAATAGTACAACAGGAATAAATATGATAAAAACAAGCAAGACAAATATATACATTCTCATGAAAAATATTTAAGAAAAATGAGACATAAATGAGATGAATATACTGTTTGTTGTTTAGGGAGAAGAAGAAGAAATTATTTTTCCAACTTTATCCATGGTTCCAAATTTATCTTACAACCACAGTCAAATAAAAGCAGGCGTTTTAATACAGAACTGACAAACTGATTCTTAAAAAATTATGGCATTCAAAAGACCAGGAGAAATCAAAACAGTATCTAAAAAGAACATCATTGAAGGAAGTACTTCAGTTGATATAAAAATTAATATTAAGGTCAACACTGTGATAGTCTCCCAAGTAATGAGAGATATATTATTGGAAATAGAAATTCAGAAATAAACCTGAACTTAGACGAAGGTACTAAAGCAATTTTATAAGAAAAGGAAAATATTTTTATTTTGTTTTGCTTGCTTTTTGATCTCATTTTACAGACAGTTCTAGCATGATTGCATATCCATGAAGATAAATAAGAATCTTAATCTTTTGTAACAGTAAATATGAAAATTCCACATATAAAAATAATAGTTCTCAAACATTTTATCCTAAGGTATGAAAACTTAATTCAAGATCGGTCATAGACATAAAGAAAAAGGTTAAACCAGGCAGTTTAAAGGAAAACATTGGTGAATATCTCTTGTAAACCTGTAGAGGAGGGGTTTGTGTACAAGGCACAGAAAACAGTGGCAATATAAAACTGATAAGATAAATTCCATCAAATGTCAAATCTCTTGCTCACTGGAGACATCACTCAAAAAGTCTTATAGTAGGAGAAAATATTTGTAAAATTAATATTTGACAAGATTACTACTCAGAATAGCAAAGGAACTCATACAACTGCAACAATAAACCTCTAAAACAATTTAAATGCGTGAAGTTGCAAATGCAGCTCAGAAAGCAGCTTTCTCAATTCCTTATAGAATTGAACACAGACGTGCCATATGACTCCACTTCCTCACTCTTACATTCATACCTCAGTGAGTCGAAAATGTATATGCACAAAATTGTATATTATGGGTTAAGATAGTCTTATTATTTCTCCAAATTGGCATCAATCTAAAGATTGTCCAATAGGTAAATGATCCAGAGATTACATGGAGTATTATTTACTAATCAAAAGGGACAGATGTTTACTTTTGCAATAATGGATGAGTTTTAAATTCATGTTGCCTAAGTGAAATCAGAAAAATCACAAAGTGAAAAATCACAAAGCATTGTACTGTATCAATTTATATATCAGATATTCTGGAAAAGCAAAACCAACACATAGAGGATAGGTCTGTGGCTTCTAGGAGTTTGATGAGGGAAAGGAGATGATTACAAAGGGACTGCATATAGACATTTTCAGATAATAAAAATGTGTGTGGCACCATGCTATGAAAACAAGAACACATATTTCTCAAAACCCACAGAACCATACATAACATAGAGTGTCTTTCTGTATAAACTTAAAAAAATCTAGGATAGCTACAGAACTTGGGATGGAATAAAGAGTATGGAAATGTACCTGACATATATCTGATATATATATATATATATATTATATATATATATATATAATATAATATGTTATAGTTTTATGTCATGAAGTGAAAAGGGAAGCAGCTGACTTGATGATTGTGGTTATTTGGTGCATCCTAAGAAAAAGAGAACTGCACACAAGTAGTATATTATACATAAATCTCTTTCTTACAAGGGTATAGTTTAGCAATTCAGAAACTTTGTTATGTATTTGCTGGGGTTGAAAAATAGGAGTGGATTAAAAGTAATAAGAACAAGCTTTCTTTATCACAGAAATAATTAACAAGTAAGACAGGAGAATGTATTAGTTTTCTATTGCTGCCATAATAAATTGCCATAAACTAAGTGCCTTAAAAATAACACAAATTTATTTTTATCTCATATAGCTCTGTAGATAAAATTTCCATATAATCTTAAGGGGCAAAAATGACTATATCAGCATCGCTGCTTCCTTCCTGACTGTTAGAGAGGATAACCTGCCTACTTTTCTTCCTTGCTTCTAGAAGCCACTCGTGTTCTTTGGCTTATGCTGTCCTGTTCTCCAGGAAAGCCAGTAATGTTTTATCACCTCTGTCTACCTTCTACTCTGTGTACGCTAGAAGTGGGACATCATTGTTTTCTGGGACCAGGATATGAGTAGCTTTGGGAGTCTATTTTTCTACCTACTACATGAAGAATGATAAATAGACCTTTTGTTCTGGATTTGCAATAGAGGTATCAATGTAAATCCATTCATTAGAATACATATACACATCAATTCAACATAAAGTATGCTTCTGACTTTATGTACCAAGAAGTTCTAGAAATATTAATACCTTGTCAGCAACAAATACATCCATGTTCATACCTTGGTTTCTGTCTTAGTTACCGTTCTTTTGTTTGTTTGTTTGTTTTCTGAGACAGGGTTTCTCTGTGGCTTTGGAGGCTGTCCTGGAACTAGCTCTTGTAGACCAGGTTGGTCTGGAACTCACAGAGATCTGCCTGCCTCTACCTCCAGAGTGCTGGGATTAAAGGCAAGCACCACCAATGCTCAGCTACTGTTCTATTGTTGTGAAGAGATAGTGTGACAAAGGCAACTCATACAAGAGAATATTTATATTGGGTGCTTGCTTACAGCTTGAGAGGGTGAGTCCATGATTATCTTGGTGAGGGGGTACAGCAGTAGGCAGGAAGGGATGATTCTGGAAAAGTAGCTAAGAGTTACATCTTGATCTTCAGAGATAGACTGGGCCTGTCATGGGCTTCTGAAACTTCCAAACCCACCCCCAGTCACACACCTACACCAAGGCTATGCCTTCTAATCCTTCTCAAGCAGTTCTACTAACTAGAGACCAGGCATTGAATCATACCAGCCTTTGGGGAACATTCTCCTCCAAGCCACCACAGTTTCTAAATATTACTTTTCATTAAAAACAGTTATGAGTCCTTAAACATGGGATGACCCTAGGAAGAATCAGGAACTGTGGTAGTCTGAATGTGATTGGCCCCCCTAATCTCATGGAGAACGGCACTATTTGGAGGTGTGTCTTTGTCGGAGTGGTTATAGTGCTGTTGAAGGAAGTGTGTCACTGTGGGGTAGGCTTTGAGGTTTCTTATGCTTAGGATAACACCCAGTGTGTCAGTTGACTTCCTGTTACCTGCAGGATATAGGACTCCCAGCTCCAGAACCACATCTGCCTGCATGCTGCCATGCTCACCATCATGATGATAATGGACTGAACCTCTGAAACTGCAAGCAAGCCATCCCTATTAAATGTTTTACTTTATAAAAGTTGTTGTAGTCGTGGTGTCTCTTCACGGTAATAGAAACCCTAACTAAGACAGAAGTTATGAACAGCAATGCCTTTTCTCTCCAACTTGCCTTTTGGCCATGGTGTTTCATCAAAGCAATAGAAACCCTAAGACAGGGACCATACAAGACAAACTTGGATAATATCATATTGATAGAAACGGCTTTTAAAAGCAACCACAAATAAGAGGGGCATGTAAAAATGATACAAGACCCAATCTGTGAGAGTCCATATTGGCTGGACAATGTAGAACACCTAACTAAATAATTTTGATTGTGTTCCATTAGTAAAAGATACTAACATCCACACTTAGGCAATTTAATAAATAAATGGAGAATGGAGAGTAAGTCTTTTTCATAGAATAATTCCAATTAATAAAAGTAGAAAAATGAGAACAAAAGTAAACCAATAAGGCAGTGTTTTTTATGTAGGCAAGATCCACTGCTCAATGTTGAAATCAGTAGTTCAAACTGCAATGAATGAGGTATTTCTAGTTACCTCAAATATTAATTTTGTGGTTGTTTTATGATATGTTCACATTTTTGTTACTCCTTCATATGCTACATAGGTTTTAGTTCTCTTTCCTTTAAATATGAGATAGACTTAACTATTTGCTTCTACTAGAAACAGTGTAAAGTCTAATCAGGTGTGTACTGTGTAAGTATTGAGGATTTAAGCTACTAGGGAAGACTAATTTCTTTGTGAAAAACCCAAAAATCACCACCTTGGCCAAGTGGTAAATGTTAACATCATCATGGATGTCAAGTGCTTCCACTGTGATATGCTAAAAGGGCACTTTGCCTCATTCTCCTCCTTAATACATGGAGCCCAGTTTGATTCTGACAAAACGTTAGATAAAGCCAAATTGAGAAATATCAATATGGTGATATTCAAGAATATCAATATGGTGAGTCAAAAGTAAAGACTGAAGAATTACCACAGATTGAGTGATAGTAAGGCGCACAGACAAGGAAATGCAATGTAGCATCCTAGATTTGATATTGGTACAGAAAATTGTTAAGCTTATGATGGAGTTCTATCAGTTAAAGTCAGCAGTAATATGCTAATATGTTAACTTTTGATAAATGCATGTATCATATTTGCACAATGTTCTAACACTATATAAATAATATATATATATATATAATATATATATATATATAATATTTAAATAGTAACATTATAGTTCTTACAACAGTTTCTTACACATAAAATTATTTCAAAATATTTAAAAGGGCATAAGGCTTTGACAGTACAAGGGTAAATATAGGAAAGGCTAGCACACAAGAAAAAATACTCAACATCATTAAGCATCACAGAAAAGCAAATTAAACTATAAGGTGATATCAACAGACACCCACCGAGACAGCAAAAATTAAGAAAATTGTCAACATCAAATGTGGGCAAGGAAATGGAGCAATCAGAATTTTCCTACATTTGGGTGGTAGTGTAAAATGGTACTATGACTTTGGAAAACATCCCAGCAGTTTCTTCTAGATCTAAATTATTCTATGATAGAGCAATTAAACTCCTACAGATTTAGTAAAAATAAATTAAAAAGCATACATCCACATAAAATCTGGCCACAAATATTCATTGATGTTTACATCACAATAGGAAAAACTGGAAGCATTGTAGGTGTCTATCAATATAATAAAAACTTTGTACACTCATAAAACATTATTTTGGGTGAAAGAATCTCATATAAAGTGCTTACTAATATCCAGAAACACACACACACACACACACACACACACACACACACACACACACACTATATATATATATACATATATATATATGTATATATATATATATATATATTCGTAGGAAAGCATAGAAAAAGATATGGCAAGGATTGACTGGGTTGGTAAATGGCAGAATTCTGGGTTGCAAGTAATTTTCTGTATTCTGAAATGCTTAATATATATGTATAAGTTTGTCAAAATTTAATGAATATGGACTTAAGGCTTTTTCATTAATTTTATGCAATTTTTTCAACAAAAAATCTGTTACCAATTATTCAACTCTAATGACTGATAGAGAGGCAGAGGGTCGGGGAGCCAAGAATGCAGTGTGATGATGGGGATGAGTGAGCAAGTGAGAAGGAATATAAAGAAACAGTATGGAAGCCTCTTGTCTCATAACTCAAATAAAAACAGAGCTACAAAAGAGGCGTCAAAGACAGTTGCCCTGTATCATTGGATGACACTTGTCCTAGAAGTAGTTCCCAGTCTTAATCAACATCATTCCCAGTCCCAGATCTGAAATGCTGTCACAGCAATTGGTCGGGCCTCCAAAATAGCCTTTCCAATCCTCTTAGTTGTTCACCAGAATAACCTCATAGTTCAGAAACCACCATCCACCTCGGTTTTCAGGTATAGAGCAAGCAGGCTGTGAACACTAGGAACTAGAACGTCAACCTGCTGGGAAAAGTATGTTCACCTCTGCAATAGTGGCTTGACTGCTATGGGAGTCAACTGGATTTGAGGCCAGCATCATGGGTAAGAAGGTGTAGGGGGAAACCCATGCCTGGTACTGTAAGCCAAGCTAACAGCCCATGTCTGGAGAGGAAGTGGACCCAGCTTGGGGATTCATTACTGATGTTTACCCAAGCTGACACAGCATCAAACTACTCTGAAAATATTTACAGTTACTTCCATAGACAAAAGCCTCTTCTCACAGTGAATGCAGAGTCTCCTGGCTGCCCAAGATGTTGAGAATAAATGACACATTTGCACTCAGTCATAAGACACACTACCACCTCTAAGGCTCAGGGAACACTGTTAAAGAGGGGTTAGAAAGTATGGAAGAGCTAGAATACAGGAAGAAAGGCTGCAAAATCCCATCCTCTGGACCCAGTATAGCCACTGCAATCAACTCCTCACAGCTTTGGCTACCTGCATTGGGCCCACAAAAGACTGGCTGTATCAAGAACTGGTCATGCAAGACTATTGTACTCATTGGAATTTATGTTCTACCACTGAACTACCTAAATCAGATAGAACATGAGATGGAGGCAATGACTGATTTTAGTTGCGTGCCCAGTCCTGAGTCTATCAGTCTCTAATGGATAGCTCTAGACCCAGGGTCACACAAATGGCTCTGATTAAACTCATTGAGTCCCAATGCAAAATGAATAGACATGAAATGAACATGAGAGAGAAATTTGTGGGAAGGAGGCTGTGGACAAGGATGGTAGGGAAGTCAGGATTGAATGTGGTCAGTATGTGTTGTGTACATGTGTGAAATTACTTAAGAACAATTTTAATTCATTGAAAAATCCCAAAGGATTAAGGAAGAAATCCATTGACATTTGTAATTCATTATGAAATATATCAACAAATATGATAGATGGATAGATGACCAGAAGGATGCCTGAGTGGATATATATTTGATAAGACAAACTAAAACAGTAATGATGAAATTGAGGCTTTCAAAGTGTTAATGACTTATGTAGTTTTCTTTTTTATCTTTTGAGCCAAATTCTGAGTATGCCTTGAACTCTCTACGTGACTTAGACTGGTCTTGGACTTGTGGTACTCTTGCCACAGCATCTTGTGTGTCATCATTTGGGTTATGCATTGACAAGGGCTTGTTTAAAGTATTTCCAACTTTTTCAGTGAGAATTACAAAGATACAGCCAAAAAACTTGGAAATAACATACCTGCAAAATGATTGAATTTTAATAATGTCCATGAAACATCAAAGAAACAACGATGTTGCATACCATCATTTTTAACATGTACATCTTGGGTATTTAGCATCAAAATAACTTTAAACAAAATTGTTTCAAACACATATTTCTTAGTTGGATGACATTCACTTAGTTGCTCAATGATCAGAAAGGATGGAATTAGAAGGTCCCAGAAACTTAAGTGATAGTCATTGTCACATCATGACACAACATTTGGTGTTACCAAGATACTTCTATAGATAGTTGTTCTATAATGAAACAGAATTCACTCCATGACCCAACATGAGCAGAATCAACAAGATATTTTAGAGTACACTGTCTATGAATTGCATTTCAGGACAGTGAAGTTAGTCACAAAATATTTGTTATTTAGAGGAAGTATTAGGTCTCACAGGAATGAAAACTACACATGTAGAACTTAGAATGAAAGATGAATCTAGATAATAACTAAATCTTGTGGTTACTGAAATTCTAAACTGGTGGCAGGTATTCAAGAGGGAGAAGAACTAGAAGAGCATGCAAAGGAAGAAAGGTTGTCCTTGGTTACTGTCACTGTCAGGATCATGTATCATAGTCCCAAGAATACTGCCATCAGAAACAGCACAAAGACAGAGAACTCCACATAATAGAGAGCCCCACATCCTAGAACATCAAGCTCATGACATTGGTCAAATTGACGTTTTTATTTCTGAACATGAATTAGAAGGCCAATCCTGAAAAAATGGGGATATTGCGCATAGATGTTTGAAAAGTTATGGACATATTTTGGTTATCACCATGTTGGTTGGTGCTACTGACATTCAGAGCATGGGGACTAGTAACCCTCCTTGCTCTAAAATACACAAAACCATACTATGTAACGAACATCTGTCATCTACACCATAAAGCTTTAGAATCTTTCAGTGAGCTTTAATAATATAGATGAAAAAAAAAAAACATGTTGATAATTATTTGAGTCTTGTCTTACTGTAACAGCAGCTTTTATACTACTGTTTTTCTGTTTCTTTGACTTTTATGTTTTTCTTTCTTATGTGTAATGACTCGCAATCCTTTTATATAAAGCTATTAAATTTAAGTTTGTGTAAACATGTATTCCATTATGCTGTCTGATATAGTCGTGTCCTTGCATTTTATATTGAAATATGTATCATTTTATTGTAAATTACTTTCCTTTCATTTCTCATTTATATTTCTGTTAGGTCACTGTATTGATTTTATTTAAATTATGTATGTAGGTAGGGCATATCATCTATGAACTTCCTTTGAGGATACTGAAGGATTGGTGAGTCACAAAATATTTGCTATTAAGAAGCAATATTAAGTCTCATAGGAGTGAAAACCACTGATGGAGACCTAAGAGTAAAAGACGCGGTTTAGAGAATAAGGCTTGAAGGCACTGAAATTGTGACTCATTATTCGCGTAGTAGTTGAAACCAGTCTTCTGTGTGAGCCACAGCACCTGTAAACTTCTCCCTGGGAAGAATCATTACTAGCATGTGTGCCAGACCCTTCTCATCTGCATGAGAATTTGTCTTCTTAGCAATCTTGTTAAGATGAGCTTTATCCTATCTTCACTTTTCATATGAGGTCATTGGACCCCAGAAAGAGGAAACCAGTTTGTCATAGTTCTCTTAGTCAAGAGCAGGCCTTGAAATAGAAGATCAGTTTGATTAACAGCAAAGTTACATGCCTTTTACTGTCCTGCTTTTTACTTTCACAGGATCTCCAAAAATCATGCTGGAGAAGAAAAGTGATAGGCATTCTCATCCCTCTACAAGGGGATCACTAGGAGAGGATCTGTGATTGAGGGTCTTTGAGTATTTATTGAGTACCTCAATTCAGGCCATGAAACACTTTTTAAACCCACAAAGACTCTTTCATTAAATGAATACATTTCATTAATTGAATACAAATGTACATGGAATATGTGCAGTAAATACAAGGTTAGAAGAGAAAGAAGAGAAAATGGGGGCACTTGAAAGAATAGTAGGAAGTCCTCTCCCTCCCTCTCTCTCTCTCTCTCTCTCTCTCTCTCTCTCTCTCTCTCTCTCTCTCTCTCTCTCGTGTGTGTGTGTGTGTGTGTGTGTGTGAAATCTCATTGTGTCCTGTGTATATCAAGAAGAAACCTCAATAAAGATTTACAAGATGCCCACTATGTGCATGACCAAAACATCCTAGTAAGAAAATGAAGGCAAGTAAACAGCCTCTGGGAAGGTGGGGGATAATGAAAAGCCCCCTACTACTTACAGGTCTGAGACCGTCAGGAAAGGAGCACTGAGACTTGAAAGAAAAGTAGAAGCCATATTAGCAAATTGTTTGCCAGATGTACTGCCTAAAGCCTGGGATGAAGTCATCCTTAACTCATTGAGCTAGCGTCAAGAGAGAAGAGGTAAGTTGAGAGGCCAAGGAGACAAAAAAATGGTTTGGGACATGCTGTGGGCGTGAATACATCCAAAGAATCAACAGGAAATGAATAAAAGATTGTGAAGCTGCCTACAGGGCTCCAGTGAAGTTAAGCTGCTGGGATTTATGCATTTGTTGATTATCCACTTTGTGCACTACCCATAGTAAATATTCAACCCAAGGCAGCCGCCTCTGCCTCTGTACCTTTCCCACTCCCGCCCCCCCAGCCAATGTTCTGTCTCATTTATTCCTAAGTTGTGAGCAATCTGAGCAACAAATTATACAGACAGTGCATACACACATAGGGTTTGCTGCTTTTCTAAAAATTTACAACAAAATTAATCTGACACGTATTTAATGATATGCATAATTGTTATTGTGCTGGGTGGCAATTAGGCATAAATTGTAAACAGTTCACATAAATGCCTGTAATTAGAATTACTTCCAAACAGTTAAACCAAATTCTTGGTTTTTTTCCTGAGTTTGTCAGCCTTAGTGTATTTCTCATCTGCATCCACGTCAGCAGTGCCGTGAATGAGTTGGCATTAATCACCACCTTCACCCAGCACTTGTTTGGTAGAGCACAAAACCCTGGGGGTCTCTCTGTCTAATATCTACTTCTAACTGCCACTCAAAAGCCCCTCTTCTGTAGTCCTAATGCCTCTGGGGATATTCCGATCCTTTCAGGAAGGCTTTCAGGGGGGTCAGAGGCAAGGTCCTTGATAGTGGTGGTAATGGGGGGGAGGGGGAGTAAATTGACTCTGAATCTCAATATTTAGAACTCCATGAGCCGGTGTGCCAGGAAATAAAGGAGAAAATGACTGAATTCATTATGCACACTTCCTCTTCTTATCCTTGATTCCATTAAATGACTAAGTCACTTTCACAGATGTCTCCAAGGGGATAGAATATCACTAAAATGACAATCCTGCTCCACCCCAATCTTCAGTCCTCAAACCCTCAATTTTATAAAGACAAGGATTGAAATGCCTATGAATTCCAAGTCTGAGTTGCTTTGATTTTGCCATTAAAGATAAATGAAATGGTCTAAAAATGCCCAAGGAAGCCAACATACCTATGGGAATACCTGTCAGAACATGAGCTGTATAGTCTCATAGCTAGACCTGTACCTCAATCTGCAGCCAACGAAATCTTGATATTTACCTTCTCTGAACCTCAATTTCCTCATCTGTAAACTGATAATAAAAAGCAGTGTCTGCTTTGCAGGACCACTGGTGAGGATTTCATGGAATCATGTATATAAAATATTACCACATTGCCTGGAACAGAGCAAAATTTCATTTACCGTTAGATGCATTTCTATCATTGTGGCTATTGTTGCTTTTAGCTGTAGCCTTGGCTTCCTCATTACTGTGCCTGTCCCTCCATGTGTTTACTTCTGTAGGAAGTAGAAGCGCAGGAAATGAATGTATGAAATGCTAGTGGTGAAATCTGGATGGCAAAGCCACAGATGACCTTAAATCAAACAGAACAGCACAGATGGCTCAGACCCTCATCTATATTCCATATTTGTTAGAGGAGGTTGGTGCCGACCTGGAACACACTGAAGCCTGGCATTTAGAGGAGACCAAAGCCAGACCAGATGAAAATGATCATTAGAAACATCCATTTTGTCTATGACCATGCCACAATGAATGTACCTGATATTGTCTTAGCTTAGATGCTAAACAGGACCAGGCATAACTATTACTTAGTATTTGAAAAGGAGAATGTTCACTTAATCACCAAAAATGTATTCATTGAACTCACTGTAAGACCCTGAGGGTGCAAATAGTACAGGCAAGATATTTTAGAATGTGAAGGAGAATGTAAGTTAATATATGCACAAGGGAACCAATGCAGAGTATCTTCCATACAGTGGAAGCAGCTAGGATAAAAGATGCACTCCTCTCTGTGTGAGAGGTTCCCCGAAGCTTTGCTTCAGAGAAGCAAGGTTTGAATTAAGAGCATGAAATACTAAATCATATATTTAAGAAAATCTGGTGACAATCAAGAGGCCCTTTTTTCATTCGAGCTTAAATGTCAGACCTTACTTTATGCCTCTGAAATACTGTGGATTTCATGGCTACTCTTTAGGTTACCATTCCTCCATAAAAATCACCCCTACCAAATTAGTACATTAGAACCAACAATTGATTTATGTTCATGGATCTTGTGGATCAGAAATCTGGGCATGCAAAGTTATGGTGGCGCTAGCCTTGAATCCCATGACCCAGGAAGCAGAGGCAGGAGGATGTCTGTGAGTTTGAGGCCAGCCTGGACTACAGAGCTATTTCCAGGACAGCCAGGGCTGTTACATAGAGAAACCCTGTCTTGAAAAACCAAAAAGATAAAAAGAAAGAAAGAAAGGAAGGAAGGAAGGAAGGAAGGAAGGAAGGAAGGAAGGAAGGAAGGAAGGAAGAAACCTGCACATTCCACAGTGGGAATGGCTTATGTCTACCCCATGTCTGGGACTTCATTTAGGAAAGTTTTATGACTAGGCAGGTCTTGACAAAAAAGAGGAGTCATCTAGAGATGTCTTGGCTCACATATTTGACTGTTCATGCTGGTATCTGTCAAGTAATGCCTTGGTCACATTCAATTAATGAAAAGCATTCCATCCATTCCATCCCACTTCCAAATAGAAAGAATATCAAAGGATTTATGTATGTGTGATGGACCTTATAGATCTTATATGAAATCCCCCAAAGACCATTAACTAATAAACATGTACATGAGAGAACAAGAAAGAGCAATGGGAAAAAAGAATCTCCTCATACCCTCTCCATGTGGCCTTCATTCTGGGGACCTTGTGGTATTCAGACTTCTTATAAGGTATTTTAGTGCTCTGAAAGAAGGTTTGCAGTCAAGAAGGCCAAATATACACCACTTTCTATGTCCCAAATGTGGAAGTCATTTCCTCTGTCCTCAAAGCTACTGCTGTACTAAGAATATCAGTTATTGGTGCCTATACCATGCTGTATTGTTCCAAGTCATAATCAGATTGGATTCAAAATGGAAAACATTAATTCTAACTGTTGATGCTAAGACAGTTAATGAATTTAGGAGCATGTTTTATATTCTCCTGAGCTGCCCATCTACCAAATCAGAACTACTGAGTATCTATTCATTTACTAAGTAGGGATTGAATATTACAAAACCATTTTTATAACATATTTTGAAAACTTTTTTGGGGAAAGGCAAGGAGTTCCAAGAGATACACATGAAAAATAAAAATATACAAATTATTTCATAACCACTAATTTGCTAGGTGGATTACTTTAATGAAATTGAAATTGATCCTAAGTGGTGAGATGTGATGGTAAGTGTGGAGAATTCAATCTATACGAGGTAGTCAGGAAATATCCAGCTGGTGGTAAATTTAAGGAAGGAGTGTGCGGGGAGCAGGGGGAGAAATTAACAATATCCAGGTCTGCGAAAGAGTATTCTAAGCAGAAGGAATACCATATGCAAATATTCTAACGCATAGAAGAATCTGTATATTCAAGAACTAGGAGTAAGGTCCCAGTGTGAACAGAGAACACAAAGAAAAATAATGGTACAAGATAAGGTCAGACTGGTAGATAGGGGCCAAACATGTAACTATTGAATAGGTCCCTTAACTCTTAGCATCTCTTCTCTAATTAAGCACTGGCTTTATTTACTTTAACACTACTTGTTGTCAGAAGGGTGATTATTTCTTTCCATGGAAAGAAAATATGAGTTAATAAAAAGAGGAAAAATGTGGTTTCCATAGAACTAGTAAAGTGGAGCAGTGTGATGACATTTGAGCAGCCATTAGGAGTTGATGCTAGGTATTAGGGGCCAAAGCCTTTCCATAAATTAATGTGGGAAACACATTGGTTCAAAGCATGTTGACTTTTGTGCCAGCAATGATAGTGAATTAAGACCTCAGCAAAACAGACACATCAGAAACTTGTCTCCCATTTTTCTAGCATATGCATTTAAACGACTTCACAGTGATTCAGATAACTTCCTGATCCATACTACTTTGCTATATCAAGAGAGGGACCAATGACATCCACAAATGGTACTGACAATTAATGTAAAAATAATAATTAACATATGTCAGAAACCTGTCATGAGCTATCATCTGATTTCTGCTCTTGGAAACCTTGGGAGGCAAGGTGCTACTAGTATTTCCATTTTTCATATGAGAGATTTGAAGATCAGAGAGGCTAAGTTACTTACTTAGTTGTCAAAAACTGGTGTAAGTGGCAGACCAACTTTTTAAAGCATTATTGAATACAATAATTCTTCTAGATAGCAATTAAACAACTAGGTTCCCCAAACGTGTTATATATAGTGCTTCTAAAAGTGAAAAGTTATCTAAATTTTAATTGTTGTACAGATGCCTGGCTTCATATTGCCCAAACTGCAGCCTGTGCAAACCTATTTCCCCTTGTTCAAGACATTGCCTTCACATCCTAATTAAGATTTTTCCCAATAAGTTCCAGCAAGGGTTAAGCCCCTAAATTTACACAGAGTACCATTTTGAACTTCAGGAGAGTATAGCTTGTAATATTCCTCCCTAAGTACTTTGAATAAAGTGATATGCAGAAAACGACTTGCCTTTAATAGATTTCTTAACCTGATCTCAATAGAGCCCTTGCTCAGGTATTAAAACAGAAGAAATCCAATTAGCTGTAATCGTTATGCTGAGTGGATATGTTGCCTTCTCCTTGGCAGATCGGAGCTACTCTGTCACGGAAATGGTGGCTTAGCTTTTCCACATGGACATGCTCTTCTCTCCTTTTCTTCACCATACTTCTCTTCCCCAAGTGCATCATGCAAGAATGGAAGTATCAGGAATTGATCACCTCAATAGAGAGCAGTCCTGTTCTTAGGACGTGACAACACTTATGCTTCCTTGTCTTGACTTAGTTGAGCAAATGTTAACTGGATGAAGGCTGAATCTGATACTTTGTAGGTGGTTCAGCTAAAAGAATGAAAACCTGACGAGAGAGGTTCACAAGAAACAGGTTTTGTGCCCAGAATTTGCACTTACACTAGATGTTTATGATTACATTGTTATTTACCTTTTTTGTCAGTTAAGCATTGTAGCTGAAGTCCAAATAGATATGTGACAAGGACCTTGTCCTAATAGACTCAATAACTTGCCTTTCAAAGAGAAGTCTTCTTGTGTCCACATAGGTTTCCATGGTAGTCTCTAAAATTGTGGTGTTCAACATATTTACCTTTAATTGACACTGATTTATTAACCAGGGATACCTTCTCAGAGGGTGATTAATTTAACCAAGTGCTCACAGATATCACCAAATCTATATGCCCTTTTAAATATATCTACAAGTCAGCATAAATATTTTAAATTTATCTTTTGTTTTGTTTTTTCAGAGGAGGGGTGATGTCTCTATGTAGTCCTGTAAGTCCTGAAGCTCATACCTAGGCCAAGCAGATGTCCAACTAACTCACAGAAATCCATCTGCCTCTGCCCCCCAAGTTTTGCAATTAAATGTGTGCATAACAGCCAATATTAATTTATCTTTTGTGCACATACTCTATACATTGCACATGATACATTGTGGAGAGCTCTATATATAAGCACACAGGGCTGGCTTGTTCTCCACTGTTGCTTGTTTATTTATGGACATATTAGAGTCATATGTGTGCATGGCTTGGATTCTTAAAACCACTCACATTGCTTTAAATCCTTCTGTGTGGATACTACTGAAATAAATAACTTAAAATAATTTTAATTCTTGAATATTTTTATCTCTTTCACTTTCCTTGTTACTTTGGAGAGGAAGACTGTGATTTCAATTAAATTCCATTGTTTTTTCCTTCTTTTCTCATCTAAGCCATGTTCTCCTAAGAAAAATAAACTGTAGTTTTGTCTTCCACTGTCTAAGGAAATGCTTCAGGGTTTTGACTTTGCCTCAGTTAATATAAACAGTGAGTTTGGTGCTAAGCAACCTATGGAATCAAATTCAAATTCTTGTTTCAAGACTGTCTAGATGGGGACTATTGACATCTCCACTTGGTTTTCAGTATGCATTATGAGCCAGTACAATTCTCCAACCTTCTTTGACCTGGTATGTATGTCATTGTACTAATTTTCTCAGAGATACCTTCACATCCTTGTTCCTCAGGGTGTAAATGATAGGATTGGCAGCAGGAGTAAAGACTGTGTACAGAAGGGAGAACAACTTCAATACACCTTCATACCTAGGTATTGATGGGATGCCATAAACGATGCCCAAAGTCCCATAATAGAGACTGACCACTGTCAAGTGGGATGAACAGGTAGAGAAAGCCCTCTGCTTCCCTGTGGTAGAAGAAATTCCTAGAATGGTGCAAATGATACGAATATAGGAAGCCAATGTCAGTAGGAAGGGAACAAGAGCAAATAAAGAGGTGCATATAAAAGAAGTCACTTCAACTACCTGAGTATTACTACAGGCCAGTTTCATGATGGGCTTCAAATCACAGAAAAAGTGGTCGATCTCATTGGCAGAACAAAATGATGAACGAAAAATCAAAATCATGTGCAGGATAGGTGCCAGAAATCCAGCCAACCAAGAGGCCACTGCGAGCTGGAAGCAGCCCCAGAAGTTCATGATGCAGGAGTAGTGGAGAGGTTTGCAGATGGCTATGTATCTATCATAAGACATTACAGCAAGGAAGAAGCACTCTGTCGCTGCCAGGGAAGCAAAAAAATAAAACTGACAAGCACAGGCAAAGAAGGAGATAGGCACATGGGCCGATAACAACGTCCTCAGCATTATGGGCTCAATGGTTGTGGTGTAGCCAATCTCTAGGAAGGAGAAGTGACCAAGAAAGAAATACATGGGTGTGTGAAGACAGCAATCAGCGGATACTACAGCAAGAATTATAAAGTTAGCCACGACAGTCATCACATAAATGGTCAGGAATATCCCAAAAAGAAGAAATTGAAGACCATGGAGATCACCAAAACCCAAAAGGACAATTTCTGAAATTTGAGTCATGTTTTCTTCTTCACTGATAGTCATGACTTGGATCTAAATGAATAAAAATTTGAGAAAGAACAATTGATCAAATACTATTTTAGGAAAAATCAAAGTGCTGAGAGGTTTATCCATATCAAGCCTAATTGGCTTCTTTGGGGTTCTGAAACCTAATGTGTTTGAGCACAGTCTCCCTGGAGCCAATGGAAAGTTAACTCATGGCTTAAATTGCCCTGTGGTATTTAGAATCTGACTATAACCTGTAGATGTGCACACTTGCAAACATTTATTTGAGAAGTAGGACCTAATGTCCAATCCTTGGAGAACTTCCTTTGTTTTCTTTTCTTCCTTTGATATTTGTGCATTGTGTTTCACTATGACAAAGGACATCTAGGTCTTAAAATGTATTTTCATAACAAGTCATCAAAAATCAGTAGATGAGAATAGTGAAGCAAGAGTTAGCTAGTGACAATAGGGAAGCAGTATAGAAAGTGGAAAGAGATGCATCCATATGTATATCACAAGTCTGCCGCGTTTACATGTGTCCCTTGGGACAAAGTACACTCCTTCTTTGACAGTCATTTTCCAAGCTACAGAATACTATATTAATTTTATATATTACATTTTACATAACTACTTGTCCATTTCAGGCACCTGCTACATTCAACAAATATGTCTCTACTATGAGTCAAATTGGTTTAGAACATAATGCTGAAGAAGTCTATTGAATAAGGAATACTCTGGATTTTCAGGATATAATATTCTGGTGGAACATAAAAACCTTGAACAAAGGAAGTGACTAACAGAAGAATTTTGAGCTATTCACTATGAATGTAACAAACAAATACACATAATAGGAAATATTCTCTATATGTGTGTGAGAGAGAAGGACATTTTGCCTGCTGTGGACAAGAAAAGACAAAAAAAAAACATATGGCCTAGGAAATAGAATGGAGTTAAGATAGCAAGGCAAGCATTGCAAGTGAGGATAAAGAGAACATTTTAAACAATGGACTAGGCCTTGACTCAGGAAAAAAAACTGTTTTTAGAAATCTAAACTAAGGAAATGAGAGAGAAGAGGGAGGAGACTGAGAGGGAAGATGATGAAGAGGAGGAGGAGGAGGAGGAGAAGTGGGACTATAGCAATTCATTTAGTTTCTTATAGGCACTCCTATAAAAGAGACTGTTTAAGTGCTGGACAACTCCATGGGAGGGTGTTAAGTAGTTAAGTTCTGTCTCCTGTGTAACTTCAAATACTTGATGCTATGCAACAGATAAATTAGAAACAGTGCTTCATAGAGTAAACGAATTAAAATACTGTTCAGTGGACCGTGTAAGATCCAATAGAGTATCTTATTGCCAAAAAGATAGAAAACAAAGTCATGTGTTTGGGAGGTAGAAATAATAAGATTTACTAACATTAAATGTGAGGAATACAGAAAGGGTATATGATCACAAAGGACTCTTGGGTTTCTGGTTTGAGTAACTGGTACTGTTTTCTTAGATGGTCAAGTTTGTGTGGAAGCAAAATTTCAGGAAAACACAAATTCACTTTGTATTAAGTCTGAGTGTATGAGAATTCTGTATAGAGAGGAAGGAGCACACAGCCACCCCCATTTTTATGGAAACCAGAAGGGAGGGCTCGGCTGGGATATAAACTTAGAAGTCCTCTGAATATGGATAGTATTCAAGGAAATTGGACTGGATGGCATGACCTTGAGAAGGATTATAAAATACAGAAGAATGCCTTACACTGGGCTTTGACTTTCTCTTTCATTTGGGTCAAAGAGAAACAAAGGAAGATGAGAAGATTAAAAAGGAGAGGTAAGAGAGGTGAGGTTGAAACCTAGGAAGAAATAGAATGAGAAGAGTCACCTTAGAGGAAAATTATTATACTTAAAGGTATTGCAAGATTGTGAGGCTAAAAGATTAGTCTCTTAATCTGGTTACATGGATAATTGATTGATGACAGCCATAGGTTAGTAACTGTAGAGAGGTAAGCATTACCCTACCTCTTCTATGCTGTTAAGAATGACCCCTTATAGACAGGAGGTCAATGATGCATAAATTAAGGAGGAGCTAATTTGGGGTAGTGGAATTTTTCAGAAAGTGAAAGAGAATGGAATGTAGAGCCGAAGTGGACAGGTTACCTTTTGATACAGGAAGGTACAACTTTGCTTTCTTGTTGTTTTTAATCAAGAGAAAGGCCACAGAACACAGTTGCTGTTAAATTGCTACATTTAATCTTAAGGAGAGGTCTACGTTTGCATTTGTAGTTCCTGTTCTTTCAGTAAAGTCTGACAGGTCATACTGTAAGGGGTGAACAAGTACATGTGGGAGGCTTGAGGGCAAAGGAAAGCTGTAAAACAGGCAGACCTGGAAGAAAGGAAGACTCTATTTCATATACTAGTAAACAAATCCTGACTCCTAGACAATATTGAGTGGATAGGTGATATTTGAGGTTACAATTTCAAGTCTGGGTAGCCTAAATAAGCCCATTTATCTATGATTTTTGATAGATGAAATGGTTTGTCTTTGTGGAAGCCTGGCTTCCAGAATTATTCTCCATGCAGATCTGAACATCTCTTAGACAATTAAGTTTAGCACTTGGGTAACTTTCACAGAAACAGGTGGTAATAATAAATAAAATTGAAGTTGAGAGGGGGATATTTTGGGGGAGTCCAAGGAGGGCATGGATATCATTAAAATGCATCATATGCATCTATGTCAGTCTCAAAACATAAATGAAAATATATCACTAAAAAAAAGCTTTGCCAATGCCTAGCTGCTAGGATATAAGAAGCAGATAGCAGGCTAAAACCAGTTTGGGAATCTGCCAGGTTTAAAATAATGGAAAGCAAGAAAAGCAGGGTAATTACAAAAAATCAATTGTACTTATAGATGGAAAGTCATTCCCTTCCTACTATTGATTATTAAGCCATAGGATGCTTAAGAAGCAATGGACTTTTAACCTATCATTAGAACAAACTCTCCATTTTCTCACTGCCAGGGAGAGTACAAACAAGGAAAATACATCTGTCTCTGTCTCTCTTTCTTTCTTTTTCTCCCCCCCCTCTCTCTCTCTCTCTCTCTCTCTCTCTCTCTCTCTCTCTCTCTTCTCTCTCTCTCTCTCTGTGTGTGTGTGTGTGTGTGTGTGTGTGTGTCTTTCTCTCTCTCTCTCTGAGGTTTTTGAGACAAGATTTCTCTGTGTAGCCCTGGCTGTCCTGCAGCTCACTTCATAAACCAGGCTGACCTTAAGCTCAGAGACTCTGAGATCTGCCTGACTCTGCCTTTTGAGTGCAGGGATTAAAGGAGTGCACCACCATTGCCTGTCTAAAATACGTTTCTTAAAGTCTGTGGTCTATTGAAAAACAGAGCAGGGCCTGGCACCAAGTTTTCATATCTAATTCTGGCTTCTTCCACTGTAATATACTTTATTTATTTGTTTATTTATTTATCCATCCACCAATTCATTTATGAACCCATTCATTTCTCTATTTATTTTCCTCCAGCGCCCCAAGCAAGCATTGTAATTGGTAACATGCAACTACTTCAAGGGAGTACTCCCAGCCAGTTAGTAGCTTACATGCTGTTAGCACAGCCCTTGGAAAATTTCCAGACTTTTTACTAGTTTTAATCCTTCTCAGTATCTTGTGAGGCATTTGGGAGTAGGTCTTTGATTTACCTCACTGGACTTAGGGAAGAGAAAATGTATGATATTGGTTCCACCGACACCACAACAAAGTTGTATTTCAATTATAACTCTTTTCCCTGGAGATAAGAAGTTAATCTTATGTATATTGATTTAAGTGTAAATTTATAAGACACTAATTACATTATGAGCCAGGAGTTTTGCTCAGGTAACTGGATAATGGGAACCGTATGGGATTGGCAACATTCTGAACTGAGCAGCAAATGTAGGATATTGCCATAAATTTCCATGACAGAGATGTAACAACAACAAATAGAAAAGGCTGCTTTAGAAAGGAAAAGGTTTGGAAAGTAGAATCTATGGCATATGATGGTTCAATGTCTGAAAACCAGAAGGGAGAGAGGCCTTCTGGAAAAATGTGCAAAAAAGCGGGGGGGGGCGGAGTAGGGGATCCATGTTGGTCATTGGATTTAGAAAGAGTTTTAGTGGAATGAGGGCTAAAGAGAATTGACAAGAGACTCAGATTTGGAGAAAAAAGAACACCTGAAAAGGATTTTAAAAATGAGTCATGGGAGTGAGACAAAAAAAAAAAAAAAAAACTGTCAGAGCCCAAGGAGGAAGTAGAGTCTTTAATGAAGGGATGTCATGAGTCCTACAATGTGAGGTGCAGCAAGCAGACTGCGGTGGGTGGGAAGGAGAGGGAAATAACAGACATACATTAAAATATGACAAAGAGTGTACATCTTTTGGGTATATGCCGAAGAGGGGAATAACCAGCCTACAATCCACAACCTCAGAGAAGCTAGGAAACAAGGAGGACCCTAAGAGAGACATACATGGTCCCCGGAGAAGGGGAAAGGGACAAGATCTCCTGAGCAAATTGGGAGCATGGGGGAGGGGGAGGGAGGTAGGAGAAAGAGGAGGGGGAGGAAAACATGAGGGATCAGGAAGGTCGAGTTGGGGGAAGAACAGAGAAGGAGAACAAGGAAAGAGATAACTTGACAGAGGCACTAGGGAAATGTCCAGGGATCCACAAGGATGACCCCCAAATAAGAATCTAAGCAATAGTGGAGGTGCTACCTTAAATGCCCTTCTGCTACAATGAGATTGATGACTGACTACCTTAAATGCCATTATAGAGCCTTCATCCAGTAGCTGATGGAAGCAGGTAGAGAATCACAGGTAAGAACTCCTGGAATCCAGTTATAGAGAAGGAGGAATGATGAGCATAGGGGTCAAGACCATGCTGGGGAAATCCACAGAAACAGCTGACCTGAGCAAGTGGAAGTCCATGGACCCCAGTCTGACAGCTGGGGAACCAGCATAGGATCAAACCAGGCCTCCCGAATGTGGTTGTCAGTTGGGGGGCTTGGGCAGTCTATGGAATAGATGGCAGTGGAATCAATATTTATCCCTAGGCATGAAAGGGCTTCCGGAGCCCTTTCCCTATGGAGGGTTACTCTCTCAGCCTAGATACACGTGGGAGTACCTAGGCCTTGCCACAAATGATGTGACAGACTTTGATGATCCCCCATGGGAGGCCTCACCGTCTTTGAGGAGTGGATGGGGGCGGGATGTGGAGATGGTGGGGGGAAGGGAAGATGGAAGGGAGAAGGAACTGGGATTGGTAATTTAAATAAGATGTTTTTATTTAAATTTTAAAAAGGAATATGAAGAATAATATGTTGCCAAAGAAGGGCAGAGAGAGAGAGAGAGAGAGAGAGAGAGAGAGAGAGAGAGAGAGAGAGAGAGAGACTAGACATAGAAGAATGAAGAGAAGACAGGAACCTTTTCATTCTTGATCTCCTTTGAAGGAGAGACTTAATCTAGCTCCTAGGCAAATAGTGTCACTACTGAGAGAAGGGAAGAGGAAAGACATGCAAGGGCATGCGTGTTTGAGGAAAAAGTGAATTCAAGATGGGTGGAGAGGCTAGAATGAGAAAAATCCATGACTGGAGGTTCTGTGTTGTGGGAAAGAAGAAGAATCCTTCAGAAATGATACAGCTGGTTGAATATGGATAGTAAGTATAAAGATAATTACCTCATACGTTTCCTCCCATTTGGTTTTGGAAACTTAAGCCATCCTTAGATATCTAGATGAGCCAATGATTGAGATGTTCACTTTACTTTCTTCAAGCCTGTCTTCTTGCTCCATCTATATTTGCAGAGCCCCAAACACTTTGTGTAGGAGAATAGTAAAATGCTAAAACAGGTAGCTGATTCTCGGTAACATTGCGGTGTTGTCCGACCAGGAGCTGATCCAGCAACAGGGTGACAGATACATCCTACACCTTCTAAGGAGATCGCACAGAGCCTTAAGGATCATAGCTTTCCACTATTCTTTCTGTTCATGAACAATTATAAATTTCTCTCTGACTTCCTTGAATATTACAAGGCCATCTAAAAAAGAATAATTAAGGAGTATGTCAGCTGAAGGTACTTTTAGTTTTCAGGTGGTTGTGACCAAAGCATTTTTGGCCCCTGCAGTGACCTCCTTCAGGTTTAGAATGAACAGAGTGCTCACCAATATATCTCCCTTTTAAACTTTCCAACAACCTTCTGCAAGCAGAGCCTGGGAGATAGAGTTCAAATAAGAAAACCAATTATCTTTAAGTTTGGCTCCCAGGGGAGCTTTGGTTTTTAATTGAGAGATCGATGCTGCATTCTCATGACATCTTGAACTTCCATTCAGTGACTGCCAACTAATGGTGTGAAATTGGATATTGGAGTATGTGACATGGCATATGGGTCAAATGAATCATCCATCGAGGTCAGACTCCAGAGGCTGTTGAAAGTACCAAGCAATAGTTTTTGGGGAGGGCACAATGGCTGAAAGTGCTGAAACTAATGACTGAAAACCAAGGCTTTCGACCCAGGTATCTCTATGCCTGTACAATCGGGTGTCTCATGCGTTCACACAAACCCAATTTTTCCTACTCTGAACTTTCCTGCTGACCTCACAACGTTGTTGTTTTACCCCAAAGCAATGTTGTCTGAAGAGACCCTGTAGTAGCTGCGGAGTCACTGTCCTAGCTAGTAAACACCATACATAATACATTCTCCTATCATATTTATAGAATAAATGAATGAGGTTGCTGATCACAAAAGTTGAAGACAGTTTTGTCTTAAAGTTCAAGGAGGTTTTGACCCTCCAAACCAGAAGTAGAACTCTAGTTTACCCTTTATATCATTAACTATTACTTGAAAATAGCCAAATTCCTCTTCACTTAGACAACCTTAAGTGAATTCTGCATACCAATAACAACACAACTGTTACAGTTTGGTTTTTATAATCAAATTATAAGTCCTCTTACACAAGCTGTCAGAGGCAGTTTTTCAAACCAGTTACCTTGTCATTAATCCATTCTTGGACAGATTGCATGTACCTCCTGGGTTCATTTCCTTGGCACTTGTTTATATGGTTCTTCTGCTTCCCAGGCTATGCAGTAAAGAGTTTGGAAGTGAAGCAGAATCTTTTTTTGTGAACCGTTTTCCTGTTTCTTTGATGCTATGTAAGCATCCTTTGTGTATGTGCTGTGTATGTGCATACAAGTGTCTGTGTGTAAGTGCATGCAAACATGTGTATACATGTGTTTGGAGGCCAGAGAACACCCTCAAATATCATTCCCAGTATGCCACCCAAATTTTGTTTTAGACAAGGCATGTCATAGGCCTGGAGCTCACATATTAGAATAGGTTGCCTAGCCAGTGAGCCATAAAGATCAGTTTTTTTTTTCTCTCCAGTGCTGGACTTACAAGCACACCACATGATCTCTGGCTTTTAAACTTGGGTTCTGAAGACTAAATTCAGTTTTTTTATGCTTACTGAGTTATCCACCCAGCCCCTATGTGGCCATCCATTAAGTATCTATTAGCACCATAGAAAACCAGAGCTCTGATATTGCCTTTAATTTCTCAAAACATCATTGCCATCATACCATCAGAAAGCACTTAATCAATAGTAGGTCCCTCCCTTGCAACTAGAAATCTTCTAAATGCTGAGAGTACAGATGTGCATGAGGAAGTCTGCAAAACTGACTGCATGACCATGCAGTTCAACATCTACTGCAAGAGGCAGACAAGAAAACACAATAATAAAATTGCAGCATGATCAACACAAATAGAACCTGTATATATTTCATTGCAAAGAGAATTTGAGGATCGATTACTGGAGAGGGAGTAACTGTGAAGACATGTTGGAGGACTTGTTGTTTGCTTTGATCTTTGCTTACAAAACCTTTTCTTATTAATATCACACATGCCATTACAAACCATTGGACTGTGGAGGATAAATAGCAGTCTGTTATGGGGAGAAGACTTTCAGTTAGGGAGTTCTCTAATGGCACTTGCTACCTGACTGAATGAATGAACACAATAAAGCCCATAGATATGCACATAATTTACAAATAAAGGCAAAGTTCTAACATGTATATAGGGAAACACACAGATGCTTCAGATACTGGTCTTGGACTTGAAGGAAATAAGAACGTTTCTGCTGAACAGCTCACCAAAGTGACACCTTCTCCTACTGCCCAGCTTATGGGTCTCTAAAGCTCAGCAGGAAGTTTAATTAAAGAAAACACAGTAAGTGCCACATAATCTATAAACAAAGAATGCCAGTCTAAAAATCAAAGGAGGCAATGTTTTTTAAATCTATGTTTTCTTCAAAAACTAAATTTTATGAACAATACATAATTTGCACACAGGGCATAATTAACACAGTAAGAGCAAGCCTCCCACTATCCCCAAGCCTACTAGTCATGCCTCTAAAATCAACAAGAACAAGGTTGTTGTGGGTGTCAGGGGGAGTTTTGTGTGCTTATACTATGCTGAACACATTCTTATTTCTCTGTATTTTCACAATAGTGGTCACTCAATGCAAGATGCTTTTATGGCGCTTTTAGTTTAGTTTATGTTGGAGACCTTTCTGTATCTGAACATATACATAGATCTAATCTCACTCATTTTAAAGTTTTCGTAGTCTTCTTAGGAAATAGTTGAGCCTTATTGCTCATGTATCAAGAATAAGATGTTGTTAACTAAAGCTCCTTTGCACTGCACTGGAAGGTTGTTTGTCATTTCCCTTATAGTTTTCTTGTTAAAAGTACAAGAGATCTTTGGGCAGTGCAAACTTGTTCAGCCACTTTGGAAATCAGTATGGTGGTTTCTTAGGACAATGGAAACCAGTCTCCCTCAAGATCCCGCAATTCCACTCTTAGACATATACCCAAAAGATGCACATTCATACAACAAGGGCATCTGTTCAAATATGTTCAGAGCAGCAATATTTGTAATATCCAGAACCTGGAAGCAATCTAGATATCTCTCAGCCAAAGAATGGATACAGAAAATGTGGTACATTTACACAATGAAGTACTACTCAGTGGGAAAAAACAATGGAATCTTGAAATTCACAGGCAAATAGATGGAACTAGTAGAAACCATCCTGAGTGTGGCAACCCACTCACAGAAAGACAAACATAGTATGTTCTCACTCATTTATGGATATTAGACATAGAGCAAAGGATTACCAGCCAGAGAAGCTAGGAAACAAGGAGAACCGTAAGAGAGGCATACACAGGCCCCTAGTGAAACAGAAAGGGACAAGAGCCTCCTGAACAAATAGGGAATGTGGGAAGAGGGAGAGGGGTAGGAGAAAGAGGAGGGGAGAAGAGGTTGGAGGAAGAGAACATGAGGGATCAGGAACATTGAGTCAGGGGAAGAACAGAGGAGAGCAAGAGAAGAGACACAGCAATAGAGGGAGCCACTATAGGTTTAAAGAGAAATCTGGCACTAGGGAATTGTACAGAGATCCACAAGGATGACCTCAACTAGAACCCTAAGTAATAGTGGAGAGGTTACCTTAAATGCTCTTCCCCTACAATGATAATGATGACTTCCTAAGTGCCATCCTAGAACCTTCTTCCAGTAGCTGATGGAAGCAGAAACAGACATCCACAGCACTGAGCCAAACTCCTGGAATCCAGTTTCAGAGATGAACAAAGGTGTCAAGACCATGCTGGGAAAAACTCCAGAAACAGCAGACCTGAGCAAGTGGGAACTCATGGACGCCAGTCGGCCAGCTGAGGAACTAACATAGGACCAATGGTTGGAACCAGAAAAAAATCATCCCGAGTGAGGTAACCCAGACCCCAAAAGACAAACATGGTAAGTACTCATTTATAAGTGGATACTAGCTGTAAATTAAAGGATAACCATGCTACAATCCACAAGTCCAGAGAGGCTAAGTAACAAGGAGGGCTCAAGGGGGATGGTCAGATCTCCCTGGAAAGGGAAAATTGAACGGATTTTCTGGGTGGCCTGGGGGTGGGTTGGGACGAAAACAGGAATGATCAGGTTGGGGAGGGGTAGAGGAGGAGAGTATTGAAAGAAACAACTGGAAAGGAGTGCATTTCAGGGTGAGGTAGAAACCCAGTTCAAGGGAAAGTCCTAGGAATCTACAAGGATGACTCCAGCTAAGACTCCAAGCAATGGGGCATACTTAGCCTGAACTGTCCATCTCCTGCAGTCAGTGGAGGGATTGGGACACCAACCCAGCTGCATTAACTTTGACCTATAGTCTGTCATGCCTATGGGATGCTCTAGGGGTAAGATAGGCACAGAGGTTGTGGGAGTGGCCAACCAATGACTGTTCTAGCCTCAGACACATGCCATGAGAGTAACCCACCCCTGACACTGCCAGGAGCCCCAAGACTCAGAACCTGGATGGCCCAGAGACCTAGGACAGAATCAAACATGACTGACAAAAGTCAATGTAATGATGCCTAATGATGTTCTGCTATATTAAGAGATTGGTACCTAGCACAGTTGTTATCAAAGAGTCTTCATGTAGCAACTGATGGAAACAGATGCAGAGACCCACAGCCAAACATTAGGGCAAGCTCAGGGAATCCTGAGGAAAAGGGAGATGCAGAATCGTAGGAGCCAGAGGGATCAAAGGTACAACAAGAAAACCCACAGAGTCAACTAACCTGAGCTCATTGGACCTCACAGACAACCAGGGAGCCTGCGTGGAACTGCATATACATGCATATATTTGACAATTATGGAGCTTGGTCTTCTTGTGGGATTCATAACAGTGGAAGGAGGGGCTCCCTTTGAGTCTTGTGCTGGCTTTTGGGACCCTATTCCTCATATTGGGTGGCTTTGCCCAATACAAGGGGAGATGTTTAGTCTTACTGCAACTTGATATGCCATGCTTTGTTGATATCCATGGGAGGCCTGCCTTTTTTTGAATAGAAATGGGGGAGGAGAAAATTGGGATTGGGGGGCACAGGGGAGGTATTGAGAGGAGCGGGGAGGGGAAACTGTGGTCTGGCTGTAAAACTAATTAATTAATTAAAAATAAAAGAATGAACTCAGATCCAACTGCCTCTGCCTCTTCAGCAAATCCTACAGAGAGGGAGGAGTAATGAGCAAAGGGGTCAAGACCAGGTTAGGGAAACCCACAGAAATAGCTGGCCTGAGCAAGTGGGAGCTCACGGACCCCAGACTGATCACTGGGTAACTAGCATAGGACTGAACCAGGCTCCTGGAACGTGGGTGTCAGTTGGAAGGCCTGGGGTTGGTGGGGGGGATGGGAGAATGGGATGGAGAGGGAACTGGAATTGATATGTAAAATAAGATTGTTTTGATTTAAATAAAATTAAATTTAAAAAACTGAAAAAAAAATAAAAGAATGAGAGTCCTGTAATTATGTTTTTCTCAAATAGCTGTTTTGAGATTTTGCTGCAAAAACTAACAAAAATGTCAGAAATTCTTACACACTGAAAGAGTAAATAAATTGCAAACTGGAAATTTTATAGCATCAGAAAAGAATGGATATTTGTGTTAATATATTTTCGCCATTATAAGAGTCAAAGTGAGTATCCGTGAATATGTTTCTAGTATCTCCTTCAGGTACCAAGGAGTTACATCGCTGACGCAGTATACACATATTTTTAGTTTTACTGAGTCCTGCCAACTTCTTCTTCAAAGTAATGTAGAACAGTTTGCTGCCCCGCATTCTTGTTGGCACATGATATTAGCAGATGTTTGTATTTGGGGCAATCTGATGAGTAATGAGTAGTATCACTATGCTAATTTAATCTGCATTGCTCTGATTAATAATGAGTATAATGTTTTCATCTATGTACCAGCCACTGAGGTTATCTTTTCTATGCATTGGCTGTGAATATCTTATGTGAAATTAACTTCGATTGTTTTAATGGATGTAATCCTTTGTACAGTCCATATTCATGTGTTAGTTGTTTCAAATGTCTTTTCCTTTTTTATTTAATTTAGAAACAATCTTTATTTACACATTAATCCCAGTTCCCTCTCCCTCCCACTTGTTGTTGATTTTGTTTTATTGCATTATCTTACAATACAGAAGGATATAAGGATAGATGTTTTGTCCCTTGCTGTAGTCAAATGAGTCAATCCTTTAAAACTTAAGTGAGGTTGTATCATATTCAAAGAGTCAGCTCCTAAATAAACAAATAAAACCCAAGCCAAACAGTACTATAGATTTAAGACAGAGTAAGGTAAGAAAATAATACCCAATTCTAAGATGAGGAAAAGAAAATTATTTTCAAATGTTCATAAAAGTTTAGAAATTTCCTTCAAAATTTAATCAATATAAGTAACTAAATGCTGCTCACTAGCCTCATTTGTGAACTATTTGAAGGACTACATAGTTAATCTAAATGGATTTTCAAAAAAGTTTAACTCTTCAGGAAATTCACCAACATTGTCATTATAGGGTATTTATAAAAATCAATATAAACAGGTATTTCTAACAGTTGAGTACAAACAGAAAATACAACTTTAAAGAGAGTAATATTTACTGCCTATGTGGGACAAATGACAATATGAGACATTATTAATATGTCAAACAGCTTCTAGATCTTTCATACATGGCAGGGGTACAAAATGGTTCAGCCATTT
Source organism: Cricetulus griseus (assembly GCF_003668045.3). NCBI lineage: Eukaryota > Metazoa > Chordata > Mammalia > Rodentia > Cricetidae > Cricetulus > Cricetulus griseus. Next base: position 19,834,609 of record NC_048604.1, on the reverse strand, counting down.
TGTAAATCAGATTTATGATATATTATGAAGTTCGACATTCATTTGCCATGTAACCTAGCACATGTGACTATATCACCTGTGCCTGTGTCTACAGAAAACAGAGATTAACGTCAATTGTCTTCCTCAATCACACTCTACCTTATTTTTGAGTCAAAGTCTCCCACTGAGCCTAAGGCTCATTGTTTTGTCTAGAATAATTGGCCAGAGATACTCTGGAATCCTCCACCAACAGCAACAGCACTGGAGTTAAATCCACTATCAATCCAGACTTCCTCCCTTTTAAATTTAAATTAGAAACAAGATTGTTTTACATGTCTAGTTCCCTCTCTCTCCTCTCCTCCCCTGCCCTCCCCACTGACCCCCTATCTCATCCCCTTTCTGTTCCAGAACCCCCTGAATGAGGATGTCAGTTTGGAGGTCTGGTTAATCTATGGGGCATCTGGTAGTAGATCAGTGTTTATCCCTAGCATATGAATGGATGTTGGGAGCCCACTCCACATAGAGGGATACTCTCCCAGCCTAGACAAGGGGGAAGGCCTAGGCCCTGCTCCACATGATATGACAGACTTTGAAGATCCTATGGAAGGCCTCACCTCCCTGGGGAGCAATCCTTTTATACAGGTGCTAGATATCAAACCATTCTCACCCAGGTCTGCACGCTTAAATACAACAAGCACTTGACCCACCAAAACACCTCCACCCCCCTTAGCTTTTTGAGAATCTTCTATACTGTCATCCATAGTGGGCATATTAATTTATAGTCTTACCATCTATGTATGAATATTCTCCCTTTTCTTCATCCTTGCTCACATTTGTTATTTTTTGTCTTTCTGATAATAGCAATTCTAACTGGAGTGATAGAATGTTTTATTTCGGTTTTGAATCTACATAACAAAGGATGTTGAACATATTCCATGTGCTGGTTGACCATTTGCATATCTTATTTTGAGTAATACCTACTTATTTAGATCACTTGTCCATTTTAAAAATCACATTACACAGATTCATTCAGTCCACCAGTCATTCATTTTTGCTGTTCAGTTGAGTTCTTCATGTAATCCTGAGGTTAACCAACCCCTTTTCAAATATATAGTTTGTGAGGGTTTTTGATTGTTTTTTGTTTGTTTGTTTCTTTGCTGTGAGGCAATCTTTCAATGTGGTATAATTATATTTGTCAATCTCTGCTGTAATTACTTCAGAGTCATAGGCACAAACAAAACTTTGGCACAGACAAATCTGAAATTTTCTCGTTTTTTTTCCCTAGTAACTAGTTCATGTTAGGTTTTACATATGTTTGGTTTGTTTTATGTTAGATATTAAATAAAACAGTGAGAAAGATATTTACTTTTGTTTTTCTGCGTGTAGAGATTCAGTTTTCCCAAAATGTTTATGAAGTGAATTCCCTCCCTCTACTTGTGTTCTTACTGTCTTTTGTTGAAAAATCAATTCACTGTGGAAGCACAAATTTTACAAGACAAGTTTAGAATATTTTAATTAAGACTTTAAAGACTTTATCAAATGTGAAGCCAGTGTCTATCATTTTATACTGATTTCGTTTCATTTTGTCATCACAGTATTTTAGCAGAGTATATTGGTCATATAAAACAATGTGTTATATTAGGATATTTTACATGTGTATGAAATATACTTTAATAAGATTATGCCTCTGATACCCTCTGTGGCATTTTGTTCACCCTTATGCTGGTCCCTTTCTTCCTCCCAAATAGTCCACCTTCTATTTTCTTGGTCTTTAAACTTTTAAATACAGGCCTTATAACATAGATGGGGCAATTTTCTCTCCTTTTAGTGTTCTCGGGGTTGTTTTATATAATATGCAGCTTGAATGTTCTTTGAGGGTATTTTTTGCTAACATCTTTTGTTTTCTTTGGCAGTACTGAAGATTGAGCTGGGGGCCTTGTACCAACTAGGCAAAAGACCTACCCCTGAGCTACATCTTCAGGCCTGTTCTTTTGAACTTTGATGAAATTTGTTTGCAAAACTAGATAGCAAATAGTATCTGTGGTCACCCAGAGGTCCTACTGATTGGAATTCTTCAGCATTTAGTAGCTTATTCTTCCATTGAATGCAATTTTGATGGTTTTAATTTTCAATAGAATTATGCCATCTATCAATTTTTCATATTTAATGTTAATATTTTGTAACTTATTTTAAAACATGTTTTTCAGTGTTGTCTCCATTTTATTGTTAATATAGTTTGTGCAAGTCTTTATTTTTTAAATTATTCACTATTACCACATTACAGTCATTCAAGGATTAATAATAATCTTAAAGTATTTTTCTTAAACATTTTATTTTTCTTATTTCATTAATTAATGTTTTAATAATTAGCTCCTTTATTTTGCTGTCATATGATTTGCAACATTTTATTTTAACTTCCTGCGTTAAATGCTTAGTTACTAACATTATTGCATGTATTTTTTTGTTTTGTTTTTTGGGTGGGTGTGCTGGAATGGAGGTTGTGTGTGAGGGGTGGATTAGGAGTGCTCTCATGTGCATGGATATATGTCGGCCACAGAATGATATTGAGTTTCCTGCTCTGCCAGGCTCCACATTATTCCCTCCATACAGCCTCTCGATGAGTTTAGGGCTTGTTGTTTTGACCAGACTTACTGGCCAGGAGTTTCAGGATCTTCCTGTATTTATCTCCTAGAAAGATGTGGTTACATTGTCATGTAGCCACAAGCCACACCTAATTTTCATGTGGGTTCAGGGGATAGCACGAAGGTCCTTGTGCTTGTACAGAAATCATCGTTTCCCATTATACCATCTCCCAAGCCTTGGCATTTTTATAAATATCATATTGACCACAATAAGACAATGTAGCATGTGCCATTAAGTTCTAATTTCTCACTTTTCATGACAGCTTGTGAATTCTTTATTTAAAATGTTAACCATATAGTTTATTACAGGGAGAAGGAGAGTGTGAGAGGGAGAGATAGAGAGAGGGTAAGAAAGAGATAGGAAGGTAAGAGAGAGAGAGAGTGTGTAAGAGTAAGAGATATGAATGTTTTTCTTAATATTTTCTCTTGTTTTCATAGAAATGTTAATATGATATAGCTCATTTTGAATTTGAGATTTTGTTCTCATTACTATAATTGAATTATGGCTTAGGTTTGTAAAAGTTACATTTGTTTGATAATAATGTACATCCCATAATTATGGGCCTCAGATTTTTTATGTATGAACTTATAGTGAATAGTATATATTTTTACATTTCTGATTTCTCCATTTCTGAGATAGTGAGTTTAGCATTTTGTAGTAATAAGGATTTGTCCACTGTCTTATTTGGAAAATTGCTTGGTTTTTCATAGACCTTCAGATGTTTGCAAAATATAATGAGACCTTGTGAGTAAAAGAAGTGGTTATGGAAGTGCTGGACATTAGGGAGAAGGCCCTTCATTCAGAAAGCTAGATGTATTTTAGTGTCTAGGTCCGACGGCCTTTTGACTTGAAGTGACATCAGTAGGCCAAACTTGCATAGACCTTATCCATGCTTACATTGGCATGAATTTCTAATTGAGATGTAATTATCTGTTCTCATCAAAAACTCAAATCAATCTACCTATCATCTGGCCAACATAAAGAGTATAGTCTGTAGACAAAAACAGGGTCTTGATCTCCAAATGTTGAGCATTAACCACAAATCCTTTCAGTCACATGCTCAAAGTTATCAAATCCAAATTATGGAAATTGGAGAATGATCTTTCCTACATGTGGTGCATGTGGCAGAAGGTGATTATTTAGATGTTAATGACACCTACAAACAGATTATGACAGATAGCATGTCTTCCCAACCATTTCCTCATTTCAGCAATTTCTTAATTCCAAACACAACTTACAATTGGCTCTAGACCAACCAGGCCTTTACTCCTCCAGGGCTCGCTGTACAAGCTTTGATCCCCAGGTCTCTTCATTCCTCTCATTTATCGTACACATACCACTTTTCATTCTTTATAGACTTTCTTCAAACCATTTACATCTTTTTAGGTACCCTTTTACAAGCCCAATTCACTTTCCTTCTCATCTTTAACAGCAAATTCATACCTAACATTGATTGGTGTGGCAATTCAGAAAGTGGTACATTGGAGTGAAAAGGCACAAGGTCTTTGAGCAAAGAAAAACATATCTATAATTATTTACCTTTCACCAGTTGCATAGTTGTGGTTACCTTTTATCTGTAAAATGGGAACAACTGCAAGAACTACCTCACAGATAATGTGCAAAGATTAAATGGGATATTTGGTTTAGCTGGTAGCACACTAAAGATGATCAGTAAGTCTCAATTCAGTAAAATGTTTTAATTTAGATTGTCTTCTGGGTGGATCTTTTGTCTTCTCTAAATAGATGGTGGCTATAGCTTTCTACTTTTTGATTTCCTTTCATGACTGTGTCTGGTGTAAACACAATAGGTGATAGTTTCATTTAGTAGCCTGATTAGACTTGCTGCAAGACTACAAGAAGTGAAACCCCTATGGAAAAAACACACCTTATGAGGCTGTATTTATTATAAATTTGAGATAAAATTTATCAGATGGGGAACTATTTTAGAAATTGAGTTTTTGGCGTATGAAGAGAAGGCAGCATCTTAGCCACACTGAAAAATCAGGAATAAAAGGTTTTTCATAATTAGACAGTACTGAACTGAAATCCAAGTTACACTATAGACAAACTATATACTATTATGCAAATCAGCAAACCACCAAGTGTGTCAGTTTCTGCATCTAGAAGTTGTGAATAATGCACACTGATTTGCACTGTGTAAAGAGGATTCAATGCATAATCACTTAAAAATTCTTCGGACTGTCCAATAGTGGTTGGAGACAGAAATCTTTCTTTTTTTCCAACTTCCCTTTGTTTCGTTTACTCTTTTGGATATAGGGGGATGTTCCCAAGTGTTTCCTTCAGGTTTCTGTTGCCAAGGTGGCTTGTGCATCAGAATGGTTTCTGGGTGGAATAAGAAGTTCAGTATGTCTCTGTCCAACAACGAGAGATTATTCAGAGAGAAGTAAAAACTGTGTCTCCATAGTACAGACTGACCCATAGGGTACAAAGATGCAATTTGAATAATAACAAAGAAGTCACATGTGTCTGAACAAAAGATATTTCTCAAGGACATAGACTTATTAAACTTGTCTTTGTCTTGGATAAGAAGCTGGAAAGTAGGTGAGATTATACATTGGGTGGGTTTGTGGGAAAGATAACAGGAATAGTAATGGCATGAGATTAATGTAAAAGGATGAAATATAGAACTGGGGCCTATTGCAGAACTGGCAGCTACTGTCTGTAAGACTGGCAAGAGGGGTATGATAATATGGTCTAGCAGAGGAATGAAGATGGCCACATAGTAGTCATTGGTTATAGACATCAATAGGAAAAATGCACAACAGTGAAAATTTTAAAATAGTTCAATTGAGTGCTATTGTCAATGATAAAACCTTATAAAATTTTTGATACTATTAACTAAGAATAATACCAAAATTTGTAAAGACCATATTGCTGAGAAAGAAAGACATGGAGATACAGAATCAAGAATCAGCCACAACAAGGGAGTGATGACTATGTAGACAAGGAGGAAGACACTAAAACTCACCTGTTCAGTTAAACTGAAGTAATGAGGACAAGAAGAAAGAATTTCATTAAGCTGTTCATCTTGCATGTTGGGTCATTTCTGGCATTCATTACAAACATGAGTGATAATGGTATGGCATAAGTAATTCAAAGCCCTTAATAAAGACCTATAAGGACTCAGTTTGTGTTCCTAGGACATGACATGTCTTGTGTGCAAATGTCTTATGGCAAACTCTTTATCCTGGCTCACTCTTCTTTTGGCAACTTCCAGCCTATTGACTATCACATTTTAAGTAACAAATATGGAATTTGGACTCCTGAAAATGAGGAAACTGTAAATGTAAGAAATGTTATGTAGGGGGATACCTAAGGCCGGGGAACTGCTCACAATGGCAGATCCCATTCGACAGGATCCAGTCCACCCAGAGACTGCCAAGGCCCCTGTACCAGTCCTGCCTCGATCCACGGGACTAGGAATAGGAGAGACATCTGAGTATTGGATCTGTTTGCACCTACCTGAAGGGAACTTTGGAGAGGAGAGGAAGAGATTCCTTCTACACCCACTAGAAGAAGCAATGGGAAGAAGACAATATATATATATATAAAAAAAAAAAAACCACGTTCTTCTAGCTCCCTCTTCCCTCCCCTCATGCTCCCAATTTGCTCAGGAGATCTTGTCCCTTTCCCCTTCTCCGAGGGACCATGTGTGTCTCTCTTAGAGTCTTCCTTGTTTCCTAGCTTCTCTGGCAGTGTGGATTATGGGTGGTAATCCTTTGCTCTATGTCTAAAATCCATATATGAGTGAATACATACCGTGTTTGTCTTTTTGTGACTGGGTTACCTGGCTCAAATTGGTTTCTTCTAGTTCCATCCTTTTGCCTTCAAATTTCAAGATTCCATTGCCCCCCCCCCGCCCAGTAGTACTTCATTGTGTAAATGTACCACATTTTCTCTATCCATTCTTCAGTTGAGGGGCATCTAGGTTGCTTCCAGGTTCTGGCTATTACAAATAATGCGGCTATGAGCATGGTTGAACAGATGTCCTTGTTGTATGAATGTGCTTATTTTGGGTATACGCCTAAGAGTGGAATTGCTGGATCTTGTGGTAGACTGATTCCCATTTTCCTGAGGAGTCGCCATACTGATTTCCAAAATGGCTGTACAAGTTGGCATTCCCACCAGCAGTGGAGAAGTGTTCCCCTTTCTCCACATCCTCTCCACAAAAACTGTCATTGGTGTTTTTGATTTTAGCCATTCTGACAAGAGTAAGATGGTAGGAGAATGAGAAAGGGAGAAGAGGAGGGTTGAGGAGGACACGAGGGAGCAGGAAGTTTGAGTTGGGGGAAGAATAGAGGAAAGCAAGATAAGATATAACATAATACATGGAGCCATTATAAGTTTAAAGAGAAATCAGGCACTAGGGCAATGTCTGTAGATCCACAATGATGATACCAAGTAACAATCTAAGCAACAGAGAAGAGGCTACCTTAAATGTCCTCCCCTGATAATGAGATTGATGACTGACTTATATGCCATCCTATAGCCTTCACCCAGCAGCTGGTGGAAGTAGAAGCAGACACCCACAGCTAAACACTGAACTCAACTGGAATCCAGTTGCAGAGAAAGAGGAGTGATGAGCAAAGGGGTCAAGACCAGAAACAGCTGACCTGAACAAGGGGGAACTCTTGGTTCCCAGACTGATAGCTGGGAAATCAGCATGGGACTGATCCAGACCCAATCAATGTGGGTGTCAGTGAAGAGACCTAGAAAATCTATGGGGCCTTTTGTAGTGGATCAGTACTTATCCCTACCATAGGAATGGACTTTGGGATTCCATTCCACATGGAGGGATACTCCCTGAGCCTAGACATATGGGGGTGGGCCTAGGCCCTATCCCAAAGAATATGACAGACTTTGAAGACCCCCTATGGAAGGCCTTACCCTTCTGGGGAGCAGAAAGGGTATGGGATGGGTAGGGCAGGGGAGGAGGGAGAGGGACCTGGGATTGACATGTAAAATAATCTTGTTTCTAACTTAGATAAAAAATGGAGAGAAAGAAAGAAAGAAATGTTATGTAACCCGAATGTTATCATAGGTTATAGAAGACGTGTAACACAACATGGGAATGAAAGCAAATACTTAACAAAATTCAAATTTCTTTTCCATTTCTATACCCCTTTTTCCATTGTTAGCTGTGTCCAGCTACTGTATACTCTGCACCAGAAGTAAGGCCACAGAGGGTGCATGGGCAAGAACCCTAGTCAAGCATTAGCCCTTCCATTATAAGTGTGGTGTTGGGAGCAAAGAGGGAGGCAGACGATTGACTGTAAAACAGTGTAATATGAAAGAAAGAAGGTGGACTCCAAGGCTATTGTCTGTGGGCAACAATACAAATCTGACTTAGCCTAGTAAATCTGAGCACACTATACAACCTATCTGAGCTTTGCTTTCCTCTTTTGTAAAATGAACATACTAAGGATGTCCCACATCCTTAATCTATAGGAAGACAAAATGAGACAATTCACATAAAGCATCTAGCACAGAGTCTGGTACATGATAACTTTTAGCCACACTGAATCTGTGTGTTCAAATCACGCTCAAATTTCCTTTTTGGTTTTTCTGACTACATCCTAGTAAGAATCCCTTCTTTATTATTCTCCAGCTACCAATCACTGTATATTTTAAGTGTCCTGTGCTTCGAGGCTATATAAAGAATGAGAATAGCTTCATTTAACAACTTGTTAAATAAAAGTGTGTATCTAAAGAAAATGAAATTGGCATGTCAAAGAGATGTCTGTACAATCATTTTCATTCTGATACTGCTCACAATGACTAACCAGAGAATGGACAGAAAAAGAAACATCATAGCTATATACTATTCAGCTGTACAGGGATTGAAATCCTGCCATGTGCAACAATACACATTAAAGCATCATGCTAGTGGGGGGGTGGCACACGCCTTTAATCCCAGCACTCGAGGCAGAGGCAGACAGATCTCTATGAGTTCGAGACCAGCCTGATCTGCAAGAGCTAGTTCCAGGACAGCCTCCAAAGCCACAGAGAAACCCTGTGTCGAAAAAACAAACAAACAATAATCATCATGCTAAATGAAAAAGAATCGGGTACAGAAAGATGAATACTACATGTTCTCAAGTGTGGAAACTAAAAAGTGTTACTTCCATGGAAGTTGAGAATGGAAAAATGTTTGGAAGGGGAAGGATGAATGATCTAGAAGAAATTGATCAAAGAGTATAAACTTATACAGATAAGATAAATAACCTTTCTTGTTTCATGGGACAGTAGGCTAAACATAGTTAACAACAGTACACTGCATATGTTAAAACTAAGGGAGTTTGGAATGTTCTCATTGTGAAGAAATGATATATTTCAGAAAGTAGATATGCCAATTACATAATGTATATCTGTATCAAATTTCATACTGTGTCTCTTTACTGAGTATACATACTGTATATAAACCAAAATAATTTATTTATATATTATAGTTTATATTTGTGTATAACTTAAAATGGAGAAATGTACTGACTGGGGCCTCTGAATGGTCCAAAACTGCACATTGATGTTCATAGACTTAGTTCTGGATCCTTGAGATCCTTCCCAATAGGGAAACCTAACCTCTAATCCTCTTTAGGATGTACACAATCCCTCTCCTCCAATAACACAGGGGGTGGGTCACTAGCCTGACTTATAGGCACATTTGATGACATATACTCACAGTTGCTTGAGAAATAGTGATGTTAAATTCAACACGAGGCCATGTCTACCCTTTCTCTTAAGCAAAGACACTGCCAATGTCTGACTGTTTTGATATTACTTTTCTCTGTTAGCAGGCAGGTTACTGAAGGACAAACCAGAGCTTTGCACAGAGGATTTATATGAAGGGATTTGGATTTGGGATATTTGAGTTTCAGTCCTGATGGATATGCTCTGAGCTCTGTAGCCTATAGTAAATCCTTTTTCAGTTATAGGATCTTCATCTGTAAAATAAAAACAATGACAATTTCCCTTCTAATCTTACATGCTTGCTGAAGAGATCAGGTGAAAGCCTCAAGTAAAAATGCTTTGTAAACTGTAAATATAGTCAGAGTTGATACTCAGAGATCATGAACTGGAATAACCAAATCAGCTAAAAATGTTTTCTATGGCAATTGGTAAATAGCTAGCCTTGAACCACTCTTTCCTGGGTTCTGTGCTAACACCTTCAGCCCACCTTAGGTTTCACGTTTGTCTCTTGCTTCCTAGCTCTGAGACAAAGCCTTGAAAAAAATTCTTGCAACACTTGAGCTAAATGGCCAGTGTCTTTCTGTCCACCTCGAGGTTGTGTCTGCCTATTTTGGATGGTTGTTGCATTAAAGTCCCCGTGACAGCCACTGGTGAGAACAGAAAGTTCAATGGTGTTTAGTACCAGTTGTTTAAAACTGAAATATTATCCTCAGTACAACAGCTGCTGTGAACACAGTGCTTAGTACCACACTGTCCAATTTTAATAAGCCATTTTATTTGATCTTCTGACAACTGGAAACAGTAATTACTATTATAATTGACATGTCACAAACCAGACAACTGAGACATGGCAAAAAAATTCCCACTGAAATTCTCATTGTTGTGCCTATATCAAACACAGGTTGCTGAGCTGTGTGTTGTAGCTCAGTTTAGTGGGGAAGCACTTGCCTAACATATAGAAGGCTCTTAGTTAAATCCGTAACACTACCCAAAAAATATTGTTTTAATAAAAGAAAAAGGAGGCACTATTTGCAGGGAGAAAGGGAACCGAAAGAGGGAAAAGGAAGAAATGTTGAGGATAGTACCAAAAGAATAACAGCAAAGTATAATGATAGATGGATAGGTGTAGATGAAAATAAAAAATTCACAATGTATCCCATTATTTTGTATGCTAACCAAAAATAGCTTTAAAAGTAAAAGAAACAAAAGCAGGTCAGTTATGTGATAACTTTATTATTCTATTCACACTGTTTTTCCTAAATATGATCTCACACAGTAGAGGACTGCTGAAGTTTTTATGCAGTTATCCACAAATTTATCCATTCATAATGCGAGTGTTAATTAAATAGTTTCTCTTTTGTAAGCTACAAAATGTTAGGCACATTTTCGTTGTGCATACAAATATTTATTCAAATGTTAATGAAGTCCTTAGTGTGTTTGAGACAGTGCTGACAGGCACTAGGACAAAACAGTGAGTAAGATCGACTTCATCCCTACTCTGATGGAGTTTCTAATTGAAAGGAAGTGATGAACAACAAATAAAACTCAGCGTTTTACATGGACAGCAATACACATGCTAAGGTGGAAAGTATGGGGGAAGCCCAGGGTGCCTCTACAAAGAGATAGTCAAACAAGGAAAGCTGAGAGCAGGAGAAATAATCTTCCCAAGGGAAGAGCGCACCACTTGCTTCTCCAATACCAAATGGTCAGCCCTGAAGACACAAATACAAAAAACATTATACAGACTGAGCATGTTGTAGTACTGGTGTGTTTAGTAACACGTGCACACACGCACACACACGCGCGCACACACACACACACACACACACACACACGCACACACACACACACACACACACACACACACACACACACACACACACACACACACACACACACACACACACACTCATGAAAAAGGAGCCCATGAATCTGAAAGAAAGCAAGAAAGGATATATAGGAGAGACTGAAGAGAGGAAAGGGAAAATGAGGCAATTACATAATAATCTTGAAAAACATAAAAGAAATACTAAAAATTAATGAAGTTGAGTAAGTGTTGTACACATTAAAGTAGTCAATTATACAATACTAGAAAAAATTAGTGGAGAATAGCTTAGGCTAGGAGGGCCAACCCCATGCAGTATGGCCGCAGAAGTCTCTGAGGTGGTAACATTAAAACCCAAAATTTGAACAGTAAGGAGCCAGCTATACAGACATCTAGTGTGTAAACAGATGCTTGCCAATGGTCAGAAACACAAAGCAGAGTGCTCGCGTCTCCATAGACCACTGCCTGCAATAGGAAATATGGCCTAAGCAGATGTTGATGGAAATAATTGGGCATGCAGGATATTTGGTCTTTTATCTATAAGCATTCTTGTCCTTTATCACCAAGTTTCTTCTTTGAGTGTCCCTAGAAATCAGCAGCACCTACTAGCCCTTTGCTGTTTCTGCTCTCATTCAGAGTGCTCCAGGCTGTCTTTGCTGGTTAGGCTCTTTCCAGATGTTCCCTTGGCACGCACAGGAAAGTTCATGTGTCACAACAGGAAAGCCTCTGGAACTAAGGTCCGAGGAATAATCCTTCCCCATTTCTCTCTTGGGACTTGGCTATTACTCTGTAATTGGCAGAATCATTAATATAACAAAAGCTTCTGCCTTCTTGACTGGTCTCCTGAGATGGCCAGAAAAGGAAGCTCAGAGGCTGAGCGGCTAGGCCATCTAAGGTGGCTGTAGCAGTAAGCAGAGCCATCACCAGCGGGTTATTTTTCACTGACTCATACCAAGAGAGTTTGGGGACTTGCACTTTCCACTGAAATGTTTTGGAAAGAATTGGAAGAATAAAATTGACTGTGAGATATATTGGCTTATAACTTTTTATTTAAAATTCATTCTTGTTCATATTAGAAGTCATGGCCAAAATTAAAATATTGATTGTTTTCCCAAGTGTAGGTATCTAGGATTATGTGCACTGTGGTCAATACAGATGATAGTAAGAATACATTTCATTTTATGTTCTGTCAAATCACCTTGTTTATCCAGCCACTTAGTCTGATTATAAACTATAGATCACTTTTAAACACCAAGGATTTATTTAATTAGCTTTTATAGTGTCAATAAAGTTTCTGAGTGCTGGAATATTTGTGGTGGTTGGTTACCATGTCCTATGCTTTTACATTTTTGTCAAACCAAGGTGGGTTGTGAAAGTATTGTTTACAAATTGACTGTTTTATTTGTTCATTCAGTGACTGTTTATTAAACACTCATCACGTTTGTCATTGTATTAGGAAGTGGGAATGTGAAATCAATAGTGATGTTAGAAACTTCTACATATACTCAGTTCCTGCTCCCTAGGGAGTCACGTCTGGACTTGTATGATCATGGATTATACACATAGTCTTTTATTGGAAATGCAAAAATAGCTTTACTCTTTCTTGGTGAAGGCTCATTAACAGCATTTATAGAAAATATCAGTTATTATGTTTCAAAGGCTAAAACTATTGATTTTAAGGCAAGAAACTTATTTGAATAGCAGACTTGAATAGCAGACTTTATAGACATCTCCCTTGTGGACAGATTCACTTAATTGTATTGCTTGGTTGTGCAGAATTTCACAGTCATTTTAAGTAGTGGTATTATCCTTTTTTCAAGTTAAATTGTAGTACATTAGGTGTTATTTGAGTCAGTTTATGAGCTTTTGTCGTGGCATGATGGGCTGACTGCACAGACTGAAGAACTCGGTCCCCAGATTTAATTATCTTGGGGCATCGCCACCGAATAGGCTAAAATGAGTCATTTCGTTCACTGCATCTGCAGCCTTTGCTGAAATGGAGGTTATGGGATAACAACTTAAAGGCTAACTCATTAATGCTCCATATGAATGAGGTAATGTGTCAGCAGACCACATCGGCGCCCAGATGTGTTCAGCTAGAGCCCTGTATCTCTTTCCCAGGTTGTGATATATTAATGGAGATAGCTTTACCCATTTTCACTGCCTGTACACATTGAATGATGTGGAAGTGATACTTCTGGGTACCCATGTACCATCATTTCCACAAACTCCAAAGGTCTCACAGAAGCCAGCAGCAAAATTCTGATGATGCCATAAAGTGTGTAATTTGTAAGGATTCTATCTACACACCAAAGCGGTCCCAGCTTTCCTTCATAGGTGCTTACTAGTGAGTGAAGTACGATCCTAACTCTCTAAAGGCGCAATGGAGTAAATTAAGTCTGTAAAGTGTGAGGGTTGTGGATTTATGACTATCTGCAAGTACTTCCATCTTCTCAATGTGGAAATGGGTGACCTTTCTAACGTTAATTTGTTTCTCCATCTGTGCAGTGAATTCTGGGAGGACGTGAGGAACAGGCTTGTTGACACACAAATGTGCTTCCACTTTTCTGTATTGTGGTGCCGATGACTTGATCAATGAATTACCTGTACCAGGGAACAGACTGAAAGGCTGTCTTTTCACCAGTCTTCAGTTAATGAAGTCAGGATATTCAGCTCCTTGGAGCCTGGAACACAGAGGTTTCACTGTCCTTGAAATGGGTGCCCTTCTTTATTATGATGTCATCCTCGTTGTTTGCTCTTCCAAATTAAATTAACTTCTACTTTTTTTTCTGGATTGTAAATGGGCACTGTGTAGCTCAGAGATTAAAATTTCAAGTTACCTATATTCAAAAGATGTATTGAGCCAGTCTGTACAAAGCACTGTGACTACTTGAACCACATGAGTTTGTGTTCTTCTTGGCAACTACCAATGATAGGTACTGTTTTAATTTGTTTTTTGTTGTTGTTGTTGTTGTTGTTGTTTGTTTGTTTTTTTTTTTACAGATAAAGAAAGTGAAGTTCAGAAAAATTGTACAATTCATACATAATCAATCATGGAATGTTTTCAAAGTACTTTTAACTACATAGGTTACCCTCTTTTTTCTTGTAATTCATTGATATAATTTTATAAGAAGGCATCTTGATAATCAGTTCAGTCCTTTTCTTTAAAACAATGATTCTCAATACTAGTGAAATCACCGTGAAACTTAGGGAAACCTCAGGCTTATCCTCAGATGATGGGGGAGGTCCTTCTGTGTATGTTTATCTTCTTATTGGATGTTGAATAAACTGCTGTTGGCCAATGAAGAAGCAAGTTAGGTGGGAGTAGGAGTCAAGGAGGATTCCAGGAAATGTAGTAAAGAAGTATTGTGATACAGGCAGGAAGTGACATAACAGGAAGACTCATATATAAGCAAGGGCAAAAGGGAAGTCTTTCCTTTTTTCTCTTCCTCTTGCTCTCTGCTCTGGAGCCGCCATGTGTTCCACCGGCAAGAGAGGGTACCTGCTGCTGACGTCCGATAAGTCTTATAAAATATATAGATAATAATTGTGGTTGATAACTAAGACTGAACTAGCAGATGAGAAATCCTAGTCTTTGGCCAGCAGCATTTGTACCTAATATAAGTCTCTGTATGTTACTTGGGATCTGAATGGGTGGCAGGTGGAAATCGGGCAGCTTGGTGGAAAGCACCCACATGGTGGCAGGGTTCCAGCCGCTTTGCGTAAAGATTTATTGTAACACTCAGATTCTCTGGTAAGTGCTCTGGACTAATAGCTATTTCAAAGTTTTATTTAAAAGTCTTTGGAAGTTTCATACATGAGTACTGTGTTGATATAATTTCCACTCCTTCCTCTCCTCCTCCAACTCCTCCCAAGTGTTCTGGCTCATTCTCAAATTTATGGCCTCTTCTTTAATTCCTATTGATATATATACATATAATATTTAATGTTTATACATATGCATTATTACATATCATCATCTTATTATTCAACAGCATATTATCATATATTGTATATAACTTTATATTAATATATTAATAGTAAGTATCATTTGTATATTATATGAATATAAATGTTATATATAATAATTATATATAGTCACCCTATTATGCAATAGACTAGTAAAATTACTTTTTCCATCTACTGAAACTTATTATCCATTAATCAAACATTCTGCTTCTCTGTCCACTTTCTCATGCCTCTGGTCACCACCATTTTATTATTAACATCTATGAGATTGACATTTTAAAATTCTACAAATAATTGATAACATGAAGCATTGTCAATCTCTGCTTGCTTGTTTTCATTTAAGGTCATGATCTTCAATTCCATGCAACTTGTTATGAATGTGAGAATTGAAATTTTATGGTTGAACAGTATTCTTTTATACATGTATAGATTTTTTTTTACTTTTTTCCCTTTAAAATTTTTTTACTTTATTCTTTTATTAGTTCAAATTAGGAACAAGCTTGCTTCACATATCAATCCCTTCTCCCTCTCCCTCTCCCTCCCCTCCCCCTCAACATCCCACCTGCCCTAGCCATCCGCCCTCCACTCCCCAGGCAGGGTAAGGCCCTCAAAAGGGGCTCTCCAAAGTCTACCACATCATCCTGGGCTAGGCCTAGGTCCTTACCCATGTGTCCAGGCCAAGAGAGCATCCCTTCACATGGGATGGACTCTCAAAATCCCTTCTTTTTTTTAAAGACCTTACATATTTAATACAGTGCATTACCCCGGTATAAATGGAAAAAAATAAGTTCAACATTTCTAGACCAATATGGCTGTTAATTTTTGTACAATGCCAACTCAACATGGTAAACTGGGATACTTTTTTCCAAAGTTGACAGCACAGCTAAAGTTTCCAAAAATTCAAATTATATATATATATATATATATATATATATATATATATGCAGTATGTTATGCATCAATAGCAGCAACATTTTTTCCAGGTTCAATAGTCATTTGAACAAAATTGTAGAGACATCCAGCACACTCCATTTTTTTTAAAAAAAAGTAAAAAACAAAATCCCAGAAAAGAGCACAGTTCTGTTACTATTGTGGTACCTGGCACCACTTTTTTTTTAAAAAAATAGCTTCTCAATCATCATCTGGAAGGAAACCATTCTGAGCATCATTAAAAACAGCTCTGATAAAGCATGGACACTACTATGTATCATAAAGCAGGTACACATATGAGTGAGTACATTTCATGTTTGTCTCTTTGTGATTGGGTTACCTCACTCAGAATGGTTTCTTCGAGTTCCATCCATTTTCCTGCAAATTTCAAGATTCCATTTTTTTTTTCTGCTGAGGAGTATTTCATTGTAATAAGTACTACATTTTCTCTATCCATTCTTCGGTTAAGGAGCACCTTGGCTGCTTCCAGTTTCTGGCTATTACAAATAATGCTGCTATGAACATGGTTGAACAGATGTCCTTGTTATATGAGTGTGCTTCTTTTGGGTATATGTTTAGCAGTGGAATTGCTGGATCTTGTGGTAGACTCATTCCCATTTTCTTGAGGAGTCGCCATACTGATTTCCAAAGTGGCTGTACAAGTTGGCACTCCCAGCAGCAGTGGAGGAGTGTTCCCCTTTCTCCACATCCTCTCCAGCATAAACTGATGTTGGTGTTTTTATTTTAGCTATTCTGACAGGAGTAAGATGGCATCTTAGAGTTGTTTTGATTTGCATTTCCCTGATGGCTAAGGATGTTGAACACATCTTATGTGTCTTTCAGCCATTTTAGATTCCTCTATTGAGAATTGTCTATTTAGTTCTGTACCCCATTTTTTAATTGGATTGTTTGGTGTTTTGGAGACTAGCTTCTTGAGTTTTTTGTATATTTTGGAGATCAGCCCTCTGTCAGATGTGGGGTTGGTGAATATCTTTTCCCAGTCTGTGGGATGTCCTTTTGTCTTGCTGACTATGTCTTTTGCCTTACAGAAGCTTCTCAGTTTCAGGAGGCCCCATTTATTAATTGTTGATCTCAGTGTTTGTGCTACTGGTGTTATGTTGAGGAAGTGGTCTCCTCTACTGATTAATTCAAGGGTATTTCCCACTTTATCTTCTAGTAGGTTCAGTGTGACTGGGTCTATGTTGAGGTCTTTGATCCATTTTGACTTAAGTTTTGTGCAGGGCGAAAGGCTTGGGTCTATCTGTAGTCTTCTACATGTTTGCATCCAGTTATGCCAGCACCATTTGTCAAAGATGTTCTCTTTGTTCCAGAGTATATGTTTGGATTGTTGGTCAAAAATCAGGTGTTCATAGGTGTGTGGGTTAATTTCAGGGATTCAACACTATTCCATTGGTCTACCTGTCTATTTTTGTGTCAATACCTGTTTTCAGGACTATAGCTCTGAAATAGAGCTTAAAGTTAGGGATGGTGATGCCTCCAGAAGTTCCTCTATTTTACAGGGTCGTTTTGGCTATCCTGGGTCTTTTGTTTCTCCATATAAAGTTGAGAATTGCTCTTTCAAGGTCAATGAAGAATTGAAAACCTATATTCCTCAAAATTTGAAAACCTAAAGGAAATGGAAAATTTTCTGGACAGTTATCACTTACCAAAATTAAATCAAGAACAGTTAAGCAACTTAAAAAGACCTATAATCTCTAATGAAATTGAAGCAGTGATTAGAAGTCTCCCAACCAAAAAAAGGCCTGGGCCAGATGGCTTCAGTGCAGAATTCTACCAGAAACTCAAAGTACAGCTAATACCAATTCTCCTCAAATATTCCACACAATAGAAGCAGAAGGGTCATTACCAAACTCTTTTTATGAGGCCACAATTACCTTGATACCCAAGCCACACAAAGACACAACTAAGAAAGTGAACTACAGACCAATATACCTCATGAACATTGATGCAAAAATTATCAATAAAATACTAGCAAATGGAATCCAAGAACACATCAGAGAAATCATCCATCCCGATCAAGTAGGCTTCATCCCAGGGATGCAAGGATGGTTCAACATACGAAAATCCATCAATGTAATCCACCATATAAACAGACTGGGGAAAAAATCACATGATCATCTCACTAGATGCCAAAAAAGCCTTTGACAAAATCCAACACCACTTCATGATAAAGGTCCTGGAGAAATCAGGGATAACGGGGTCATACCTCAACCTAATAGAAGCAATATACAGCAAGCCAACAGCCAACATCAAATTAAATGGAGGGAAACTCAATGCAATTCCTCTAAAATCTGGAACAAGACAAGGCTGTCCACTCTCTCCATACCTCTTCAATATTGTCCTTGAAGTTCTAGCTAGAGCAATAAAACAACAAAAGGAGATCAAGGGAATACAAATCGGAAAGGAAGAAGTCAAACTCTCACTATTTGCAGATGATATGATAGCCTACATAAGTGACCTGAAAAACTCAACCAGGGAACTCTTACAGCTGATAAACACCTTCAGCAAAGTAGCAGGATACAAGATAAACTCAAAAAAATCTGTAGCCCTACTATATACAGATGACACATTGGTGGAGAAAGAAATCAGAGAAGCATCACCCTTTACAATTGCCACAAACAACATAAAATACCTTGGAGTAACACTAACCAAAAAAGTGAAAGACCTGTGCCATAAGAATTTTGAGTCTCTAAAGAAAGAAATTAAAGAAGATACCAGAAAATGGAAAGATCTCCCATGCTCTTGGATAGGCAGGATCAACATAGAAAAAATGGCAATCTTGCCAAAAGCAATCTACAGATTCAATGTAATCCCCATCAAAATCCCATCACAATTCTTCATTGACCTTGAAAGAACAATTCTCAACTTTGTATGTGTACAGTTTTTATCTATTAATCAGCCTATGCTGAAAGATACTTAGTTACCTACCCGACCCCTGCCCCCCTGCCCTGCTATCGTGAACTGTGAACTGTGCTGTTACTATCCTTGGTATGTTGCTGTCTTTTCAACATATTGACTTTTATGTATTTAATAAATACCAATAGTGATATTTGTGAGGTTCTATTTTTAACTTTGTGAGGAACCACCATAGTGCTTTCTATAATATATGTATTAATTTATGCTTTCATAAATGGTCTATAAACAAACACTTTTTCTACATTCTAATCAGCATTTTTTTTACATTTTACTTATTTGGGATTAGCTATACTTAGAGGAATGAAGAAAGCTTTATGCTCATGATTTTTTCTGGTCCTTAAAATTTATTTATTAACTGTGTAGATTAAAATTTAATAGCATTTCTCTGGAGGAGGAGTGGATTGTGGGGTCAGGAGAGCTGGAGTGAGGTACTGGGAAGAGAGGAGGGAAAAGATACTGTGGTCAGGATGTAAAAATTTTTTTAAATATATATATATATCCAGGCAAAAGTACAGTAGTGAAATTAAAACAACATAATTTTCAGAATATTATAGAACTTGGTTTAAATTCTGGGGCCAAATTTGTAAAGATAGCAATGTTTATATGTTCATACTGTGTATAGTTGCACAAGTGCATGGGGTTGTACACATAAATGTGGGTATATGTGCAGGCCTGAAGTTGAAGATGTATTAGTAGACAATCTTTCTGGCTGTACTGAAGTTCACTGGCTCTGTCTAGTCTAGACATATTGTCCAGGAAATACCTTTTGATTGCCTCCTAGCAATGATATTACAGACAGCCATGAGACCTACCTGGGTTTTTATAATAAGTGCTAGGGAAGTTAAACTTTTGTCTTAATACTTGTATGGCAAACACTTTACCCATTGAACAATTTCTCCAGCCCCATGGGTTATTTTCTCACTTTCTCTTCACAAGGAGCATGATTACTCCTAATTACACATTTCTTCAGAGGACCTGAGGAAGACCTTGATCTTTTCCTCAAAATAGCAAGCAAGTAGCAGTCTTTCCACAATAGCTAAGCACTATTAGTTTTGCTATGGAATCCTGGCCATCAGTGAAATGATAATGTAGAGTCTTAGACAAATACAGGAAATCTTATGATGCAAAGGGGGTTTCAGAAGTAACCATAAGCATCTTCATATCCCTACCAGGATATGTGGTAGAACAACTTCAACTTCAATTTTCAAAGCTATGATCTTTGTTCATTGAAGGACACTCATTCTGTCTCTTTTATACAACAAACCATTGAACATCTGCTTGACCTGAGTATGTCCAGTAGTATAAGGGCATTTCCTTCATCAATTGTGTAAGCGTATGTAAGTTTTTCTGAATGTCAAAAACACTAAAAAGAAATATAATGCTATTCACAAATCCCAAGTGTTCAAGGATGCTAAATATTCTATAACACGTTGAACATGCATTAATTGAATGTTTAAACAATAAAGCACTTTACATCTTAGAGATGTAAACTTTCATCCAATGACAAACCTAGACACAAGTGCTAATATAAATTGTATTTATTATTTTTGATCCTTTAATTTTTATATTTATTTAAATTAGAAACAAGCTTGTTTTACATGTCAATCCCAGTTCCCTCTCCCTCCCCCCTCCCCTCCACCAACCCCTTATGTCTTTCAATGGGTAAGTAGTTAAAGAAACTGACGTACATGTATATAATGGAATACTACTTAGTCACAAACTTGCACCTTTTTTTTTCTATTTAAATTGGTTCTTTGAAAATTTTGAACATCATGTTTTGGTATCATTAGTTCCTCCCCAGTTCCTTCCAGATCCATACCATTTGCATACCCACCAACATTTATGTGGCCCTTTTATAAACATTTTAAAAATACATTAAGTCCAATTTGTGCCCTCCTTATAATATTGGGTGTGTGGCCTTCAAATGGAGCATGGTCAACTTACCAGAGGCTACATTATTATAGTAAATTGACTCTCTCTGTCTCACCAACTATCAGTTTCCAGTAGTTACTTAGCTAGGGATGAGATTTGTTTCTACTTCCCCTTTCTATGCTAACATTTTGTCTGGCACAACTCTTACACATGCTGTCACAACCACTGTGAAGTTTCCCTGAAGTATCCAGAAGTTACCGTTTCATTATAGTCACTTACTGCTTCTCAATCATAAACTCCTTCTGCCCCCATTTTCTGTAATGATCCATGAGATATGGAAAGAAGGATGTGATATAAATGTCCCATTTAGGGCTGAGAATTGCAAGTCTCTTATTCTCTTCAAGAAGACATGTTGTAGGTCTCTGTATTAATCACCATCTACAACAACTAGAAGCTTCTGTAATTATAAGTGATTGATGCATTAATCTACAGGCACAATAGCAAGTCATTAGGACTTGGTTGCAGAAGAAAAGTGGTAGGTTTTCCCCTATGACTTGTGACCTGTCAAGTCACAGGGTCTTGAACCAGTAAAAGTACCAGGCATAGTTTTTCTTTTTTTGGCATTTGGTTGAATCTCAAAAACAAATGTTGGTCATTTCCATGATGTTTATGTCAGTATTGTATTAGTGGACATGTTTTGCCAGGTAGGTCATTATTGAAGTTCACATAGTTCACACCTGGGTAAGACATGACTTCTTTTCTACCATAATTGCAGGAATATCAATTTACAGATGAAGCATCCAGATTAATACTGGCTTGATTTATCCATTGTTTATGGTCAAGCATACGATGTCTTCTGTAACATGGTCTTAACATCAAGTTCTTGAGGGTAAACAAGAGCAACAGCAATAGCAAGAACCTGCAATATTTGACTATCTGTGGGATCCCACTGACATATAACTTCAAAATAGGTAACCTATTCTCAGGACTAGGACTTTTATTTATTACCCTATGATGTCTAATAGTGGAATTGTTACATGCTTATAGAGTTACTCCATTTTAACTCTGTTTACAAATTCATATGTGTGTATTTTAGGAAGCTTCTATAGTAGTGGTTTTCCACATAACTTTCTTAGAAAAGTCTTTAGTGTTAATAATATCCCTTCCCTGTATTCTCTCTGCTACCATGCCTTCCCATCACTCATCCCAATTAAATACTTCTTGTTCCATTGTTTCCCTTTGACCTTTTATACCACTGTGTTCTATGCACCGTTACTTGAAACTCTCTCCTAATGTCCTCATACTAACTTCCAGAGCTCTATGAGTATTACAAATAAAATATGGCCTGGAATATCCCAAAATCTCAAACAAATGCATGTGAATATAGAGTATACAGAGAAGGGAAAGACTTTGTGTAAATCATTAACACTAGGGAAGCAAAGATGATTGTGACAGCTGCATTGTGAAAGAGCCTGTGTCGTAGGCAAATGCATAGTATGTGGGGAAGGGGAATATGAGTGAAGAAGGGAGTCCTAGGACTTGTATGAAGAACGCCCTGAGATATCTGTGCACCATCACAGCAACAGAGTCTAACAAGTTTAAAACTTGATTACACAAGGAAGTGCGTGATTTTAAGACGAATTTAAGCACATAAGATTTGTAGAATGAGAAAGTTCATAAAAAGTTGCACATAAAGTGAATAGCCTACCATCTATAAACTACTTCCTCACTGACTATCATTAAGCCTGGAGAGATGTAAGGTTTTTATTTCACTCTAGCTAAAATACACATGTTTAAGTTGTAAACTATTGGTTCACAAACCACGGTGACTTTGTTGCTATGTAAGGTTTCACAATCTCTGGCAGAAGTAAGTGACATGGTCAATAAAGATACTCCTAATTTTAAATGAGTGATATACCGCCATTGGATGAAAGTCTTTCAGATCTTAGGTCACAAATATGGAGAAAGAAAAGCAAGAGATCTGCAAGCACATCCATGAAGGGTAGACTCAGCACGCAGGCACCTTGGGCATCGTGATTTCACCTCTTTGAACCTTAGTTCTGCAACATCATCAAATATAAAAAGTTGAGGGAGATAGAACAATTTTCTACCTAAATAAATCATGTAAACATTTCAGACACTCAGAGGAGCCCGTAATACAGGACCTTATTTGTACATAGATATTTTTAATGTATTTTTTTACATGCCAACCCAGTTACATCCAATCCTCAGAGGGAGTAAGGCCTTCCTTGAGGAGTCAAAATAGTCTGGCATAACAAGCTGAGGCACAGCCAAGCCACTCTCTCCTGTGTCAAGGCTGAGAAATACATCCCACAATAGGGAATGGCATCGATAAAGCCAGTTCATGCCCCCTAGGATAGGCCCTGGTGACACTGGCAGGGACATCCCAACTGATTAGGACACATACATAACTGTTACCAACAATTCAGAGGGTCTAGTTTGGTCCCATGCAAGTTCCCTAGCTGTCAGTCCAGAGTCCATGAGTTCCCACTAGTTGGTGTCATCTGTCTCTGTGGTTTTCCCCATCATGCTCTTGACCTCCCTTGTTCATGTGATCCATTTTCCCTCTCTTCAACTGAACTCCAACATTCAACCCAGTGTTTGGCTATGGGTTACTGCATCTGCTTTCATCAGTTACTGGATGGGAGCTCTATAATGATAATTAGGGTAGTCACTAATCTGATTAAAGGGGAAGGCCTTTCAGATACCCTCTCCACTAGTGCTAGGAATATTAGCTAGCGTCATCCTTGTGATTTCTGAGAATTTCTCTAGCACCAGCTTTCTCCCTAACCCCGTAATGGCTCCCCCTATCAATATATCTCTTTCATTGCTCTCCTGCATTCCTGCTCCAACTAGATCTTCTTAATCTCTCATGGTATCATTCCGCATCCCCTCCCAAATCGCCCACTCCTAGTCAACTCAGGAGATCTTAACTTTTTTCCCTTGCTGGGGTCCTCCATGTAAGTACCTCTTAGGGTCTCTCCTTTACCCAACTTTTCTTGGGTTGTGGATTGTAGCCTGCATCTAATACCTACTTATGAGCAAACGTATACCATGTTTGTCTTTCTGGGTCTGGACAACCTCACTCAGCATATCTTTTTTTACTTCCATCCATTTGCCTGCAAATTTCTAGGTATCATTGTTTTTACTACTGAGTAGTATTCCATCCTGTAAATGTAGCACATTTTCTTTTTCTAAATTAGAAACAAGCTTGCTTTCCATGTCAATACAACTTCCCTCTCCCTTCCCTCCTACTGTGCCACCCACCCAAACCCTATCCCATCCCCTTTATGCTCTCCAGGGAGGGTGAGGCCTTCCAGGAGGGGTCTTCAAAGTCTCTCATATCATTTGGAGCAGGGCCTAGGTCCTCCTCCATGTGTTTCGGCTGAGAGAGTATCCCTCAATGTGGAGTGGGCTCCCAAAGTCCATTCTTATACTAGGAATAAATATGGATCCACTGTCAGAGGCCCTGTAGATTGCTCAGGCCTCCTAACTAACAACCACATTTAGGGGGTCTGGGTGGGTCCCATGCTGGTTTCCCAGGTATCAATTTGGGGTCCATGAGCAACCCCTTTTTCAGGTCAGCTTTTTCTGTGGGTTTCTCCAGCCTGGTCTTGACCCCTTTGCTCATCACTCCTCCCTCTCTGCAACTGGATTCCAGGAGTTCAGTTCAGTGCTTAGCTTTGGATCTCTGCTTCTGCTTCCGTCAGCTACAGGATGAAGGCTCTAGGATGGCAAATAAGGTAGTCATCCATCTCATTATAGGGAAAGGACATTTAAGGTAGCCTCTCCATTACTGCTTAGATTGTTAGTTGGTGTCGTCATTGCAGATCTCTGAAAATTTCCCTAGTGAATGTTTTCTCTTTATACGTATAAGGGCTTCCTCTATTATGCTATCTGTTCTCGTGCTCACCTCTTTTCTTCCCCTGACTCAAACTTCCTGCTCCCTCATGTCCTCCTCTCCCCTCCCTTTCTCCCCTTCTCTTTCTTCTAACTCCCTCTCCCCTCCCCACCATGATCCTCATTAGTTTATGAGATCTTGTCCCTTTCCCCTTCTCCAGGGAACCATGAATGTCTTAGGGTCCTCCTTGTTTCCTAGCTTCTCTTGCTGTGTGGATTGTAGAATGGTAATTTTTGCTCTGTGTCTAAAATGTATATATGAGTGAGTATATACCATGCTTGAGTTTTTGTGACTGGCTTACCTAGCTCTGATGTGGAATGTACTGTGTATGTTTATCTTATTGATTGTTGAATAAAGTTCCGTTTGGCCAATGAAACAGCAAGTTAGACAGGACTAGGAGTCAAAGAGGATTCTGGGAAATGTAGTAGAGAAGTGGTGATCCAGGCAGGAAGTGACATAGCAAGGAGACTAATATTTAAGCAAGGAGAAAGAGGAAGTTTTCCCCTCCACTCTTCCTCCAGCAGCGCAATTTGAGCCACCAGCAAGAGAGGGTGCCAGTGGAAGGCATCCTCTATAAGTCTTATAAAACATATAGATTTATGATAATTGAGACTGAGCTAACAGATGAGAATCTTAGTCATTGGCCAAGCAACTTTGTACCTAATATGTCTCTGTATTATTTTGTCCATCCATGAGGCGGGCAGAACTCGGGCAGCTGGCGGAGACAGCCCACGTGGTGGTAGAACTCCTGCAGCTTTGGCAGAAAGATATATCGTAACATAGCTCAGGATGGTTTGTATACTTCCACACATTTGCCTGTGAATTTCAAGATTCCATTATTTTCTGTTGAATAGTACTCCATTGTGTAAATGTATGACATTTTCTTTATCCATTCTTCAGTTGAGGGGCATCTAGGTTACTTCCAGGTTCTCCCTACTGCAAATAATGCTGCTATGAGCATAGTTGAACAGATGACCTTGTTGTATGAATGTGAATCTTTTGGGCATATGCCTAAGAGTGGAATTACTGGATCTTGTGGTAGATTGATTCCCATTTTCCTGAGGAACTGCCATACTGATTTCCAAAGAGGCTATACAAGTTGGCACTCCCACCAGAAGTGGAGGAGTGTTCCCCTTTCTCCACATCTTCTCCAGCATAAACTCTCATTGGTGTTTTTAATTTTAGCCATTCTGACAAGAGTAAGATGGTACCTCAGAGTTGTTATGATTTGCATTTCCTTGATGGTTAAAGATGTTGAACACTTTCTTATGTGTCTTTCAGCTATTTCAGAAGTTCTGTACCCCAATTTTTTTCAGATTTGACCTATTTATTTCCTCTTCTTTAAAATCAAAATAAACTTCTGAACTTTGGGGGGGATTCTTTTAAATGCAAGGGAAAAAAACTTTGAACCTCTGTTCTTACACATTTCACAATTGATTGTTGTCTTCAGCCAGTCTTCATTCAATGTTGTTTTATGTTTGGTGTGTAGAAAATCTTGATGATACCTAGTTCTAATGTTTGCCCTAGGCCTTCCATCTCTGGCTGAGGGCCCAGAGGAATAGATTAATGGCCCTGTGCCATTCTGGTAGAAGCAGTGATATCCCTGTGGGCACAGCACCGGTATGATCAAAGGATGGAGTTTTCGCCTGGTAAGAAAAGCAATGTAGGAGGTGTGGAATGCTCTGATAGGCACACAACGACCTTGTTCTCCTCATCATCTACAAGGGAACAGGGACTTGTTTGGTTCCTTCAAACAGTAGTGCAAAGATCATAGAAGGTGCGTGTCAGGCATCAATGTCCCCTAAGTATAAAAGGAAGACACACGCACCCCCCAAAAATTCCAGTACTCTGGAGATGAAGGCAGTAGAGTTAAAATTCATGGTGAGAGCTAAGGCTAATGGCCATGGTAGAGCACATTTTTACAGTATGCCGAAGGCCCAGCGCCAGGAGCTTGGGCTACACAGCAAGCTGTACCCCAATTTTTAATTGAATTATTTGGTATGTTGGTGACTAGCTTCTTGACATCTTTGTAAATTTTGGAATTCACCCCTCTGTCAGATGTGGAGTTGGCGAATATCTTTTCGTATTCTGGGGGCTGCTGTTTTGTCTTTTTTACTGGGTCCTTTCTCTTACAGGGGCTTCTCAGCTTCGAGAGGTCTCATTTATTAATTGTCAATCTTTGTGTCTGTGCTACTAGTGTTATGTTCAGGAAGTGGTCTCCTGTACTAATTCATTCAAGGGTACCTCCTACTTTCTCTTCTAAGTAATTCAGTATGGCTGGATTTACATTGAGGTCTTTGATCCATATGGACTTAAGTTTTGTGTATGGTGATAGATATGGATCTATCTGCAGTCTTCTACATGTTCGCATCCAGTTATGCCAGCACCATTTATTGAAGATGCTTTCTTTTTTCTATTGTATAATTTTAGCATCATTGTCAAAAATCAGGTGTTTGTAGGTATGTGGGTTAATATCAGGGTTTTCACTTCAATTCCATCAGTCAACCTGTCTATTTTTGTGCCAATACCAAGCTGTTGTCAGGACTGTAGCTCTGTAATAGAGCTTGAAGTCAAGAATGATGATGCCTCTGGAAGTTCCTTTATTGTACAGGGTTGTTTTGGTTATCCTGGGTCTTTTATTTTTCCATATAAAGTTAATTATTACTCTTTCATGGTCTGTGAAGAATTGTGCCAGTATTTTGATGGGGATTGCATTGAATCTGTAGATTGCTTTTGGCAAGATTGCCATTTTTACTACGTTGATCCTACCTGTCCAAGAGCATGGGAGATCTTTCCATTTTCTGGTATCTTCTTTATTTTCTTTCTTTAATGACTCAAAGTTCTTGTCATACAGGTCTTCCACATGTTTAGTTAGCATTACCCTATGGTATTTTATGTTGTTTGTGGCAATTGTGAAGGGTGGTGTTTCTCTGATTTCTTTCTCCACGAATGTATCATCTGTATATAGTAAGGCTACTGATTTTTTTCAGCTAATCTTGTATCCTGCCACTTTGCTGAAGCTGTTTATCAGGTGTAGGAGTTCCCTGATAGAGTTTATTGAGTCAGTTATATAAACTATCATATCATCTGCATAAAGTGACAGTTTGACTTCTTCCTTTCCAATTTGTAACCCTTGAGCTCCTTTTGTTGTTTTATTCCTCTAGCTAGGACTTCGAGTTCAATATTGAAGAGATATGGAAAGAGTGGTCAGCCTTGTCTTGCTCCTGATTTTAGACAAATTGTGTTGAGTTTCTCTCCATTTAGTTTGATGTTGGCTGTTGGTTTACTGTATATTGCTTTTATGACGTTCAGGTATGTTCCTGTTATCCCTGATCTCTCCAAGACCTTTATCATGAAGGGGGTGTTAGATTTTGTCAAAGGCTTTTTCAGCATCTAGTTAGATGATCATGTGGTTTTCCTTTCTCAGTTTGATTATAATGTAGATTACATTGATGGATTTTCGTAAGTTGAACCATCCTTGCATCCCTAAGATGAAGCCTACTTGATCATGGTGGATGATTTCTCTGATGTGTTCTTGGATTCAATTTGCCAGTATTTTATTGAGTATTTTTCCATCAATGTCCACGAGGGATATTGGTCTGTAGTTCTGTTTCTTAGTTGTGTCTTTGTGTGGCGTGGGTACCAAGATTATTGAAGCCTGGTAAAGAGTTTGGCAATGACCCTTCTGCTTCTATTGTGTGGAACAACTTGAGGAGAATTGGTATTAGCTGTTCTTTGAATTTCTGGTAGAGCTCTGCACTGAAGCCCCCTGGCCCTGGGCTCTTTTTGGTTGGGAGACTTTTGATGACTGCTTCTATTTCATTAGGATTTTTAGGTCTGTTTAAATTGCTTCTTGGTTTAATTTTGGTAAGAGACATCTATCCAGAAAGTGTCCATTTCCTTTAAATTTCAAATTTTGTGGAGTATTGGTTTTCAAAGTATGAGCAGTACCACCACCATCACCAACATGATGACTACCACCGTTACCAGCACCATCACCAGCACCACCATCATCACCACCGTCACCATAACCACCATTACCACCATCATCCCCACCATCACCACCACCACCATTGCCACCATTACCACCACCATCACCAGTACCACCACCATCACCATAACCACCATTACCACCATCATCACCACCATCACCAGTACCACCATTAGCACCACCATCATCAGTACCACCACCATCATCCACTGATGTTAAGAACAATAACAGGGTACTTAAGATGCTCATATTTGCTTCAGGGCTTCACAAAGAGAAGAGAAGCACTATTCTCGAAGAATATCTTTACTAAGTTGTAATGGCAGAAATGTAGGTGGGACCAATAAATAAACTGAGACTATAATCAATCATGTTACTCACCAAAATGACAATATGCCAAATAATAGGCAGCCAGAAGGCAAGAAATTTCATAAAAATAATGCCATAGAAGATCTTTTGGAGAAGGGTGTTTCACATCATACCAGGAAAGTTTTCCTCACCTGTTCTGCAAAGGCATCTGGGAAGGACTTTTCAAAGCATAGACTCAGAGATCTGGCCAGTAGTCTAATTTGATTTATTGTAATGGTTTGAATAAAAATGGTCCTCATACGCTTATAGAGAGTGGCACTATTAGGACGTGTGGTCTTGATGGAGTAGGTGTGGCTTTGTTGGAGGAAGTGCATCACCAGGATGTGGGCTTTGAGGTCTCAGAAGCTGAAGTCTGGCCAGAGTGTCACTGTCACTGCTGCCTATGCATCCAGATATAGAACTCTCAGCTACTCTCCAGCACTATGTCTGCTTGCATGCCACCAGGTTTCTCATCACAATGACAATGGACTAAACCCCTGAACTGTAAGCCAACCCTGGCTAATGTTTTCTTTTATAAAAGTTAAAAGAGTTGTTGTTGTTATGGTATCTCTTCACAGCATCTCTTCACTGACAGTCGTCTTCTGAATTAATATCTTGTCTTTGGTTTGTGAGGATCTTAACTTATTTCTAATGTCTTTGTTTAACCCCCAAAATGACTTAAGACTGCAAAAATAGCTTCAACATTATTTACAGTTGTGGTATTTGGAGAGGCTGGTCAACAAATTATGAGGGATAATAGTGAAACTGAGTGAAGCAAAGAGAAAGGTGCAGAGTCCAAGAGACGATACAGAAACAATAATCTATTCTTGCCTTTCTCTCTTGCTGAAACTTCTACATTAGTTCACAGAGCAAAGAGCAGTTACACCTAGGACACAATCTCCCTGCAGCTTTCATGTAATAATCTAAACTCAAAGGGTTAGGCCTCTCAAAACCAGCCCTTTATTGCACATTCCTAACTCCACTGTGTAGTTCTCTGTTATTCCCTTCTCACCATCTTAGGATTGGCTCCTCACTCTTGCAGTATCAAGTTCCAGTTTTATAGCTGGACACTGGAGTCTCTCCTATCACAGCCCTTGGCAAATTATTTTAGCCTTGACATGGATCATATTTACAAATCTGCTTTGGGAATTTCAGTCAGTAAGAACTGCATTGTATCTCTGTGAAAGATGAAGATTATGTCATGAGGATTGAGAAAAATTCACCATTTTAACTCTGTTACTTCTCCCCTAGAGTAAGTACTGTGGAGCAGAGTCTAGTAGAAGGAAAGAAGAACATGATGCTAACAGATAATACAATTTCTTTATGATCAGACTGGGACATTGGACCAGAATTCTGTCACAGAGGATCTGCCCTACATATGTGAGTTTTCTTAACCATTCAAATAACATGTTCAGTGTCACTCTATTTGACTCAGTTTCAGCCTCAGTGTCCTTATGTTGCCTATGTTAGTCCATTTTCTGTTACTACAACAAATTAGCTAAGGCTAGAGTCCTATGAAAGAAAGAGGTTTGTTAAGCTTGTAGATTGAAAGGGCAACCGGCATAGCACAGCTCTGGTGAAGGTACCTTGGCTGAATTATATAACAACACATTGTAGGGCAATGACAGGAACATGGATAGGTGAGAGGTGGAGATTGTCTGGCCAAACAGGAAACCAGAGTATGGGGACAGATCATTGTCTTGATCTCCTTCTAGTCTCAATCTTGGAAAATTACTACTACTCTTATTTTTTAATTGCAAATTACATTTTTTGTGTGTACACATGGCATGCCTCTACACACACACACACACACACACACACACACACACACACACACACACACACACACACACACACACACTGTGGGGACATTCCACAGTACATGTGGAGGTCAGAACCAACTTGTGAAAGTCATTTTTCTCCTTCTACCAATGACTGAAGTCAGGCCATTGGCTTGGTAGCAAGTGCCTTTACCCTCTAAGCAATATTGCTTGCCCAGTCCCACCAGGCTTGACATTTCCACCCTGTAAACCAAGCTTCCATCACATGAACACATGAGTGACAAATTAAAGGAGCAGCACTGACTGATTCCTTTGTGTTTGTTTTCTTTGCCTTCCTCTCAGCGGTAAAAGCTTTTCTACCTTTAAGTTACAAGTCAAAATGTTCTCCACAGGAAGCTTATCTGACTAATCCCCCTCCCTTAGAACCCCTGCTCTCCTTTCCTTGGTGCATGTAGAGTTTGTTCACCATCATGTTGCCACCATGACTAACAAACCTGAGGGCTCCAACTAGATCCCACTGTCCTTTCTTTTTTCAGTTGTACCTCAAAACTTTCCTTGGCCTGTGGATTGTGAAAAAAGTACACACATCCTTTGTATAACTTCTCTAGCTTCTCAAGGCCCTCTCCTGGTTTTGGCAGACATTGGCAGAGACAGCAGGCAGGGGGCTGTGGGGCCAAACTCTGAGCAGCAGCTGCAGGGAGTCTGCTTCCCAGCTGCTGTCCAGGCTTTCGGGAACTCTGCAATGTTAACCCTTTGGGTCTAGATCTTGAACTACTATGACTTGCTTGATTTCCATCACTTAACTTCTTGGTTTCTGCATACCTGGCAGAGATTATTTATCTACATTCTTGATCCATCTCTTCTAGACCAGACTTCTTAGGCAGACCACTGATTTGGCACAAATACTCCAGTACATTTCTCAGATTAAATAGCTTTTTAAACTTTCTCTTTTTGTCATTTCTCTTGTGCATTTTCTCTTCAAGAGCACAACACTTCAGGTATGACCTGGTATTTACAAATATCTATTATATTCAAACCTTGAATGTTTGGGACATTCACATTCTTCCCCTTATATATCAAGTTATATGGCTTTATTTAATGACTGTGCTGATCCCTTATCTCACAACAAGCTGTGAGCAACTGAAAAGGTTCAGGGCATTTTCACACCAGCTGCTGTCATAACAAGTTATCCTCTGTATGTGCAGTTGGTGTGCTGAGTCTCAAGGTAGAATGAATTGTGAATTAGTGTCTAACATTCCAACGTGTTGATATTTTTTGAACTCACAACTCTGTTATACACCTTTCCACACTTCTCATGTGTTGTCTTCCTCTCATGCCCAGCTTAAGTCAAATGTTCCTTTAGTCATTTTGCCTGTGACTTTATCCACACAATCTTTAAATTTCCCCCTAATCATTTGTCATGGGAAATACACAGAATTTGAAATTTATACTTTTAGCCATTGCAATGTATTGATTCAGTGATATTAGAAACATTTTATAACATAAATTTTGCACCTATACAAGAATACAATAAATTCCTCTACTTGGTCACTCTCCACTAAAATTTATCACATATGAGATTTGAAATCTATCATACACACCTACATAATATGTATATTACACATAGTTTTGCTTCAAATTCTACTTACTGTTGATATTTGTTATTAAAAGTATACTGCATCTCTTGGACTAAGCAGTGGAGCCCAGAAAATGACATATGAAAATGTCATTAGCAATAACTACCTGAGTGAAGCAAGGGAATCCAAAAAATCAGAGCTAAATAACTATTGTTTAGTAATTACTAATCTAATAGAAAGTACTTAGTAAGTACCGATCATGGCCAGATCCACAACCCAAAAAAAACATAGCACATGCAGTTTCTGTTTTAATGTGGCTAATAATATTCTTAGGAGACAGGACACTTTATCCTTTTAAACACATTTTAGGTCTTATCTCACCATGAACACCTGAGTTTTTGACAAAGAAGCCAAAATGGTACAATGGAAAAAGAAAAAAAAAATAGACCTCTTTAACAAATGGTGCTGGCATAACTGGATGTAAACATGCAGAAGATTGCAAATACATCAATATCTGTCACCATGTAGAAAACTCAAATCCAAGTGGATCAAGGACCCAAACATAATTCCAGCTACATTGAATCTTATAGAAGAGAAAGAGGAAAGTAGCCTTGAATTCATGGACACAGGAGACTACTTCCTGAACATAACACCAGTAGCATAGGCACCAAAAGCAACAATCAATAAATAGGACCTCCTAAAACTGAAAAGCTTCTGTAAGTCAAAGGACACTGTCAATTAGACAAAATCTCAGCCTACAGAATGGGAAAAGATCTTCAGAGATCCCACATCTGACAGAGGGCTGATCTCTAAAATTTCTAAAGAACTCAAGAAAGTAGATATCAAAATATCTAATAACCCAATTAAAAATGGGGTACAGAGCTAAACAAAGAATTCTCTCTAGAAGAATCTCAAATGGCCAAAAGACATTTAAAGAAGTGCTCATCATCCTTAATAATCAGGGAAATGCAAATCAAAACAACTCTGAGATACCATCTTACACCTGTCAGAATACTGAGGACAGCTTATGCTGAACAAGATGTGTAGTCACGAGAACACTCCTCCACTGCTGGTGAGAGTGCAAACCTGTAAAGCCATTTTGGAAATCAGTATGGCAGTTTCTAAGAAAACTGGAAATCACTCTATATCAAGGTCAAGCAATTCCAATCTTAGGCATATACCCAAATGACACACAATCATACCACAAGAACATTTGTTAAACAATGTTCATAACAGCATTTTTCATAATAGCCAGAAACTGGAAACAATCTAGATGGCCCTCAACCAAAGAATGGATAAGGAAAATGTGGTATATTTACACAATGGACTAAAACTCAGTGGTAAAAAATGATGGCCTCGTGAAATTTTCAAGCAAATGGATGGAACTAGAAAAAAATCACCTGGGTTATTTCAATGGATCCTTATCTCTCACTGGTCTGTTTACTTCTGGCCTTGACCTTCCTGGAGTCCAGGGGACCATCCACAGTATCATTCAAATGACATCTTACAAGTTCTATATTCATTGGCTTAACCTTGAATGTGCATTAGAAGCACCAGAGAACAGATTTTAAAACACAAACATATTTTTATGCAGGTCAGCTCCGTAAGAGTTTCATGCCATGAACATCATAATTCTGAAAATTCCCTATTATTTCTGATGTCTTATGCAGTCTGATAACTATTGCTGTGAACTTATTTCTGTTACCTTTTAAATATTCATATTTTGGGGGTCTTTCCTGTCTGGATACCTTAATGTGGATATTATGAACTTGGGGATCTAGCTTGCACTTCATTCTTAAAATAATCATTCTATGATTCTTTATAATATTGTAATATAATCTTTAAACACTGTTTTGCTTCATGACATACATTTTTATAACCTCCATCCTCTTCATGGAATATCTCTGCCTTTCTTGTCTGTCAAAACAGATCATCATTTAAAACTTAAACAATACTCTAGTAGAAAGTATATTACTAAATCTGTTGTTACCGTGGCTTGCAAACATTCAAACATTGTTATACTTAACCACTTAAAATAAATCCATTTGTTTGTAGGCCATTCCCCTACTTAATTATACAAGCTTTGAGTGCTGGAGTTGAGTTATTTATTGCTCTATATACTCCAGACTTAGCCATCAGAACTGGTACTGAGTCAGTGCCCAATATGTATTTAGAGAGTTTATGACTCAATTAACTTCATACATATTTCAGCATCTCCAAGACAGAAAAATGGACAAGAAAAAATTAGGCAGATTCAAGAGAAAGAGTTTATCAGTAGAAAATTCAGTGAGAGAGTTTCTGTCCATGGGAAGAAGAGATTTTTGTCTGTGGAAAACAAGGCTGCATTAGAAGGGATAACTAATTCCAGCCAGCAAGGCAGCCAAGAACAGGCTGTGGACAAAGTGTTGAAGGATGACAGCTGGAAGTATGGATTGTGAACCAACTACAAATGACACATCAATCTGAGCTGCAAAATGAATCATTGGAGCTCCAGAGGATTTTCTTCTCTTTAAAATCTCGCTCTACATGACCATGTCATAAGAACACCTCGAATTGTCCTGGCACTTTACAACTTTACACTCTACGTGGTCATACACATGATCCCATTGAAACCTCCTAATGACCCTTTTAAGGGTATGCCAGCCCTGCCTCAGAGTGCAAAAACAAGGTTCTAGAAACTCCAGTGACTAGCCCAATGTCATGAAAATCCTAAGTGGTCATCAGAATACAAGTAGGTCTTCAAACAAGGGCTAAGGAGAAGAAATAAGGTAAGAAAACCAAATGTCAAGAAAGTAACAAAATCTATATAATAGTGTGTGCATTGCATTTTACTCTGGGGTCTATATTGACTTCATCATTGCTGTTTCCTTTTTTAGTAAGATTAGGGGCAGGAGGCCAGATAATGAGGTGATCTTGGACTAATAGTAAATAATACAGCATGTATGGTTTAGGTCACTTTTCATTTAAAACTATGATCTACCCCTATATAGATGTTAGTATTATTTACAGTTAAAATGAAGAAATTGAGACCCAGAAAGTTTAAATAACTTGCCTAGAAATCCACAAGGGAAAATGAGCTGTTTCTGATTTGAATCAAACATCAATGTAATTTAGACAAAGGCAGCCAGTTCTTTCCTATATTTTGTTACACTAAGAAATGAATTTTATGCCAAAAATATTTACCTAGACCAATGCCATGAAACATTTCCTATGTTTTCCTCTGAGACTGGTGGTTTCTTGTCTCTCACTTCCATATTTAAGCATATTTGAGATCATTATTTTGGTATAGTGAAAGATAAATGTCTTCATATGGATTTCTAATTTTCACAACACACTTTTGTAGAATTCTTTTCCTCCTTATGTGTTCTTGGAATCTGTGTCAAGTCAAGCAAACATTTGAAAATGTAAAGATTTATTCCTGGGTTCTCTGTTCTGTTCGATTGTTATGTATGGCTCTTTTAATGTTGATTTCATGTTGCTTTGGTTATTTCAGCTGTGAAGTGGATTCCATACATTGAAGTAGCTTCAGCTTTATTCCCTTTGCTTAAGATTGCTTGGCTATCCAGAAATCTTCTGAGGTTCCATATAAGTTTTGGGATGTTTCCCATTTCTATACACATTATTACTTTTACATGAATTGCTCAAATATGCATAATCTACAGAATTAGGAAATATTTGCAAGTGACTAATCTGACAAGAGTTTAATATAAAAAATATAAACAGCACAGTAGCAAAAACCCTACAAATTGTGCTACTGAATTTTTTGAGTTAGTCTTGTATCCCGGCACTTTGCTAAAGGTATTTATCAGCTGTAGGAGTTCCCTGGTAGAGTTTTTCAGGTCACTTATGTAAACTATCATATCATCTGCAGAAGTTTGACTTCTTCCTTTCCTATTTGTATCCCCTTAATCACCTTTTGTTGTTTTATTGCTCTAGATAGACCTTCAAGTACAATATTGAAGAGATATGGAGAGAGTGGACAGCCTTGGGTTGTTCTGATTTTAAAGGAATCACGTTGAGTTTCTCTTCATAGAGGGGTACACTCTCAGCCTAGACACAAGGGGAAGGCCCAGTCCCAGCCCCAAATGATGTGACAGACTTTGATGATTCTCCATAGAAGACCTCACCCTTTCTATGGAGCAGAAGAGGGGTGGGTTGGGGGACGGTGGGTGGCATAGGAGGATGGGAGGGAGAGGAAACTGAGATTGATATATAAAATAAGATTGCTTCCAATTTAAATTTAAAAAGGAAAAAATAAATTAAATGTATGATTACTATATGTTCCAAAAAACCACACTCACCCTACCTCTGTGTGTGTGGTACAAACCAATTGTGACAAGAGAAGTGCTTCACTACCGTATTTATCCCAGCACTATTGACATGTAGTAACAGACAAAATACGAACTCAACTTAATGATGCACCTAATCACAATTAAAAAGAAAAATGGATAACTGCAAAGGTGGTATTTATACACAATGGAACACTATTCAATCATTTAAAAATGAAGGACCCATCTGTGATGGCATGAGTAAATGTGTGTGTTGTTATGTTTAATGAAACAGCCAGTCATAGACAGATACCTCATGATCTCACTTATCGCAGAATTGGAAAATTTGATTTCATGACAGAGAATATTATGGTAGTTGGCAAAGGTTGAGATTCATAGATACACAGAGAGATAGGGATATGTTATTAAAGACACATAATTATAGTTATGAAGAATAGATTTCAGGATTTCTATCATACAGCAAGGTGCCTGTAGCTAGTGATTATACATTGTATTCTTGAGAGATGTAAGAAGTGTCAGTATTATGAGTTTTCATCACCAAAATGATGTTGGTAATGGAATTGTTAATTGGCTACATTGAAGCAATGATTGATTATATATATACATATATATATATATATATATATATATATATATATATTCATTCATTCAGAGAGAGGAAAGAGAGAAAGATGGTACATACGGTAAAATACTACCTATCAATTAAAATTAAAACTAAAAATTAAATGTTTTTAACATACTTTCTTAACATCCTATTTGGGATACCTAATACCTTCTTATGAAAGTAAAGAGTAACATGGAGGGTGATTCTTCGTGGGGATGATGTAATAATGAAGCTCACTGAGGAAGGAAGTGAGGTTTGACTTGAGCAGCACCTAAGTGAGAGTGAGCATTGCCTTGACCCACGCAATAACAGCGCATAAGCACAGGGGGAAAGTACTGAGGAGAGCGGCATCTACTGGAGAGTTAGAAAAGAACCCCCAAACTGTGGGGGTGGCAGATAGCTGGTTACTGTGAAAGTAATACAAACTGCCCAAACTTCACAGCTGAAGGGACTCTTTCTTGCTCCTGCGGTTTGGGGATTTAAGAGATGTTATATACTTGGATGGTAACATCGAGTGAGGGCCTTTCGGGTACAAGGAAATTGAATTGCTGATTGCTGGGCTGTGTTATGAAAGAGAGCAAGTCACAAGTTATCTTCATCTCCCTGCAGGCTCCGCTGTGAAAACAATGATAAGTGGCAAATAGACCTGGAGATAAGAACAAGAGAAAAAATGAGAGATGAGATAAGCAAACTTTAAAGAAGTATGTTTTCCAGATTAGGTTTTTTATTGAAAAATTAATACATGCACTTCGTATAGAACTTCCAGGGTACAAATAATTACAATGTAAGCCAAACTACCCCTGCACATGGGAACGTGCTTGTAGTCTTCATCAGAAATGAGAGTATGTTGTACACATCATTGTGGGTTTTACTGTTTTGAATTTCAATGAATTAAACTTGTAAATTTTTTCAATGAAGCACTTCCAGTTCACTTTTATTATCTTAATTGTCTATTGTTTC
The DNA here is from genome assembly GCF_003668045.3 of Cricetulus griseus. Lineage (NCBI taxonomy): Eukaryota > Metazoa > Chordata > Mammalia > Rodentia > Cricetidae > Cricetulus > Cricetulus griseus. The sequence continues at coordinate 19,796,277 of NC_048604.1, read as the reverse complement.
AGCATAGGAATAGAGGCCCATTAATTGAACTTACCTCCTTGTAATGCCCATTTAGCCTCATCCCATAGTTCATTCATGCAAACCTTTGTGTTTGTATACACTTGCATATCATTATGAAAATAAGCAAGTTGGGTGTGAATTTTGAATATATATATATTCAAATTGAATTCAATTGAATATATATATCATATTGTTAGATATTACAAAATTGTGTTCTCCAAAAGGGATTGAAGCCATTTATAATCCCACTTCCAAGGTACAAAAGGCCCATTTGTAGTAGTACATGATCTTTATCTTTTCCTCTTTTCTGATAAGATGGAGGAAAATGATATTTCATGATTGTTTTAACTTGTTCTGCTTTCATCATTTGGGAGATTAGACAAATGAAATATATACATGTGACTTTTTTCAATTTTTCTCTATGTGCATGAATTCATTCTGTTGTTTATTTGTAAGATAACTTCCCATGTTATATAATGTATTCCACTGTCATTTGGAATAAATTATTTATCATATTGGACTGTTACTCATCAGATGCAATGAAGATGTTTTTCTAAATTATCTTTCATGTCTATCATATTTTTTTGTGGAAAAAAAAAGCTTTTATGTGTTTGTTTTCTGGACTATGTTTCTTCTTTAGAAAAGCCCACTCCACTTCAAGTTTGCATGAATTTTTAAAAGATTTATTTATTTTATATGCATCAGTGTGTGCATTGCACCACACGTGTCTGGTATCTGAGGAGTCAGAAGAGGGTGCTGGATCCCTTGGAACTATAGTTGCGAATGGTTCCGAGACACCATGTGGTTGCAGGAAAACAAACTACGGTCCTCTGCAAGAACAGCAAATGCTTTTACCCACTGAGCCATCTCTCCAGCCCCTAGTATCTTTAAAACTGTGTTTTCCATTTCATTCTTTAATATTTCTAAAATGTATTGTTGAGTAGGCCATTTAGCCTCTAATCTATGAGTCTAATTTATCAATTCAGTACCAGAACCAGTGTTTTAATCGCCAGAGATTGATTACTTTGAGTATATGAAAGTTTCTTCCAACATTTTTCCTATTTCCCCTATACAATTTTTCTCCATAAAATTTTTGAGCTGAGAGAAATCATGTATGGTACTGGAAACGTAGCTAAATATTTAGTGATAGTGATGTCATCGATATTGGAAGAGAACCTACAACCATCACTTAACTAAACCAGAATAATGCCTAGCAACAGTCTTTAAATATTTATTCTTATGCCCATGGATAAGGGCAGTTTTCACTGCACCAAAGAAATTTCTCTTTGCAACAGAAGGAGACCATTACACAAAAACACAGCCATCAAAATACAGAGTTGTGGAGCCCAGTCTCAATGGATATGACTGCAACACAACTCCTGCACCAATGTCTCTGGGATTATTGCTAAAGAAGGGGCAGAAAGAGGATCAGGGAATTTGCTATGAGACGGTGTCTTCCAGTATTGTCAGATACCACACACATAAAGTCTCGCCAGCATGACTTAACTAACATGAAATGGACAAGGATGAAACCCATGGACATACCAAAATGGAGAATGAAAAACCCAGGAGGTCTCAACTCTATACAAAGAACTATAAACAACTAAGGGGTGCTGGAAGTGGGAAAGGTAGTCTTCCCCAGAGGAGATCACGCCATTTGGTTGCTGCCAAATGGTCAGCCCTGAAAATATACCTATATAAGACATCACACAAATGAGTAGGTTACATTTAGAAATATATATAACAATTTGTACGAAAAGAGGTCATAAATTTGAAAAAGAGCAGGGAATGGTATGTGGGAGGATTTGGAGGGACGACAGGGAGGGGAGAAATGTTGTAATTATATTATAATCTCAAATACAATATAAAAACAATTATTTGAGCTTGTTTCACATAAATTCATAGTCCCATCTTCCATTCCTCCATCTCTTTTTAGTCATTGGACACTTCATAAATCAAAGTGATTGACAGCTGTTATCTCAAGAGTGAGAGCATGCACCAGAAATTCCATTTAAGAGTCACTCACATGTATACATCCCCATAAAATGTAGCAGTAAGACATTTGGAAATTGAAGAGTTTAAAAATTAAATCCTTGGGATACTTGTAACAAAGCAGGAGTAGATTTGCTATAATTAGCTATGAAATGCACAGAAGGTCTAATTAAATGTAAATATCTGATAAATAATGAATAGAAACATATCCTAATGGATGAGAGGTATTTATTTAAAGACAGTTTGCTATTTGCATGAAATTTACATTTTGGTGAATGTCATCCACTTTATAGGGAGCACTAACCGAAGGAAAATTGAGAGGTATCTTGAAAGTACAAAAGAAATTTGTGTGGATTGATGAGTTAACACATCCTGGTTGATGGGAAGCTGTTAATACAGACACTTCGACTTTGGCTGTGGCTGAAAAATTACAATTCTGGGGTGTGAATCAAATGAGCTCGTTTTGCTTTCCCAGCTTTGGCTTGAAAAATAAAACCTCTTGAATAAAATGCAAGAGGCTCAGTGGGTTTGAAAGCTTTGGGGCTTTTTGACTCCAGTATAAAATGCATATCAATTTAATGAAAATGTAAATATAAATATTTGTATCATACTATGAAAATGTTATATTTGTATCATACCATGAAAATCTCTGATGTACAGACTCTCCTTCAAGATTAGTATTTCAAGTTTAAATTACTATGGAAATTCACAAATTCGTTTAGTTTTTGGAACTGGTAGGGCAATGCTGTTCTTATTAATCACTTTAGATCATAAGTTTTAGCATACGTAATGATTTATTAAGTCTTTATAACTAGGTTACTTGGATCTGAAATTATGATATTTTGCAAATCATAAACATTTGATTCCCCAGTTAATCAACCAAAGTTGATGTTTAGAACAACCCACTTTGCCTGCTACTGAAATATACTAAGAAAAGCATTTACTATGAAGTTAGATACCTGGATCACAGTCTCATATCTGCCCCTGAGTTGCTTTGTGCTATAAATGTGTGATCAATGCCTCTGACATCAATTTTCTTCATCTGTAAAATGGACAGAACAATCTATGCTTTGTGGAATTGTTGTAAGAATGAAATAAGGCATGCCAGTAAAGGACATGACATTTTATACATATTTAACTAATGACAATTGATTCAGAGCTAGCTAGATATTTAAAATAATTATATTTGCAGAACTGTTTTCATTAACACTTTTCTAGGGATTAGAGGAATACTTTACCTTTTAATTTATTCTTTGATGATTTTGTAGATGCTTGCAACGATCATTCCCCAACCCCCAGTTACCCCCTCCAACTCCTTCATAACTACCTGCTCCCCAACATACCCCATACCCAACTCTGTGTACTTTCGGTTTTAACTCATTGAGTTTGATTGCTGCTGCTCATATGAACATGTATGGGACCATCCAAGGTAGCATGGGCAACCTACTGGGAACTACATCCTGAAGTGACTCCCACTTTCCTAGTAGCCATCATCCTCTCCTCACCTAGGAGTGGGGCTTTGTATACCCTTCACCATCCACGCTGGAATAATGACTTGCAACATTCATCCCCAACCTCTGGTTCTTACAAACTTCTGTGATGCTTCCTGAAAGATGAGGTAGCAAATGTCCATTAAGGACTGAGAATTTCACAGTAACTTATTCTTGGCACTTTAAGGAGTTGTTGACTGCCATCCACCACAAAATGAAATGCTTCCAAGGGAGGGCTGATAGTTATATTAACCTATGGGTATAATAATGATAAATAGACTTTTTGGAGGACAGTATTATACTATGTCCACTTAGAAAAATAATAATATTAGGATATCCTCTAGATCTACAATCTCTCCAGGAGAGGGTAGAATTTTGTTTGCTATTTTAATTTTTATCAAATGCTGATGAGTTCTTAATTTCCATAAATATGAAAAACTAAGATAAATATTATTTTGACCCAATATAGGTACACATGCCATGAAATAAATGGACCTAAAATACATGAGGTTCTTTGTGGAAATGTAATGGTTTGCAATAATGACATTTGTTTACTTTTAGAAATAATAAAACTGTAAAAGCCTCTTCTTAACAGCTCATGGGGCAAAAGTACCAACCTAGACTTGGAAAGCAGGGTTTGGATTTCAGGACTTTTCTAGGGTGCACCCTCTGAAATAAGCTTATTCTTGGCCACATTGCCTCACAGATGGCTATTTTCAGCTTTTTCTTCTCACTGGAAAGATTTCAAGGATTTGTTATATGTTGTAGAATGGTTAGATGTGGGAAAGGAGCCCAAGTTCTGTTGCTGCCTTCAGGCATTTTGGAAGACTTGCTGATCTGTAGGAACAGCATGACTGCTGCTAACAATGTGCAGTATCAAAGAGTCAGCCAGGGAAGAGGAATAAGAGATAAGATTTCCTAGAGACAGGAGTTGATGAGTCCAATAGGTCACTTTCTTCTGTGTGTGCTGTATTCTGAGTTAACAGGATGCTTGGAGGGTTTAGGTTCTGGTCAGCATCTCTGGATGTGTTCTGTAACAAGTTGTTTAAAATTGCTTTGCCTCAGTTTCCTCATCTGTAGAATTGAGGTGGATGAGAGTGAAGAGGCATTGAAGGAATAGTTTGTTACCCTCTCTCCAAAGTTCCCTTAAACATTTTAGGTTTGCATGCTTACCTAAGGTCACCCTCTCCTGAACTCTCAACCAAGACCAATGTCTCATTACTCTTGTTCCCCCATTGCTAATACAAAGGACAGATAAATCATAATCTCTGTAGTTTTAGGGGGCACTACTTGCCTTTTCAAAGAATACTGAAGGCTGTTGTCTTCTTGTATCATTTATTTAAACTGTTCTATGATCCATAAAAAAAAAAAACTTGGGAGTCAGGTATTGGGGTAAAAACCTGATGGATCAAGAAAGCCACAGAGAAACGACCAGCTGACCGTCTCTCTTCATGCTTCCCAGGTCAAAAAAGTCTGTCAATCTTTCCAGCCCATCTCTATTCCTTCCTGTGCCTTTCTGTTGTATCCTGGGTCCTCCAAAGTCTCTATGGCTAATTCTGGTAAGCTAGTTGACTTGCCCCTGACTCAAGGTTAATGTTATTAACAGTCTCAGAGTGTCACAGTGTGATTCAAATATCCCAAAACATCTTTTCTTCTCAGTCATACTTCAGGATATCATTTCTAAACATCTCTTCTAGCTCAGACTTTTTTTATTATTTCTTTTAATTTTTGACATTATAATAGATTCTGTGATTTCCTCCTCCTCACATATACCTTCCTTAGTCTTTTTAATTGTTGTGATATATGACTATACATGCATATAAATATATGCATATTCCTAAATATATAATACAACCTGCTCAGTCTGAATCATGTTACTTGTATGTACATTTTGAGAACTGACCATTTGATAATAGATAAACCATTGGTATCCTCTTCCCTAGTGAAAACCATTTCCCTATCTCTCAGTATTCATTGTCTGTGGTTCTTTGTGTAGGGTTGAGGCCTCTTGGGCTCCCCTCTACACCCGGCCCATTTTGGCATATCCATTGGCATCATAATTATTCAGCTCATTCTTAAGCAGTCATGTTGGTTAGGCTTTATGAGTGTAACTTCTGGCATTCCTAGGAAACACAATCTCACCACAAACTCATTATGCCTCTGGCTTTTAAAATCTCACCTCCCCCCTTTTCTGCAAAGATTCATTCAGCTCAGACATTCTCAGTGCAAATTCTTGGACAAAGCTCACCCAACATTTTGCCCCTTTGTCCCCTTATATCTAGTCTTTCTTCCTCTACTAACTTCCTATATCTTCCTTTTCCAGCTTATTCCAGACTTTCCCAAATACAAATTCATTCCTTTCCATTTGCCTGCTGGCTGAATCCTGCACTTGAAGTTCAAGTTACCAATAAAGAAATTACTGATTGTTACTTAGGCTATATGCTAAGTTACTTTATGAAATTTCTAATCCTCATAGGTCATTTGAGGTAGGCTTTGTTCTCTCACATGTACAAGAAAAGATTGGATCTCCTGAAGTTAAGGAAAAACATACCTGAATAAAAAGTTTTTCAGCTATCTGACAGAAGATTAATATTCAGAATATAAAAAAGCTAAATTGACTAAGTATCAAGAAACAACACAGTCAAGAAAGGAGGGGCTATGGAATGAAACACAAGGTTCTCAGAAAAAATCTAAATACCTCACTTATGTGTAAAAGTTTTGGGCCAGTGAGATGGCTCCGTGAGTAAAGTCACCTGCCCCAAACCTAACAACCTGGGCTGGACTATCCCTGTGACTCATAAGTTGTCCTCTCACCACCACACATAGACCATGGTACAGTGAGCTTATGCAAGCATGCGTGAGCACACACACTCACACACACACACACACACACACACACAGAGAGAGAGAGAGAGAGAGAGAGAGAGAGAGAGAGAGAGAGAGAGAGAGAGGAGAATACTTTCTATCTCTCTCTATATATATATATTATATATACATGTATATAATATAATTATATATATATAAACATATATATAATATATAATATATAATATATAATATATATATTATTCAAGATCCTTAGCCGTTAGAAAAATGAAAAGTAAAACTGCTTTTAGAGTCCATCTTATTCCAGTCAAAATGGCAATTACCAAGAGAATACTTGACAGCAAATGCTGACTAGCATGTGTGGAAAGAGGATCCTGTTGCTAGGCACGGTTTACAGTTAACTGCAAACTGTTACAGTCACTATGGAAATGAGTGTGAAGGTTTCTCAAAAAACTAAAACTAGAACTCCCATATGCCCAGCCACAATAATTCTGGGTATACCCAAAGGACTCTATGTCCTACCACAAAGATATGCCAACTTCTACATTTGCAGCTTCTGTATCCATAATAGCTAGGAAATAAAATCACCTAGATAGCCATCAACTCTTAATAAGTGGATAATGATGAATACTGCCCCATATGTTTGAATAGAAGATGAAAACGTTTTTGAACAAAAATCCAAGTTCCTGGGATGGGAAAATTTCATAGGAACTACGGGTCAGGGAGGCCAGTAAGGCCCTGATACAAGCTATTGCCATTGCTCTTGATTTCCTACCAGAACTGGATGGTAAGGCCCTATTGCTGAAGATAGCTCATGATTGGGTTGGAGGGCATAACTAAATCAAACTGCAAGTTGCTGTCCTGCTTACTATGTTTCTTAGATGCTTGTCAGATTGCTGGGAGAGAAAAATGCATCAATAATCTTAACCTGGTGTGAATCCTGCGTATTACCTGACCTAACCATCAGTCATGATGTGCCCATTGTTTAATAGTGGTATGAGTGTTATGGGAATAACCAGTGGCTTTGTGATTGGATATAAGACCAACTCCATAGGGGGTAATTTCATGCCTGGCACTCTCTATACTTGTTCAAAAGCCCATGGCTGTGGAAGTCATAGACATGTGGGGTAGCTGGTAGCTAGTACTGTTATTTTGCTAAATGGACACATTGTGACCACCAAACTGCCTTCTAAATATTTTATAAACAACAGAAGAGTGGTGTTCTCAGCCTTAATCAAAGAAGCTTCATTTTCCAGCAGATGGATGCTAATGCAGTCTCATAATTGCTTAAAGTGCTGAGAATAATTGACTGTTGAATGTGCAGCCCTAAACAGGATATCTATGTCACCCCCAGAAAGATCCAAGAACAAGACAGAAGAAGAGGTAGGAAAACAGTAAAAGTCAAGAGATGGGGAGGACTGCCCTGGAGAACTGACATCCATGAGCTCACAGCCACAAACTGTTGTTAGCTGCATAGAACCTGTGTGATATAGGGACTATGAACATTCTGTCATGGATGGGATTCTTGGGATTCATGAGCCCCACCCTTTCCTGAGGAAGTATTAACAGTGTTTTTTTGGGAGGATATTTTGTTCAGGGAAATAGACAATGGTAATGTGTCCATATCCAAGTAAACAAGCCCCTAATCATGGATATGCAAATAATCCTAATTGAACTCAAAAGGACACCATGCACATGTGCATACACACACACACACACACCACAACCACCACCAACACTATCAAGAAAATAGAAGGGAGACCAATTTGGAAGAAAAAGGAGAGATGAGACAAAGGAAAGTAAGGGGGTGGATATGATGAAAATATACCAAGTATGAAATGCATACGTATAAAATTAACAAAGTACATTTGTATGAAGTTATCAAAAATAAATAAAATATTAAAAATAAGAAGAAACATGCCAGAGATCACACAAAAGTGGCAATGTTAGGGGTTAAATTATAATTGGTCAGACTCCACAGTTAGCCTTTCTAATTCCAGGTCCAACTCTCACATTCCCAAGGACCTTCATTAGGCACAGACACCCTCTGGGTTTTCAAATCAAGCCATGTATTTAATATTATCTTGTAGGAGACTTATTTGATTTCATATCTTCCCATTCCAACTCCTGTTTGAGAAAGGGCCATAGTGAATTGCACTTTCTATACCCAGTGGCCAGTTCTGTGACCTGCACACAGTAGGAATTTAATAAATATTTATTGATGAGGGGACATCAGATTAATTTTCTGTTCAAAAACCTGTGATTGTGTATTAAATATGTTTTTATCGGTAGAAGAAAACTGTAGCTAAGGTAATTTGTGAGCTGAAGCCATTGTTACCTCTGTTGCTAAGGGAAGTCAGTTACCCTGGGATACTAATTAACTGCAGCTATTGTGGAAATTAAGCCAGCAGCCCCCAGCGGGTTCAGAGAGCTGATGGGAGGAGAGAATCTAGGTGTCCAGTAAGGAAGTATATTTTTCTGATTTGAGGCAAAGTAACAAAGGGAGGGGGTATCTTGTACACTTTCCGCATCATCACACCTCCTTCTTAGTGGGCAAAGAAGTTGTTCGTATAATTAGCTCAAACAATGGAGGGAAGGCAAATAGACTGCCTATGCCTGACATCCACACTTCTTTTTTTGCTAGCCATTGAGGGTGAAGTATCCAGGGAGGGAGGTGAGGTCAGTCAAAGACGTACCATCGCTGAATAAAGCATACCTATCAAAAAAAGACTTTTGACTGTTAAGATTCTGGTTGAGCTGATAAAGAAATAAAAAAAAAAGATCAATAAAGAAAAGTAACAGACTCTACCTAGGGTGCCTATTGCATTAAAAAAAAATTATCTCCTCTGTCTTCTAAATCGGAGTTCAGAGTTTTAATGAAGGGGTTTATTTATGATTCTTGAAGAAAGTCTCAAGAGTATACAGCAGCATATCCAAAGCTCATGGTCATTGGGCGTGGACTCAAGTTGTGCTAACAGACTGGTTCCATCTAGTGATAGTCTACCTAAATTGCAGCTTGTTTTTCTGAGAAAACGAAAATGTGGCCTTTACAAGCAGCTACTGCAGTACGTAAGTCATGAAATTATTCAACAGCTGAGATCTGGCTTCGTGAGAAGCCCTGGGGTAGAGACAGTGACGTTTGTCTGGAGAAGAGGGAGTGAACGCTCTGCATATTGGCCAAGTGAGCCAATAATAAAACTTCCTATTCACAGCAGGAGGGATGAGCACCAGGCCTCCAGAAACCGTAGAAAATAATATTTAGAGGCTGTGGTGGGTGGGATTAACCCTCCCCTACTGACTCAAGCTGTTCAATGATGAACATTAAAAACAAACCTCACTGCCTCCCTCTGCATGAGAAAACAGTGAGGAGAAGGAAAGGGTGGCAATCCCAAGAGGAATTAGGACCCAGTTAGGATTAGGATGGGAGCACAGGGCAATCTAGAAGCAGCACAGCACCCTGGGCTTCTAGGTTCTTCGGATTATGGAAGCAGAAAATAAAGGGATGAGACTAGGGAATCAGCATCTTAATGAAATGACTCCAGTCAGTTTATTTTCTAATTCAGTAGGAAAGACACTGAACATAAGTTTGTCCCTGCATTTCCAGTTCCACTTCTACTAAGAACCTCCTAGTGATGGAAAGCGTCTGTAAGTTCCAACTCCTTTTGAATTTACATAGCATAAAATCAAGGTTCGTGGCTATTTAAATAACTCAGATTTGATCAGTACAAACTACAGAATTTTCTTTTAAAAGACCTCAATTAATATTTATTGGACATCTACCTGACCACATCTCACCATTCTCTCACAGCACAGATACCAGGACTCCACCAGGAAGCTATTTGAACTACCATCACTACCTCAGGGACCTGGTAGCTAGAAATACCTTCTGCAGCTCCCTGATCTCAAGCCTTCCCATGGTGCATCCTGAACCCACAATGGGGGGATTAGTAACATTGAAACAGGAACTGTTGGAAATGTTTGCAGACTTCTTCGCTGAAAAGGCATATTGCTTTGCAAGGGTTACTGTCTCTTTGAGAAAACAGTTTGGAGAAATTCTTTGGCTAAAGCAGTTTGTAGCTATTCCCCCAGGTGTGTGTCTTCTATTAAGGCGATGATCTCAGAATCCTTGCTACCAAATCCCAAGCAAAATGCTAAATCCCTTCAAGCATCCCTGGACAGGCAGATATATTGGTGGTCAGCTGTAGAGGGCAGCTGGGAAACTGAAATCAATCTGCTTTAGCTTCCACGCTTTAGCAGCATTTTCTTAAATTGCCCTTCCCTGTTGCTAGCTGCTTTAAGATGCCTTCTGTTCAAAGAGAATTTATGCATGTAAACCTCAAGGAATAGCTATGTAGCACAGACCCCAAGAATTACAAGCTATTTCAAAGAGGCAAACAGAAAGGGGAAATTTTTGTGGTACGAAAGAATGATCCTCATTACCTTGTAAAGGTCACCAGGCAGGACCTTCACTTAAGCTTATATTAATTAAATAATGACTCATTCATTAGGATTGAATTGAAATCCCTTCAGAGACAGAAAGGGCTCCTGGGAAGGGAATTGACTTGGTTACTGTCATGTTTCATGGCTTCAGGGTCACCACTGCAATAGTAAGGAATGGGGAAGTCTCTAAAGGATGCTTCCCTGGCAGCAAACGAAACAAATGGCATGGAAAAGGTCGAAGAAAGTGGTGTGAGACCAGAGAAAGATAGGGAGTGTCTTCAGATAAAAAAAAGATGATAGAATCTGATGGCTCTATGTAGCTTCGGCTCTCCAGGTCAGAGAAAAAGAAGCCAATGAGGGCTGGAATTGCCAGCCTAGTCCCAGGTGCTGAAGTATGATGCACAGGGTGGTGCTTGTATGAAATTAACTAACACAAAGATTTAAGATATACAGTTGGTAAGGCTAATTTGTACACCAGACAGAATGAGACAGCATAGTAAGTCAGAAATTGTGGAAATTATGTAGACCATCCAGACAATGGATTTAGTTGTTTCAGCTGTGGAAATTGCAAAAAGTCTGGGTATCAAATTGGGAGGGCTGTTTACCAAACTGTTTCTTTGGTAAATTCTACCATATTTTCAATATTTTAGTGGAACATTCAAATTTTACCAAAATTTTGAAGATGGTAGATGAGATTCCCACGTATCCCACAGAATGTGTTGCCCATAACATACTAGTATGAAATAGTTGATTAATAAAAGGTACTATAGGGAGTGGGCCTAGGCCCTATCCCAAAGGATATGATAGACTCTGATGACACCCTATGGGAGGCCTCACCATCCAGGGGGAGCAGAAAGGATATGTGATAGGTAGGGTTTTAGTTGGGGGGGGTGGTAGAGGAGGACGGGAGGGAGAAGGGAACTGGGATTGTCATGTAAATCAATCCTGTTTCTAATTCAAATAAAAATATGCGAAATAAAAGGTACTAAAGTGACATGTTGTTGTCCATTGAAGTCCATAAGTTAGTTAAAATGTCTGTTACATAATACTCCAGCCTGAATCTTATATTACCGTCAGTTTTCATGACTTCATAGGCTCCTCTCGGCCAAGATAGATTCTCATACTCTTGCTGTGTTTGATGTTCTTGACAGTTTCAGTGAGAGTAGATAGGGTGTTATATAGAATATTCATGAATGAAACCAGTGGAAGATCATTCATAAAGTGCCATTTGTACCACATCCTAGAAAGTGTATGTGCTATCAAGACTATTCCTAGATGTTAACCTTGACTACCTGGACTTCTGGCTCATTTTTGACCACTTTTACAACTCTAAATTTCCACCCCAGATTTCCATATTATACACTTCTCTAGGGACTTACTTCATATAGCTCCCTCTTTTTCTGATTCTGAACCTTGGGTGTGGGAACTGTATTGTAGATGGGGACTGAGCACCACGGGACCTCTTCTTCTCTGCATCTTGATTGGCTATGGCTTTCTGCAATACTTCCTATTGCAAGGAGACATTTCTCTCCTTGCTGAGAGCTATACTTTTCTGTGTGTATAAGGATAAATATTTACAACAAAATTAAGAATTGTGCTGGTTTAGTAAAGTTGTGATTGTGATTCTTCTCTAAGATCCATGATGTCACTAGCCCTGTACAGCCGACTAGGTTCCCAGTACCAGGCATGATTTTCCTCTTGTTGAGCAGGCCATAAGTCCAATTAGGAAGCTGTTGGTTACTGCCACGGTATGCAAGACACACTTGAAAAGGGATAGGAACAAGAGACATGCTAACATAGAAGGGAACTCTTCCTGAGCTCTAACCCTGAACAAAAATCTACAGACAATTAAGACCTGCTAGTAGCTGAAGAAATAGTCTTCAGCTCCAAGTAATAGTCTTCCTTCCAAGAAGGTGCATCTCCACCAATTATCCAGTATCAGATGTTCAGTCCTGAAATAATATACATACAGCTAACATTATACAGACTGAGTGAGTTTTACTTATATATTTAGGAATATATACTTTGACAAAAAAGTTGTTACATTTTTATCTGACAGAGGGATGATCTCCAAAATATACAAAAACTCAAGAAGCTAGTCTCCAAAACACCAAACAATCCAATTAAAAAGTGGGGTATAGAACTAAATAGACAATTCTCAATAGAGGAATCTAAAATGGCTGAAAGACACATAAGAAAGTGTTCAACATCCTTAGCCATCAGGGAAATGCAAATCAAAACAACTCTGAGATACCATCTTACTCCTGTCAGAATGGCTAAAGTCAAAAACACCAATGACAATTTATGCTGGAGAGGATGTGGAGAAAGGGCTCACTCCTCCACTGCTGGTGGGAGTGCCAACTTGTACAGCCACTTTGGAAATCAGTATGGCAGTTCCTCAGGAAAATGGGAATCAGTCTACCACAAGATCCAGCAATCCCACTCCTAGGCATATACCCAAAAGAAGCACATTCATCCACCAAGGACTTCTGTTCAACCATGTTCATAGCAGCACTATTTGTATTAGCCAGAAACTGGAAGCAACCTAGATGCCTCTCAACTGAGGAATGGATGGAGAAAATGTTACATGTACACAATGGAGTACTACTCAGCGGAAAAAAAAAATGGAATCTTGAAATTCACAAGCAAATGAATGGAACTAGAAGAAACTATCCTGAGTGAGGTAACCCAATCATAAAAAGACAAAAAAATGTATGTACTGACTCATATATGGATTTTAGATCTAGAGCAAAGAAGTAACAGCCTACAATCCACACTGCTAGAGAAGCTAGGAAACAAGGAGGACCCTAAGAGAGACACACATGGTTCTCCAGAGAAGGGGAAAGGGGCAAGATCTCCTAAACTAATGAGGATCATGGTGGGGAGGAGAGAGGGAGTTAGAAGAAGGGGAGAAAGGGAGGGAGGAGGACATGAGGGAGCAGGAAGATCTAGTCAGGGAAGGAATTGAGGAGAGCAAGAAAAGGGTTACCATCATAGAGGGAGCTATTATAGGTTTAAAAAGAAATCATTCACTAGGGAAATGTCCAGAAACCTACAAGGTTGAGCCCAACTAACAATCTAAGCAGTAGTCGAGAGGCTACCTTAAAAGCCCTTCCCTGAAAATGAGATTGATGACTACCTAGTGCCTTCATCCAGTAGCTGATGGAAGCAAAGGTAGACACCCACAGCTAAACACTGAGCTGAACTCCTGGAATCCAGTTGCAGAGAGGGAGGAGTGATGAGCAAAGGGGTGAAGACCAGGCTGGTGAAACCCACAGAAACAGCTGACCTGAACAAGGAGGAGCTCATGGACCCCCAATCTGATAGCTAGGAAACCAGCATAGGACTGACCCAGACCCCCTGAACATGGGTGTCAGTTTGGAGGTCTGGACAATCTACAGGGACACTCGTAGTGGATCAGTATTTCTCCGTAGTACACGAATGGACTTTGGGAACCCATTCCACTTAGAGGTATACTCTCTCAGCTTAGATAAAGGGGAGGGTCTTGCCCTGCTCCAAATGACAAGAGACTTTAAAGATCCCCAATGGAAGGCCTCATCCACTCTGGGAAGCAGAAAGGGGATGAAATAGGAGGTTGGTGGGGGCAGAGGAGGAGGGGAGAGGGAGGGAACTTGTATTTACATGTAAAACAAGCTTGTTTCTAATTTAAATTTTAAAAATGGAAAAAAAGACCCTGTCTTTAAAAAATAAACATGGTGCTTCAGGAAGGACCTGGATTTGACTCCCAGTACCCACATGACAGCTAACAACTATTTGTCACTCAGCTCCAGGTAATTTAATACCATGCAGACATACATGCAGTCAAAACACCAATGCACATAAAGTAAAAATAAATAAATCATTAAAAAATAAAAAATAAACATGGAGGGAGATGGAGGAAAGACATCCAGTGTTGAACTCTGGTGTCCACATGCATGTCTAGACATATCTGCCCACATGCATACAAACTCAGTCACAATTACACACACATGTAGTGTTCTACCACTGAGGCTTTTAAATCTCCATCCCTCTTTTTAACTTTAGATTTTTAGTCTGAGTCTCATTATTTTGCTCAGGCAGGTCCTGAACTTGCAATCTTCCGACCTCAGTCTCCTGAGACATAGGATTATGGGCCTGGAACGTGTAGGCCTGGGAATTCAGCATACTTATATGATCAACATTAAATATGAATTGTGATTTTTTTCTCACAGTCTATAAGTTGTCTTTTAATTTTATGTTGTCTTTTTCTTTTCTACTAATACCGTATATTATATAGGTTATCTTTAAAACACATGTCAATGGTTTATTTTGGCAATTGTGCATAATACAAATTATAAGTAATTGGATATATGATTAGCAGTTCAGGCTCAGAATTCATAGTTTGGATCTACCAACAAATGATGCCTTCACCCTGTAACCTGTCCAACTGTCCAAACACATTTTTTTGGAGAAACTCTTCCTCAAAGGCATCCTCAAATTCAAAATCCTCCTGCCTCTGTCTCTTAAATTCTGTGATTGTATATGTGAGCCACCACATCCCATTCCCTACCATATTAAGAAAATATTAAATGTTATATATTGAAACTCAATTACATTGCTAATTAATTAGTTAGAGTCAGACTGTGAAAGTTGTCTGTTT
This sequence comes from Cricetulus griseus, assembly GCF_003668045.3. Taxonomy (NCBI): domain Eukaryota; kingdom Metazoa; phylum Chordata; class Mammalia; order Rodentia; family Cricetidae; genus Cricetulus; species Cricetulus griseus. The sequence goes on along the minus strand of NC_048604.1, from coordinate 19,780,890 downwards.
GCTTTACCAAGTTTATTGGGGCATAATGAATAGTCAATGATGTTTACTCTTTTAATCCTTTAATGTATTGTATTCATAATTTTAATATATTCACAAACCTGTGTAACCATCATGATCACCAATGAAAGAAGCTCCATGTGTTTATTTAATCTCTGCTAATTCCCTTTCTACCTAAGCTCTTGGCAACACTATTCTACATTATCTATAGTTTTAAATTTTTCTGGACATTTCACATAGGTTCAAGCATACAACATGGGGTATTATCTATGTGACTAATTTTATTCAGCATGATTTTTCAAAAGTTTCATCCATGTTGTAACATGTATCAGTACTTTTTATAGGTGAATACAATTCTACTATGTATCAGGCTTTCTTTTCTGCCACCAACCTGCTCCCAAAATCACAACACAGAGACTTATGTGTTATAAATGCCCGGCCTAGCTTAGGTTCATTTCTGGCTAGCTCTATTAACTTAAATTATCCTGTTTATCTTTATCTTTTGCTTTGGGGCTTTTTACCTTCCTTTCTGTATGTCCTACTTTGTGTCTGCTGGCTACATGGCTCTTTCTCCCTTGTTCTCTACTCTCTTCTTCCATTCTCTTCATTCTACTTCTCTTTTCTCATATTCCTCAAGACTAAATTTCTCTTCTTATTTATTCTCTCTGCCTGCCAGCCCTGCCTACGCCTCTCCTGCCGAGCTATTGGCCATTCATCTTTTTATTAGAACAAGCAGGTGCCTTAGGCAGGCAAGGTGAACCAAATGCAACACATTTTTACATAATTAAACACACATCCTTACATCATTAAACAAATACAGCATAAACAAATGTAACACACCTTTACACAGTGCAAGTAGTACTCAACAGCATATATAGTGTAACACATCTTTATATTGTTAAAATAATATTCCAAAACACTTCTGTATGAAAGTACTACCAGATTTTAAAAAAATCATCTACCAGTAGACATACAAGAACTTTGTGCCTACTGGCCATGGTGAACAATGCCTTTAGTATTCTTACTTATTACTTTCTTATTTACTTATCCATAGACAACTTTTTTCATTTTCCTTGGCTAGATGTACAAGAAGAGATATTCTGGATTATATGTTTAAATTTTTGAGGGATTATCGGATTTTTTCACAGTGGATATGCCTGTGGGAGGTTCAATGGGTGGCATGTGGTTATACACTACCTATAAAAATATCTGACAGTCATAGGACCACTTGTAGAAGTTAATTTTTCTACCATATGGGCACAGAATTGAACTAAGGTTTGTCCAGTTTGGTAAACCATGCCTTTTTTCTCTGATGAACCATCCTTCCAACCCTCTCTAGGCAATTTCAAAACTAACTTGCTCATTTCTCCAAAATAGAATATAAAATTTATAGGGATTACCTAGAATGTATAGCTCAAGCATTTCAAAGAATAGACAATCTTCTATCTTTTGGTTATTATGCTTTATTCATTTAGGTTTAATAAAAATTATTGATAAGTAGGGTTTATTTTGCCATTTTGCTTTTCAGACTTTATGCAAGTTATATATTTTAATGTTTTCCAGTCATTACTAATTTCTTTAGAGTAAAATTATTATCAATGTTTAACTATATTATGGTTTTAAAATACTATTTCTTCTTAACATTTAAGATCCTCCTCATTAAAAGTGACATTTTAATCCAATAAGTTTGAATGTTAAGAATTTCACTTCAGCACTTAAAATAACCTTTGAATTTAATTTAGCTCAATATTATCTCCCTATGTGACACTCTGCCCAATAAACTACATGCTTCTATAAGTACAAAGGTGCAGTGTTATAATTATTTACCTAATTCATGCTTTGTGAATTTGAGAATGAAAGAAAACATTTATATTGAATAATATAATTTTCATTTTCTTTCATAAATACCCAGGCTGTTCCCATTACCAATCTCCTTTGTTGATGGATGTGGATTGTGGGTACCACCTGCTGTTCTTCCATTCAGACTGGAGACTTTTTAGTATTCCTTTTAAGTCAGGTAATTTGTTGCATACCCAGAAATGTCTATGTTTCTCCTTTGTTTCTGAAGTATGATTTCATTGGGTATCATTTTAAATTCTTACCATCAGTTTATCTACTTTACAGTTTCTGCATGCCCTAGCAAGTAAAATGATTCTTAAACAGAGTAATTAGGATCTAAATACTGAGGAAAGTTATGAGATAAAGTGGTAGTGAACGGATCAAGGCACAGAGAAAGAAAAAGACAGAGAAGATAGGGAAATTCATGACTTTATATAAACCAAGACTTCAGAAAGTTTATGTATTAAGCCTGTGTGAATACAAGGACCCACATTATTCCCACTCTGCAGCAGTCCCTTTTAGAAAAGTATAAAGGGAATGAATGGGATATAGGTAGACTAGTATATCTTCTTGGGAACTATTTTAGAAATTATTAGCTACAGACCACTTACATTGTTATAGATTCTTGTATATTGATATGTGAATTTAATTTTGTATACCTGTCTTGGATAATTTGTATATTGCATCAAACTTGAAATTATATTTGTCATACTGTGTAGACTCCTCTTTTTGTTTACGATGCTTATGTGCACAAATGTAAATGTATCTTCATCATATTGTATGCATGTATGTTTCTACATATGCTTAAGATATTTTGTATTTTCATACAATTTAGGATAATTTTATCATTTTGCACTATACAATTCTACCTCTGGTAAAAATATTTCAGTTCTACCTCTGATGTAGAGATTTACATATATATGTATATAGTTACAAATTTGAGGTCATTCTCTTTATGCTTCACATCTGTTTAAAGATTGTTTAAATTATATATGGGAAGCTTCAGTCAGTAAGCAATGTATGTTTCTGAGTATTACAGATTATAGATAGCCATGTTTCTTATACCTAATGAGTCAACTCAGGTTCTCTATGTCCAGATGTACCCAACATAGATATATTTGATCTTCAAACACTTCAAAGACCTACAGAATATGACACTTAAAAGTTTTGATAATTTAAAACTCCACTGACATAAGACACAATTCCTCCTGACAGCATCGAGCTATCCCCGAGAGTATTATGAGCACTGATGACACTCCAGTTGGAGTTCATTTTTCTTTTTGGCACTACTGGCCTTTTTTGGGCAAAGAACTGTCCCTGTCTAGACCACTGACACTACATGCTGTGCTAACTGGGCTATCAGGAGATAAACATAAAGAGACTGCTGAACCTCGACAAGTCAGGGTAGAACAGTCTTTCAAATTTTCCTGCTTCTGAGATGGTCTTTCAGATACTCTAGGCCTTAGACAAAATTGGTTGCTCTAACGTTTCTGTGAGAACTTGGATGACTGTCCAGGTAGCCTGCTTGCACCTTTAGGAAGTCTCCCACTGGCACATCCTGCTTACCCTAGTAATCTTATTTTCCTTCTTAGGTCTTTGATGAGGTAGATGACTAGATATTCGCACCTAATATCCTCTCTTATCTTAGCTAGAACATATTAAGTACAAGACTTAGACTTTCCAGAATAGGACAGCTATCAGAATAATCTCTGTTATATGTCATTACCCTGGGACTGGACATTTAATATGTGTTTCTTTCCCAGTGTTGCTCTTGCTGATTGTAGGTCTAAATTTGTGTATGTTTTTACCTTTCTTTCTCCTGGACTACACCTGATATTTGCTATTATTGTATACAGTTTTTGTATCAGGCTTAAAAAGGGGGGTTATGTAGTGGAATCTTGCTTTGCCAGTGAACTTTTGGTGAGGCCACATCCTAGAGGTGTGGCTTCAGGTGCAGACATGACCCCTTATAAGGAAGAGGATGGGCTGGCTCACTCTCTTGAGTTGTGGTGAGAGCATCAGAAAGGCAGACATTGCATCTTGTGGAGCAGAAAGTCTGTGATGGTTATTTATTATTGTTATTTGTGTAAGTGCTTCCCTAAAAAATACTTATTTATCATTTATCCTGGGTCTTGTTGACTCATTTAAACCCAGCACTCAATACTCCATTGCATTTTACTATTAAATATAAGAAAAGAATCGGAATGGAGGTTGAGGTTAGAGGGAGTAGATATGAAAAGACCTGAGATTTGAAATTATCAATATAGCAATTTCACAATATGCTATCTCTATCTATCCAACTCCTGGTACTAGGCATGGAAATTCATATCAGATTCTTGACATAGGATAGTATTTTCTATAAGCTGGAGTGGAATTTTACTTTCTCAAATGCTACTGTTTTGTACCTCTCATTTCCAATCAGGTGCACAGCTACAGAAACATCACAACCTAAGTCCTTTATCTCCATGTCTGGCCTTTTCTACTCACACAGAACCCATGATTTGATGGATATTCTTTAAACCCGAGCCCTGAACTTCACAGCCTTAGTGGATATCCTGAAGCATTGGTGATAGTGTTTGCACATTGCAAGGGAGGAATGGAGATTATATCATCCTGGTAGAATTCTAATTTCATTATCCAATAGATGTTCCTCATAGAGATAAGTTGCAAAACCATCAAAGTGATCTCTTGGTGATTGTCATCACCTTTATGTTTTCCTCATTAGTCCACAGTTTGAATCAAGACCTATCACCCAGCATCTGTCAGTTTAAAATTTCCTAGTAATGGTAATTTTTCATAAATTATACTCGGTACATGATCTTATTGTGTCTCCATAATTATCTACACATTGTTATTAACTTCATGTTACATATTAAGAAACCATAGTTTGAGCATGAGAAGATATAAAGTTAAAGGATGAACAAATAATACAACTCCGATTTCTCAAGAGACTACCTATTAGAAATGGGTGTGTTGGTGGGGAGGAAGATGTAGGGTATTCAATGATGGCAATTACTAAGTAGAATGATGATAGCCATCTATCCAGATGGTTTAAACTAATGATTCCCAACATGTTCCATGTTATGACACACTAATTTTGTCTAATTTTACTAATTCCCCAAAGCAATATGTGGGTTCTTAAAAGTAATTAAAGTAGAATTAAATATTATGTTAATTAAACATGGCTTAAATGAATTTTAAATGATGCGAATTGGTTTTACCCCTTGGGAAAACTACAAATTGCCTATCCTGATTTTGTGACAACTAGGAACTGAAAACTTCACCATAGATGAGGAGACTGAGCCAGGATATCTGTTGGATCTGTGAGTTTGCCTTAAAATTTCTGTTCCAGATACCTCTGGGTGCTGGTTTTCAAGACACTGTGACAGCTGTCCACTTAACATCCTTATCAGTCCTAGTGTCTCACACCTTCTGTTCTGCAATGTTCCAGTCTGTAATAAGCCTTCTTTGGTGATGCTAGTCTATTAATCCTTCTCCTTTGTGGCTTTGTGATTTCCTATACTTAATCCACAAGTATCTATTGGGTTTACCGCCCTCCATAGGCTGTGTTCTAGGATAGGAATAAAGTCTCTCATCCCTGGCTTCCCACATGTCTACTTTAATTTTGTATAGAGAACTAGAGGTTTGTCTGATCCTTCCCCACCCAACTGCACCCTTGGAATGGACCTTCTCTGGTCTGGGATGGACTGTTGTGTCCTGTGCTGAAGTAAGCTATATGTCCCATTCCATAATCTTATGGTAAACCTCCAGCAAAAGCTTTCACTGCTTCAGTCTCTTTTCTTTTCTACCTATTCAAATTCATTTTACTTCAAACCTTTGTGCTTATGTGAGATTTGATCACAGGAGTTAATTCTTCTTCCCAGAGAATTCATTTAGCCTGTACTCCTATTTATGCATTTAATAAAGTACAGTCACACCCAAAATTGTGTTTTTCAATCTTGCTTTGAACACGTTGATAGAAGCTATTGTTAACTATAGGTTCTTTCTATCAGCCTTTTCAAAGTTCTTTGTTAACAATTAGTCATAAGGGTTCATCCATACACTTTTGTATTATGCAACTATTACACTCAGGAGAAATGACAATGCTTCATGACATGCATATTTTCCCAATGTATTTTAAGTGAAACGAGAAGGGTACAAAATGATATCCCATTTTATTATAAATGCCTTAACAGATATGTACAAAATTCTATGCATGTACTTAAGAAAACAAATAAAATAATTATATCAAATTGCTAAGGCCGGTTGTCTGTAGATACTGGGGTTCATCAGTTTATAGCTCTCTTTTCTCCATATTTTTGCAATCCTCAATAATGAGCATGTGATCTCATAACAATGAGGGAAAAGTGATTTTAGGTAATTCAATTACTTGTGAGGGTCAACCAGCATGCGTGGGAAAGGTGACAATCCTTACTGGAAAGAAATTAACACCTTTATTGTTATGAATTGAGGTTACCTTTTCAAGCAGGAAAATATCTCTAAAATTAAAAAAGAAATCAGTGGAAATTTGTTGAGTTTGAAATAGACATTTTACAAACTACTTTTGAAAAAAATCATGAAACCAATTTCTATTTGGCTTGTTTTTCAAGAGTTTAACCATTTTGTTCCTCCAGGGCCAATATTTTATTCTCCAGAAGAGAAAGGACTACAGCTTCTATTTCCAGCTGCATCTTTCACCTTTTTCCTTACTCTTTTTGTGAGTTTCCACACAGACAAAAGCTATTAATACAGACAGTGTGTACGCAAAATATTTATGAGTAAACTAGAATGTTTCTCTTCTCCAATAATTCCAGCTTAGCCATATTTTTGGAATTATACTAAACACTCTTTCATACATCTGATACAAAGTTAGCATCTAGAATAAATAAAGAACTCAGAAAACTAAATTCTAAGAAAAAACAACCCAATAAAAATTGGGGAATGAAACTAAACAGAAATACTTCAAAATAAGAATAAAAATGACTAAGAAATATGTGAAAAACTGTTCTTCATTCTTAGTAATTAAGGAAACAAAAATTAAAATCACTTTGATATTTCATCTTACAACAGTTATAATGACTAAGATTAAAAACAAAGATAACAAATGCTTGTGGATATTGGAAAGGGGAATATTGATTCATTGTTAGTGGCCATGGAAACTGGTGCAGCTGCTATAGAAATCAATCTACAACTTTCCCCAAACCCTGGATATTCATGTATCATATGTCCCAGCTATACCATTCCTGAGGATATTCTCAAGGACTCTAGATCCTACCACAGCAATATTTGCATATTCATGCTCATTGTAGCTTTATTCACAATTGCCAGAAAATAGAAAGATCCTAGATGTCCATGAGCCTAGATGCCCATGAACATGAGTTCATGAATGGATAAAGAAAATGTGGTACATATATACAATAAAATATTGTTCAGCTATAAAATTGAAATTTGCAGGTAAAGGCATGGACCTGAAACTTATCATCCTGAGTGAAGTCATCCAGACCCAGAGAGGCAAACACAGCATGTTTGCTTTCATATATAGGTACAATCTTTGAAAGTTAAGATATGTATGTTTGAGTGAGACTACTCATAGAAGTCAGGATGGTAGTAAGGGGTGATGAGGGTATTCCAAAGGAAGCAAAGTAGAAAGTACATTGTATGAAGATGAAGGAGAGAAATTGAATTGGAATCGTTAAATTGGGTAGATTGCAGGAGGATAGGTTAAAGAGGGAGTATGGGGAGGAATAACAAATGCTAAAGGCCTTTGAAAAAACCACACAGAAGCCTACTACAATAGACTCATTCTAAATTATATACATCTATAAAAGGAATTAAAATGGAACTACCTTAAAATTAGGGGAGTGGGGCTGATAATGCCTCTCCCAGATACCATAAGCTATCAAAGGAAACACCTAGTACCAATCATGTGTTACTTCTTTAGTAGTTGTTGGTCAGTGGGCTCCCAATAACCCCCAAGCATTATAGACCATTGTCTATAGGTGATGGTAAGGCTTTATTGCTAATGACAGCATGCATTTAAGTCAAGAGACATGGAGAATTCGAACTGGTACTCACCTGGAAGCTTCATTACTACAGATAAGTTTTCATGGTGCTGGAATGTGCTATGCATGCTATCAGGGGAGAAAAGTAATCATTGATCTTACCCAGGTATAACTCCTGTGAGCTACAATAAATTCTAGCCTAACATGACATGCCCACTGGTGTAATAGTAGTTCAAGTGTTATGGGGGTAACCAATCACTTTCTGATTGAATTCAAAGCTCACTGAACAAGATGGACCTCATGCCTAGGCCAAAATTCTATGACTGGCTAGGTCATAGATACTGAGAGAGAACCTAATAGTATTATTCTGCTAAATCGATGTAATTATAAATTGCCTCCCAAGTTCTTTACATCTTTATAGCCATAGATTAATGTATTAGTTAGCCCTAATCAGAGAAGCTTCTTTTTCTAGTAGATTGTAACTAATAGAGAGACCAGAAGATGATCAAACACATAGAATGAAAGGCTGTGGAATCTTCATTTCTAAATTGAATATGTGTATCACATTACTAACCCTAAGGCTCAGGAACCAGTCTGAAAGTAAGAGCAGAAAGATCATGAGGTCTGGGAAGCCAGTCAGCAGTAAATTTTTATGAATAAGATGTTTCTATTCCAATATCTCCAAGAAACTTAATTCATAGGCAAACAAAGCATCAACTCTGGAACAAAAAAGTCCCTAACACATTCTTGCCTTAGACAATAGCACACTTATCTAAACTCTGTTACTCAGCCTTGAAAGTAACTGATCCTTGATCCTGAACGCTCCAGACTAACCCTACTTCCTATAATGTGCCATTGTACTCCATACACTGGATCCAACCTAAAGTTGTATTGGGATTAAGGTCAAAGATGCTGAGGACTGTCTCATTAGAGTTGGTTGTTTAGAGAGCCCAGAGCCAGATGATGATGCTCTGAACACTACTATCCAGAGCAGGACCAGAATGGATCACCAGCTGAGAAAACCTGGAGAAGCCCACTCTCAGGAAATGGAATGTAACCTACTTACATGTTTGGGGTGGGAAGGGACTGGCCATGTGCAGACAGTTTCTGGGAAAGCAAGGGTTAGTGTCTGCACTATGACTGGTGGATGTTGACAGAGAAAAGGATTGATTCCCTCATCTCACTTCAACCACTGAGATGAGCTTCCTATCTCTGAAAAAATGCTGACCATCTGTGAGTGAAATGCCTTGTTTGAACTCCTAAGGGCTGGCTGGCATTGGAATAACAGCAGTGAGGAGACCTCAGAAATTCCCACAGGCAGTCATTTCCATTGAAAAACTTTGAGACAAATGAAGAAAATATCTTCTTGGAAGCCTGCTGGAGAAGCTGAAAAACTGAGTTAATGATCTGCAAAGCTAAATTTAGTGAACTTGAGACTTGGAAAGTTGGGCCTTGAGTTTTATAAACAAAAAGAAAACTCTACCAGGGATGCCTAACTAGATCCATTCAGTTTGTACAAAACTGGAGACTAATTTTGGCTATGTGCTGGGTGCACTGGCTAAATATCCTGAGACAAACATTGGCAAAAGATCCATAGTATGTGAAACCTAATTCCTGTATTTGAAATTGAAAAAAACAGAATCCTACAAGCTATAAAGAAAAACATGAATGAATTATTGATGATGTACCAAGTCAGGACACTATTTCAAGCAAAGTGGCTTCACCATCATATCACCTTCATCACCTTAGAAAGGTGGCAATCTTATCACTATTTAACAAACAAAGAAATTGAAACAGAGAAACTAACTTTCATAAGGTCACGGAATTAGAAAATGAGAGGAGAGTTTCAGTGACTGGCCAATTGACTCCATAACTTAATCTCTTTCTTACTGTGATGTGAATAGAATTTGGAGCATGTACACATTTTAAGCAAGCTACCATAGAGCTACATTCTTTGTCCACAGAATTTGTACCTTAACTGCCATGTTCTACTAACTCTTTAAAGAAACTCCTCTTTATAAGAAGAGATGGACCAAAAAAACAAAAATAAAAAAGATCCAGGCATTGGTGACAAATGCCTTTAATCCCAGCACTCGGGAGGCAGAGGCAGGTAGATCTTTGTGAGTTCAAGGCCAGCCTGGTCTCTAGAGTGAGTGCCAAGATAGGCTCCAAAAGCTACACAGAGAAACCCTGTCTCGAAAAACCAAAAAAAAAAAAAAAAGAGAGAAGAGATGGATTCATATTGTGGGACCAGGGTATTTGTAGAGGTCCCAGAGCTTAGAAGGACCCTAGACTTCAAGTTTAACCTCACTTCCATTAAATTTTAATATGTTGAACATTTTTGTCACTGAAGTCTACAAACACAACCGCATGCAGACTTGGAACTTGCAGATTCTAATGGCATGCAATCCTATTTTCATTGCCACTCTTTCTCTCTAGAACAAGTTCTTGGCTATGACTCCCTAAACCCCATCCTATCTACCCTACTCTAACTCTTCATTCTCTACCCTTAGAGGCTTAAGCATGAGCACAGACAGGCTTGGTTTTAGGTACAAGAAACTGGATAATATTAGTGATGAACATGGTAACAGCTACCCTAGTCACAGATTGTCACTGACATAATATTTTCTTTGGCAGGTGACTGAGTTGGAAGTACTGGATCTCAGAAGAGTTACCTAATACACCTTGTATTAAATTTGAAATACCTTTGGTGGGTTGGGGCAGCCTATTTATGGAAAGGTAAATGTTGTGGAATACTTTTTTGTGCACTGTGAAGATGTTTCACTTGAATTATTTTCTTTTTAAAAAAATATGAATGGCCAATAGCTAGGAAGGATTTTCAGGGCAAACAGAACAGTGGGAAGAAAGCAGAGTTGCCAGATAGACACAGGAACCAGAATGTGGAAGAGGAGAGGTAACAAACCATGAGCCACGTGGCAGCACATAAATTAATAGAAATGGGTTAATTTAAGTTATAAGAATTAGTTAGAAACAAGCTATCACATTCATACAACAAAGACATCTGTTCAATGATGCTGATGTTCATAGCAGCACTATTAGTAATAGCCAGAAACTGGAAGCAGCCTAGATGCCCCTCAACAGACGAATGGATAGAGAAAATGTGGTATATTTACACAATGGAGTACTACTCAGCAGAAAAAAAATGGAATCTTGAAATTTTCAGGAAAATGGATGGAACGCAAAGAAACCATTCTCAGTGAGGTAATCCAATCACAAAAAGACAAACATGATATGTACTCACTCATATATGGATTTTAGATATAGAGTAAGGGGTTACCAGCTTACAATCCACACTGCCAGAGAAGCTAGTAAACAAGGAGGACCCTAAAAGAGACAACTTTGTCCCCTGCAGAAGGGGAAAGGGTCACCATCCCCTGAGCAAATTGAGAGCATGGGAAGAGGAGGAAGGGAGCTAGGAGAATGAGAAGGGAAGAAAAGGAAGGATGCAGAGGTCACCAGGGAGCAGAAAGATTGAGTCAGGGGTAGATTAGAAGAAAGGACATATGATAGGTAGGGTTTTTAGTTGGGGGGTGATAGGGGAGGAAGGGAGGGAGAAGGGAACTGGGATTGTCATGTAATTCAATCTTGTTTGTAATTCAAATAAAAAAAAACATACACTTGAGGCTTACAACCACTACTCAAGGTGGTTATACTGACTTCAAAGCACAGGTTCATGATAAAAATACTGGCTAATAAAAAATAAGAAGTCTCCATGTAGTTATTTGAAAACTGACTAGCAGGACAGAGAATGACTTCCTATAAATGGTGCCCAATATCTGGGCATGTATTTCCACATAAGATCTGAGAAAGCTTTTAAAAGTCTTCCAAACATAGAAAACAGAGCTAAATGTGGCTTTCTAGTCCCACACTATCTTGTGCCAGCTGCTGTACAGAGACATGTCTCCTGGCTGCAGATTGCAGGCCTCAGCCACCAGGTCACCAAGTGCTAAGCTGTTTGGCAGTTTAAGATTTGGTCATGCAGACATAAAAGGTTACAGATACACAGTAAAGCAGGTTCTGATTAAAAACCTCTAGACAGGTTACAGTGTGTTTAGCAATATGAATAGGGTTATGAATAAAGAAAAGATATAGATAGTCATAAAATAAATAGTTTAAAATAATAAGATATTTATAGAAAAAGTAAAGTAATAGAAAAGAATAAGCCACATATAGATGGGAAATACACAGGGAGTCTGGATCCTGTGATATCTTTGATTTTTTTGAATGCTGATAAGCAAACAATAGCTGTTGAGCCACTGAGTTATAAAAACTGATGAATTAAATCAACCTATGTATTTTAAAAATGTCTTAACTGCAAAATGAAAGTTAAAAGAATGTTGTATTGGAGAGTAGGTTATGCTTTTATTTTCACAGAAAATGAAAAGCTATGAATACATTCAAGATTAAAGAGGATCAGATTTAATTGGGGGAAATCTCCTGAAAATTCTGGCTACAGACATAAAGAAATAAACCTAGTAGAAGTACGAGACAGGTGACTTATATTTTACCTGCTCAAACAAAAGACAGAAAAATCATCTTTGGCTGGCTTGTGTACAACACATTGTCCACACTAGTATTAATGCAGATATGTCTGTTACCTCTGAAAGTTTATGTGTTTTCAGAGCAAGGAGACAATATACCAAGGAAAATGGGTATCCCAGGTGATCCAGCCTCTCAGAGTACATCTGTTGCAATTTTCTCTTAGTTCGGCATCCAGAATAACTTCAAGTTTGCTGTATGAGATGATCCAGGCTCACAGATTATTCTACCAGAGCCTCGATCACTATCCTAATTTTTCAGGGTCCCTTCTAGATGCCAAACCCCCCAAAAACAGGAAACAGTCTGGAGAATGCAACATACACATTCCCAAGAAATGACATGGCTGGTTTTGGTTATTTGATGGGTTATGGGTATTTGTCATTGTTCAGGGGGATATAGAAATACAATATAGGATAAAAAAGACAACATTAACCTGAAATATTTTACATTGGTGTGAATTTTGGTATATTGATACAAATTTAAAGTTAATTTTGTTATAGTAAAAGTATGTTTCTACTCTTGTTTGGGTCATTGTACTTATGAATGTAATATATAATTAAGAAATGCAGGTTAATAGTCATCTATAATAATCACACTTGTAGTCCTATTAGGTATGTTTTCAGGGTTAAAAAATATATTTTAAATAGATTGTCCTCAAACACTTCAGAGAACTACAAAATATGGCATTTTAATGTTTTGATAATGTAGGGCTTTTCATGACAGTGAGACATGTCTTCTCCTGTCAGCACGAACCTCCTTCATAAAAGGATGATGGGCATCAAAGACACTCAATATAGAGTCTTCTTTCTTTAGGGCAATAGCTAGCCACTTCGGGAAGAAACTGCCCTTGCCTAGACTGCTGACATTATGCTGTCCAAACTGGATTAGCTGGAGACAAAAGAAAACAGCTGCTGAACTTTGCCAAGATAGGATAGGACAGTCTTTCAAAAATTCCTGCTTTACAGAAAGTCTTTCAGATATTCCAGGACAATAGGCCAAAGATGAATACCCCAGTGTTTCAGAGGAAACCTGGGGTGACTGCCCAGGCAGCCAAATGTTTCTGTCATTTCATAGTTTTGGATGTTGCTTGCTTTGCACTGCATGCTTACTCAGATAATTATATATCCTTCTTGGGTCTCTAATGGAATTGAAGACTAGATAGTTACAGTTTCCCTTAGTCATGATACAAAATAAATTACAACAAAACTTTGGACTCTTCAAGAGAGGATAGAAAATGGAATATTTTCTCTAAATTTGCCAAATACAAATGGACTGAATATTGTAAATGTAATTCTTACTTGATAATTGTCCTTATTGTGTATAGCTTTATATGGTAGAATTAAAACCTTTCCTTTTTATTTAGACAAAAAGGGGGAAATGTGGTGGAATAATTTTTGTGCACTGTGAAGATGTGTCACTCAGATTGGTTTAATAACAAAGCTGAACAGCCAATAGTTAGGAAGGATTTTCAGGGTAGAGATAACACTGGGAAGAAGAAAGCAGAGTCATCAAACAGATGCAGAGGAAGCAGGACATTCAGGAAAAGAGGTAACAAGCCATGAGCCATGTGGAAGCACATAGATTAATAGAAATGGGTTAATTTAAATTATAAGAGCTAGTTAGAAAAAAGCCCAGGCTATCAGCTGAGTTTTCACAATTAATAAGAAGTCTCCATTTGGGAGCTAGCAGGTAGGACAGATAAAGACTCCCTACATGTAAAATGCTCAGGTTAACTTTGTCTTCTTGTTCAGCAGTTGGTGACAGGAGGAATTGGTATTCAGTAGACCCTGTATACCTATACTAAGTCTTAATAAAAGGTTACCAGATACCTTTGAGTGTCTAAATTTGCTTCTTAAGCATTCCTGTTCCTGAGATGGTATAACACCAAATAGCCAATTTAAAGCAGCATGGCAAGTTGACGAAAAGACTTTAGAAAAGTTTTAATGGAAATATTTCTTGTTTTTTTTCTTAAGGGAGCTTCATCTTCATAGATACTTCTTGTGATGGACCTGAAAATTATATTTCCAATCCTATGTATGAGGCATGTCCATTACTAAGGCACCTTGATATCCCCTGAGACCCATCACTACCTGTGGAGAAATGATGAAAGCTTATAAGGTCATAGATAGCTATCTGTAACTTCTATGAGGTCCTTTAAGTTGTGTATTTGTGAATGGACATTTTCATGTGCTAAGGAAACAGGTGATAATTTAGTGTTTGCAGTACAATCTTATGAGGTCCATTTCATTATATTCTCCCAGCCGTAGTAAGCATCACACCACACTGAAGGATACATAGTGTTCATGGGTTATGAATCATTAACCCTGAATTCTAATTCTGCTTCTGCCACTGACCAGATGAGTGACATCTAAAATACACTTTTTCCCTTGAGGATACTCTGAAAAGAACATCTTTATTAATCTGGTATTTTGTGCCATTGAATTTCAGTAGATGTTGCTCAGAGAAAGATAGTGAGAGCCAGGTAATGGGTACATCATATTGTCCTCAGGTAAACAGATTGCAGTGCTATGCTTTTAATCCTAAAGAGGTTTCAGTGCATAAAATACTAAAATCTGGAATTCTCTAATTCTTCTATGGGCCCTGTGACTTCTGGCTTCCAATTTGTAAAAAGATGGTGTTTTACTACAGGATGAAATCTACATATATACTTGTATCAGAGACTAGAGAAGATCAAAAATCTAGAGAGGACATCAGATTGATATGGTGGTAGAGACAGAAATGTTAAGGCTGATTGAATGAAAAGAAGTTCAGATTCCCTACTATAAAGCAATGATAAGCATTCACAAAACCCAAAGCTATTTCTAGATTTTAGTGCTCTAGAAGGTAAGACTTTTAACTTTTCCTTCATTGCACAACAGAATAAATAGTGGAGAAAATGGACTGAAAAAGGAAGGAAGATAGTTGTAAGTGAATTCCAACTCTGTTTATTTCTTTTAGCCTATATTAAGTGACCAGGACTTATGCTAGACCTATGATTAATGATAAGAATCAAACAAAGATGTTTCAGATATTCCAAAGACATTTAGGCACAGTGCACAAAACAAAAATTAAGTAAATTACTGAATATTTTATTAGATGTCAAAGCATCATAAGCATATAAGACACATGTGAAGTGCAATTAAAAAACAAACATGGTATGTGCTCACATGGTATGTACTCACTCATATATGGATTTTAGACATAGAGCAAAGGATTACCATCCTACAATCCACACCACCAGAGAAACTAGGAAACAAGGAGGATTCTAAGAGAGACATACATGGTCCTGTGGAGAAGGGGAAAGGGACATGATCTCCTGAGCAATTTGGGAGCATGGGGGATGGGAGAGGAAGCTAGGAGAATGAGAGGGTGAGAGGGGAGGGGTGAGGAGGACATGAGGGAGCAGGAAGGTTGAGTCAGGGGAAGAATAGAGGAGAGCAAGATAAGAGATACCTTAATAGAGGGAGCCATTATAGGTTTAAAGAGAAATCAGGCACTAGGGAAATGTCCAGTGATCTACAAGGATGACACCAACTAATAATCTAAGCAACAGAGGAGAGT
Source organism: Cricetulus griseus (assembly GCF_003668045.3). Taxonomy (NCBI): domain Eukaryota; kingdom Metazoa; phylum Chordata; class Mammalia; order Rodentia; family Cricetidae; genus Cricetulus; species Cricetulus griseus. Next base: position 19,764,931 of record NC_048604.1, on the reverse strand, counting down.
CTACCTTAAATGCCCTCCCCTGATAATGAGATAGATGACTACCTTAAATGCCATCCTATAGCCTTCATCTAGCAGCTGGTGGAAGTAGTAACAGACACCCACAGCTAAACACTAAACTGAACTGGAATCCAGTTGCAGAGAAGGAGGAGTGATGAGCAAAAGGGTCCAGACCAGGCTGGTGAAACCCACAGAAACAGCTGACCTGAATAAGGGGGAGCTCTTGGTCCCCAGACTGATAGCTGGGAAACCAGCATGGGACTGATCCAGACCCCATGAACGTGGGTGTCAGTGAGGAGACCTCGGAAATCCATGGGACCTCAGTACTTATTCCTAGCATAGGTATGGACTTTGGAAGCCCATTCCACATAAAGGGATACTCCCTGAGCCAAGACACATGGGGGTGGGCCTAGGCCCTATTCCAAAGGATATGACAGACTCTGAAGACCCCCTATGGAAGGTCACACAATCCCTGGGGAGCCGAAAGGGTATGTGATAAGTAGGGTTTTAAGTGGGGGGTGGCAGGGGAGGAGGGGATGGAGAAGGAACTGGAATTGACATGTAAAACAATCTTGTTTCTTATTCAAAAAATGGGGAAAAATAAAACAGAACAATTTTTTACTTCTCTCTAAAACATCAGGATAAGTTACATAGAAAGCAATATGGAATTTAAGTTTGGACTTTAATACTTACATAAGTAATGGAGACATTTTGTGCTATATTCAGGAGTGTGGAATTTGTCTTATGGAAAGGGAAGGAATGGAAACATTTTAAGCATTATGGAGGATAAGATGGCTTTTATCATCTGGCTAGTTTAATTTCTAACTAGGTTTACACATTATTTGTCAGTCAAATTAACCACTTAAATCTTTGCCTGTCAGGTGAAAAGTAGATTTGATAGGACCCACAGTGGTTTCAGTAAGAAAGGATCGAAGACTAGTGATCTAATCCAGGTGAGAAGAGAGAGCACCTTCTTCTGGAATAGTGATGGTGGAGAAAAAATGAACTCAAGAGACAACGAGAGAGAACTGATAGGGATGCAGTATTTGTTTGAATATAGGGAGTCAAGGATAAAAGAGGAAGTGTCAATGATTAAGTCTTAGCTTTGAGGATTTAAAAGCTGGGTGGTATCACTTCCTTAGATGTGAGACAGAGAAAGGAGGGGAATAGGTTTAAAGATGTTCAGTTTTTGAATATTATGTGTGCCTGAGGGACTACCAAGAACTTTCAAATCTAGAATTCTCAGATTATTGCCTTGTCATAACAACCAAGTAAATTATGTCACTTACACACCAACTAGGAATAAGGAGGTCACGGATAATTGACTTCTAAGATTACACGAGTCTTAAAAGTAGAGTCTAACATGGGGAAGGGCCAAGGCCTGTCCCAGGATGATGTGGTAGACTTTGGGGAGCCCCTTTTGAGGGCCTTACCCTGCCTGAGGAGTGGAGGGGGGATGGCTAAGGGAAGGTGGGATGTTGGGGGGGGAGGGGAGGGAGAGGGAGAAGGGATTGACATCTGAAGCAAGCTTGTTCCTAATTTGAATTTATAAAAGAATAAAATAAAAAGTAGAGTCTAAAGATAAAAAGCATAAAAGTATGCTTGAAATTCAAAGATTATGCCTGACCATATATGTAAATACTACCTCAGTTTGGTGCTTGATGGTAATGATAGGGATTTGGTAGGTTTATTTTGCCTTTATTTTTTATATGTGGTCTCTTCATATAGTCCAGGCTGGCATTGTACTCACTACGCTGCTGCCCCTGACTTATGATCCTCTGCTCCAAATAAATACTATTTTCTGGTTTTTTTTTTTCTTGAAGCTTGACCCAATGGGATTATTTTCCAGAGCTAGTTGTTGGAGTTTGGGCTATTTCCTAGCTTCTAATCTATTTTAAAATAAAATTTAAGTTTTATATTCTTTAGATGGTTTATGAATAGGGTTTTTTCTGATGCAAGTGGGTGATAAAACATAGGACATCATGCAATCCAATCAATTGGTTTGCTCAATGTATTTAAAAATATAATAATGACCATGTATTTGTTGTACAATGTACTTTCTGATGAGTAGCCGTGGGATATTGAGTTAATTGAGGTTATATTTACATTTGTGTTTCTTGTTGAAAGGATATTTAATAGTAACATGGAATTTGGTCTAGTTCCAACCAAAATTTGCATGTAGCAATCACAGGTACAATTCAGAACTGGATGTCTCAATAAACAACAATCAATTGTCCTCTGTAAAGGTATTGAAATTCTAATTGGTGAGTTCCCTTTATTTTGTATTTTTAAGATTTACCCCTACAAAGCTCAATAATGATAGAGAGGAGATTTCTGAATCTGTAGCACAGTATAGACTGAATCAAATTCAACTTTTAGTACACCTAGTAAATCCTCAATGTAAGCAAATGAATGACAGAACGATTTTATTTGCCACTTTTCTTCTGTAACACATGGTAATACTAAATATTTTATAACATCCTTATTATCTGTAAATTATTTTAACTTTTAACTAATGTTATACAAGTTCACCAGTCAGACTAAAATATTTATATTCATAAACTTAGATATCTCCTTCTTAAACATTTCTTAGCAAACAATGGTCTCACAAAATGCAGGTTGTATTGTACTATAATTTATCCCTACTATATTTCTACTTATCTAAACAACCACTTCTAAACACTCAGCCAGAGAAATTAAGTTGTTCTTAACAAGACTTCATATGTACTCAAGGAAAACAATGAACAAAATGTGAGTACGTGAGTAAAATCTATTATCTCTTGAGACACAGAATAGATTAGAGACTATACCTCAGTATTTTATTTAGGGCAGCCTTCACTTCCTGATTTCTCAAACTGTAGATGAGAGGATTTAACATAGGAATCACCATGGTATAAAACACTGAGACCATCTGATTTCCTGCTTGAGATCCATGCCGGGAGGGTTGTAAGTATGTGTACATAGTCGTTCCATAGTACAGGGCAACTGCAGTCAAGTGGGAGGCACAGGTAGAGAAGGCTTTCTTCTTGCCAGAAACTGAAGGAATATCCATTATAGTCATGAATATAGACATGTAGGAGACAAGAATTACCAAAACTGAGGTGACAAGGGTGAATCCCCCACAGCCAACAACCAAGATCTGAGTTACCCAGGGATCAGAACAAGCCAATGCCAGCAGTGGGGGAATATCACAGAAGAAGTGTGAGATAATGTGTGGCTGGCAGAACGATAGTTGTGTGATAGAACTTGTTACAGCAACCATGTTAAGTAACCCACCAAAGTAACATCCTGCTACCAAAAGGAGACAACGAACTCTCGACATGGTAATATGGTAAAGCAATGGCCGACAGATGGCAATATAACGGTCATAGGCCATGGAAGCCAAAACATTACATTCCGCAGATGCGAAGATTATGAACAAGGCCATTTGAGCCATACATGCAAAGAAAGAAACTTCCTGTAGCTGAGATAATAAGTTAGCTAAAGTCTTTGGGGTTGTGATGGAAGAGAAACAGACATCAAGGAAGGACAAATTCAAGAGAAAAAAGTACATAGGTGTGTGGAGACGGTGGCTAACTTGAATCAGTACCACCAGACCTAGGTTCCAAAGCACAGTGATGAAATAAATAACAAAAAAGAGTCCAAAAAGTGGGAGTGTAAGCTGATGGTTAGCTGTCATTCCAAGAAGGATGAATTTCGTCTCTGTAGATGAATTCTCCATTAACAGGACTGAGAAGCACTCAGGTCTTGTTAAAAGGTCTTTAGACAGGCTGTGAGAAAATAAGCTAATATGGGTAAAACAGTCTTACTCCAAACACATAAATCAGGGACACTATTCAGCCCTTCCCCTTACCCATAGTCACATATCAAATCCCTTTCCATACAGTGGTACAATTTCCAGATAAATGTGTGATATGAAAGGGCTGAAGAGAAACAGAAAAGCAAGAAAAGAGTTACTGAAACTCAAGAGAGAACAAAGCAGGAAAGGCCTAGGAGGCTAATGGGACTTGATTTGTCAAAGGAGAAAGTAGGGTTTATAGTCACAGAAAAATACATTCTTACAAAAGCAATAAGGTGCAATCAAATGATATCATATTCTCCCTCCCATGCCTGTGGAATGGAAATAAGGCTACAAAATGCCAAATAGACAAAGTAATTTAACGATAGACCACCTCCCATATCTTGAGATTCTGGACATTATTTGAAACAAGAGGAGTCACCATCGCTCACTATTTGTGTCAGTCGACAAAGCATTTTCCAAAGCCATGATCATCTTCTCACTGAAATACTGTTAAAGGCATTAGAATAACCCCCCAATGGCCACAAGATGTTGAGCTCAAATGTGAATGGACCATCCTGTGAAAGAGCAATGAAAGAAGGGCAAACCCCTCAGGGTTTATACAGCTTCCAGCTGCTCAAGCATTACTCTATGATTCCTCTGACCATTCCTAAAGCAAAGGGAATACAGTGCAAAATCAACTGGGACTCCCAATTGCACATGGTGAACAGATGTGTCTAGGCAAAGACCGGAATAACAAAGTGGTTGGTGGCAGATGGGATCAGGAGTACTTGTGTTCTGGCCCTCACTCTTGTGGTCACAACCTATTTCCGATGCCAGCTTGCTACCTTGCACTAATACCAGGCCCTTGCCCGGGGTAATGATCAGACAACACCATGTGTCCATCTATGCACCTCCATTTCCATGTATAGAATCTAAACCAATTCTCATTCCCTCTGAATCACTGGACAGCCATGGTGCAATGGAGTCTAGAGTAGGTTCCTCAATTTGCCTAGGAACAGAACAAGAGGACTGAAGAAGAGTGATCCCAGCCTTGCCTAAAAGGAAAGTCCCAGGATTAGGACATACAGATTAATGGTAAAGCTTTGGTGGACCTGGATTTGAACCTCAGAAATTAAAAAGAAAAAAATTTCTGTAGTCATAATCCATCAGAAGACATAGGTTCATCACTTGGGATAATAGTTAACATGCCTGATGCTGCAGCCATATGGACCTATCCCAGTCTTCTCAGGAGAGGAGAAGCTCTGTGACCAAGGTCTCAGTTCACTCTGTAAAAGAAGGGCAAACTCAGCATCATCTGTGGTGTGGAACAATTGTGAAAATTCCATGATATTAGTTTGTAAAACTGCTTGGTGCATAGTAAACACTTGCTAAATTATCTCCTCCATTCTTTCAGAACCACTCATATCTGTGTTATATATTTTTGCCTTGCTTGTTTATATTTCATTAAATGCAAACAGAGGCATCATGTGTGCCATTAATCTCATTGCAGATAGTCAGCAGAGAGCCTTTAGTGACTAGTTAAAATATAAATCTTTAGGCTCCACAGCTGTGCTCCCTTACCATGCCATCCTCCCACACACACACACACACACACACACACACACACACACACACACACACACACACACACACACACAATCAGCTTTTGTCAGAACAGATGAAAAGGGGCCTGCCAGTTGTATTTGTACTAATACTTCACTGTTTTTGTTTGTTTGTGGCTTACTTTTGCTCCACTGAAACTGTTTGGGTTTCCTTCTACTGCTGCAGTGTCACATGGGACATTCCTCAATGTCTTCCTTCAAATGGGGAGACAGGAGGAGACAGGACTGGCAAATGGAAAGAAAGCTGCTTTCAGGAAAAAAAGACAGAAGTTAAAACCCTGGAACTAATTTGCGTTGTCAGTGAATGGGGAAAAACAACAAACAAACCTACAAATACATTGAGTCTCATGTTTTGTCATCTCTGATACCGGAAAAACTAGCAGCCACTGCTCCTCTTTTAGGGTTGGCATGAAGATCAAGGAAGATAACGAATGTGGAAGTGCTCTGTAAACTCTTGAAGTGTGATACAATACACATGGAACAGATCCCTACTATTATTCTATCTCAGAAGGTGGGAGAGGGAGGAAGAACACGTCAATATGCTCATTTCAGCTGCCTGTTCCTGCTCCTGCTTACAGAGCCGTACTCCCACTCACCCCCCACACACATCATCTGCTATGCCACTCTCCTGGGAGCGCTTCAGCCTGTGAAGGTGTAAACCCACAGCTCTAGGCTGTTCACATACCTGGGATCTTAAGAAAGTCGGATTCCTTTCAGTGTTATTCTCTCATTCTTGGGTCGTTTTTTAACAATTCCCATTTTAGGGTAACTCTTTTCCTTGACATTTGCATGCCTCGTAAGTGTTCAATAAGTACACTTGAATGAGTTAAGTGACTACCAGTCTTAAAAACACTGAAATCTTTTTTTTTGTATTTAAAATAAGATTGAATTGCTTTTTCTTCCCAAAGGAAATAAACATAAAAAGTAAGGCTTTTATAAAAGAATGATTTGATACTCCTATCCACACATGCTACTGCATTAAGTACTGTCATGATGACAACTGAGCCGGTTTATTATTATCTTGGATGATGTGTCTTCGCTATTTACTTGTTGGAAATACTCTGGCGCTCCTATTTGATGAAGAAGTGACCTTTTACAGGTATTTTTAATGCATTCCTGTGCCTGTTCGTACAGGCATTTACATTTACAGTACCTCTTCTTCAAAAAGTTCATTACCTTTTTTCTGTTCATCAGTTAGGCAGTTCACTGTGACTCTTCTAAATATAACAAAGCATTTAGAATTTAAAGAAGTCTTCATAAAATGCTTTGAGTGTTTACTAAGTGCCAGGCTTCTAAAAGTCATCTATTCCAACCCACTAATTTTTAGTTAAAAGAAGAAAAAAGGCATCCAGAAAGGGAGAATGACATGCTTAAGGACTCAGTCATTGAGTGGAAGCACTGGGGGTTGAAACCCAGATATTCTGGCCGGATGCAGGGCTCTTTATATAATACTATTGTGATTTATTCTTAACTTGTTTTCTGAAGTTACTCCAGAAGGAACATTTTTCTATGGTTCCTTCATTCCTCTAATAATAGGTGAAAGTTAATTCTCTGTCACTGAATTTCAGCTATATGATAGGAAGAAAATTGCTTGCTTGTTGTGGGTCCTAGTTCTTTCATCAGTAAAAGAGAAACACTAAACTAGGTGGTCTCTGAAGCTATTTGCAGCTTTGCACTCTAATTTCCCATGGCTCTATGAGTCATACTATTCAAAGGTCACCAGCCATTCTCAACATCTGATGAAGGGAATAGCAGGAGCAAATTTCTGTGGGGATGTGCATCTGTGCTCTACAAACCTGTCTGCCCTTCACTTCCCTGTCCTCCCTCAGCACCAAGAATGTTCTATTGGTATTTGTTCTTCTTGTAAACCACTGAAGACCACTGAGGCAAGGGCCTAATCGGGTTGTTTTCCAAATTTCTTCCTGATCTTAAAACACAAAATACTTGTCCAAAGATCTTAGCAACATCCTAACAATATGAGTGAGGAAACTGATCAACCTCTCTGAAACCCATTTACTTATCTGAAGTCGGAAATAAGACTACTTAACTTTAGTGGCTATCTTGATGGAGACTATAACAGAGATCCATATTGGCTAAAATTCAGAGAAGTATTCCAGGATGCCCAGCCACAACTGATAAATCTGCAATGTAACCCCTATACCTAAGGTTCAGAGAAAATGTTGTAAGAGCTAGACTACCAGGACACCTGCTACTAGGCAGGGAAACTGCACCCATGAAATCTTAATACTGAGGTCACCTGAAAAGACATGATATGCCAGTGTGGACAGGGGAAATTCCAAAAGGTCCTGTGCTTTTGTCGAGATATGCTGAGAGGGGTATAATCATTGTTTTCCAGAGACAAGCTCACACATAGGTTGCTGATCCCCACATGATCAGTCCTGGACACATGTACATATGTGGTATACTAAATAACTCATTTGTTTTTAAGGAGTGTGTGTGTGTGTGTGTGTGTGTGTGTGTGTGTGTTGTGTGTGTGTGGTGTGTGTGTGTCTGTGTGTGTGTGTGTGTGTGTGTGTGTGTGTGTGTATCTATATAGTAACATGAAATAAAAAATGGCCATGAATTTTTGGATGGAACTGGGGAGACATGAAAGGAGTTAAAAGGGAGAAGGAAGGGCTGGAGTGATGTTGATGCAATGCTCATGCTTGAACTCTAAAAATTTAAATAAGTGTAAGTAAAGTACTTACCAGATATTTATATACTCAGTATATGTGTATTCACATATCCTTAAAGGCCATTTGGAGTTTGTGCTTCAGAAAGTGTTCTTGCTAGAGTCTTGAAGGTGCTAAAATGAAGGTTATGGGATTTTGGTTATGGATAATGAGAATGTTCTACAAAGAACTGCAGTGATAGCTGTACAACTGTGAATACACTAAATCTATTGTGTACTGTCAGATGTATGAATTTTATGGCATATGAATTATATCTCAATACAGATTTTTATCAAAACAGTTATGATAAATACTGAAGAGAAGAAATACAATTTAGATCCTTGCTGTGTCTACATTCTCTTAGTGACCTATGATGGAAAACTCTATACATGAGATGCTATCATCAGTTTAGCAGTACATAGAAAAATGTCATAATGATTAAACAAATATATTCAATTGAATGATAGAATTATAATGCTAGATATAAAGACTTGAATAGAAAGGCACAATATACCTGGTTAGTAATATTATTTAAACTAAAGTACAGATTTCATATGATAGAAATTTACAAGTTCAGAATATATATGCAAACTATAAATTCATGTTATTCACCTGAAAGAATAAAACAAAAATGTCATCCATATAAAAGACTGTTTGGTGTCAAATTCAAAAGTAAAGATTAATCAAAGAAATTAGCATATTTTAGAAAACAACCAAATTACAATTCTCACAAAAAGTCTCAGTGAGGTTAGAACACACACACACACACACACACACACACACACACACACAAAATATAAACACTTGTAATGAAAACAATTCAATAAATATCATGAGACTCTAGTGGTAAGATGAGAAATGAATTAGGGTTTGCAACTTGCATCATCTGCTTCATTAAGTTTCAGACAGATCAAAAGGTAAACAAAGAAATCTATCCTGTGCAATTAGAAAGAAAGAAAGAACAAAAGAAGACCAACACTGTTGCTTACACGTGCGGTTGCTGAAAGGGTAAGGAATCATCAAGTCAGGATGGTGTGGTCAGAATCAGGATACCAAGCTAAAGCATATGATGACAAACCTTTGGAATATTTTACTTTGAAATGAGACAAGAACTAAGATCCATAAGACATAGCGAGCAGAATTTTTATTTATTTATTTAGGTTTCTCAAGACAAGGTTTTTCTGTGGCTTTGAAACTAGCAGAATTTTTTAAACACACCTCTAAAAACATTAAGATGTCAATGCCAACAGCTCATTTGATCCATTCTCTTAGTCAAATAGAACAGGCGGTAGGCACAGGAGCAAACACACTGGCAATGTGATCATAGGACGGGACACACCTCCTAAAAGTTTGCATTGCAACACAAATTTTTCCTAACCCACTGTGTCTGTGTGTCAGAAAGCTCACAGGCTGTTCTTTTACTAAACCACTACATTTTCCAAAATATACACACAAAGGTACGACACCAAATAAATGTTAATCACACCAAAATGTTCATCACATTGTTTTTGGTATACATCTACTATATTTGTAACAGTATATGCTTAAGTGATTAATTTATGTGTAAATCCTCATTGTAACATTAAGAGAACCTATATTTATGATTATTATTACAAGTTATTAATTCTGTATGGCTATTTTATACCTCTTACTTCCATAGCCATATCAATTAAAATATATCTAAGATGTCTTGATGTTTACAACGGGCTAAAAAGGACAAAGAGAAATAAAAACAAAGAAAATTGGCTGATTTCATTCCTGGTAGCAGAGTAGGGTGAAAGGAAGGAGAAGGAAGAGTTTATAGCGGAGGTAAGACTGAACACAGACCTTGAAAGGTGAGAAGAGTTTGATGAAGGATGTGAACAGTTGAAAGAGAAAAGGGCACTACGTGAAAAATTGTAAGTAGCCAGTTACTGGGGTATAACCAAACACACTATTTGATATTAACAGGTTAGGTGGTCATGCAATCACTAGAAACAATGAAAAGAAATATATTTGTGCTATAACCTCAGGCCACATAAAAGCATGACTGTACCTTTAAAAGGTCAGACTGGCACTTAGAGTGCTGGATATCTACAATGTATGACTCAGTAAAGTTCTGCAATTTTAAAAAGTCAACACTGTACAAAGGTGAGTGTTAAGTCAAACCTACAAGTATTTGCTCTAGTCCTTGTTGGGGATTAAACTCTCAGGATCAGGAGAGCTATGGGCCTTGGGTTCTGGCAGCATCTTGTAGAAATGATAAGATGTGGTAGCTGCTGGTTGGTTCCTGCAAAATGCTGGAATCTGCAAATCTTCCCTTCTCAGATCGTCTATGAACACAGTCATCTGATATGCTTGCCTTCCTCCCTTCAGCCTCTCCCCCATCTCACATCCTAACCCACTAAATCCTCTTCTATTTCACCAAAGCAATCACAATGCCTAGTCTTCAAAATCCCTGAGTAATAGGACAGGAGTTAGAAAGACTCAGAACATCTGTCTTGTTTTACTAAGTCTACTGACAGGGAGAAAGAAAAGCACACAGGATTGCGGTCCTTAGTTTATGTAAGCTTGGAATTCATCAACTCTGATTTCTGCCTGCTACATTCTTACCCAAATTTATTGTGTGTTCCCTCCGCAGGCATAAAATAGAAATGTGAAAAGCAATTTAGAGTTACTCAAAGAAAAACTGTCTGCCTGAAGTTTTTCGAGGTATATGCCCTAGGCAAACATGTCAAAATAGATCCATTTTTATCGTCTGGCCTAAATCAGTAGCTCTCCATGAAAGAACCTGGCCAATCTTTGCTCTCTTCTATAGTATGATTACAACAAAAGGCACAAGGCCACTCTACTCACCCACAAATTTCTTGAGTTTTTCTCCCAAGGAGACTGCTAGCATTTCATTCATCTCCCTGAACTGTTTCTTCTGGAATGAATGAGACATTTAGGTCTTTGGACTTCTCTCCACATTAAATAGTCAATAACGAGACAAATCTATAAAATATTATATATCATATAATATAGTTATTTTCTCTTAAGATGATGTTAGCCTAATTGAAGGATATCATATAACTAGGATCTCTTTGCTTTCATCGTGTCTTCTGCTTCTGCAAATATCCTTCCACCAACTTTGCTCCCTAAATCCAGTTCCCATACTCTAACATGTTTACTGTCCTAACCCCCTGGGAGATATGTACTTTCCATTTGAACTAATTAGCATATGACCCTACCTTTAAAATCCCTATCTGGAAAGAACAATGGGCAAGTTAGTTAATAGATTGGCCTTAAATACGATCCTAAGCAGTGATCTGACGTTTGGCTAATAAAGCCTGTTTTCTGCTGCTTCTCCACTTAAAAACCAAGAGACTTTTTCTGGCAAGAGGGTTCTGAAAGTAAAAGACTGTAGTGGCAGGGCTTGAGTCTGACCCCAGGAACCCTGAATGGAAGGAGAGACTAGATTCTTGAAAGTTATCCTCTAAACTCCATGTGTGCTCATTAACACACATGTGAACACACTAAAAACAGGCATACTACATACACACACACACACACACACACACACACACACACACAGAGAGAGAGAGAGAGAGAGAGAGAGAGAGAGAGAGAGAGAGAGAGAGAGAGAAAGTATCATAATATTAGGCAGACAATTTGCAGTGTTTCTTCATCTTACAAGATGAAATAACTAAATTTACTGACATTTCAGAGTCAACGTGCTATGTACAAAATCCTGTATTAGAAAGTAGAAAATACACAGGCTTCACAGGAAAACAAAATTCTCTCAAGTTCTTGGATTTACCGATAACTCCTAGTATGACTTTTGCTAACTTCCTCTCTCATCTTTTCTCTATAAGATGGACATGGTAATACCTTATAGAAATGCTGTGGTTAAATTTTTAAAAGTTAGGTAAAGGCAATGGTGCATGATAGAGTATCATTCAGTGGAACGCATTGTAGTTTTCTATCACAAACCTATTTTAACATTACTTATTTATAAGTACTCTTGGCTCTCAAAATAAACACTGATGTGGACCGTCTACACTTCCTTGGAGAATAGATTAGCAAAACTGCAATTGCTATATAAACATCCTGATTTTGTATACAAGAAAACCACAGTTAGATGACTAGTTCAGTTGTACAGTGAATGGGCACTGTGGAACTAGCTTCACAGACATTCTCTGATTTTTGATCAATTGAGGCTTTGTCTAACAGTATCTGTCTTTGATGAGTGGTGAAAGCTATGCTTATCAGTTGGTATAAGAGTATGTATTTAGAATGCAATTAAGAAGATTGTGAGGGCGTGGTCAGGCACACCTGTAGCCAGCCCCTAAGTAGGCATGGCTACAGCTTCCCCTACAAAGAATTATGCCTGTTTTCAAAAGTGGTGGAAATGACCACTCCTCTAGTATCTATGACCTCTCTAGCTATGGGATGGCAGCTAGGTTTGCAGGACCAGGCATGAGTTCTTTCCTATTTCTCAGGCCTCATGTCCAATTAGACAGCTTGTTGTTGTCCCCAAGACAGAAGTGTCCCTATTACAAAACTAGGTATGTCATGCCAGAATGGCCATTATTATGGCTTATAGGCTTTAGAGCTGGGTGGAACTATTGATGGCTTTTGTCCTTTGTCAGTGTGCATGTCTCCTTCTGATAATATAAGAGCTAGAATTCAGGAAGTAGGTATCTAGGTCAGTTACAGCTTGATTTATTCAATTATTGGTCCACAGCATATGGTGTCTTCACAAATAGTACCTTACTTTAAAGTTCTAGGAGGCAACCAAGGGCAATGAAAGTGGCAAGTATTGTTTGGGAAATTTCTTACTCCCAACCAACTACTAGAATGGAGGTGTCTCTTGTGTGACACTAAGGAATTTTAAAACTTATTTTAACATTATAATGGAAATACATAATTCTCTTCTTCCTCTTTTCCCCTCCAAAACCCCCGATATAATCGTCCTTGCTCTCAGATCCATGGCCTTGGATATGAGGACAATCTGGCTGTAACATGTGCCAACCTATTGATCACTATGATCAGTTCAGGGTGATCTAGTTCATAGGCCAGTATCTCCTTCCACCCTCCTCACTCCATGTGCATCCCTCCTAAAATGGTGCACTGTGTTAAAGATGACTACATTTCTGAATAGAAGAGGACTGGTCTTTTGTCAAAGGTATATGAGTAGCTGCACTCCCCTCCTAGAGCTTCCCAGCAAGCTCTCAAATTCATGGACTCTTTTTGCTGTTGGACACATCAGTAATTGTTACACATACACACGCATTTCTAAATGCATAATTATGACCTTATGAATACAAACTAAATGGTCTGCATAATGCTATTCACCATGTTACTCATATATATGTTTTCAGGACTGACCATTAGTATTGGATAACCAGTTGGTGTGCTCTTCCCTGGAGAAGACTCTTTCTCCCCAAATTTCAGCATTTCTTACTTCAGTGCCCTTGTATAGGGTTGAGGCCTCTCAGAATTACACCCATATACTTTAGCATATTGGTGACCTCATTTAGCTCACTGTTAGGCAGTAATATTGATGAGACTTTATGAGTGTAACTTCTGTCATTACTAGGAGACACAATCTCACAGCAAACTCCCTGATCTTCTGGCTATTTCAATCTTTGCATCTCCCTCGTCAACAATAATCACTGAGCATCTGGTATTGGAGTTGCATTGTAGCCACAGGATCTGGTCTCCACACTCTACATTGAGATTGTTATTGTTTGTAGCTTTCTGCAATGGGCTCTGTCTGTGGTGGGAAGATGTTTCCTTGGTGAGGGTATAAGGACACACACTTAGGAAGTACAATCCTAATCCCTTGTCAAAGAAACATTTCTTTGCAGCAGAAAGTGACAATTAGTGGAAATCACAACTTATTAAAATGCAGAACTATAGATCTCAGTTCCAAGTGACAGACCTATAACACAACTTCTATACCTAAGACTTCAGGATCATAGTAGAAGAGAGGGTGGGAAGATGGTGAGGGTTTTTTTCACTTTAGTTTTCACTGTGTATATTCACAGTAGATGGTACTGAGCTACACAAGGTTATTCTCATATGAGTACATATTGTAAGTTGAGAATATTCCTCTCTTACAGCCCTACTCTCTATTTCAGCCTCTCTCCTTCCTGTTAATTGACTTTGTTTCCCTGGAAAGTTACTCTTCATTTTCATGTCACATAGACATGCATTTTTATGTATAAAATCTAGGGACCAAAATAGGAGAAATATACAGTATTTGTCTTTCTGAGATTTTTACTTTTTAAAAATTGATTATTTGAGAATTTCATACTTCTATACAATAAAAATATGATCATATTGACCTCCTTTTTGCCATCTAACCCATCCTCTCAATGCTGCTATCTCTTGACTTCCTGTCTTTTTATTTTATCTTTATTTTTAAGAATTGAATGCATTAATAAAATGAAATAGAATTATACCTAAAATCACTTATCTTCATAAGGCCTATGTAACTACTCCTATGTACCATGTCCTTTTTTATGGGCCTGGAGCCATCCACAAGAGCACAGAGAATCTACAGTGGCCATGTGCTGTAAAAAGAATGGATCCCCCTAAAAGAGACAAACATTGTCCCCTGGAGAAGGGGAAAGGGTCACAATCCCCTGAACAAATTGAGAGCATGGGAAGAGGGGGGAGGGAGCTAGGAGAATCAGAAGGGAAGAAGAGGAAGGATGCAGAGGTCATGAGGGAGCAGAAAGGTTGAGTCAGGGGAAGAACAGAAGAAAGGGTATGTGATAGGTAGGGTTTTAGTTGGGGGGTGGAAGGGGAGGGAGGGAGGGAGAAGGGAACTGGGATTGTCATGTAAATCAATCTTGTTTCTAATTCCAATAAAATGATTTAAAAAAAGAGTTTTAAAAGGATCCTTCCCGCTTGCCAAAGCCACCGTGTTGATGCAGTTTTTCGAGATGCGCAGGGGCTTGGGAAGACATACACGCAGGCCCTCAGGAGATATCTAGGAATGTAATGGAGAACAGAAAACTCCATGCCTACTAAGGGGTGGCTGGGTGGTAAAGAATATACAGGGTAAATGATTAGGATGAGCAGGGAGAGAAAGTTAATAAGTACTAAGATGGAGAAGTCTTCAACTCCGTCCTTCATTTTAACTGGGAATACAAAAAAAAAAAAAAAAAAAAAGAAAAAGAAAAAAAGAATGTGGTCCCCTTCCCTGAACAGTTACTAACTGTCAATAGCTTCTCAGATAGGGATCAGTCCTCATGAGCACTTCACCACCCCATGATAGAGTTTTGTCTAATTTGACCATGAACAAGTAACCATAGTTGCTACAAGTTCAAAAAATACCCATAGCATGTTCAGATAAGAGAATGTCACAGCAAATTGTCTTCCTTTTATATTCTTTCTATCTCTTCTTCCATGATGTTCTCTGAGTCTAAGTAGGACAGGGATGTTCCATTTAGGGCTGAGAGCTCTACATTAATAACTGCTTACTACAAAAAATGAAACTTCTCTAAAGTCCTCTTTTGAGGTCTTGGTTAGGAATGTCCAAGAGACTTCAAAAGTATACACATGCTTCCTTCCCTTTCTGCCGACCGATCAGCAACTAGGTGAGTGACCCCCTGCTTTTACCCAACTCCTGTCCAAAGCACCATTCACCCAGATCTCCCCGGGCTTGTGCCTGCTTGAAATAGACACGCCCAGGCATGGAGGAGCTCCCTGAATCTGGGTACAGCCCACTCTTCCTTCCCTTCCCGCCGACCGATCTGCCAGGAGGTGAGTGATCCACCGCTCTTACCCAACTCCCTATCAAAGCCCCATCCACCACAATCTCCCTGGGCCTGCTCCTGCTTGGAATAGACCTGTCCAGGCAGTGAGGAACCCCCAGAGCAAGGAAACACCACACTCTTACTTCCTGTTCCACCCCCACACAACCAATCCCTATGGAGGCCTAACTCAGAGTGAGGAGACTACCAGGAGAGGCAAGACCATCCAGAGCTTCGGACATTGAATTCCTGGCCCACACACACTACTGCATAACAAGAGGAGATAGAGAGACCCCACCTGCACTCACTGGAAAAAGATATGGAGGAAGACAGAATAAGAACTCGCTCAACAACAGAAAGACCAATATGACACCACCAGAATCTAGGGACTCCACTCCAGCAAGACCTGAAAAGCCCAACATAGTGCATGAAGAAGAGATGGACCTCAAAAATTATCTAGCAAGATGATAGAGACCTTCAAAGAGGAAACAAGAAAATCCCTTAAAGAAATAGAAGAAAAAGCAAGCAAAAAATTACACGAAATGGAGGAAAAGACAAACCAAAAAATTCAAGAAATAAACAAATCTCTTAAAGAATCTAAAGAAACCCAAGATACAACAACCAAACAAGTGAAGGAAGCTCTTGAAACAGTTCAAAGCATGAAAGCTGAATTAGACACAGTAAAGAAAGCACAGAATGAGGCGATGCTGGAAATGGAAAGACTGGATAAATGATCAGGAACTAAAGACGTGAGTATAACTAATAGAATCCAAGAGACAGAAGAGAGAATCTCAGCTATTGAAGACTCGCTAGAGGATATACATTCATCAACCAAAGAAAACCTCAAGTCCAAAAAATCCCTAACACAAAATATCTAGGAAATATGGGACACCGTTAAAAGACCAAACCTAAGAATAATAGGTGTAAAAGAAGGTGAAGAAACACTGCTCAAATGTACAGAAAACATATTCAACAAAATCATAGAAGAAAACTTCCCCAACCTACAGAAAGATATGCCTATGAAAGTACAAGAAGCTTACAGGACACCAAACAGACTGGACCACAAAAAGAAGTCCCCCCCGACACATAATAATCAAAACTCCAAATCTACGGAATAAAGAGAAAATATTAAGAGCAGCAAAGGAAAAAGGCCAAGTAACATATAAAGGCAAAGCAATTAGAATCACACCTGAGTTCTCAATGGAAACTCTGAAAGCCAGAAGGTCTTGGATAGATACCCTACAAGCACTAAGGGAGCATGGATGTCAACCCAGACTACTGTACCCAGCAAAACTTTCAATCATAGATGGAGAAAACAAGATATTCCATGACAAAAACAGATTTAAACAATACATATGCACAAATCCAGCACTACAGAAGGTTCTGGAAGGAAAACTCCAACCCAAGGAACATAACTACACTCACAAAAACACACGCAATAGATAATCTAATTTTACCAAACATGAAAATAAACAGGAGGGTGAAATACACACACAATGACACCACCAACAATAAATCCAAAACAAACAAGAACCAACGAACAATGGACATTAATATCCCTAAATGTCAATGGTCTTAACTTACCCATAAAAAGATACAGGCTAACAGAATGGATACGAAAACAGAATCCATCCTTCTGCTGTTTACAAGAAACACACCTCAACTTCAAAGACAGGCCATACCTCAGAGTAAAAGGATGAAAAAAGATTTTCCAATCAAATGGCCTCAAGAAACAAGCCGGTGTAGCAATCCTAATATCTAACTAATTGAACTTTAAACTAAAATCAATCAAAAGAGATGAAAAGGGCATTTCATACTCATCACAGGAAAAGTCCATCAAGATGAAATCTCAATCCTGAACATCTATGCTCCAAATACGAAGGCACCCACATTTGTGAAAGAAACATTACTAAAGCTCAAACCACACATAAAACCACACACACTTATAGTAGGAGACTTCAACACCCCCCTTATGCCACTAGACAGGACCACCAGACAGAAACTTAACAAAGAAACAAAGGATCTGAAAGAAGTTATGACCCAACTGGGGTTAACGGATATCTATAGAGCATTCCATCCAAACTCAAAAGAATATACCTTCTTCTCAGCACCACATGGCACCTGCTCTAAATTGACCACATAGTAGGCAACAAAGCAAACCTCCATAGTTACAAAAGAATTGAAATAACCCCCTGTATCTTATCAGACCACTATGCATTAAAGCTAGAATTCAGCAACAATACAAATGGCAGAAAACCTGCAAACTCTTGGAAAATGAATAACACCCAATTGCACCGTTCCAGGGTTGAGGAAGAAATAAAAAAAAAAACGAATTAAAGACTTCCTAGAATCTAATGAGAATGCAGACACAACATACCCAAACATATGGGACACTCTGAAAGCAGTGCTAAGAGGAAAGTTCATAGCACTAAGTGCCCACATGAAGAAACTGGAGAAAAGTCACATTAGAGAATTGACAGAACAACTGAAAGCACTAGAGCAAAAAGAAGCAAACTCACCAAGGAGGTGTAGACGCCAGGAAATAATCAACCTGAGAGCTGAAATCAATAAAGTAGAAACTACAAAAACATTACAAAAAATCAATGAAACAAAGAGTTGGTTCTCTGAGAAGATCAACAAGATAGACAAACCTCTAGCCAAACTAACTAAAAGGCAGAGAGAGAGCATACTAATTAACAAAAACAGAAACAAAAAGGGGCATGTAACAACGGACACTGTGGAATTCCAGATAATCATCAGGTCATACTTTGAAAACCTGTACTCCACAAAATTCGAAAATCTAAGGGAAATGGACAGTTTCCTGGATAAATATCACTTACCAAAATTAAACCAAGATCAGATAAACAGTTTAAATCAACCCATAACCCCTAATGAAATAGAAGCAGTCATCAAAAGCCTCCCAACCAAAAAAAGCCCAGGGCCAGATGGCTTCACTGCAGTATTCTACCAGAAATTCGAACAAGCGCTGATACCAGTACTCCTCAAACTGTTCCGCACAATAGAAGCAGATGGGATATTGCCAAACTCTTTCTACGAGGCTACAATCACTTTGATACCCAAGCCACACAAAGATAAGTCTAAGAAAGAGAACTACAGACCGATATCTCTCATGAACATCGATGCTAAAATACACAATAAAATATTGGCAAATCGAATCCAAGAACATATCAGAAAAAATCATCCACCATGATCAAGTAGGCTTCATCCCAGGGATGCAAAGATGGTTCAACATATGAAAAACCATCAATGTAATCCACCATATAAACAAACTGAAAAAGAAAAACCACATGATCATCTCACTAGATGCTGTAAAAGCCTTTGAGAAAATCCAACATCCCTTCATGATAAAGATCTTGGAGAGAACAGGAATAACAGGAACATATCTAAACATGATAAACGCAATATACACCAAACCAATAGCCAACATCAAACTAAATGGAGAGAAACTCGAAACGTTTCCTCTAAAATCAGGAACAAGACAAGGCTGTCCACTCTCTCCATACCTCTTCAATATTGTACTTGAAGTTCTAGCTAGAGCAATAAGACAAGAACAGGGGATCAAAGGGATACAAATTGGAAAGGACAAAGTCAAACTTTCACTATTCGCAGATGACATGATAGTCTACATAAGTGACCTGAAAAACTCTACCAGGAAACTCCTACAGCTGATAAACTCCTTCAGCAAGGTAGCAGGATACAAAATTAACTCAAAAAAATCTGTAGCCCTACTGTATACTGATGATAAACTCAATGAGAAAGAAATCATGGAAACATCACCTTTCACAATATCCACAAGCAACATAAAATATCTGGGGGTAACACTAACCAAAAAAGTGAAAGACCTGTACAATAAGAACTTTGAGACTTTAAAGAAAGAAATTAAAGAAGATACCAGAAAATGGAAAGATCTCCCATGCTCTTGGATAGGTAGAATTAACATAGTAAAAATGGCAATCCTACCAAAAGCAATCTACAGATTCAACGCAATCCCCATCAAAATCCCAACACAGTTTTTCACAGACATTGAAAGAACAATACTCAACTTTATATGGAAAAATAAAAAACCCAGGATAGCCAAAACAACTCATTACAATAAAAGATCTTCTAGAGGCATCACCATTCCTGACTTCAAGCTCTAATATAGAGCCATAGTTCTGAAAACAGCTTGGTATTGGCACAAGAATAGACAGATAGACCAATGGAATTGAATTGTAGACCCAGATATTAACCCACACACCTACAAACACCTTATTTTTGACAAAGGTGCTAAATCTATGCAATGGAAAAAAGATAGCATCTTCAACAAATGGTGCTGGCACAATTGGATTCGGACATGCAGAAGATTGCAAATTGATCCATACCTGTCACCATGCACGAAACTTCAGTGCAATTGGATCAAAGATCTCTCCATAAACCCAGCCACACTGAATCTTCTAGAAGAGAAAGTGGGAATAACCCTTGAACAAATTGGCACAGGAAACTGATTCCTGAACATCACGACAGAAGCACAGACACTGAGGTCTGCAATCAATAAATGGGACCTCCTGAAACTGAGAAGCTTCTGTAAGGCAAAGGACACAGTCAGTAAGACAAAACGACCACCCACAGAATGGGAAAAGATCTTCACCAACCCCACATCTGACAGAGGACTGATTTCCAAAATATACAAGGAGCTCAAGAAGCTAGCCACCAAAACACCAAACAATGAAATTAAAAAGTAGGGTGCAGAACTAAACAGAGATTTTTCAACAGATGAATATGAAATGGCTGAAAGACACTTAAGAAAGTGCTCAAAATCCTTGGCCATCAGAGAAATGCAACTCAAAACAACTATGAGATACCACCTCACACCTGTCAGAATGGCTAAAATAAAAAATACCAATGACAACCTATGCTGGAGAGGATGCGGAGAAGAAGGAACACTCCTTCATTGCTGGTGGGAGTGTGAACTTGTAAGACCATTCTGGAAATCAGTATGGCAGTTGCTCAGAAAAATGGGAATCAATCAACCTCAAGATCCAGCCATTCCTCTCTTGGGTATATACCCAAATAGTGCATGTTCATACAACAAGGACATATGTTCAACCATGTTCATAGCAGCATTGTTTGTAATAGCCAGAACCTGGAAGCAACCTAGATGCCCCTCAACTGAAGAATGGAAAGAGAAAATGTGGTACATTTATACAATGGAGTACTACTCAGCAGAAAAAAGCAATGGAATCTTGAAATTCGCAGGCAAATGGATGGAACTAGAAGAAACCATCCTGAGTGAGGTAACCCAATCACAAAAAGACAAACATGGTATGTACTCACTCATATATGATTTTTAGACATAGAGCAAAGGTTTACCAGCCTATAATCCTCTTCACCAAAGAAACTAGAAATCATGAAGGACTCTAAGGGATAAATAGACCCCAGGAATGGGAAGTGGCATGAACTCCTGAGCTAATTGAGAGCATGAGGGTAGGGGAGAGGGTGCTGCCACAATAAGAGCACAAGAAGAAGAGTAGAGGAGAGGAAATGGAGGAGCTGAGATATTGAGTAGGGGGAAGAATAGAGGAGAGAGAGCAGGATGAGAGATACCATATCAGAGGGAGCCACTATAGGTCTGAGAAGAGATATGGAACTAGGGAGATCTCCAGAGACCTACAAGGATGACACGATCTGACAGTCCGGGCAATGGAGGAGAGGATGGCCTACAAGCCCTTCCCCTAGAATGAGATTGAAGACTACTCTCTGTGCTATCCTAGAGCCCTCATCCAGTGGCTGATGGAAGCAGAGACAGACATCCACAGAAATACACTGAGCTGAAATGTGAAATCTAGTTGAAGAGAGGGAGGAATGAAGATCGAAGGGGTCTGTACTAGGTTGGAGAAACCCACAGAATCAGTTGGCCTGAGAATGGGAAAGCATATCGACCCCAGACGCTGTTTGGGAGGCCAGTGCGGGACTGATCCAGCCCCCTGATCATGGATGCTAGTGGGGAGGCCCCTGCACTCCGGGGAGCCTCTGGAGGTGGACTGGCATTTTTCCCTGGTGTGTGTGGGGGACTTTGAGAGCCCATCCCACGTGAAGGGATGCGCTCTGTCTCTGGACACACGGTGAGGGGCCTAGGCTCAGCACAGGAAGATTTGGTGGACTTTGTGGAGCCCCTGTTGGGGGCCCTACCCTGCCTGGGGAGTGGTGGGTGGATGGGGTGGGGGTAGGCTGGAGGTGGAGGAAAAGGAATGGGGGTGAGGGGAGGAAGAGGGAGAGGGGACTTACATGTGAAACAAGCCTGTTCCCTAACTTGAATTAATAATAATAAAAAAGTATACACACTATTACTATCGCCCTTAGTTGTCCCCCAGAGGTGGAAGGTAAATCCATATTGCCAAAGACACCATGCACTTCAGAGAGAGGGGACAGAGGTCTCTGAACCAGAATAGACCTGAATATCTCCTCCTTGAGGGCTAGATTTCATGGTACCAGAAGGTGTCAAGAGAGCTTCCAGGAAGTGAAGCAATCAACAGTAATATCCAGCTATAACACCTATGATCCACAACAATATCCATTATGGCACAATAACCATTATGGGCGCAATAGTGGTATGCATATTTTTTGGTAACCAATCCATGTATAATTGGACCTAAGAATCCAGGCAGTTGTGGAGAGGATGCATTGACGCCCTTCCCCTATAATGAGATCGATGCCTACCTTGGTTACCATTCCTAGAGCCTTCATCCAGTAGCTGTTCGAAGCAGAAACAGGCACCCACAGCTAAGCAGTGAACCATACTACTGGAATCCAGTTGTGGAGAGGGAGGAGGGATGAGCAAAGAAGCCAAGACGGGGCTGGAGAGTCCTGCAGAAACAGTTGACCTGACCTACTGATAGCATGGAGACCCTAGTCATAAAGCTGGGAAAATAGCATTGGACCAAACCAAGCCCTCTGAATGTGGGTGCCAGCTAGGAGGCCAAGACTGTCTATGGGACCTCTAACAGTGGAGTCAGTCTTTATCCCTAGAGCACAAATGGAGCCCATTCCCTATGGAGGGATACTATTGCAGCCAAGATAGATGAAAGAAGGCCTAGGCCTTCCCCCAAATGATGTGATGGACTTTGAATGTCCCCCGTGGAGGACCTCACTATCCCTGGGGAGGAGTTAGGGGTGGGTTTGATGGGTTGGTGGGGATCATGGAAGATGGGAGGACAAGGGAATTGGGGGGTGGGTATGTAAATATGAGTAGTAATTAAATAATTTAAAAAAAAGAAAAAATGGACTCACACAAGATGAAAAAGTTCCTGGTATCAGAAATCTAGTCAACTACTCAGGCCAGTAAAGTCATGGATTTTGGAAGAGAACTTACAACCATCA
The DNA here is from genome assembly GCF_003668045.3 of Cricetulus griseus. Lineage (NCBI taxonomy): Eukaryota > Metazoa > Chordata > Mammalia > Rodentia > Cricetidae > Cricetulus > Cricetulus griseus. The sequence continues at coordinate 19,741,755 of NC_048604.1, read as the reverse complement.
CTTCATTAAACCAGTATAATCCTTAATTACACTGTAAATATCTGTTCTTATACCCACAGTTAAGTGTGGTCCTCACCTCTCATCAAGGAAACTTCTGGTTTCAAAAGGCAGACATCATTACAAAAAACCACAAGCAATCAAATGCAAAGTTTTGGAGTCCAGTCTCAATGGGTACATCAACAAAACACTCCCAGACCCAAGGCTTGGAGAACATTGTGGAAAAAAAAAAAAAAAAAAACAAAGTGACATTAAGAGCCGAAGGAAAAGAGAGTTTACTTTGAGAATGCATCTCCTAGTAATGCTAGAAGCTATACTCCGAAAGTCTCACCAGTATGACTGCCTAAACATAAGTTGACCAAGTACAAATAGACATGCCAATATCAACAGGGAAAATCCCAGGAGGCCTCAGTCGTGCACAAAGAAGTACAGACAAATAATGCTGAGGATAGGAGAAGTCTTCCCCAACAGTAGAGGAGATCAATTGATTATCAAATACTAAATGGTCAGCCCTGAAATCATAAAAGTAATATCTTGTGGACTGAACAGGTTATATTTTAGACTATATATGTATATACATATATACATGTAAAAATAGTGGGAAAAGGACGTCCATTTGAAGGAGAGAGAGGGTGGGTATGAGAACATTTGGAAAAAGAAAAGGAAATTGAGAAATGATGCAATTATATTATGATCTTAAAAAGAAAACAAAAGGAAGGTTCTCTGAAATTGAGAATGGGATGAGTCTATAGATCTAAACATAAATATTCAGAAGACAGTTAGACAACATATTCATGTAGAAAAACAACAATATATTTTTCTACCCTAGGACCCATAACTTACAAACTAAAGACTTTTGACTAGAAAACTAATTCTACTTTTGCACCAGTGGACACACCTTGATGGAGAAGTCATTATTATAACATGCAGGTTCTGGTGCTAGGTAAAGTCATTGATGTCTCTTCTTCCCTTGTACCTTGTATAGCACCTTCTAGCATAAAGAAAACTAGACTACAGAGAGGAAATTTCTCGGTCAGTTTGAGACTGATTTCTCTATGTCCCTATAGCAAAGTATGTGGTGTCTTCAGCTGTAATACTGTGTAGTGGTATGGGCAACCAAACAATGGTGGTAGTTTGTGCTGTTTTGCTGACTTTCTGGGGGCCTCTCTGATAAATAACTGATTATTCTAACATTCCTCTAATATGAAGATCTTCACTTGAATACATTTTTTGCCAACAACATAACTTTGATTTTCTTTATGCTGGGAGAGAGGGGTTCTGTAGGTAGGCATATTTTTCCGTTCTTCTGTTATTGGAAACCCAGGTTCTACAACTTAGCTATGGTGAGTAATGTCATAATAAACATTGATGGGCAAGTATCTCTGTGGTATCTTGACTTAGAATCTTCTGGGTAATTTTTCAGGAGTAACACAGCTGGGTCATACAATATATCTAGTTTTGATTTCTAAGGTAAGCCAAATTGATTACCATAGTGAATGGGCTGGTATAAGCTTTTTATACGGGTACCTTTTCACAAACATCCTTGTCAGCATTTGCTCTTTTTTAAAAATTTTTTTATTAGTTCAAATTAGGAGCAAGCTTGTTTCACATATCAATCCCTTCTCCCTCTCCCTCCCCTTACCCTCACCCCTCCTCCCCCACCCCTAAACTACCCCCCACCCCATCCACTCTCCACTCCCCAGGCAGGGTAGGGCCCTCAACGGGGGCTCTGCAAAGTCCACCACATCATCCTACGCCAGCCTAGGCCCTTCCAGCATTTGTTCTTATCTATTTTCTCAGTGACTGTCATTATGTCTGGAATGAAATAGAATATCAAGATAGCTTTGGGCCGGGCATTGGTGGCGCATGCCTTTAATCCCAGCACTCAGGAGGCAGAGGCAGGTGGATCTCTGTGAGTTTGAGACCAGCCTGGTCTCCAGAGCGAGTGCCAGGATAGGTTCCAAAGCTACAAAGAGAAACCCTGTCTCGAAAAACAAAACAAAAAAAAGATAGCTTTCATTTTCATTTCTTTGACATCCAGTGAAGTTAAACATTTTTCATATGTTTATTGGCCATTTGTACCTCATCGATTTTTGTAGCTTTAATTCTTCTATAATACATTATCTCTTGACCACAATTTCCCGTCTCTTCTCTCCTTCCAGCACCCCCACCTTTTCTCTCCCCCAGATCCACTACTCCTCCATTTGCATTCAGAAAAGAGCAGCCATACAGAGATATCAGCTTAATGTGGCCTCTCAGGTTATAATAAGACTAAGCACAAATGCTCATAGCAAGGCTAGAAAAGGAAACCCAGTAGGACCTCATCTTGTGAGAACTTTTGTTCATTTATGTAGGCATTTGTTTATTGGGTTGCACACTGTTCAGATTTTGTTTTTAGTTCTTTGAATAATCTACATAGTTATGTGAGATGTCCTTTTGTATATATGTTTCTCTTATTAGTTGATTAATTAAATACTGATTGGATGATTGGCCAGGAAGGAAGACAGGCAGGTCTAGGAGACAAGGAGAATTCTGGGAAAGGTAAGCAGAGTGAGCCCACCAGAGGGAGATGTCATGTGGAGCCCATGAAGAGAAGATGCACCAGGCACTCTCTGGTAAACCAAGACCATGTGGAAATACACATAGTAATAGAATTGAGTTAATAATTAATACAGAGCTAGCCAATAAGAAACTCATGCCACCAGCCAACTGTTTTGTAACTAATATAGTGTCCGTGTGTTCATTTGTGGCTGAAGGGCAGCAGGACCAGCCAGGACAAAGAGCCTCTCATTACAGCATATTGATCCCTGTCAAATGGAAGGGTGACAAATATTCTCTATCATTTTCTTTTTCACTGAAGAAGCTTATTTGTTTCATTAATTCCTACTGGTGTCCGACTCAAAATGTCTTTGCCCAGGCCAGTGTTTTCCCTATAGCAGTTGCAGAGTCTCAGTTCTTACTCTAAGGTATTTTAAACATGGAGTTCTTTTGTACAGGATAAGAGACATGGACCAAGTTTCATTCTTTTTCTTGTAAATATCAAGTATTCTCAACACAATTTGTTGACAGTGATATCTACTTTCCACCATATATTTTAGGTATCTTCATTAAAAAAAATCAAGTAACCATTGCTGATGAGCTTATGTATATACCTCTATGGAAAAACATGTTTTCCTGTGTGTGGCTAGTCTGTCCACATGTGGCTTGTCCACTCCGTGAAGCTTACCTTTGTGATTGTACACTTAACTCATTGGAAAACTCTTAACCCAAAGAATATAAATTGCCCGATGCTCTAAGTTATCTATTTCATAAAACTTTAGTCCAATTCATTTATTGGCTCCATTCTCCCAGGTCTAACAGCCTCTGAAGTGGTAAACACCCCCACTACCTCCTTCCAATTACACTGAGACACCAGCAACACATATCCCTACCAATTTCCTGTCCTCTTTTTAAAAATATGTAACCACTGAGCCAAATTATCACTTTCCACGTGTAGACATGAGTGGAGTCAACCAATGAGGAACACATTACCTATCAACATCCATGTCTCTAAAGGAGAGTAACTATCTCTCCCTCTGCATCTATCAACTACTAATAGATCCCCAAAACTATGCATGAGTCCTTGGTATATGTCCACACTCTGTGCTAGAATTTTTAACTGGCTTAATGTTGTGAAAGTCTAGCAGTTACCCAAAGCTTCAGACATCATAACTCTGGATTCTTAGACTCGAATTCAAAAAGAAAAACATGAACAACCAAGAAAATACGCCTTTTCAAGTATCCAGACACTGTAATATGCCCAGGGAAAGCAATTTAACTGAAACATAAGACAGGAACTTCAAAAAAGCAATTATGAAACTGTCCAAGGACCTTAAAGAGGATATGAATAAATGTCTTGATGAAGACACTAAAAGCACAGAATTTAATGAAATGTTTAAAATAATTAAAAATAGAAAATTTTAATATAACAAAGAAGTAGAATCACTAAAGAAAACACAAATGAATGGGAAAATCTCAGGATATCAACCTAAATCTTTGATGCAAGCCTCACAAACAGATTAAAAGAAAAGAGAATTTCAGATCTTTAAGATAACGTAGAAGAAATGTATAGCTCAGAAAAAAAGAAATAATAAAATTAAAAAAGGTACAAAAATGTCCAGGAAATCTGGGACATTATAAAAATACAAAACCAATCAGTAGTAATGGGTATAAAGGAAGGATAATAAAGACAGTTCAAAAACACAGTAAATACTATAACAAAATTATGGAAGGCAATGTCCCCAATTTAAATAACCAGGTAGCCATCAAGGTACAAAAAACATACAGAATGCCAAATATACAGGACTAGAAAAGAAACTCCCCTTAACATGTAATAATTGAAACACTAAATATACAGAACAAAGAAAGAATATTAAAAGTTTCAAGGGAAAGTAATAAATTCCAGAAAAAGGCAAGACCAGTAGAATGATGGCTGGTTTGTCAAAGGAGATTCTAAAAGTCAAAGAGGCCTGGAAGGATGTTTTATGATTTCTGAGAGACCAGAAATGCCAGTCCAGAATACTATACCCAGCCAAACTACTAATAACAATCAATGGATAAAAAAGACATTTGTTAATAAAAAATGAATTGAAGCAACTTCTGCCCACCAATCCAAGTATGCAGAAGACATTAGAAGGGAAATTTCAATGTGAAGAGAAGGTTAACTACACCCAAGAGGATACAAGGCATAAATAATAACAGATAGCATATCAAAACAGGAGGTAAATTGCATCACAACAAAATAATGGAATCAACAAACACCATTCATTGATAATTCTCTATATCAGTGATCTCAATTCCTCAGTAAAAATTCTCAGACTAATACGCTGGATTAGAAAACAGGATCTACCTTTCTGCTGCATTGAAGAAAATACCTTGCCATGAAGGATAGACATCACCTTGGGGTAAAATAATTGAAAAGGATATTATAATAAAATAGAGCTAAGAATTAAGAAGGCATAGCTATCCTGATTTATGAAAAATATAGACTTCAAACTGAAACAAATCCAAAGAGATAGGGAAGGACACTACATACTTATTAAAGGAAAAATTCAAGAGGATATTGTAATTCTAAATATTTATGCACCAAACAAAAGACACCCAAATTCAAAAAAGAAATACCACTACAGATGAAAATCACATGTTGACTCTGGAATCTTGACAGTGGGTGACATCAATACCCCACTCCAACCAATAGGTCATTTAAACAAAAGTTAACAGAAATATGTTGAAGTAAAAAATAATAACATAAATCAAATGGACCTATCAGACATCTACAGAACATTCCGACAAACACTAAAGAATATCATTCTTCTCAGCAACTAAGAGAAGCAAGACTCAATAGGTATAAAAAAGGTTGAAATAACATCCTAGATATCAACAAGAGAATCAGCAGAAAATAATACGAAATTATGGAAAATGAATGTCTCCCTACTGAATGGAAATTGTAATAAGACATTAATCTAGAAGGAAATTATAAGCTTTTCAAAACTGAATGAAAAAGAAAACACAATATACACAAACCTCTGGGACACAATGATAGTAGTTTGAAGAGACAAGTCCATAGCACTACATAGTACCTACATTTAAAAAAAAATGGAGAGGTATCATAACTTAATGACACACTTAAAAGCTCCAGAAAAAGAAGTATGAATAATACCAGAAAGATCACAGAGAAGGACCAGTGAAGAGCACAGAGGACCAGACCAGGCTGGTGAAACACACAGAAACAGCTGACCTGAACATCCGGGTACTCTTGCTCTCCAGTCTGATAGCTGGAATAACAGCATGGGACTGATCTAGACCCCAGGAACATGGGTTTCTGTGAGGAAACCTCAGAAATCTATGGGACTTCCTGTAGAAGCCCAGTATTTATCCCTAGCATAGGTGTGGACTTTGGGAGCCCATTCCACATAGAGGGATACTCCCTGAGCCAACACACACGGGGTTGGGCCTAGGCCCTATCCCAAAGGATACGAAAGACACTGATGACACCCTATGGAAGGCCTCACCATCCAAGGGGAGCAGAAAAGATATGTGACAGACAAGGTTTTAGTTGGGGAGGTAGGAGAGGATGGGTGGCACTCAAACCTCAGGTGATTCTGGGCACTACTCTGCTCCCCAAACTCCCCCATCAACCCCTGCTTGCTTTTGCCTGAGCCCACCCAGACAAGAGTGGACATGCCCAGACCAGGAAGGACCACACTGAGTCCTGACACACCCACCCTTGTCCACCCACCACCCTCTGCCATCCAGCTGCCACCAGAGGCTGAGCCCTCCACCTGCTACCAGAGAGAGGGAAAGAACCCATCAGCACTCTCTGGAAGAAGGAATGGGAATAAGACAGAGTAAGAACACACTCAACAACAGAAAAATCAATATGACACCAACAGAATCTAGGGACTCCACACCAGCAAGATCTGAAAAGCCCAACACAGAGGATGAAGAAGAGATGGACCTCAACAATTATCTTGGGAAGATGATAGACACATTTAAAGAGGAAACAAGAAAATCTCTTAAAGAAATAGAAGACAAACAAGCAAAAAATTACATGGAGAAAAAATTCAAGAAGTAAATATATCTCTTAAAGAATCTAAAGAAAGCAAAAAAACAAACAAACAAACAAAAAAAGTGAAGGAAGCACTGGAAAAGTTCAAGGCATGAAAGCTGAAATAGACACAATAAAGAAAACACAGAAGGAGGGGATGCTGGAAATAGGAAGACTGGATAACCAATCAGGAACTAAAGATGTGAGTATAACCAATAGAATTCAAGAGATGGAAGAGAGAATCTCAGTTGTGGAAGACACGACAGAGGACATTCAGTCTTCAACCAAAGAAAATCTCAAGTCCAACAAATCCCAAACACAAAATATCCAGGAAATATAGGACACCGTGAAAAGGCCGAACCTAAGAATAATAGGTATAGAAGAAGGTGAAGAAATACAGCTCAAAGTTACAGAAAACATATTCAACAAAATTATAGAAGAAAACTTTCCCAACCTACAGAAGGATATGCCTATGAAAGTACAAGAAGCTTACAGAACACCAAACAGACTGAACCACAAAAAGAAGTCCCCCCGACACATAATAATCAAAATACCAAACCTACAGAATGAAGAGAAAATATTAAGAAAAACAAAGGAAAAAGGCCAAGTAGCATATGAAGACAGACCTATCAGAATCACACCCGACTTCTCATGGAAACTTTGAAAGCCAGAAGGTCCTGGATAGATATCCTACCAATATTATGGGAGTATGGATGCCAACCCACACTACTGTACCCATCAAAATTTCAATCACTATAGATGGAAAAAACAAGATATTCCATGACAAAACCAGACTTAAAAATAACATGTCCACAAATCCAGCAACACAGAATGTTCTGGAAGGAAAACTCCAACCCACAAAGATAACTACACTCACAAAAACATAGGCAATAGATAATCTAATTTTACCAAACACGAAAAGAAACAGGAGGGTGAAATACACAATAACACCACCAACAAGAAATCCAAAACAAACAAGAACCAACAATCAATGGACATTAATATCACTCAATGCCAGTGGTCTTAACCAGCCCATAAAAAGACACAGGCTAACAGAATGGATATGAAGACAGAATCCATCCTTCTGCTGTATACAAGAAACACACCTCAACTTCAAAAACAGGTGATACCTCAAAGAAAAGAGTTGGGAAAAGATTTTCCAATTGAATGGGCCCAAGAAACAAGCTGGTGTAGCAATCCTAATATCTAACAAATTAGACTTCAAACTAAAATCAATCAAAATAGATGAAGAAGGGCATTTCATACTCATCACAGGAAAAGACCATCAAGATGAAGTCTCAATAATGAACATCTATGGCCCAAATACAAAGGCATCCACATTTGTAAAAGAAACTTTACTATAGCTCAAACCACACATAAAACCACACACACTTATAGTAGGAGACTTCAACACCCTGCTTTCACCACTAGAAGGACCACCAGAAAGAAACTTAACAAAGAAACAGAGGATCTAACAGAAGTTATGACCCAGTTGGGTTTAACAGATATCTATAAAACATTCCATCCAAACACAAAAGAATATACCTTGTTCTCAGTGCCACATGGAACCTTCTCTAAAATTGACCACATAGTTGACAACAAAGCAAACCTCCACAGATACAAAAGAATTGAAATAACCACATGTATCTTATCAGATCACCATGCTTTAAAGCTGAAAAGCAATACAAATAACACAAAACCTACAAACTCATAGAAATTGAATAACACCCAATTGCACCATTCCTGGGTTGAGGAAGAAATAAAAAAAGAAGTTAAAGCCTTCCTAGAATTTAATGAGAATGTAGACACAACATACCCAAACTTATGGGGCACTCTGAAAGCAGTGCTAAGAGGAAAGTTCATAGCACTAAGTGCCCACATGAAGAAACTGGAGAAAAGTCACACTAGAGAATTGACAGGACAACTGAAAGCTCTAGAGCAAAAAGAAGGAAACTCACCACAGAGGAGTAGATGTCAAGAAAAAATCAAACTGAGGGCTGAAATCAATAAAGTAGAAACCAGGAAAACATTACAAAGAATCAATGAAACAAAGAGTTGGTTCTCTGAGAAAATCAACAAGATAGACAAACCTGTATCCAAACTAACCAAAAGGTAGAGAGGGAGAGCATGCTAATTAACAAAATCAGAAACAAAAAGGGGGATATAACAATGGGCACTGAGGAAATCCAGAGAATCATCAGGTCATACATTGAAAACCTGTACTACACAAAATTCTAAAATCTAAAGGATATGGACAATTTTCTGGATAGATATCACTTACCAAAATTAAACCGAGAACAGATAAGCAGTTTAAATTGACCTATAGCCCCTATTGAAATAGAAGCATTCATCAAAAGCCTCCCAATCAAAAAAAAAAAAGAAAGAAAAAAAAAAAGCCCAGGGCCAGATGGCTTCACTGCAGAATTCTACCAGAAATTCAAACAAGAGCTAATATCAGTACTCCTCAAATTGTTCCACACATTAGAAGCAAAAGCGACATTGCCAAACTGTTTTAACGAGGCTACAATCACTTTGATACCCAAGCAACACAAAGATACAACTAAAAACCAAAACTACAGACCACTATCGCTCATGAACATCGATGCAAAAATACTCAACAAAATATTGGCGAATCGAATCCCAGAACACATCAGAAAAACCATCTGCCATTATCAAGTAGGATTCATTCTAGGGATGCAAGGATGGTTCAACATAGGAAAAGCCATCAATGTAATCCACCATATAAGCAAACTGAAAAAGAAAAACCACATGATCATCTTACTAGATGCTGAAAAAGCCTTTGACAAAATCCAACATCCCTTCATGATAAAGATTTTGGAGAGAACAGGAGTAACAGGAACATATCTAAACATGATAAAAGCAAAATACACCAAACCAAGAGAGAAAATCAAAGCAATTCCTCTAAAATCAGGAACAAGACAAGGCTGACCACTTTCTCCATATCTCTTCAATATTGTACTTGGAGTTTTAGCTACAGCAATAAGACAGCAAAAGGAGATAAAAGGGATACAAATTGGAAAAGAAGAAGTCAAGATTTCACTGTTTGCAGATGATATGATAGTCTACATAAGTGAACAGAAAAACTCTACCGGGGAACTCCTATAGCTGACAAAAACCTTCAGCAAAATGGCAGGATACAAGATTAACTAGAAAAAAATCAGTAGCCCTACTGTATACAGATGATAAATGCAATGAGAAAGAAATCAGAGAAACATCACCCTTCACAATATCCACAAGTAACATAAAATATCTCGGGATAACACTAACCAAAAAAAGAAATACCTGTACAGTTAGAACTTTGAGTATTTAGAGAAAGAAATTAAAAAGGATACCAGAAAATGGGAAGATCTCCCATGCTCTTGGATAGGTAGAATCAACATAGTAAAAATGGCAATATTGCCAAAAGTACTCTACAGATTCAACGCAATCCCAAGGAAAATCCCAACACAGTTCTTCACAGACCTTGAAAGAACAATACTCAACTTTATATAGAAAAACAAAAACCCAGGATAGCCAAAACAACACCGAACAATAAATGATCTTCTGGAGGCATCACCATCCCTGACTTCAAGCTCTATTATAGAGCCATAGATATGAAAACAGCTTGGTATTGGCATAAAAATAGACAAATAGACAAATGGAATCGAATTGAAAATTCTGATATTTACCCACACACCTGTGAACATCTTATTTTTGACAAAGATGCTAAATCTATACAATGGAAGAAAGATAGCATCTTCAACAAATGGTGCTGGCACAACTGGATTCAGACATGCAGAAGATTGCAGATAGATCCATATCTGTCACCATGCACAAAACTTAAGTGCAAATGGATCAAAGATCTCACCATAAATCCAGCCACACTGAATCTTCTAGAAGAGAAAGTGGGAGATACCCTTGAACGAATTGGCACAGGAGACTGCTTCCTGAACATTACACCACTAGCACAGACATTGAGATCTGCAATTAATAAATGGGACCTCCTGATACTGAGAAGCTTCTGTAAGGCAAAGGACACAGCCAGTAAGACAGAACGACAGCCCACAGAGTGGGAAAAGATCTACAATGGAGTACTACTCAGTAGGAAAAAAATCAATGGACTCTTGATATTTGCAGGCAAATGTATGGAACTAGAAGAAATCATCCTGAGTGAGGTAATCCCATCACAAAAAGACATACATGGTATGTACACACTCATATATGAATTTTAGACATAGAGTAAAGGATGACCAGCCTATAATCCTCTTCACCAAAGAAACTAGGAAACAAGAAGACTCTATGGGAAAAAATGCATGGACCCCAGGAATGGGAAGGGGCAGGAACTCCTGAACTAATTGGGAGCATGAGGGTAGGGGAGAGGGAGCTGCCAGAATGAGAGGAGGAGATGAGGAGAGGAGAGGAGGAAATGGAGGAGCAGAAATAATGAGTTGGGGGAAGAATAGAGGAGAGCAGGATGAGAGGTACCATATCAGAGGGATCCATTATAGGTCCAAGGAGAGATCTGGCACTAGGGAGATTCCCAGAGACCTACAAGGATGACACGAACTGACAATCCATGCAATGATGGAGAGGATAACCTAAATGTCTTTCCCCTAAAATGAGATTGATGACTACTTTGTATGCCATCCTAGAGCCCTCATCCAGTGGCTGATGGAAGCAGAGGCAGACATCCACAGCTGTACACTGAACTGAATTCTGGAACTTAGCTCTAGAGAGGGAGGAATGAAGATCAAAGGGGTCGGTACCAGGCTGGTGAAACACCCAGAAACAGCTGGCCTCAACAAGGGGGAGCACATTGACCCCAGACTGCTGCCTGGAAGGCCAGTACAGGACTGAACATGGATGTCACTGAGGAGGCCTCCACACTCTAGGGGGTCCCTGCTAGGGGATTACTATTTTTCCCTTGTGTAAGAAGGGACTTTGAGAGCCCATAACACTTGAAGGAATGCACTCTCGGCCTGGACACATGGGGGAGGGCCTAAGCCCAGCCCAGGATGATGTGGTGGACTTTGGAGAGCCCCTGTCAATGGCCCTACCCTGCCAGGGCATTGGAAAGTGGATGGGATGGGGTGTAGGTTGGTGGAAGGTGGGGAAGGATGGTTGGGAGGGGAGGGAGAGGGATAAGGGATTGACATGTGAAAGAAGCTTGTTCTTAATTTGAACTAATAAAAAATACAAAAAATCATAAAAACATACCTTAAGATTCTGTATTCTATCAAACTAAAAAACCTAAAAGAAGTGGATGAGTATCTTGATATACTCAACCTATCAAAGTTGCAGCAACACCCATAACGGTTCATGAAATAGTAGCAGTACTTAAAATTCTCCCAAGGAAAAAGAGCCCAGGGCCCTATAGATTCAGCACAGACTTCTAATAAATCTTCAAAGAGGAATTACCTCTAATAATCCTCAAACAATTCTGCAAAATAAAAACAGAAGGGTCATTTCATAATTTTTGAAGCCACTATTACTCAGATACTAAAACTACACAAAGACCCAGGAAAAAAGAAAATTATAGAGCAATATCTCTTATTAAAATAGATGAAAACTTTTTCAAGAAAATGCTTACAAACTGAATTAGAAATACATTAACAAGGTTATCTACCACAATCAGATGAAGTGCATGTCAGAGATGCAGAGATATTTCAACCTATGTGAATGAATAAATGTAATCTACCACATAACTAATTTAAGGATAAAAAGAACATGAATACCTCATTAAATGCAGAAAGGTCTATGATAAAATTCAATATACCTTCACAAAAAATCCCAGAGAGACCAAGGACATACTTCAACATAATAAAGGCAGTTTTCCAAAGTTTCATACTCAGCATCATCCGAAATAGAAAAAAATCCAAATTATTTCTGCTAACATCAGGAATAAGACAGAGATGCCCACACTATCCATATCTATTTAATATAGTACTTTGGTTCTTAGCTAAAGCAGTAAGACAACTGAAGATTATCTAAGGAAAATAAGAAGTCAAACTATCCTTATTTGTAGATGGTAGGATTTAATGCATAAAAAATTCTAAAGACTTCAACAGGAAATGTCTATAATTGATAAACACTTTCAGCAAAGTAGCAGGATACAAAATTAACACACAAAACTCAGTATATACAAATGACAAAGGGACTGAGAAAGATTCAGGGAAACAATACCTCTCACAATAGCATCAAAACATAACCTGGGATGATTTTAACCAAACAAGTAAAAGACTTGAATAATTAATACTTTAAAATATTGAAGAAAGATATTAGATAAGACGCCAGAAGACAGAAAGATCTCCCACACTCATGGGCCCATAGGATTAATATTGTGAAAACAGTTACCCACAATAAAGAATCTATAGATTCAATGCAATGTCTGTCAAAATTTCCACAGAGGTCTTTAAAAGAATTTAAAAACATATCTTCAGTATCATATGGAAACACATACATAAAAACAGTAATATAGCTAAAATAATTCTGAGTAATTAAAGAATTGCTGAAGAGATCAACATCCCAATCCCAAGTTGTACTATGAATCTATCCTAATAAAAACAGCATAATATTGACATAAAACAGATCAAAGGAATCAATCTGAAGAGTCAGACATAAGTGCACACACCTATGGACACCTCAGTTCTGATAAAGCCAAAAATTCAAAGTGGAGAAAATACAGCATCTTCAATGCATGGTACTGGTCAAACTGGATATCTTCATGTAGAGCAGAGGTTCTTAACTTTCCTAACTATAGTTTATGTTGTGGTGACCACAAATGATAGATTTATTTTCGTTGCTATTTCATTAATGTAATTTTGCTACTGTTTTGAATTGTAATGTAAATATCTGATATGCAGAGTGAAGAGTCTTTTGACCCCCAAAGAGGTTGCAACCCACAGAGTAAGAACCACTGATGTAGAAAAATGTAAATATGTCCATATTTATCACTCTTCACAAAACTTAACTCCAAATGAATCAAGGATCTCACAATAAAATAAGATGATCTAAATGTGCTTGAATAAAATAGGGAATATGCTTGAACTCATTGCCAAAGCAAAGGACTTTCTCAAAATGGTACTGATAGCACAGGTATTAAGACTGAAAATTAATAAATAGGACCTCATGGGGCTAAAAAGCTTCTGTATAACAAAGGACACCATCATGTTTGTAAAGAGGCAGCCTATAGAACAGAGAAAATTCTTTAGTAATTATACATCCGATAGATGGTTAGTATCTATAATATATAAAGAACTAAAATAACCTAAATGCCAAGAAAACAAATGACTCAATTTAAAACGAGATATAGAACTAAACAGGGAGTTCTCCAAAGATGAAACACAAAATGCCAATAAACATCCTTAGCCATCAGGGGGATGCAAATAAAAACTACTTTGATATATCATCTTACCACAGTTGGAAGGGCCAAGATCAATAAAACAAATCACATCTCATGCTGGCAAGCATGCAGGCAAGTGGGACCATTTATTCATGCTGGTGGAAGTACAAACTTGTGCAGCCATGGTAGAAATACTTGAAGAAGTGGTCAATATCCTTACCAATTGGGGAAATGGAAAATTAAAAACTAATTTAATGTCCCATCTCAAGTCCGTTGAAATGGACATCATCAAGAATACTAGTAATAACAAAGACTAGCATGTATTTGACAACGATGTAACAATGTTACACTGTTGGTGAGAGTGAAAAATCATCTTCAGAAAGTAATCTCACCACAAAAATACAGTAGTATCAAAAAAATCAACTCCTAAATACCAGTCATTTTAGAAAGTAAGTAACTATTTTGTGTGACTTAATATTATCATAGTTTATTATGGTTGCTATGAGCTATATTGACACAAAGCCCATAGTTTTTATTTCTTTTGGGTTTTTTATTTGTTTGCTTTTCCTATTACATATTTTTTCTTCTATTGAAAAGAGACTTTTTCATATAATAAATCCTGATTATGGTTTTGACTTCCTCTTCTCCACTCAGGTCCTCCCCACCTCCCCCCCATCCTAGTTGTTGGCCAAAGGAGTCCCATGGGAAATCCTAAACAGGCTGTTGTCAAGAATTTAGGCTGCTCTCCACAAACTGACAGCAAGACTCTATTGCTGAATATAACACCTACATAACTCATTAAATGTAGGGCAGTTGAGTTGGTGCCTATATAGTCATAGTCTTCACCTCTACATTCCAGTTTCTTTGTTACAGGAAAGTACACTGCACACTGTCAAAGGAGAAGCATAAACACCGACTAGCACAGACATTTCAATCCACAATGGTGCCCCGCCTGTAAGATACACTAATGCAATTGTGCTACAAAGATTGTGGAAGTAACAAGCCAATACCTGATTTTACTTAAGGCCTGCTCCACAATATGGAACCCATGCCCAACACAACTTGGTTGACCAGGAAGCTGAGACTAGATAGCCCAGAGACATAGGGTACAGCCATATACTTAGCAATAAAATTACTCATAATAACATTCTGCTTTACTCATAGTTAAATGCCTTGCTCAGACATCATTCCAGAAGCTGCCTCCTTCAAGAGATGGAAACAAACACAGAGGCCCACAGCCAGACAATATGCAGAGAGTAAGAGACCTTGGAACAGTAAAGCCTAGATGGGATGTCTCCCTCGCATTCCTCCCTTCAGTGCTCAGGGACCCCTGAGGTAGTGGACAGAATGCAAGAGCCAGGGGAAGGAGGACACCAAGGAAACAAGACTCTATAAAACAGACTGGGGCAGTATGAACAGGGCCTGCACAAGTCTGCACCACCTGGGATCTTAGAACTGAACAGATAAATGGATGTATGTCCCTATTCCTAATTCAAAGCTATCTCCAAATGATAGCCACTTGCAAATGAACATTTAGTTTCCTCAAAGGCAATCTCACTGAGGAGACAAACTACTCTTAAGAGTAGGCCACATGCCCAGAAGTAGATGGCCAACAACAACAAAAAAAACCTAACTCAACGGCATATTTGAAATAAGGAACCATTGATAGTATTGTATATACTAATCTGTTAGTTACTATGAGTCTAAACTGAAAGTAAAAATCAGAGTAAGACTAGTGATTAATATTATTGAAAACAAAAAGATGAGATGAAAGTAATCACAGGGGCCAATAGTAGGTAAAAGGTGGAGATGAAGGGCCAGGTGTGTTGGTGTACACCTTTAATCCCAGCACTCAGTGGGAAGAAGCAGGTAGATCTCTGAGAGTTTGAGGCCAGTGTTGTCTAGAAAGTGAGTTCTAGGACATCCAGAGGTGATATACAGAGAAACCCTGTCTTGAAAAACCAACAACAGCAAAAATACAGAGATGAGGAACTTTAGGGTTAAGTCTGTAATGGTAGGAGAGAGATAAAGAATCCCACAAGATAAGATAAACTGAAATAACAAAACAGAGTTGGACTGATAACTGTATTAAAGTATGAAGAACAAATCTGCATATTAAGGATATTAAACTGGATGGATTTACTGGGTGTGATTCTGTTGCTGATATTAGAACCACACCCAGCTGCTCTATTTCTTTTTAACCACTTAATCCTTTTTCCTTTCTCTCCCAAGCCTACATATATTTTTAAGCACACTGTAAACCCTTTAGAAGTTTTTCTTCATCTGAATCTTTGTTTACTGTATATCTCTATCTTTTTCTGGCCACGAGTCTTTCATCTGCTAAACAGCATTACTAAAATTAAAGCGGACATTTTATTTGCTGGCTTTCCCTGGCAGTGGTACGTTTACAGGGAGCTGTGCTCAGCACCTCAACTCTTAAAACATTTTGTCTGTATGAGTAAAAGTTCAATCTGCCGTGCAGCATGCTGTGTAGCTTGGAGATATGGTCACTGGTGCTGCCAACTGTTCATACACACCATTTATCTGTTCGGTAGTGGGGTCTCTTAAAAGAGTCATGCAGTTTATGCCACTAATGCAGAGTCAGGAAGCCTGTCTTAAATGAGCCAGGATCCTCTGCTTGTCTCTAGCAAACAGAGCCCACTCAAGAAAATGCTGCTACCAAGAAGCCATGCTTGTCTCTGTTATTTTGTGTTTAGAATCCCTATTTAAACTTTTGTCAGATTTTACCTCGAAGATCTCGCTCCATGTGTGGGTGCCATTTTGTTGCTGGAGTTTTTCTTGTCCTGCCAGGTCCCACTTTCCTTCCTGACTCTATTGGCCAAACAGTGTTTTATTCATCAACCAATTAGAGAAACATATATACAGAATGGTATCTGCCAACAAACAGGCAAAAGGCAGCCATTATACTCTCTGAAAATATAGAGAGTATTTTCACCCAATAAAGACAAATCCAGAAATCAACACCTAGAGCTATCTCAAACCCAGATGCCTAGATGCTGGTGTAAAAACACAATTAGGAACAGCCAGGGCAATATGTCTCCACTAGAGCCCAGCTATCCTACAACAGAAGGTCCTTAATATTCTTATGTAGCTGAAACACAAAAAAAGACCTTAAAACCAACTATACGATGACGATGGAATGCATAAATACTTAAATGAAATCAAGAAAAAAATGGAGGAAATGAAAGGATCCTTTAAAGAAATATAAGAAAACACCAACAGTTAAAGGAAACAAACTGTTCAAGATCTAAAAATGGAAATAGAATCAACAAGGAAAACATAAGCTGGGGGAATATGGAAGGTAAAAATTTAGGATTTTATCAGAAAAGTTTCACCAACAGAATACAAGAGATGGAAGACAGACTCTAAGGTGTTAAATATACAGTAGAAGAAAAGGATACAGTGGTCAAAGAAAAATGTTAAATCCCAAAACCTCCTGACATAAAACATCCAGCAAAGCTGGGACACTAGAAAATATCAAACCTAAGAATAATAGGAATAGAAAAAGTAGAAGAATCCAAGCTCAAAGAAGCATAAAAATGTTCAACAAAATCTTAGAAGAAAATGTTGCTAACTTAAAGAAGATGTTTATCAGGGTACTAGAAGCTTACAAAACACCAAATAGACTGGACAAGAAAAGGAAGTCCTCTATACACATAATAATCAAAACTCTAAATGTGCAGAACAAAGAAAGAATATTAAAAGCTGCAAAGAAAAAATATCAAGTAACATGTAAAGGCCAGCTTGACTGCTCAATGGAGTCTAAAATCCAGAAGGGCCTGGACAGAGATGCTGAGGATTCTAAATGACCACAACATCAGCCCAGACTACTATGCCCTGTAAAAATTTAAATGACAATAGATGGAGAAAATAAGATACTAAATGATAAAGTCAAATTTAAGCAATATCTATCTATAAATCCTTCTAGCACCCTACAGAAGGTGCTAGAAGGAAAACTCCAACCTAAGTTGGTTAACTACGCTCATAAAAACATAGGAAATAATAACATCTCACCAGAAAAATTAAAAGGGAATTTTTAATTCTCTCTCTCTCTCTCTCTCTCTCTCTCTCTCTCTCTCTCTCTCTCTCTCTCTCTCTCTCTCTCTCTCTCACACACACACACACACACACACACACACACCCCGACACACACAAATACACAGTTTCACAAACACTAAACATGCATACACAAAACAACAGCAGCAACAACAAAATAACGAAAACAGGAATTAACAATCAACAGCTATCAATAACTTTCAATATCTCAGTGCCTCAATAAAAAGACACAGACTACAGTATGGATGTGAAAACAGGATATGCTTCTGCAGCATCCAATTAACACATCTCAACATCAATAATAAAGATTACTTCAGGGCAAAGGGTTAGAAAAAAATATTGCAAGAAAATCAACTTAAGAAGCAAAGTGGTGTGGTCACTCTTACACCTACCAAAATAGAGTTCAAACCAAAATTAATCAAAAGAGATAGGATTGGACATTGCATACACATTAAAGGAAAACTCCACCAAGGTGACATTTCAATTTTAATATCTATGCATGAAACACAAGTGTGTTCATGCTTGAAAAAGAAACACTGCTATGGCTTAAGTCATGCATTGACACTGAAACATACAGGGAGACTTCAATACCCTACTCTCACCAATGGACAGGTCATTCGTACAAAAACTAAGCAAAGAAATATTAAAGCTAATAGATGTTATAAACCTAATAGACCTAACAGATATTTACAGGACATTTTACCCAAATACAAAGCACTTCAAGTTGCTTTCTCTAAAACTGACCACAAACTCAGTCTCAAAGAAAGTCTTAACAGATACAAGAAAATGAAATAACTCCCTGCATCCTATTGACCACCATGGATTAAAATTGGATAGCAACAACTACAGAAACAAGAGAAAGCTTACGAACTGATGGAAACTGAACAACTCTTTACTGAATGGAAAATGGGTCTAGAAAGAAATTTAAAACTTTCTACAAGAATTCAATTAAAATGAATACACAACATGTCCAAACTTAAGGGACACAATGAAAATGGTACTGTTTATAACACTAAGTGACTTCATCAAAAACAAAAACAAACTGGAAAGGTCTAATACTTGAAACTTAATAGCACATCTGAAATCTCTAGAAGAAATCACACCAAAAAAAAGGTGTAGAAAGCAAGAAATAATCTAGCTGAGACTGAAATCGATGAAACAGAAACAAAGAGAACAATACAAAGAATCAGTGAAACAAAGAGTTGCTTCTTTGAGAAAAATCAAGAAGATTGACACACCCTTATCCAGATTAACTAAAGGCAGAGATAGAATATACAAATTTTAACAAAGTCATAAATAAAAGGGAGCATGACAATAGACACTGAGGAAATTCAGAGAAACATAAAAATATACTTTAAAAACTTATAATATAGTAACAGAGAGGGAGAGAGGCACACACACACACACACACACACAGAGAGAGAGAGAGAGAGAGAGAGAGAGAGAGAGAGAGAGAGAGAGAGAGAGAGAGAGACCTTGCAACACAATTCTAGATGGGATATCTCCATCAAATTCCTCCACTCAGAGTTCAGGAAACCCCATGAGAGATAAGGCAGAAAAAGTTTAAGAGTTAGAGGGAATGAAGGACACCAGGAGAAGAAGGGCCTCTAAATCAACTGAGCAAAGCTTATATGAACTCATTGAGACAGAAACTGCAATCAGAAAAATAACATGGGTCTGCTCCTCGTCCTCTAAGTATATTTTGTAGCTTTCAATTTAGTATTTTTATAGGACTCCTGAGTGTGTGGATGAGTGGGTCTCTTATTCTTGTGCCTTCCTTTGGACCTTTGTTCCTTCTGTTCGTTTGTCATGTCCAACTTGGATGTGATGGGTTTTGTTTTATCTTATTATATTTTAATTTATATTTTGCTATCTCTTAAAAGCTTGTTCTTTTCTTATGAGAGACAGGAAGTGAGTGGATCTGGATGGGAGAGGAGGTGGAGAGGAACTGAGAAAGACAGGAAACTGTAGTAACCAGGACATA
Source organism: Cricetulus griseus (assembly GCF_003668045.3). Classification (NCBI taxonomy): domain Eukaryota; kingdom Metazoa; phylum Chordata; class Mammalia; order Rodentia; family Cricetidae; genus Cricetulus; species Cricetulus griseus. The sequence continues at coordinate 19,721,769 of NC_048604.1, read as the reverse complement.
TTGTATGACAAAAGAACCTATTTTCAATAAAAGGGAAAAAGATCATCCCTAGAAATTATGGAAATTTAAATTAACAGAATATTGTTATTTCATCTTACTCCAGTCAGAATGGCAAAGATGAACAAAACAGCTTATAATAAATGCCGGAGGAGATGCTAGGGAAAAGGGAAACTTCATTCACTGTTGGCTGGCCTGGAATCTCATGAAGGCAGTATGAAAATTAGTGTGGAGAAGTCTCAAAAACCAAATCTACCATATCATCCAGCTATACCACTTCTTGGCATATGCCAAAAGGACTAGATATCCTACTTCACAGATTTTTGCTCAGAAATGTTCATTGCTGTTCCATTCACAATATCTAGGAAATGTCCTTCAGCTGATGATAGGATAATGAAATGTGGTATGGATGTGCTGTGGAATGCTATTCAGCTGTAAAGAAAAATGAAATAACAAAATTTGCAAGTAAATGGATGAAATTAGAAAAGATCATATTGAGGAAGATAATCCAGATCCAGAAAGACAAATCTTCACATGTTCCCTCTTTCTGGGAGCTCCTAGCTCCCAATCTTCAGATGTGAGCCCATATCCTTTGCCAGGGTATGAAGGTGGGCCAACAAAGAAGCAGAGGGAGGAGGGAGATAAATACAGAAGGGGAAAGAAGGGAGAAGTTCCAGCAAGAATGTATGGAAAAGTCCTAAGGAACTATGCTGTTAACTTTCTACCTAAAAATAAACAAATCTATAAAACATTTAAGTGTGTGTGTGTGTGTGTGTGTGTGTGTGTGTGTGTGTGTGTGTGATTTTTTTTCATTCAGGATGACAATGCTCCCTCCTAGATTCAAAGACTACTTAAGAGAATACCAATACCAGGCATGAGAAGCCCTCTTTTACGTTGTTGGTTAGGGTTTCCTAAGAGATTTCCCAAACATTATAGGCTGTTACTTTTGACCTTGGTTTTCTCCCAGAAGTAGAAATTAAATCCCTATTACTGAAGACACTATACACCTCAGGCACGGAGCCCAGAGGCACCTAAGCTGGAACTGACCTAAGTTCTTTCTCCCTGAGGAATAGCTTTCATGGTACATGAAAGCTTCCAAAAGCAGAAAGCAATCCACAGACCTGCCCAACTATGATGCCTATGAAGCACAAAAATGTCCAGTGTGGCCCAAAAACCCAAGGGTTCAATAGTGGCACATACATCTTCAAAGTAACCAACAGGTTTCCAATTCTACTTAAGAGCAGCTCAAAAGGGAAGTCATGCTTGGTAATGAAAACCTAGCCAACTACCCGGGGTTAAAAAGTCTTCAATCTTGGAGGAGTACCTGCAACCACCATGTCATTAAACTAGCATAACCCCTAAGTACACTCTTAATATTTGTCTCTATTCCCACCGATAACTGTTGTCCTCATGCCCCATTAAGGAAACTCATGTTTGCAATGGAGACCATTACAGAATGCCACAACTAATGAAAATGCAGAGCTGTGGAGCTCAGACCCAGTGGATACATCTAAAGAAGAACTCCTGTTCTTAGGTGTGAGGGAACACTGCAGAAGAGGGAGCAGAATGGGTGTAAGTGCCAGAGGAACAGGGTTTTTCTGTAAGATTGTGTCTCCTAAAACTGTCAGAAGCTATACCCATGAGGTCTCACCAATGTGAATGCTTAAACATGTGCTGAAAAGGGCAACAACAGACATACCAAAGTGTATATGGAAAAGCTCAGGGGTCCTCAACCCTACAAGAAGAACTATAGACAACTAATAAGCATTGAGAGTGGAGATATAGACATCTCTCAGGAAGAGCACACCAATTGGTTATCCAATTCTATAAAATTATAAATTCAAGTTACATTATACAGACTGAACAAATTATATTTAGGAACATATGTACATACATGCATGAATATAACACAAGTTAATGAAAGAAGAGGTTATGAATTAATGGGGGCATATGGGAAGATTTGGAAGAATGAAAGAGAAGGGGAAATGATGTATTTTTATTGTAATCTCAAAAATAAGAGGAAAATATTTTAAATAAATGAGTTAAATGCAAAAAAGGGAAATCATTAGCAAATCTCCATCTAGATGTGACCATTTTGCTTCATGATGAGTTTGACATTTCCACAGATTGTCATAGAACATAATAGACCATAATAGCAAGAAAACTTTAAAGTGCAAAAATTTGAAGTAGCCACAATAGAATATAGTGGGGAAAACCTTTCTAATAATTCAAAAGATCCATAGTTATTAATCTTGCAGAGCAGTTGCAGATATTGAAGGAGAAATTTGTGAGAAAGCAGAGGCAATTCGATATGGATAACAATAAGAATAGTGCCCAATGATATACAGTAAATAAATAATATTGCACAAATGAAGAACAATTTTGATGCAGCCTGTCAAAGATTCCCACCAAAGTGAACTCTATCATCTTTGAACATTTTTCTCACTTGTAGGCATCTCCACCTTTTCTTTGAAATGAAAAATGGTAAAGCAAAGAAGGCATCCAAGAAAAGTTCAAAGCTGAAATTTGAGGGGGAATATCACCACAGAAGTGAAGAAATCAATGGTCTATACCACTTAGCTATGTTCTTGTGGATCTTCTTTCAGTCTCGGTTAGAGAATCATCCATGATCAATGAGGTCTCATCATAATGCCTCTTCACACAGACCATCTACACCTGAACAGGCAGGGCCACACCACCTTTATAGACTATATTAAAAGGGATTTCCTCAGTGATTAGACTTGATTTATGTATATACTTGGGGTTTTAATGGTGAAATACAACCCTTGAAAGGAACTTCCATACCTGCCAAAGCATTCACTTGTCTAAAATGAAGTTTTGATACCTTCAGATAAAGAGATAAATAATTCAATATCTAAATGAAACATTTCCCCTGTTTTTGCCTCTACAACAAAATTGAGTTTAATTTTTTCCTTGTTAGTCTTCAAGTTTTGAGCACTGACTTGCATAGAAAAGAATGTTTTTAAAACATATTTTAATTAAAATATAATTACATAATTTCCTCCTTCTCTTTTGTCCCTCTAAACCCTCTCATGGCACCTCACTCTCTCTCAAGTCCATGGCTTTTTTTTTGCTTGTTTTCTATATAGATATGTAAATACAACCTGCAGAGTTAGTTTTCTTGTTTGCATCAGATAATCAGCTAGAGGGCTCATCCTTGGGAGAGGCTAATTTCCCCTCTCTCAGCAATCATTAGTGGAGAGAACATTACCAAAGAGGGGGAAGAATGATTTTAAGAGCAGAAGACCAGGAAGTGTGTTGTGAGGCTGTATCTCCTAGTCATAGTTGCCTAAACAAGCCCTGAACAATGACAGTATCAACGGAAATCAAATTCTTTCACACAATAGGATGAGAGATGGAGTGGAGCTTAAGTATCTTGTCATCAAACTCAAGGAAGTTAAGGGGAGATTTGAGCATGATGAGACATCAGAGATGTACCAAGTGAAATTGCAGTCTTTGCCCAGGATAACTCTATTGTCATGTAACTGAATTATTATTCAAAGAACCAGTGAAGATTCTAAGGAAGAATGTTAAAGTGAGTGCATTTTAGTTTGATTAGGTTCTTGATGTATTGTATAAAGGAGATTTTTTTTCTTACCCATACAATGAAGCACAATAAATACATCATCTTTTCTACCTCAAAGTTGAGACTTTCCAATAAAATGATGGGTGAGTGAAATGATATGAAAAGTATAAAGATATGCTAATACAAGTGTTTGCTGTTTCTGGAAGAAGGAGTGCAGGTAATATTTCCTTCCAGTCGACTTTGTTGTCTCTTTTCAAAGTTTATGGACCCTGGGAATTCAGTAGTTGTATTTGTGAACATCTTGCTTTTCTGCCTGGCACTAGAAACAATATTCAATCACGGAAGAGCTTTATAAATAGTTGCAATGTTGGCACATATTTCCTACCATCCTTGTATCCTTGTCAATAAAGCCCTCTAAGAACACATGGAAAACCCATTCTGTACTACCAGGAATGAGGAGGAGATCTTCAGTAAGTATACTGTTGAGTGATGTTCTCTCAGCCCCTTTACTTCCCTGATTAAGGCACATAGAGATCTATTACCTTGGTTCTGAGCACTAAATTATGCTTAAGCAGCTATTCCTATGAGGGTAACTAACCTAACTTTGATATGTCAGCCAGTGCTCATACAGAAGTAAAAAATGACCATCCTCTTTTTTAATGTAAACATGTTTCTTTTTTAAGTAGACTAAAACTTTACACCACACATGTCTGAAAACCCTAACCCTAACCCTCCACATCCGCCACAACTGCAATACCCCATAGTGTTTTGTAATACATATGAAACTATATTCTTTTTAGGGTTAATAATATGGTGTTCTGTATAAGCAGATTTCCTAAGTCCTGACACACACGAAGGGGTAGGTAGAGAGTGGGGAAGGAGAGACTTTCAATGTATAGCTCTGGATGGCCTAGAACTCATTGTGTAGACCATGATGCTCTCAAATTAACAGCAATGTGCTTGCTTCTACCTCTCCACTCCTGGGATTAAAGATATACACCATCAGGCCCAGCTTATCTATTTTTTAAATAGTTGAAGATCACTGAGAGATAATGAAAATTGAGAGGTGAAAGTATACAATAAATTGAAGTAGGCAGAGGAAAGAGGACATGTATATCAAGTTAGGATATAGAATAAGGTAACATTTGGGGTGTGGTATAAGAGAATCAAGGTATAGCTTAAGTTATAGGATGGCAAAGTTATGCTTAATAGGTCAGATTTTTCTGTCTAGGTAAAACTAATTATCTTATGATGATGACATAGGTGGTTTCATGCATTAATAGGCTCATTGATGCCGCACCCAACTCCATCCTGATCCGTGGTCTAGGAGCACAGGCTGAATGAATTGGGATAGTCTTTGTGATGCTATGATTATGAGAATGAAGAACGAGGAGATAGGAGTGTATCTCGAGAAAGAAGGAAAGAGAAGTGGTATATTGAAGGGGAGGAGCTAAGCAAGAAGATAAGGCAAGGGACCAGAGAGGAAGAAACTGAGACAAGGGGGACAGAGAGAGAGGCAGTTAGTGCTCCAATTTCTCCTCCTTCCCTGGATTTCTAAATGCTGTTTTCATTATTAATTCACTGCACTTCCACAGACTCTGCTAGCTCAACTCACTGCTTATGTCTCGATCACACAACTGAGCTTATTGAAAGCTTTTTAGAGCCCACTCCCTATGGTGGGATACCTTGCTCAGGCTTGATACAGGGGGGAAAGGGCTTGGTCCTGCCTCAACTTGGTATGCCAGACTTTGTTGACTCTCCAAGGGAGGCCTTACCTCCTCTAAGGAGTGGATGGGGGTGGGAAAGGGGTATGTGGTGTGGGAAAGGGGGAGGGAGAGGGAACTGGGGTTGGTATGTAAAATGAAAAAAAAATTAAATAAAAAGAAAGTAATCATCCCAGCAGTGGTGGTGCACACCTTTAATCCCAGCACTCGGGAGGCAGAGGCAGAGACAGGGGGATCTTTGTGAGTTCAAGACCAGCCTGGTCTACAAGAACTAGTTCCAGGACAGCCTCCAAAACCACAGAGAAACCCTGTCTCAAAAAAAAAAAAAAAAAAAACCAAAGAAAGAAAGTAACCCAATGGGTTACTAATGACCAAATCCAGTATTCTTTTTCTCTTTGTTTTAACATTACTTCTTGTTTTGATTTCTTGAAGTTGTCCTTTATCATCTAAGGACATTTCATCTCAATTTCCTCCTGTGTACTTAATTATATTCCTTTATTATATTTTCTACATCTACAGTTAAGGCACCAAGGTTTAATGCAGGTCTCTGCTCTATTTCCATTTGCAGCTCCCCTTTTCACATTCCTTACATCTAACTTCTAAATGTATGTATCTCTTAAGTTTTAGTGGCATTTGAGAGAAGATAGTAACAAATGTCGAATTTTGGGTGGCCTGAATTGGCACAGGTTTATTTATTTATTTATTTATTTATTTATTTATTTATTTATTTATTTATTTTGCCCATGCTACATATCCTTAAGGAACAGGGCTCTGCGCATCAAAACATCCAGGATCATGCCTGACAGGAGATTCTACTTGACATGTGCTTTAATGATGAGAGAGGCAGGACAAGAGAAGCTTAGTGAAATCTGTACTGCCCTTTAAGCTTCTGTCAAGAAGTGACAGAGCCTTTTTCTTTCCTGACACAGAGCAGGCTAAAGCAGTGGTGTGGCAATGCTGCCTTGTACATGGAAGGCTATGGGGACTGGAGTAATTGTGCAAAATCCCAATGATCACCATTGCACTTCCTATTCATTTCTATAACCTTATTCTTTATATAGATGGTCATATATGACCTTATGAGTCTATCCAGTTCTTCATACAGTAATGCCCAAAATTTATAGCTAGAAATCTTTAAGAACTACATGATTGTATGATTTCCTGAACACTAAATTGAAAGAAAACTTAAAAATTATTAATTTTTGTTTATTTGAGAGACGGGAACTCACCATGTAGTTCTAGATAAGCAAACACTTACTATGTAGCCCAGGCTGATCTTAAACTCATGACAATTACTCTGCCTCAGTTTCCATCGATCACTAAGTACACTGATTTTTCACTATACTGTCTCTCCTTTATTGGTGTATATTCATTAAGATAGCATTAATGGGGCTGGAGGAATGGTTCAGGGGTTTAGAGCACTGGATGTTCTCCCAGAAGACCTGGGTTTGATTTCCAGCATCCACATGGCAGCTTATAATGACCTATGAATCTAGTTCTAGAGCATCTGATGTCCTTTTCTGGCCTCATTCCATACCAGGCACACATACAGTGAACAGACATACCAGCAGACAAAATACCCAACACTGTTAAAAATATGGTTAAATTCTATAAAGACCTTTACAGGCAAGTAGGTTATATACTTTGACCATATTTGCCCCTTAACACACTCCCTTTACTCTTCCTCCCCCTTTCCTAGTCTCTTTCCTTCCCTGACTCCGTCTCTCTCTCTCTCTCTCTCTCTCTCTCTCTCTCTCTCTCTCTCTCTCTCTCTCTCTCTCTCTCTCTGTGTGTGTGTGTGTGTGTGTGTGTGTGTGTGTGTGTCTATATACAAATGAGAACATATGTAATACTTGTCTCTCTATTCCTGGCTTACTTCGATATGGTGAAAGGATGACATGTAAGACTACAGCTTCTTTGAATTTCCCTAAATCTAACACTGTCACAGGCTTCCAAGTAGCTCTTATAGAACCTCTTTCAACTGGCACTTTCTATAAGGTTAAGTTTGTTCTCTTAAGACCATAGAGTGTTCATTTTTAACCTGAAAATGTGATGCTGAACTTGTTTCCCCATTTAATTTCTGAGTCTGGGCTTAAATGCCTCTATAATCTGCTTTAATAGGTTTTTCTAAGGCCTGTATCTTGGCACTCATATCAACCAATGTTTTCAGAGAGAAACCAAGAATTATTGAAGTGACAACAAAGATTTTCAAAATGATAATTAACAGTATGTCAATCCCGGTTAAGTTGATTATCCCTTCATTTAATTGTTCCATTTTCAAACCATCCATTATGTAATCATACCGAGACCTTATTCTACCCATTTTAATAGTGTTTCCCATTTTTAGTGGAGAAAAACCTCTCTTTTTTACTTAATCCCCTCCTTTAAAAATTTACAATTGACTTACCAAATCTGCCAGCAAGGTCAGTGAACTGTGAGGCGTAGCAGGTCTGAATCAGAGAACTAGCTTTTGGCCATGATCTGAGAGTGCCAGCCCTAGGAGAGGGACTCTACGAAAAGCCCAAAAGCCTTCAGAGTTTGTGTAGCAGCTGAAGACTGTTTAGAAAGGCTACAATAGGAAAATCCTAAAGTTGCGCAAATATTTGGAGGAAAAAAAGCAAACCGAGCTGGCCAGGTGGGGACTCGGGCAGAAGAGACTCAGGTGGAAGTCCTGCCTGCAGCTCAGCCTTGGGCTTGGGCTTGGGCTTGGGCCAGTGGCCTCAAAGAAGTTTTTCATAAATTTGTGCTTTAACGTTGGGCGCAAATTGCAACACGAAAAATAAAAACCCAGAGACTGATCGTGGGGTTCAAGTTTCAAGCTAAAGACCAGAGAAGCAAAGCAGCCAAGCCAGTAGATCTTACCTCTACCAAGCTGAAATGGCAATCCTGTCTCCACAAATCCTCAGAGGTGAAAGCTTTCAATTCCTGTCTCCTCCTGCCTTTTATTCCTTTCTCCCCCCATCCTGTGCTATATCACTCGTCTCCACCTCCCTAGTGCTGGGATTAAAGGCGTGTCATCCCAGGTGCTGGGATCATCTTTGTGTGAGCTGTTTCTTTTATGACTAGATCAATTTCATGTAGTCAGTGTGGCTTTGAACTACAGAGATCTGTCTACCTCTTAACCCTGAGTCCTGGGATTAAAGGCATGTACCACCACTGCCTGTCTTCTATGGATAACTAGTATGGCTGCTTTGCTGTTTTGATCTCCCGTGGCCTTAATAAATCATAAATAATATATCACCACAGATGTCAGTTCCATCCACTTTCCAGTAAATGGCATATTTTCCTTCTGTATGCCTGAATTAAACATTATAATATATATGAGCCACATCTTCTTTATTCTTTCATCAGTTGCTGAACAGCTAGGCTGATTCAAGGAATTGGCTATTCTGAATAGCTTATAATTTCTCTTTAATATGGATTCAAGTTTTCATCTTATTAACGCCCCCATTGTCAAAGTCTTCTGCTTGTCTTTTCCAAAAACTCTTTTTCTGCCCTGTTCCTCTCTATGTTAGACATTTCTGCCAGAGTAATTTTGTGTTTTGATTATATCTCACCCATACTTCAAAACCTGATTTCATTTTCAACTTCCTATGGAGCTAAGCCCTTCCTCTCCTTGAGTAAATGAAATTGAACAGGCAGATATTGAGCACCTGTAATGTATGTGACAGTGCTGACGGCTACGTTTTAAAGCATTCTGTGCATATTTCTAGTAAAGCACTCTTTGTTAAATTGCCACTGTTAGTTTAGAGATGTGTTTGGCTGCCAGGTTAAAGTGGAGACTGTGATTTCCTTTTATGTGTATCCAGTGCTTAGTATAATATTAAGTACAAAAAATGGTGCTCAGTAAATCTAGAAAAACTAATATGTAGATCTCTTTAAAGGAAATAGATAGAGGAAAGACATCATACCTGCCCTGAAAGAGGAATCCATGCAGTAGGTAGGAAAGATGAATTCTGAAGATATATAAGTCAAAACATGGATGCAATGGATGCATTTTGATCAGAGGCTCTTTTTTTCTTTTACAACTTAGTTCTTCATAATTATAACTATTCTATGTGTGGTTCCAAATTTCCTGTATTGTTTGCAAGAAGTTTTTAATGTTTCAGAGTTCCAGGATTTGATGCCCAGATTCATGTTTCTGCTAGCTGTTTTCTTATAGTAGGCTGAAGAATAAATAATAAAAAACACAAAGGAAAAGGAAGGTAGTCAACCAAATTTTCTGAATCCTGCATTGATATGGATAATGAAAGATGAGATCACTTTTTAGAAACCAAAGTGGATGCTGGGACTTCACTGGAACTCCTCCCAGTTATCCTGCTGTGGCTCTGTGTTTTGGAGATCCCACAGTTTTTGATCTGCAGTACTGGTCCCTTCACATGCTACAGAAGATGACAGAAGGGTTGGACACTGGAGTGGGCCAACACACAACCCTGGTTCTGGACCTGGGTATTTTGCAGGCCTCGAACCAGATCAATGACTCTTTGCACTGAACACTTGCAAGTAAAGATATACGGTGTGGTGTGACCTACTGTGACATACTGTGTCACACCACAGCTTCCATAATGAGATTTTTTCCCTTTTTTCTCTTTTCTCTTGTATTTTATCTGGGGGAGGGCCTGCGAGGGCAGACACACAGGGACAGGCAATGAATGGGATCGAGATGCATGATGTGAAAGACACAAAGAATAAATAAAAAGAAAGTTTAAAGAAAGAAACCAAAGTGGAATATCGGAGGTTAGAATTACCCTACATGTTTGAATTATGAAAATCAACAGGACATGTAAAGGTATGGGTTTTGCGGACAGACCTTGGTCTGAGTCTTGCTACTTCCATGTAAACTTGGTCCGGCCACTTATCCTCTCTAATAAAGTTCTGCCATTTTAAAAACAATTTCTAACTCAGACTGATGTTATGAATACTAAATGAAATTACACATAAAAACTATTTTTGGTATATATTAAACAGATTTGTTTTTAGCCTACTGTTGTTACCTATTGCTTAGGAAACAAAGGTTTTAACTGGAAGTTAGAGAATAAGACCTTTAGGTTATTACAGGCCTATGATTCTGGCTTTATAATTCTTTGGCTAGGAGAAAAATAAACTTTACTCATGAAGGCCTATGATGAGCTGATAACCCCAAAGCCCAGACACACTGCATAATATTCCAACAGCAATAACTCCGCTAGCAGTTCCCAGGCAGAAGGTGGGAGAAAGTCCAATATCCGGGCTATGTTAGTATCTGCAACTTCCTGTGCTTGGCCAGTGAAATCTGACCAGATAAGACCAGTCAATAAGAAGCTCTCCTGTTATCTCTAAATATGAACATATTGATGTTAAATACCCAAAATGATAAGGTTGATTTGAATAGTCACCTAGGATTATAAGAAATCTGGGGAAAAGTCTTCATAATTATGGCACAAGCTGAAAGGTTTCTTTCTATAAAGACTGATACCTTGCTTGTTATGTGAGGATAGATGCTTCAGCTTTTAGGATTTGGAACCAAGTCATCTCCATGTGGTACCCAAAAGGAAATCAAGGCTCAATTCCTGGTCCTGAAGTCACACAATGTTCTCATCAAGGCTTTTATTTAAAGGTCACAAGTGTTTCCAACAGTAGTCAGACACTTGAATAAGAAAGCAAGCATGGCAAAGAAAACATTTAATATCCATACATTCAATTTACAAGGGGTTCTTGTGCTTTAGAAACCTGAGGGACCAAGTATCTGGGACATAACTTATTGTTTCCCTTGCCTATTCTACAATGACTACAGATACTATGCAGCTAAACATTTTGATAGCTAGATTCTTCAAGTGAGTCATCCTGCTTTCTTCCCTTGAAGCAATTTCCTAAGTGTGATCATATGCCTCCTTTCCTCAAAATGTCATAGAGAAGTGAATTGTATGGTTTCTACTATAAAATGTCAGGAGCTCACTTATGAATCCCACTCCTTTTGTGAGAAGCCCAGGCTATAAACATGATAAACACTTAAGAAAGAAGCGGCATGGCATCAGTATTTGGCTGTGAGCACATTGTTGTCAGGAAAATCTCAGTTAAAATCCTCCCTTTGCAATGTCCTAATTGTGTGTGAACTCTAACAGAAATTAGGGATCTCAGCTTCTCACCTGGAAAATAAATGTGATTATAGTAATCCTTACATAAGAGAGTGACTTGCAGGATAAACTAAAACAATACACGGTGATTCCTGACTCAAGTGTTCACTAAATGGAACTGGCTGTAAATACAACTGCACTCATTTCTTTCATGATTCACTGAGAGAATGCAACTGGAATGGTAACTGTGTTTATAAACACTTTATTAAGTTTGAGGAATTTAGAACTGTATTTCATCAATCATTTATCTATGACATATCTTATGTCTAGAGCTCTCTCTCTCTCTCTCTCTCTCTCTCTCTCTCTCTCTCTCTCTCTCTCTCTCTCTGTGTGTGTGTGTGTGTGTGTGTGTGTGTGCGCGCGTGCGTGCACACAAGATACGGGCTTCTGTGAGACCGCAGCTTCCCTTAGGATGCCATAAACTTCTTGGGTCCAGCTGTATTGGGAGACACATGTACAGTAGCCATTTGAAATTGCAAGTCTTTAATCATTAAAGTACAGCAGGGTATGAAGTACCCTTAGTGGTATAAAGTGACAGGATAAGCCTTGAGAAATGACATACTTTTACTTTTCCAGCCATAGGTTGACAATTCCCTATTTCATTTTTCCTCATATATCGTTAACCCATTGAGAAAATGGAAATGAATGTCTAATTCTTCCCACTGGAAAAAAACAGCCTGGATACATTGGAGAGCAAATCTAAAGCATTCTTTACAGAAGTTCCATGGTACATGAAAACATAGCTGAACTTCTCTACCTGAAGAAGACAGAAAATTAGAAGAAAGGATGAATTGGACTTGAAGTGCTAAGAATAAGGAACTACTTTCACTTTATGAATGTCAGTTACCTGGTTTTCGACGTGCTTCTTGAATCAATGGGACTCTAGGTTTCAACATATCTGCCCATCCTTGAAATACAATTTGGGCATTGAAGTTTGCCTTTATGAAACAGTTTCCTTCCAAGACTGAAGTGAAATTTACATAGAGTGAAATATAAGATATAAAACAAATTTTAAAATGTATATGCATTTGTAACCACATGTCACTAAAATATGAAACCTGTCTATAGGACTCAATCCTTTGGATTGTGTTACACTCTCCACCTACAAAAACAGCCCCTGCTCTGTTTTCTCTCTCTCCCCCAGAATGATTTTGACAGTCTTTGAACTTCACGTGCATGGAGACACAACCATGCATATTTCCTTATGTAGCTTTTTCACATAACAGTATTGAGACTTATTGATGGTACTGCATGTGTTAGTTTTTTAAATTTGTTGTGGATAGTTTGACTATGGAAATTAATAACTGTAATAAACCATGGAAATTGACATGAAGACAAAAATCACACAATTACCTCAACAGATGCAGAAAAAGATTTCATAAAATCTAACGTGACTTCATGATTTAAAAAAATCTAGATAATGGAGGATTAGAGGGAATACACCTCAACATAATAAAAGCTATTTATGAGAAACACACAGCCAGCATCATCCAAAATAGAGAAAAACTTGAAGCAATCCCACTGAAGAATTCATGACTGGGACTGGCTATCTACCTTCTTCGTTCCTTTTCAGTAGTGTGCTCAAAATACTAAGTAGCACAATAAGGCAAGAGAAAGAGATTAAAGGGATACAAATAAAGAAAGAATGCATCAAACTACCCCTATTTGTAGATGATATGCTATTATATGTAAGGAACTCCAAAAATGATAGCCGAAAACTTCTAGAAGTGGCAGCACAAATCAATATATTTTTTCTATACAACAACAACAAACATACAGAGAAAGAGGTTATGGATATACTCTCATTCACAATAAACTCAAAGAAAATAAAATATCTAGAAATAAACCTAACAAGGAAGGTAAATGACCTCTACAGTGGAAAATTGAAGAAAGAAATAGGAAAGTGACTAGAAAATGGAAAGAAATCCATGGCCATGGATTTGTAGAACTAATAGTGTGAAGATGACCATAACTAAATGCTATTTACAGAATCAAAGCAATCTCAACGAAAATTCCATTCTTATTCTTCGCAGACAAAGAAAAGAATATACAAAAATAAGTATGTAACAACAACAACAATAAAACAGAGTCAGCCCAAACAATTCCTCGCTAAAAGAACAATGTTGGAGGGGCTATGATTCCAGATACTAAGATGTAATACAGCACCATAGTAATGAAAAAATATGGTATTGGAACAAAAACAGGAATGTGGAACAAAGGAACAGAAATAAAACTCCAAACATGAGTACACGTAACTTCAGCTACTTAATACTTGGTAAACATGCTGAAAACATAAGCTGGAGAAAAGAAAGAATCTTCAACAAATGATGCTGAGAAAACTGGATGTTCAAAGGCAGAAGAATGACATTAGATCCATATGTGTCCCTTTACACAAAGACCAACTCCAAATGGGTCAGAGAGAAATGTGAAATGTGAAACACTGCTAGAAGAAAATATAGGAATACCTTATAAGATATAGGTGTAGGGAAGGACTTTCTAAATAGGACTCCATCTGCCCAAGAATTATTCACAAGTGGGACATCGAGAGACTAAAAAGCTTCTGCATAGCTAACGAAACAATTTGGTGAAGTGGAAGAAGACAGATGGGAGAGAATCTTGCATGTGACAGAGGGTTTCTACTCAGAACTCAAAAAATGAAGAATCAAGAAAAGAACATACAACACACACACACACACACACACACACACACAGACACACACACACACTCACACACACACTCACACAGACACACACACACACACAGACACACACACACACACACACACACACACACACACACACACACAACACACACACACACACAGACACACACACACACACAACACACACACACACACACACACACATACACACAACACACACACACACACACACACACACACACACACACACACACACACACACAGACACACACACACACACACACACACACACACACACACACACACACACACACACACAGGAACAAAAATTTCTATTGCAGTTCCAGCAGGTTGTTACGTATGGTTCACAAGCTACAGTTGCTATTTTAAAAACCAAGGAACCAAGGGGTTTGGGGAATATTTTAGTGATAAAGGTCTTGTCTAACATGTGTTAGACTTTGGGTTCAGACCACAGCACCAGGAGAAAAAAATAGATGTTTCAGCTGAGTGAATTGCTGCATAGATATCTGTAATCCTAGTACTTGGACTTTAGAGACAGTGACATCGTGAGTTCAGTACCCATATCAGCTACATAGAAAGTTAAAGGTCAATGTGTGCTGCATGATACCTGGCTAAAACCTCCACTACCACAACCTCAATCACTATTACCACCTCCATTGCTACCACCACCCCACTATCGCCACTCCAAACCAAGAGAATATTTCAATAATATCATATCATATAAAGAATCTGAAATTCTATGTAGTCCTTTATACAATGAATTTCCCTATTCCTGTTTTATATTACTATTAGCATCAGCATCAGCATCATTATTACATGTTATTAATTCCATACGGCAATGTTACATCTCTTACTTTAATGACAATATCAGTTAAATATATCTAAGAAGGCTTGATGTTTATAACATCCAATACTTTTCATTCCATTCAGATAATGTTTCTATCTGTTCATTTTCACTCAACTCGGGGAACTTTCATATTTCCCCTAAGGAAGTTCTGATGGGAAAGATGTTACTCCAATTTTAGTGTGTTTTTGGCTTTAAGAAAATTTTTCTTTGGAGGAGAAGGTTAGGTTGATGGTTTGTTTCATTGTTTCAGAACTTTAATGATATTGTTCTGTCTACTTTGTGGACTGTACTCTTTAAAAAGAGATGCTTTTTTAATTTTTAAGGTTATAATATAACCCCACCATTTCTTCCTTTCATTTTCTCCTTCTTATGCCTCCCATGTATCTCCTTTTCTGTTTTCAACTCCATAAGCTCTTTTTCTTTAATTGTTGTTACAAGTATATTAGTACCAGTAGATATCATGCAAGCTTCCAAAGTCAGGAAGTACTTGCCAGTTGTTCACAGCTATGATTCCTATCAACCACAACAGTAGCCAGCATGACAAAATAATCTTTATGGTGCAATGTTGGCATGCATATATTGGTGGTAACCAGCAGCTCTCTAATTGGAGTTGTCATGTTTAACAGGAGGGAAATCATTCCTGATGGTGGAAACTTAGCCAACTACCAAGGGCTAGTGATGTCATGGACCTTGGAAGAGAACTGTCACCTGCCACTTTATTAAACCATCATAATTCCTAGCTATGGTCTCAACATTTATACTTATAACCATGGATAAGTGTACTCTTTATTTTTTAATGAGAATTTGACCATTAGTCTATTTTTCAAAAGTATGTAACATCATTTTTCTCTTGCACATGAGATTTTCTGCTCATCCTTGGATAAGAACGATTTGACAATTTTTTTTCTACATGGTCTTTTTCATGCTTAGTCTACTTCATGATTTTAGACATCTGGGATTTAAAAATTTATGCCTGATTATGTTTGAGAGAATTTCAGCCATTTTATCCCCATATATTTTCTCTGTGCCATTTTCTATCTTTAATTATTTTTGTCTGCAATTACACTTATGTTAAACATTGAACATTCTCTAGCAGATCACTGAGGAGGCTTTATTTATTTTCCTTATCTGTGATCTTTTTCTCTGAGTTCTTTCACATTGATCCATCTTCCTTTCTCATCTCCATTCTGCTTTTAAAATTGGACTTTAAGATGAATTCAATTTCAAATATTGCATTTTCAGCAATTGCATTTGGCATTTTTGCTTCCATTCTTTCTCACAATACTTTCTTTTTTATTTGTTTGATGCTCTTCTTCATGTAGAATAGCTAGAAAGGGTATTCAAAAAGTATCTGACAACCCTGTCCCTTATATCACCTTGAGTTGGTGCTTAGTTGCTGATGGGGAATGTACTATGTATGTTTACTTTTTTGATTGTTAAATACAATACTGTTTGGCCAATGAGACAGCAAGTAGAGGGGACTAGGAGTCAAAGAGGATTCTGGGAAATGTAGTAGAGAAGTGATGATCCAGACAGGAAATGACATAACAAGGAGACTCATATTTAAGCAAGGAGAAAGAGGAAGTGTCCCCCTTTTCCCCTCTACTCTTCCTCCAGCAGCACGATGTGAGCCACCAGAAAGAGAGGGTGCCAGTGGAAGGCATCCTCTATAAGATAAGTCTTATAAAATATATAGATTTATGATAATTGAGACTGAGCTAACAGATGAGGAATCCTAGTCATTGGCCAAGCAGCTTTGAACCTAATACAAGTTTCTATGTATTCATTTGGGCCTAACTCAGGCGGGTGGCAAAGATCACACGTGGCGGTGGGGCTCAGGCGGCTTTGGCAGAAAGATTTATTGTTCCAATGCTTTTGTGCTGCATTGAAAATAAATGAAGTCTCCTGTTTCTTAATATGTTGGGAGATTATTTGGGTAACATCACACACATTGCAAATGCTGAACCATGGAGGTTGTAAACTTACTTTTCACTCATGAATGCTTCTTTTTGTTTTTAGCTGATAATTGGCTTCCTTGGACTCAAACTACAGATGATAAGTTTAGGATGCACTTTGACATCTTATCTTATATCTGAGCTTCTTTGAACCTTTGTTTGTGGATCAGCATCAGCCATGCTATGTGCTCAGATACAATTTAGGGAATCATTCCCTTTGTATTGCCATTCTGGCATATGCCATCTTCCCAGTAGGGTGGTTCTGCTAGATTCAGTTTTCCACATTCTCAGAAGAGAAACAGTACCCCCATCATGCTGTTTATGCATGGCCTTGAGAAAAATCATGTGAAAATGGGAATGCATGCTGTAAAAGCCTTTCCTCTGAGTGTGCCTCTTCTGCAGATTATGCCTTTGTTTCTTCCCTAGTGTCTCCACACAGCAACATTTAAGAATTATGCCTGGAAGCCGGGTGGTGGTGGCGCACACTTTTAATCCCAGCACTCGGGAGGCAGAAGCAGGAGGATCTCTGTGAGTTCGAGGCCAGCCTGGTCTACAAGAGAGAGTTCCAGGATAGGCTCCAAAGCTACACAGAAATACCCTGTCTTGAAAAACCAAAGAAAATTATTTCTGGAAATTTTTCTGCAGTATTATTCTAATAAGATTTTAGTCAGCTGTTCCAAAAATCAGTAATTATCTATCTTTAGTTTTTCATGACTTGGAAAAATAGAGTAATCTTAATAATTTGATTAATATATTCAAAGGAAAATTTTACTTTTATTCATTTTCTGTTTCATATTTCATTTGTGACTGTATCACTTATATTAATTTCTCACTTCTACATACTCTGTATTTAGTCTACTTATGTTTCCCAGATCTTTGTAAATGAAGTGTAGACAATTAATTTTACATTAGTCTTTTTTTAAAACTATGTTATACATATCCCTTTGGAAAGTGCTTCAGCTTTATCCCTTAAACATTTGTTTTGTCTGTGGATTTTCTTTAAGTCTGGGCTCTAATGTTCCCTGAAATACTCCTTTATCTGTGTATAATTTAGCATGTGTTCTTCAGTTTCTGAATATGAAGGGACATTTGAGGATGTCTACTGTGCTTGATTTCTAATTTATTTCCTTTATGACCAGAAAAATACATTAGTAAGACTTTTAACACTTGATATTTATCAAGATACTTTATACACCACTAGTATCTTATAATTTTGAATTCAGTCAATGTGATTGACAGTCATATAAAGATCCTCTTAATATTTTCACATATAATATAACTTGTAATGCTCTATCTCTGATTTTATTAACCACTTTCTTATCATCTCAAAGTAGTGAAGTATTATTTTAAATATACATTTTAGTCTTATTGTTTCTGTTACATTTTTTGTAATTGTTTGGATGTCTATTCTTATTCATATTGATCTGCATATTTCAACTATCATTTTAAGTCCTTTACCACATCAATAAAAGCCTTTAAACATCATTGAATAATTCTACTTCTGCATCATTATAGTCCTGATTTCTACTTGTTTTTTCTTATGTCTTCTTGACCTATGCTTCTATTCATTCCTGTCTTATAACATTTTATTTAATGTTGAGGAAACCCCTGTTGATATTTTATAGAGATTACTGTTTTCCATATTTTCTTAAGAGTATTTTGATTTTCATTCTAGGTGACTTTTAAATTTCATTCTGATTACATTGAGCGTTTGGTGCCTAGATTTTATTATTTATTATATGGGCATGACACAGTTTTAATCATGATTTGAACCTTTAATGTTTAGATATACTCCTTATTCCTAAATTTCAGTAGAAAGTATAAAATAGTTACCTATGTCATCCTAATTGGTAGAATTTTTGGCCACAATCTTGTGATGATTCACCACCAAAATTTCTTCCAATTTTCAGCCTTATTATATCTTCTTCTTTCTCTTCTCCCTATTTTTCTTCCTCCTCCACCTCCATTTCCTTCTCCTCCTTTTCTTCTTTTACAAGATAAAACACCTATGTCTACGAGTACCTGCACAACCTGCCTCTTCTGCTTTCCTGAGCTCATCCACAGCTCACCTCCCATTTTGCCAACATGTTTCTAGTTTACTGGCCTTCCTAGTGTTTTATCATGTATTTTGCATTCTCTTTCTCTTAAGGCCTTTTCCTGAAATATGATATTCCTGCATATTTACACCATTTCAGTCATTGCTACCCAGATTTCAAGCTTTCATTTGGATCTTTCCTGATTACTGTATTTAAAATTTGTGCCCATGTCTTGTCATTGCTTACACTTATTTTTTACTTTCATATTTGTGTCCTAAATTTATATAATTTCCTCCTTCCTTCTCCTTCCCCTAACTCCTCCCATGCCCCCCCAGAATTCATGATCTGGATTTCTTTAATATATATATTATATATATATATATATATATATATATATATGCATATATATATGTAATAGATAAATGAATAAATATATAAATACAACATGCTAAGTCCATGTTGCCCAGATGTGTATATATCTTACTACTGACCACTTATAATTGGATCTTCTATCACAGAGTTTGTCCCTTTCTCACCAGCCATGAATTGTCTGTAGCTCTTTATCTAGGGATGAAGCCTTGTGAGATTTCCCCCATCTATATTATTGCCACTATTTCTTGAAGTTTTACTCAGTTTTATGCTTTATCTCCATCCTGAGTTTCATGAGTGCAAAGACAATTTTATTTATGTATCCCCAAAGCAGTGCATATGTATAGTGAATTCTCCCACCTTCTCTTTCTCTGGATATGTGTCTACAAGCACAAGCACATAAGTTAATGTTTATGCTTACTGGATATGGTTGAAGGAATGAGCAAACTGATGATGTACTTTGTCTTTGTCATCTTCCTTAAAGATACCCAGTTCTTCTTTAGTGCCTCTCTAATTCCCCCTTTATTCTACTATACTCTTTCTATCACACTTCAATCTGTTTATTAGCATGTAACATGACTCACTCAAACTCAAATTAACTAATCTTCTTTTGAGAACTCTAATGAAACAATCCCACCCAAAATACTCATCCATTACTCTTTGTTCAAGTTCTTATTTCCTCCAAGAGTATTTTAAATGTTCTTTCATTCAATTGTTTTATTTTATATGTCATAATCTGCATAATATCTATATTTATACTAAAATGCTTTCTTGACGTCCTACTCCATGGATAATTTATTAAGACATTTTTGTTGCTGATCTGTTCACAATAGTTAGTTAATCTGTTCACTGTCCTTCAACTGATGAGTGGATAATGAATCCACATTATGGAATACTATTCAGAAGTAAAGAAAAATGAAATCATGAATGGTGCAGGTAATTAAAACAAAAGGAAAGCCATGTTTGGTAATGGAAACCTAGCAAACTACCCAGTCCTAGTGAGGTCATGCATCTTGGAGGAGAACCTATAATCACTACTCTACTAAACCAGCATAATCCCAATTTCCTAAATACTTTTTCTTATACCAACAGATATATATAGTCCTTATCCTTCAACAAAGAAACTTCTCTTTGAATTAGTTGGGATCCATTACATAGAGCCACAACCAATCAAAATTCAGAGTTGTGAAACCAGTCTCAACTAATATGCCTTTCAACACAACTCCTGTACCCAAAGGTCAGTAATCATTGTGAAAGTGGGGGTGGAAAGATTGTACAGGCCAGAGAAACAGGAATTTACTGTGAGATTGTGTCTCCTAGAAATGGCAGAAGCTACAACCCTGACCTCTCACCAACATGACTGCCTAAACATTAGCTTGACAATGACAACAAAATAGACATGATAATGTGAGCAGGAGAAAGCCAAACAGACATCAACCCTAGACAAAGAACTACAGGCAACTAAGAAATGCGGTGAACAGGAGATAGTCATTTCTGGGGAAGAGCACACCAACTGGTCCTTGCTGAAAACATACACAAATACTAGCAACATTATACAGATTGCCATGAATTTGAAAGAGAGCAAGAAGAGGTGTATGGGAGTGTTTAAAGGGAGGAAAAGGAAGAGGGAAATGATATAATTATGTTATAATCGCAAAAAATAAATACAAATATTTGTGGTCATGGGTTCCACATGCATTTTCTTCATTTAGTTGTTTCCAGTACACTGTATGAAGCATCTGTGTTGTTGATTTTAATAGGTCAGGTCAACCTCCGAAATGTTGCCCTGTGATTATGGCCCACCCTGTTAGAAGATGTGTGCAGAAAGGTAATGTTGCCTGTTATCAGTGGCAACTCATAAAGTGTTGTTTGACACAGACAAGACATTTAAACAAGTTTCCCCAGCAAGAGGGAGTTTACATCGAATTCCTGTTGAGTACATGGCAAACAAATTCACTTAGTAATACAGGACAAAATTGAAAACATTGAATATAAAGGTCACTATCTCAATATCTCTATCTGATAAGGTGTTTTTAAATCATCTCTTACACATTCTGTTCATCGAGAGCCTTGATTTTGTGTCAAAAACCTTCCGGCAGCTTTTGCTCTGCTTCCAGATGTAGCATATTTCTCACTCTCCAGAGAACCCTGCTTAATCTCTCCCAGCAGTAATCAAAAGGGAAGACATTAGTTTACTTGTCTAATTTTCTCTCACAGCTAAAAAGGTCCCTGCGTCTCCCCAATAAATTTCTCTCTGTCAGCAAAAGGCACATCTCATTGCTTGTTCTTCTGAACCTCCTCTTAGTCCCTAATGAAAATGATCAAACTCCAATAAGTATAAGTCTGGCAGTTTTATTCCTTTCCCCACATTTCATTTGAGGAATCACGTTTGTCCCAACTCCACCTGTGGTGTTTGAATTTGCTGCTTGCTGTGTCTTGTTAGTTATTTAATAGTACATCTCCTGTACCTTCAGAAGTACTTTTAGTTAAATGAAAAGTATTAGAAAACATCATAAATTAAATTCATGCAAGAATCTGTTCACTTTGTAAATTGAAAATACTAGAGAAAACTTGCACAATGGTACAGAAACTCTTTTAGCAAAAATTCTTATCAGTGTTCCCATGGGTTTCTATGATCCATGTACATTTACAAGCATCTCCAGTTAGTTTATTTTGATCAACAAATATTTATTATGGATCAAAAAAGTATTTAGTCCAGGAATTCTTAGTGTAGTGAAAGAGAAGGGCACACATTGGGTGTCTGTCTGCCAGGAAGTGTCTCAAAGTAATGATGTATTCAATCAAAGTTGAAAAAAATGGAGCCTTTTGTCAGCCATTTCTTATTAAATATAGCATTATTTTGTTTGTTGTCTAAAATTGGGGTGGTTCATTTTCAATTTTACTTAACTTCAATCACCTTGAAGGACCTGTAACAGCTCATTGTCATTTGGATTTAACTTAAAATATGTTGAGTTTTAGCCTGGTCTACAAGAGCTAGTGACAAGACAGCCTCCAAAGCCACAGAGAAACCCTGTCTCGAAAAACCAAAAAAAAAAAAAAAAAAAAAATACGTTGAGTTTTCAAATACAAATAACTAATTTAGATCTGAAAAGCTGTGAGCATCACCCAAATTAGAATAGATTTTTTTTTCCAAATGAGTTGAGTCAATGGTAATTTTATGGTCATTTGTATTTTTTCTTTTTTAAATTCAAAATAGAAACAAACTTGTTTTATATGACAATCACAGTTTCCTCTCCCTCCCATCTCCCCTGCCCACCACTGACCCCCTATCCTATTACTTTTCTGCTCCCCAGGGAGGGTGAAGCCTTCCACAGAGGATCTTCCAAGTCTGTCATATCATTTGGAGCAGGACTTAGGACCTCCCCCATTTGTCTAGGCTGAGAAAGTATCCCTCTATTTAAAGTAGGCTCCCAAAGTGAATTCTTTTGTTAGGGATAAATCGTGATTCACTACCAGAGGTCCCATAGTTTGCCCAGGCCTCCTAACTGACACCCATCTTCAAGGAGTCATGATTGGTCCTATGCTGGTTTCCCAGCTATCAATCTGGAGTCCATGAGCTCCCCATTGTTCAGGTCAGCTGTATCTGTGGTTTCACCAGCCTGGTCTTGACCCCTTTGCTCATCACTATTCCCTCTCTGCAACTGGATTCTAGGAGTTCAGCTCATTATTTAGCTGTGGGTGTCTGCTTCTGCTTCCATCACCTACTGGATGAAGGCTGTAGGATGCCACATAAGATAGTCATCAATCTCATTATCAGAGAACGGCATTTAAGGTAGCCTCTCCACTATTTCTTAGATTGCTGGTTGGAGTCATCCTTGTAGACCTCTGGACATTTCCCTAATGCCAGATTTCTGTTTAAACACATAATGGCTCTCTCCACTATGGTATCTGTTTTCTTTCTCTCTTTTATTCTTGACACAACACAATCTTCCTGCTCCCTCATGTCCTCCTCTCCTCTTCACCCTTCTCATTCTCCTAATTCCCTCTCCCCTCTCCCCATGCTACCGATTTGCTCAGGAGATCTTGTCTATTTCCCCTTCTCCAGGGAGCATGTATATCTCTCTTAGGATCCTCCTTATGTCCTAGCTCCTCTGGTAGTGTGCATTGTATACTGGTAATCCTTTGCTCTAGGTCTAAAATCCATGTAAGAGTGAGTACAAACCATGTTTGTCTTTTTGTGACTGGGTTACCTCCCTCAGGATGGTTTCTTCTAGTTCCATCCATTTGCCTGAAAATTTCAAGATTCCATTTTTTTCCCCACTGAGTAGTACTCCATTGTGTAAATGTACCGCATTTTCTCTATCCATTCTTCAGTTGAGGGTCATCTAGGTTGATTCCAGGTTCTGGCTATTACAAATAATGCTGATATGAACATCATTGAACAAATGTCCTTGTTGTATGAGTGTAGTTCCTTTGGGTATATGCCTAAGAGTGGAATTGCTGGATCTTGTGGAATACTGATTCACATTTTCCTGAGCAAACTCCATACTGATTTCCAAAGTGATTGTACAAGTTTTCACTCCCACCAGCAGTGGAGAAGTGTTCCCCTTTCTCCACATCCTCCCCAGCATAAACTATCATTGGTGTTTTTGATTTTGGCCATTCTCACAGGAGTAAGATTGTATCTCAGAGTTGTTTTGATTTGCATTTCCCTGATGGCTAAGGATGTTGAACACTTTCTTATGTGTCTTTCAGCCATTTTAGATTCCCCTATTGAGAATCCTATATTTAGTGCTGTACCCCACTTTTTAATTGAATGATTTGGTATGTTGGTGACTAGCTTCTTGACATCTTTGTAAATTTTGGAATTCACCCCTCTGTCATATGTGGGGTTGGTGAATATCTTTTCCTATTCTGTGGGCTGCTGTTTTATCTTGTTGACTGGGTCCTCTCTCTTAGGGGCTTCTTAGTTCCAGGAGGTCCAATTTATTGTCAATCTCAGTGTCTGTCCTACTGGTGTTATGTTCAGGAAGAAGTCTCTTGTACCAATTTATTCAAGGGTGTCTCCCAGTTTCTCTTCTAAGAGATTCAGTGTGGCTGGATTTATGTTGAGGTTTTTTGATCCATTTGGACTTAAGTTTTGTGCGTGGCAATAGGTATGGGTCTATCTGCAGTCTTCTACATGCCAGCGTCCAGTTATGCCAGCACCATTTGTTGAAGATGTTTTCTTTTTTCCATTGCATAATTTTAGCTTCATTTTCAAAAATCAGGTGTACATAGATGTGTAGGTTAATAGCATTGTTTTCAATTCCATTCCATTGGTCAGCTGTCAATTTTTGTGCCAATACCAAGCTGGTTCCAGGACAATGGCTCTATAATAGAGCTTGAAGTCAGGAATGGTGATGCTTCCAGAAGTTCCTCTATTGTACAGGGTTGTTTTGGCTATCATGGGTCTTTTGTTTTTCCATATAAAGCTGAGTACTGTTTCTTCAAGGTCTGTGAAAAATTTTGCTGGGATTTTGATGGTAACTGCATTGATTCTGTAAATTTCTTTTGGCAAGATTGTCATTTCTAATATGTTGGTCCTACCTATCCAAAAACATGGGAGATCTTTCCATTTTCTGGTATCTTCTTTAATTTCTTTCTTTAAAGACTCAAAGTTCTTGTTATGCAGGTCTTTACTTCATTGGTTAGCATTATTCCAAAATATTTTATGTTGTTTGTGGCTATTGTAAAGGGTGATGTTTCTCTGATTTCTTTCTCAGCCCATTTATTGTCTGTATAATATAGGGCTACTCATATTTTTTTAGTTAATCTTAGATCCTGCTGCTTTGCTAAACGTGTTTATCAGCTGTAGGAATTCCCTGGTAGAGTTTTCTGGGCCATTCATGTAAACAATCATTTCTGCAAATAGTTAAAGTTTGTCTGCTTCTTTTCCAATTTGTATGCACTGCATTTCCTTATTGCTCTAGCTAGAACTTCAAGTAAAATATTGAAGAGATATGGAGAGAGTGGACAGCTTGTCTTGTTCCTGATTTTAGAGGAATCATATTTAGTTTTTCTCCATTTACTTTGATGTTGGCTGTTGGTTTGCTGTATATTCCTTTTATCATGCTTAGATATGTTCCTGTTATTCCTGTTCTCTCCGAGATCTTTATCATGAAGGGATGTTTGATTTTGTCAAAAGCTTTTTCAGCTTCTAATGAGATGATCATGTGGTTTTTCTTTTTCAGTTTTTTATATGGTGGAATACATTGATGAATTTTCATATGTTGTACCATCCCTACATCCCTGGGATGAAGCCTACTTGACCATAGTGGATGATTTTTCTGACGTGTTCTTGGATTAGATTTGCCATTATTTCATTGAGTTTTTGCATCAATGTTTATGAGGGATATTGATCTGTAATTCTCTTTCTTAGTTGTGTCTTTGTGTGGTTTAGGTACCAAGGTTATTGAAGCCACATAAAAAAGAGTTTGGCAATGACTCTTCTGCTTCTATTGTGTGGAATAATTTGAGGAGAACTGGTATTAACTGGTTTTTGAATTTCTGGTAGATTTCTGCACAGAAACCATCTTGTCCTGGGCTTTTTTGATGACTGCTTCTATTTCATTAGGGGTTATAGGTCTATTTAAATTGCTTATCTGTTCTTTATTTAATTTTAGTAAATGAAA
The DNA here is from genome assembly GCF_003668045.3 of Cricetulus griseus. Lineage (NCBI taxonomy): Eukaryota > Metazoa > Chordata > Mammalia > Rodentia > Cricetidae > Cricetulus > Cricetulus griseus. The sequence continues at coordinate 19,695,862 of NC_048604.1, read as the reverse complement.
TGTATCCAGAAAATTGCGCATTTCCTTTAGATTTTCGAATTTTGTGGAGTACAGATTTTCAAAGTATGACCTGGTGATTTTCTGGATTTCCCAGTGTCCCTTGTTATGTCCCCTTTTCATTTCTGATTTTGTTATTTGCATATTCCCTCTTTGTCTTTTGTTTAGTTTGAATGAAGGTTTGTCTATCTTGTTGATTTTCTCCAAGATCCAACTCTTTGCTACTTTGATTCTTTGTATTGTTTTCCTAGTTCCTACTTTATTGATTTCAGCCCTCAATGTGATTATTTCCTGTCATCCACTCCTGGAGGAGTTTGATTCTTTTTGTTCTAGAGCTTTCAGTTGTGCTGTTAATTCTCTGTTATGACTATTCTCCAATTTCTTCATGTGTGCACTTAATGCTATGAACTTTCCTCTGAGCACTGCTTTCAAACTGTCCCATAAGTTTGGGCATGTTGTGCACTCATTCACATTGGATTATAGGAAGTCTTTAATTTCTTTTTTTATTTCTTCCTTGACCCAGGAATGGTGCAATTGCTACATCCAATTGTTTCTTGTGTCTATTTGATTGGAAAAAATTTCCCCAAACCTTAACTCTGAGGTAACATATGTCTTTGAAGTTGAGTTATGTTTCTTGTATGCAGCAGAAGGATGGATTCTGTCTTTGTATCCTATTAGCCTGTGTCTTTTTATAGCCGTGTTGAGACCATTAATATTGAGGGATATTAATGACGACTGATTGTTAATTCTTGTTGGTTTTGAATTCGGTGGTGGTGGTGGTATTGTCTGTAGATTTTCTCCCTTTTTTTCTTTTGGCTGTTGGCAAACTGGGATTATCCATTGCCTGTGTTTTTGTGGATGTTATTAACTTTCTTGGATTGGAGTTTTCCTTCCAGAACTTTCTGTAGGGCCGGATTAGTGGATATGTATTGTTTAAATCTGGTTTGGTCATGGAATATTTTGTTTTCTCCATCTATTGTTATTGGAAGCTTTGCTGGGTATAGTAATCTGGACTGGCATCCGTGGTCTCTTAGTGCTGGTAGAATGTATATCCAGTACCTTCTCACTTTCAGAATTTTCATGGAGAACTCAGGTGTAATTCTGATAGGTCTGCCTTTATATGTTACTTGGCCTTATTCCTTTGCTGCTCTTAATATTCTTTCTTTATTCTGTATGTTTGTTTTTTTTCAGTTTCTTTTTTCTCCTTTTTTTGTTAGAAAGAAAATTATTTTACATGTCAATCCCAGGTACCTCTCTCTCCCCTCCTCCCCTGCCCCCCCAACTAATGCCCTACCCATCCTGTACCCTTTCTGCTCCCCAGGGAGTGTGAGGATTTCCATAGGGGTGTCTTCAGAGTCTTTCATATTCTTTGGGATAGGGCCTAAGGCAACCCCTTTGTGTCTAGGCTCAGGGAGTATCCCTCCATGTAGGATGGGCTCCTAAAGTCCATTCCTATGGTAGCAATGAGTACTGATCCACTACAAGAGTCCCCATAGATTTCCAAGGTCTCCTCAGTGACACCCACATTCACGGGTTCTGGATCAGTCCCATGATGGTTTCCCAGCTATCAGTCTGGGGACTAAGTTTTCCCTTGTTCAGGTCAGCTGTTTCTGTGGGTTTCACCAGCCTGGTATGGACCCCTTTGCTCATCAGTCCTCCTTTTCATCATCTGGATCTCAGCTTTTTTGTGTGAGCTTTTTTTGTGGTCCACTCTATGTGGTGTTCTGTAAGCTTGTGCTTTCATTGAGATGTCTTTCTGTATGTTGGGAAAGCTTTCTATGATTTTTTTGAATATGTTTTCTGTACCTTTGAGATGAGTTTCTTCACCTTCTTCTATACATTTTATTCTTATGTTTGGTCTTTTCATAGTATCCCATATTTCCTGGATATTTTGTGTTAGGGATTTGATGGACTTGAGATTTTCTTTGGTCGATGAATCTATTTCTCCTAGTGTATCTTCAATGCCTGAGATTCTCTCTTCCATCTCTTGTATTCTGTTGGTTATGCTTGCATCTGTAGTTTCTCGTCATTTACTCAACTTTTCTATTTCCAGCATTCCCTCAGACTGTGTTTTTTCTTATTGTCTCTATTTCAGGTTTCAAAACGTGCACTGTTTGAATTATTTCTTGCAATTTTGGGGTTGTCTTTTCTTCCATTTCTTGAAATTTTTTGTTTGTTTTCCCTTTCATTTCTTTAAGGTATTTTTCTCTTTACCTCTTTGAGGGTATCTATCATCTTCATAAATCTGTCTTTAGGGTTGTTCCCTTCTGATTCATCTGTGTTGGTATGTTCAAGTCTTGCTGGTATGGAGTCCCTAGACTCTGGTGGCATCATATTGATCTTTCTGTTGTTGACTGTGTTCTTATGTTGTTTTCCCATCTCTTCTTCCAGTGGGTACTGGTGGTGTCTCTCCCTCTCCTGATGGGTATGGGACCAAGGTTCTTTTCTGGTAGGTACAAGAAGGTTCAATAGTCCGATGGCTCTCCTCTTCCTGTGGGTGAGTGCTGAACTTATACCATGACATTGGCACAATCTGGATGTGCTGTTCCACATATGCAAGCCCTAAGTCTCAGTAGGCTCTGAGCATAGAACCTGAAAGTGGGCGGGAAACAGCCAAAATAGTATAGTTTTTAAACCTCAACAAAAGATTCTTTTTGCATGAAGTGCTGCTGGATTCCTACACACATGAACTTTCAGCAGTGATGACTGCATACAAAATCCACACAAGATCAAGCCAGATAAAATTCCTACATAGATGTGAAGAGAGACTCCGGAAGTACTGATTTGAAGAACTTCTGACAGACAATGGCTTCTCAGGGAAGGAGAGTCAGTAGAATGAGGCCACTTGGTAGGTTGTTCTTGCTCCAGTAGATGATTCTATTCTTATGTGTATACTAGAAGCAGTAAGTAGACTCAATGGGTTTTTAAAAAAGAGATCATGAAGCACTGGGCGTTGGTGGCACATGCCTTTGATCCCAGCACTCGGGAGGCAGAGGCAGGCAGCTCTCTGTGAGTTCGAGGCCAGCCTGGTCTCCAGAGCAAGTGCCAGGATAGGCTCCAAAGCTACACAGAGAAACTCTGTCTCGAAAAACCAAAAACAACAACAAAAAAGAGTTCATGGAGTTGGCACAGAAAAGTAATGAGGGTTACAGTAGTCATTGGAAGAGAGTGAATAGAGGTATATTTGATTAAAACAGTATATTGATGTATAAAATTCTCAAACAATAAATTAAAAAAGAAAAAATATTTCCCCCTCTCCAAATCCAAATTACCATTTTACAATAGAAACATGTTGAACCTCAGTTGCTTTCTCTTTTGTAATTTTCATTTATGGTGGTAGAATTCAAGTTCAGCACCTTAAGCATTCCAGGAAACTACTTTTCCACTGAGCTATATATAAACCCAGAATGTCAACCCTGGCTATAATGAGATAAGTTGAAATAATAATAACAAGAACTTCATTTTTCACTCTGTTATGCTATCATCAATTACTTTTAAATAATACATTTGTTTGTCTATATACATAGGCAAATGGCCACTTATACAAAAGTATAGATTAATGGGTGAATTGATGGTTCAGTTTTCTGTTTTGATTCACATATTTGTCATGAGTATCGTGTGCTAGAAATTATGATAGCAGCCAGGTGGTGGTGGCACACACCTTTAATTCCAGCACTTGAGAGTCAGAAGCAGGAGGATCTCTGTGACTTTGAGGCCAGCCTGGTCTACAAAACGAGTTCCAGGATAGCTATTACACAATGAAACCCTGTTGTGGGATATTTGATCTCACTGTGAAACTCCAGGACAGCATTTACAAAATTAAACTTGGATCAGGGAGTGGAGCCAGTGACTAGTTTACAGGAATTAGCCACAAAAAATGAAGGAGCCAGGAATGCATATAGAAAGACACACAGGAAGGAGTAAGGAGAGACTTGGAGATCATACATGGTCTTTTTTTTTTTTTTTGGTGTTGGATGAGTAGAGACATGCTTCTCTTGCTGGGGCTCTGGCCAAAATGGAAGGTCAGCTGGTTCTTTTCTGATCTAGCAGGTTTTCACCCCACCATCTCCCTAGTCTTTATTGGTAATTACAATTATATAGAGAGACTTAGTTAAAACTTATATTTGGTGGCCACAGACAAGCAGGTGCCAGCACAACTGGAAATACCACCAAGCCACATTCTGAGTGACAAAGTGTTGACTGTGGTGCCACAGAGCCTAATAGTGTAGTTAAAATCTCAGTAGATTCAGGTGTGACTGCTAACCTGACAGAAAAAACAAAATCAAATATGATAGAAACTCCATAGTTAGTAGTTTGTGCAATTTTCAAGGCAAAATTGTGAGATAGGCATATTTATAATCCCTATTTTTTAGTAATAAATTTGAAGCTTAAACTTAGAAATTAATACAGTTATGGGGGAAGATTCAAATATATGACTATATGATTGGGGACATCCTTCTGTGTATGTTCATCTTTTTGAATAAAGCACTGTTCAGCCAATGAGGCAGCAAGTTAGGCGGGACTAGAAGTCAAGGAGGATTCTGGGAAATGTAGTAAAGTCTTGTGATCCAAGCAGAAAGTGACATAGCAGGCAGACTCAGAATATAAGCAGGGACAAACAGGAATTTGCTCTCTTCCTCCTCTCTGTGGAGCCGCCATGTGATCCCAGGAAGACAGGATGCATTCCCCCAGTGTCCTCCATAAGATAAGTCTTATAAAATATAAATATCCGTAGTTATGGATGACAGTTAAGACTGAGTTAGCATATAAGAATTTCTAGTCATTGGCCAGCAGCATTGTACCTTATATAAGACTCTGTGTTATTTCGGGGCCCTAATGTGATGGCAGAACTCAGGTGGCTGGCATAAGACTTATAGTTACAATTATATAACTTTAAAACCTACAGAAGCCTCATTGAATGACTATAAGTGATTTTCTACTTTTCTTTGTTCTTCTAACATATTTAAAATAATGAATGTTTTAGATCATATACTCCAACTCAATGCTACATATTTGCTTATTTTTTTAAGACAATCTTCCTGAGCTGAATTTTCTAATACTTTTAGAAGGCAGAAGTACTATAACCTGAAAGAGAAAATACTGTCCTATCCTCTGATCAAGACATACAATTTAACAGAATATCATTAACAATCACTTGAGTGATCATTTTCTCACTCATGTTTGTTTCTATTCTAAAACCCTGTACTGTACAGCCTCTGGCTCCTGGCCCTCCAGGCAGTGTCAGGCATGAGCCTGCTCTTGTGGCATGGGCCTCAAGTTGGAGGCCACTCCAACAAGTTCTACACCACCATTACCCTAGTATATCTTGGAGGCAGAACAGAGTGGAGGTCAGAGGTTATGTGGCTGATTATTAATGGTATTCTGCTATACTCATAGATCGGTGTGTTGCCCAGTTATCATCAGAGGGGCATCATCCAGCAACTGATGGACACAGATGCAGAGCCAAACACTAGGCAGAACCAGGTGAACCCCACAGAAGTGAGGGGGATGTAGGAGCCAGAGTGTTCAATGACACTATGAGATCACAGCCCACATAATCAACTAAGCAGGGCTCATATGAGATGACAGATACTGAAGTGATAATCGTGGATGCTGTATGGGTCTGAGTTAGGCACTCTGCAGGCACAAGTACTATAGGTTGTATAGCTGGTCTTCCTTGTGGAACTTCTAACCTGGGGAGTAGAGGCTATCTCTGACTCTTTTTCCTGCTGGTAGGACCCCTTTCTTGCAACTAGGTTTCCTTGTCCAGCCTTGACATGAGAGTTTGGGAACAGTCTTATTGTAATGTTTTATTCCATGTTCAATTAATATCCCTGTGAGGCTTGCTCTCTTTTTTGGAGAGAAACAGGGGTGGTCTGGGAGAGAGGGAAGGTGGGGGGAGGACTGGGAAGAGTGGAGGAGGGAAAACTGCAGTCAGGGTATATGTATGAGAGAAGAATAACAGATAATTAAAAAGATTTTGCCATGGAGAATACACATACACATTTTATTATAATGCAAAGAATAAAGTTTTAATCAGATAAGCAAAGAAAAAACACACAATGTAGGATAGGTGAGACAGCTTTGGGGTAAAGGAGCTTGCTGCCAAGCCTAATAAATGACCGAGATTCATGGTAGAAGTGAATACTGCAAGTTGTTGTCTGAACTCCTCACACACCATCATAATGCATTATAAATACATTTAAAAATACATGCAGTTTCAAGGGCCTTAGGGACATGAGATACAGCTCTGAGGTCATTGACAGTACTGGAGGGCTACTTGTTTCAACAGAATACCTTCCATGTAGACATTGACACAATAATTTTCTTCTTTTCAGTCAATCACATCTATCACTTTAAACTGGGTCATAGCTTCTCACATAGAAAGTATCGAAAGAGCAATTGTTCCTTGTGCAATTTTGCTTTTTATCACTTAGAAAAGGGAATCTTAGAATACTTACATATTTCCAATTTAGTAAAATAAAATTAGACTCATGATTAAAATCTACTGATAATTATTTCATTAAAAATATCTCAAAATTGTCTCTTGTAATATGCTACTTAAATAGATGGCTCTGTAAAATTTTAACATGCTTTTCTCAGCAGAAGGATGTTCTATTTTGCATACTTGTTGGAATTAGAAATAACTCATTTGAATTATCTTTCTAAAATATAATTTATTGTTTCTATTTTGTTGTTTTTATAAGTCAATAACAAACTGGTGGTTATACAAGCCTTGAGATAGTCAAATATTTTTAGTTTTCTATCTATTCTTTCTTAGAGCATTTTACATGATTATTTTTCAGGGTATAAGTCACAAGATTTAGCATGGCAGTAAGTAATACATAACATTGAGAAATCTTGTTCTTTTCTGAAATTCCTAGTCCACATGACTGGGTGACAAGAGGTAGGTGGGTGGTTTTCACAGCTGGAGAAAGCTTTGAGTCTGTCCTCCACACAGCAGATCATTGGAAAACACAATGTAGAAGCAGGAAATGAGGGTGAAGAATAAGGGCAGAGATAAGGTGAACATGCTGAGAAGCAGACTCAGAATCACACTGACAGAGGTGTCTGAGCTGCCAACATAGCCTATAATTCACATGTAAGAGGATCCTGACATCATTCTCACAAAGACAGGCAGAAATTCAGTGATTGTTGTCAATGATACTAGGAAGACACTGGGCCAGGTGGTGGTGGTGCACACCTTTAATCCCAGCACACAGATCTCTTTGAGTCTGGGGCCAACCTGGTCTATAGAGGGAGTTCCAGGGCAGCCAGCACTGTTACACAGAGAAACCCTGTCTCAGAAAAAAAAATCAAATATCACAAAACAATACAAAACAAAAAGGAAGTCACTTGTCTAGGTTCCAAGGGCCAACCTTTACAATGAGAGTATAACACAGGGTATTGGAGATCTACCATAAGCCACACAGCAAGGAGGAGACACTCATACTTAGTAAGAGGGATGTGGTCATCTGGGCACTGGATATGGTATAGGACATAGCTTAGGGAGTCTGTTATGACACTGGATTTCAGGAAAAGTAAATACCAAGCAAATACAGGGTGCTTTTGAAAGCAAGCACAGAGGCACAAAACTCTGCATCAACAAAATTCAGCCACAACAATAGTGAGATGCATCAGCCGGGTCTGATAAACCAGGACCATAGTAAGTAGATGATAACATGAGATTTTTGATAATTAAACTGGCCCCAGAAGATGAAGAGTCACTTCACTGCTCTGGCATTTTGAATGTAATTAGCTCCTATAAATTCACAGGGAGTGGCACTATTAGTGTGGCCTTCTTAGAGTAGGTATGGTCTTGAAGGAAGCATGTCACTGTGGGGGTGGGCTTTGAATTTTCCTATACTCAGGATACTACCCAGTGCCCCAGCCAACTTCCTGTTGCCTGTCCTGACCCTTCTTCCCTTTTCTGGTGACTCCACAGAAACTAGGAGCAGATCCAGTTTGCCTTCCTGTGGACCATTTAATAACTCTCTCTCCTTCATATCCTCTATTACAATCTCTCCAGTCTGATGCCAGCACTGAAGCAGTGGACTTGCAGGTGCTGCTCCTCCTATCAGGACTCCATTCACTGGAGACTCCAACACTTGGTACAGACCTCAAATCCTCTAGCCATTTCATTCCCATATCTATATATTATTCTTTATTTTATTTCAATATCTTTTCAGTAACCCTTCCTACCACCATGCCTCCAACGATCTGGGAACCCTGTCTCTTAGCCTTGGCAGACCCTTTAGCTCTTTCCCATAGCCCCTTTCAATCTAGCCACACTCTATGCCACATACCACCCCACAGAAACACACTATACCATAGACAACATACTCTTCTATGATCCAGACAGGGTAACAGAAACCAAGGAATGGATCACCCACCTGATAAAGGCAAGTCCAGATATTAATATCTAGAATTGCCTCAATTATCCTAAATCCAGATTCCTAGGCACAGGGCAAAAACACTCAAGACAGTATCTCTCCTCCAGAAACCAGTATCCCATAGCAGTAGACCCTAAGAAATAAAATATAGCTGAAGCACAAGGCAAAGATTCAAAATATAGCAATTATGAATATGTTTAAGGACATTTAAGAAGATATGAATAAATGACATAATGAGGTTTGTGAAAATCTAAAGTAACCATGAAATGAAATAATAAAAACAGTTTAAGATATGAACATAGAAATAGAATCACTAAACACAATCCAAACTGAGATTAATCTGGAAATTTTAAATTTTTGAAGTTAAAACAGAAACCTGAGAGGCAAGTCTCACCTACACAGTAAAAGAGATAAAAGAGAGAATCTCAGTCATTGAAGACAAGATGAAAAAAATTAATTCCTTGGCCAAAGGTACAGGATGCACACAGAACACAAGCCGGACTGAACCAGAAAAAAAGTTGCCCACAACATATAATAATGGAAACAATAAATGCATAAAACAAAGCAAGATTATTAAATGCTGCAAGGGGGAAAGACCAAATAACATGTAAAGTCAGACCCATTAGAATAATTCTGTATTCTTAATTGAGACTCTAAAAGCCAGAAGAACCTGGAAGGATATTCTAAAACCTCTAAGAGACCAAAGATGACAGCTGAGACTACTATACCTAGTCGAACTATCAATCACAACACATAGAATAAGAAAAATGTTCCATGATAAAGCCAAATTCATGCAGCATCTACCTACAAATCTAGATCTATAAAAGATGCTATAAGGAAAACAACAATGTGAAGAGGTCAACTACACTAAAGGAAACACATACACAATAAAATAATAATTCTAGACCAGTAAATATGAGCTGGAAAATCCACATCATGATAACAAAAAAACATGAATCAATAAACAATGCTTATTGATAACTTTCATTGTTAATTGATCTCAATTCCCCAATAAAAAGATGCAGACTATCAAACTGGAATACAAAACAGGACCCATCTTTCTGTTATACCCAAGAAACACACCATACTGTCAAGCATGGACATTCCCTCAGTGTGAAAGGATGGAAAAAGGTATTCTAACTAAATGGACCTGAGAAGCATAGCCATTTTAATATCTGACAAAAATCAAACAAAACTAGTAAGAAGTGATAGAGGGTCTCTCTCTCTCTCTCTCTCTCTATATATATATATATATATATATATATATATATATATATCCACCAAGAAGAAAAAATCCACCAAGAAGATACTGAAATTTTAAACATTTGTGCACCAAACACAAGGACAAGCAATTACATGAAAGAAATACCATTATAATTAAATCCCATATTGACCATCACAGAGTGATAATGAGTGTCTTCAAAACTCCCCTCTGGGACACACCTCACCCCTGTCCACACTCTGCCCTCTGTCCTGCAGCAGGTGCCCAAGCCTCAGGTGAGTCTTGGTGCTGCTCTGTCCCCCCAAACTCCCCCATCAACCCCTGCTCACTTCTGCCTGAATGCCCACCCACCCCCCGACAAGAGTGGACCTGCCCAGACCAGGAGGGCCCACACTGAGTCTGGACACACCTCACCCTTGTGCACCCACCACTCTCTGTCATCCGCTGCCACCAGAGGCTGAGTCATCCTCCTGCCACCAGAGAGAAGGAGAGACCCCACCTGCACTCAGTGGAAGAAGGGATGGGAAGAAGACAGAGTGACAGAGTAAGAACACAAAAAATTACATGAAATGGAGGAAAAGACAAACCAAAAAATTCAAGAAATAAACAAATCTCTTAAAGAATCTAAAGAAAGCCAAGAAAAAACAACCAAACAAGTGAAGGAAGAACTCAAAACAGTTCAAGGCATGAAAACTGAAAAAGACACAATAAAGAAAACACAGAACAAGAGGATACTGGAAATAGGAAGGCTAGATAAATGATCAGGAACTAAAGATGTGGGTATAACCAATAGAATTCAAGAGATGGAAGAGAGAATATCAGTTGTTGAAGACTCAATAGAGGATATACAGACATCGACCAAAGAAAATCTCAAATCCAACAAAACCCAAACACAAAATATGCAGGAAATATGGGACACTGTGAAAAGGCTGAACCTGAGAACAATAGGTATAGAAAAAGGTGAAGGAACACTGCTCAAAGGTACAGAAAACATATTCAACAAAATCATAGAAGAAAACTTCCCCAACCTACAGAAGGATATGCCTATGAAAGTACAAGAAGCTCACAGAACACCAAACAGACTGGGCTACAAAAAGAAGTCCCCTTGACACATTAAAGAGAAAATATTAAGAAAAGCAAAGGAAAAAGGCCAAATAGCATATGAAGACAGACCTATCAGAATCACACCCGACTTCTCATGGAAACTTTGAAAGCCAGAAGGCCCTGGATAGATATCCTACAAACAATAAGGGAGCATGGATGTCAACTCAGACTGCTATACCCAGCAAAACTTTCAATCACTAAAGATGGAGAAAACAAGATATTCCATGACAAAACCAGACTTAAACAATACATATCCACAAATCCAGCACTACAGAACATTCTGGAAAGAAAACTTGAACCTAACAAAAATAACTACACTCACAAAAACATAGGCAATAGATAATCTAATTTTACCAAACACGAAAAGAAACAGGAGAGAAAAATACACACACAATGACACCACCAACAAGAAATCCAAAACAAACAAAAACCAACAATCAATGCATATTAATATCCCTCAATGTCAATGGGCTTAAACTGTCCATAAAAAGATACAGGTTAACAGAATGGATACAAAGACAGAATCCATTCTTCTGCTGTATACAAGAAACACACCTCAACTTCAAAGACAGGAGTTACCTCAGAGTAAAGTTTTAGGAAAAGATTTTCCAATCAAATGGACCCAAGAAACAAGCTTAGATATTAGCAATCCTAATATCTAACAAATTAGACTTCAAACTAAAATCAATCAAAAGAGATGAAGAAGGGCATTTCATACTCATCACAGGAAAAGGCCATCAAGATGAAGTCTCAATAATGAAAATCTATGCCCCAAATATGAAGGTGCCCACATTTGTAAAAAAAAAAAAAAGAAAAAGAAAAAGAAAAAATTGCTAAAGTTCAAACCACACATAAAACCACACACACTTATAGTAGGAGACTTCAACACCCTGCTTTCACCACTAGACAGAACCACCAGACAAAAACTTAAACAAAGAAACAAAGGATCAAACAGAAGTTATGTCCCAACTGGGTTTAACAGATATCTACAGAACATTCCATCCAAACACAAAAGAATATAACTTCTTAACACCAAACAACCCAATTAAAAAGTGGGGTACAGAACTAAATAGACAATTCTCAATAGAGGAATATAAAATGGCTGAAAGACACATAAGAAAGTGTTCAACATCCTTAGCCATCAGGGAAATGAAAATCAAAACAACTCTGAGATACCATCTTACTCCTGTCAGAATGGCCAAAATCAAAAACACCAATGACAGTTCATGTTGGAGAGGATGTGGAGAAAGGGGAACACTTCTCCACTGCTGGTGGGAGTACCAACTTGTACAGCCACTTTGGAAATCAGTATGGCAACTCCTCAAAAAAATGGGAATCAGTCTACCACAAGATCCAGCAATTCCACTCTTAGGCATATACCCAAAAGAATCACATTCATACAACAAGGACATCTATTCAACGATGTTCATAGCAGCACTATTTGTAATAGCCAGAAACTGGAAACAGCCTAGATGCCCCTCAACTGAAGAATGGATAGAGAAAATGTGTTACATTTACACAATGGAGTACTACTCAGCAGAAAAAAACAGTGGAATCCTGAAATTTGCAGGAAAATGGATGGATCTAGAAGAAACCATTCTGAGCGAGGTAACCCAATCGCAAAAAGACAAACATGGTATGTACTCACTCATATGCGGATTTTAGACAGAGTAAGGATTATCAGCCTACAATCCACACTGCCAAAGAAGCCAATAAATATGGAGGTCCCTAAGAGAGACATACATGGTCCCCTGGAGAAGGGGAGAGGTTCAAGATCTGCTGAGCAAATTGGGAGCACAGGAAGAGGGGGGAGGGAGCTAGGAGAATGAGAAGGGGAGTGGAAGAGGGATGCCGAGGACATGAGGGAGCAGAAAATATGAGTCAGGGGAAGAATACACGATAACAAGAATGGAGATATCATACTAGAGGGGGACATTTTTGGTTTACAGAGAAATCAGGCACTAGGGAAATGTCTGGAGATCTACACAGATGACACCAGCTAACTATCTCAGCAATGGAGGAGAGGCTACCTTAAATGCCCTCCCTCGATTATGAGATAGATGACTGACTTATATGCCATCCTATAGCCTTCATCCAGTAGCTGGTGGAAGTAGAAGCCGACACCCACAGCTAATCACTGATCTGAACTGAAATGCAGATGCAGAGAAGGACCAGTGAAGAGCACAGAGGTCCAGACCACACTGGTGAAACACACAGAAACAGCTGACCTGAACATCCGGGAACTCCCCAGTCTGATAGCTGGAATACCAGCATGGGCCTGATCCAGACCCAAGGAACTTGGGTTTCTGTGAGGAAACCTCAGAAATCTATGGGACCTCCTGTAGAAGCCCAGTATTTATCTCTGGCATAGGTATGGACTTTGGGATCCCAGTCCATATAGAGGAACACTCCCTGAGCCAAGACACATGGGGGTGGGCCTAGTCCCTACAGCAAAGGATATGAAAGATTCTGATGACACCCTATGGAAGGCCTCACCATCCAGGGGGAGCAGAAAAGATATGCAACAGATAAGGTTTTATTGGGGGGGTGCTGGTAGGGGAGGACGTGTGGGAGAAGGGAACTGGGATTGTCATGTAAATCAATCCTGTTTCTAACTCAAATAAAAAAAGTTGGAAAAAAAGAATATACCTTCTTCTCAGTGCAACATGGCACCTTCTCTAAAATTGACCACATAGTTGGCAACAAAGCAAACCTCCACAGATACAAAAGAGTCGAAATAACACCCTGTATCTTATCAGATCACCATGCTTTAAAGCTAGAATTCAACAGCAACACAAATTACAGAAAACCTACATACTCGTGGAAATTGAATAGCACCTGATTGCACCATTTCTGGGTTGAGGAAGAAATAAAAAAAGAGATTAAAGACTTCCTAGAATTTAATAAGAATGTAGACACAAAATACCCAAACTTATGGGACACTCTGAAAGCAGTGCTTAGAGGAAGGTTCATAGCACTAAGTGCCCAGATGAAGAAACTGGAAAGTAGTTACACTAGAGAATTGACAGAACAACTGAAAGTCTTAGAGCAAAAAGAAGCAAACTCGCCACGGAGGAGTAGATGCCAGGAAATAATCAAACTGGAGTCTGAAATCAATAAAGTAGAAACTAGGAAAACATTACAAAGTATCAATGAAACAAAGAGTTGGTTCTTTGAGAAGATCAACAAGATAGACAAACCTGTATCCAAACTAACCAAAAGGCAGAGAGAGAGCATGCTAATTAACAAAATCAGAAACGAAAAAGGGGACTTAACAAGGGACACTGAGGAAATCCAGAGAATCATTAAGTCCTTGCTAAGGGATTCTGTTTTTCCCTGGTGTCAGAAGGGACTTTGAGAGCCCATCCCAGGTGAAGGGATGCACTCTCAGCCTGGACACATGGGGGAGGGCCTAGGACTGACCCATGATTATGTGCTGTACTTTGGGGAACCCATGTCGAGGGCCCTACCCTGCCTGGGGAGTGGAGGGTGGATGGGGGGGGCTGGGGGGAGGGGGAGTGGTGGAGGGAGGAGAGGGGAGGGAGAGGGAGAAGGATTGACATGTGAAGGTAGCTTGTTCCTAATTTGAACCAATAAAAAATTACCCCCCAAAAAAACTGCCCTCTGACCAATGGATAGGTCATCCTGACAAAAAGTAACCAGAAATACTGGAGGAAAATCATGTCATAAATCAAAAGAACTTGTGTATATTTATAGAACATTTCACCCAAACACAAAAGAATACACCTTCTATTCAGCAGGTCATGTAACTTTCTCCAGACCTGGACAAAAAGTAAGTTTCAACAGGTATAAGCATGGATTGATGGGTGTAAGACTAGAACAAGAGGATCAAAGTGGGCAGTATACTATGGAAACCTAATAAAGTATAAACTTTCTATAATACATTTATGTGTCAAAGTGGTCTAACTGAAAACTTCAAATAGTGGGGGAGACAAAGTCCCAAATGGCCATGCCTTTTCATCAAATGAAGCTTCCAGTACAGTAGTTGGGTAACATCTGATTGAGTTGTTTACCAAAAGGACCCCATGGACATCTACAAACAACACAAGCTGTTGCCAAGACAATAGGTTGTTCTCCACAGACTGACAACAAGGTCTCATTGCTGAAAACAATACCCATACAACTCATTGAACATGGAGATGCCAAGCATTGCCTGCATAGAGCCTTCAGCTTTATGTTCTAGTGTATTTGGTGCAGGAATTTATTCTGCACACCATCAAAAGAAAGACATAAACACCAAAACAAGCACAAAACCTTTTATCTTCACGGGTGTCTTGCCTGCACGATATGCTAAATTGTTGCTGGCACAAAGCTTGTTGGAGTAACAAGCCAATATCTGATTTTACTTAAGGCCCACAACATGAGATGGAATCCATACCTGGTAAAGAACCGGAGATTGAATAGCCCAGGTACCTATAGTGAAACCTCATACTGGTCTTAAAACAAAACAAAACAAAAATGTAGTGATAAAATGACTCCTAATGACATTGTCCTTTCTTCTTGATCAGTACCTCCCTTGTTCAGCCATCCTCATAGAATCCTCCTCCTGTAGCAGATGGTAATAAATGCAGAGACTCGCAGCTAGACATCACACAGAGACTGAGAGACCTAGGAACACTTAGTCCTGAATGTATCCTTCAAATCTCTCCCCTCAGGGCTCAGGCAATCCCACTTCCCCCAATGGGAGGTAGAAAGAGTGTAAGAGCCAGAGTACATGGAAGACACCAAGAAAGCAATGTCTTCTAAATTAACTGGAACAAAGCTTGTGTATATGAATTCATAGAGACTGAAGCAGCAAGCACAGAGCCTGCACAGGTCTCTACCAGGCACTTGGCACTTAAATCATAGCTTCTAGCATAATGTTTTATGAGATTCATGACTGTGCTAACTATGAGTGTTTGATTCTTATGCCTTCTCTTGGGTTCTTTTCCTTATGTTGGTTTGTCCTGTTCAACTTCAATGTGATAGTTTTTGTTTTATCATGTTACATTTTCATATTATCCCTTAGAAGTCTATTCTTTTCTAATGAAAGACGGAAAGGTAGTGGATCCAGATGGGACAGGAGGGAAGGAAGATTAATGGGAGGGGAAACTGTAATCAGGATATATTATGTGAGAAAAGAATCCATTTTATATAAAAGGAAAAATAATATGAGTGTATTATATTATGTGAGAGGCACACAGAGAGAGGGACATAGGCACACATGTGCATGCGTGAGCACACACACACACACACACACACACACACACACACACACACACACCTCATTTATTTTGAGATGCTAGGTCTCAGGCATTGTGGTCAGACACGACCACTGAGCTACAGTCTCAGCAGCAGAGGCCTTGACTATTTTGCACAATGGTTTAATTCTACCACTGCACAACATACCTGGCAGAAAATATGGTTTCAGTCTGTTTTTTGAATGAATCAAGACTTTTTATTTGTCTCTTATTTCATACACAGCATCAAGAAATTGATATATCTGAAATTGTATTCAAGTTAGTGAAGAAAATATGGATCTGATGGTAAACATTTTATGATGAGAAATCAAAATCTCATAATATTCAGGCTTTGTTCATGTTCTGTAGCTTGAGATAAACTTCAACATCTTTCCTTTTAAAGGCTCTATAATTCTCCCTGCATGGATGAAAGTGTGTAGTAAACTGATAGAGTTTATCGTAGAATCAGAACAAGATTTTTTCATCTTTGCTCATCCATCAAAATTTTTATTGACTTTGGTCCAGTCTTATTGATTATCAATGCTTCACAGACAAGTTTATAACTCTAGTCAAAATATTTTCCTAGATAGTTTCTAATATCTCTGTCTTTGAGGGATTCATGGTTGCAAACTGATGAGGGCTTAGGGAATCATGTAGATGAGAAGGTATGTCCTGGCCCCGGGGGCTGCAGGCAAACCGAATCGGTCCCTGAGGACACTGGGACCCTGACTCTGCTGAGATCCCTGGGCTATTCTGGCCACCAAAGAGTGAAGAGAGTACAGAGGTGAGCTGCCTTGGTCCCTGCCTTCGGTCCAACTTCCGCCTGCTCACCCAGGCAAATCGAGCACCGGGGTCTGAAAACAGGACAACTCAACCCCTGAGGACCAAGCAACCCAAAATCTGCTGAAATTTCTGCACCAGTGCTGCTCTCACCCACTTAGAGAGTGAGTGCTTCAGACCTGCCTGCACCCAACTTGAGACCCATCAGAGTATCAGAGCCAATTGCACACACCTGAAGAGAACACCGGACCCATACACACCAGGAAAGGAAGAGACACCACTTGTATCCACTAGAAGAAGAGATGGGAAGATGGCAATATAAGAACACATCCAACAACAGGAAAACCAATATGACACCACCAGAGTCTAGGGACTCTACACCAGCAAGACATGAACATCCTAACACAGAAGAAGCAAATGATAGAGAACCTAAGAGAGGAAATCAGAAAATCCTTCAGAGAAATGGAAGAAAAGATGAACCAAAAGATACAAGAAATCAAAGAAACCCAAAAAAGCCAAGAAAATACAATTAAACAGTGGAAAGAAACAGTTCAGGACCTGAAAACTGAATAAGAGACAATAAAGAAAACACAAACTGAGGGAATGCTGGAAGTGGAAAAGCTAAGTAAATAATCAGGAAC
The DNA here is from genome assembly GCF_003668045.3 of Cricetulus griseus. Lineage (NCBI taxonomy): Eukaryota > Metazoa > Chordata > Mammalia > Rodentia > Cricetidae > Cricetulus > Cricetulus griseus. The sequence continues at coordinate 19,678,485 of NC_048604.1, read as the reverse complement.
CACAGATGCAAGCATAACTAACAGAATACAAGAGATGGAAGACAGAATCTTAGATACTGAAAACAAACTAGAGGAAATAAACTCGTCAAGCAAAGAAAATATGAAGTCCAACATATCCATAACACAAAATATGCAGGAAATATGGGACACCATGAAAAGACCAAACCTGAGGATAATAGGTATAGAAGAAGGTGAAGAAACACAACTTAAAGGTGCAGAAAACATATTCAACAATATCATAGAAGAAAACTTTCCCAACCTAAAGAAAGACATGACAATGAAAGTACAAGAATGTTACAATAAATCTTTCTGCCAAAAGCCGCTGAGCCCCACCGCCATGTGTAAGCTTTACACCAGCCGCCTGCCCAAGTTAGGCCCAAATGAATACACAGAAACTTGTATTAGGTACAAAGCTGCTTGGCCAATGACTAGGATTCTCATCTGCTAACTCAGTCTTAACTATCATAAACCTATATATTTTATAAGACTTATCTTATCGGACACCTTATTGGCGTCCCTCCTTGCTGGGATCACAACTTGCCGCTGGAGCAGGAGAGGAAAAAAAGGGGCGCTTCCTGTTTCTCCTTCGCTTAAATATGAGTCTCCTTGCTATGTCACTTCCTGCCTGGATCACATTTCTCTACTACATTTCCCAGAATCCTCTTTGACTCCTAGTCCCGTCTACTTGCTGTCTCATTGGCCAAAAAGTATTTTATTTAACAATCAATAAGAAAAATATACACAGAAGTACTTCCCCATCACAAGAAGCCTACAGAACACCAAATAGAGTGGATCACAAAAGAAAGTCCCCACATCACATAAAAATTAAAACACCAAATGTACAGAATAAAGAAAAAATATTAAGAGCAGCAAGGGAAAAAGGCCAAGTAACATATAAAGGCAATCCTATCAGAATTACACCAGACTTCTCCATGGAAACTCTGAAAGCCAGAAGGACCTGGATAGATATTCTACCAATTCAGAGAGAACATGAATGGCAGCCCAGACTACTATACCCAGCAAAGCTTTCAATCAATATAAATGGAGAAAACGATATTCTACGACAAAACCAAATTTAAACAATATGTAGCCACTAATCCAGCCCTACAGAAAGTACTGGAAGGAAAACTCCAATCTAAGGAAATTAACTACACTCACATAAACATAGGCAATGGATAATCCCACTTGACAAAAACACAAAATAAAAGGCAGGGTAAATCCTCATACAATAACAGTACCAACAACAAATCAAAAACAAACAAGAATAAACACTCAATGGACCTTAATTTCCCTCAATATTAATGGTCTTAACTCACCTATAAAAAGACACAGGCTAACAGATTGGATACGAAGACAGAATCCATCCTTCTGCTGCATACAATAAACAAACTTCAAATTCAAACACAGACATTACCTCAGAGTAAAGGGTTGGGATAAGATATTCAAATCAAATGGACCCAAGAAACAAGCTGGGGTAGCTATCCTAGTATCTAACAAGTTAGACTTCAAACTAAAATCAATCAAAAGATATGAAGAATGTCATTTCATATTCATCAAAGGAAAAATCCACCAGGAAGAAGTCTCAATTCTAAACATCGATGTCCCAAATACAAAGGCACCAACATTCGTAAAAAAAAAAAAAAAACATTATTAAAACTCAAATCACAAATAAGGCCTCACACAGTTATACTGGGAGACTTCAACAACCCACTCTCACCACTGGACAGGAACAACAGACAAAACTTAACAAAGAGACAAAGGAACTAACAGAAGTTGTGACCCAATTGGGATTAACAGACATCTATAGAATATTCTATCCAAACACAAAAGAATATACCTTCTTTTCAGCATCACATGGAACCTTCTCAAAAATCGACCACATACTCGGCAACACAGTAAACCACAACAGGTACAAAAAAAAATGGAATAATCCCCTGTGTCTTATCAGACCACCATGCTTTAAAGTTAGAATTCAACAACAACAGGAATTACGGAAAATATATAAACTCATAGAAATTAAGTAATACCCAATTGGACAATTCTGGGTCGAGGAAGAAATAAAAAAAAAGAAATTAAAGATTTCCTAGAATTAAATAAGAATGTAGACACAACATACACAAACTTATGGGACACTTTGAAAGCAGTACTAAGGGAAAGCTCATAGCTCTAAGAGCTCACATGAAGAAACTAGAGAATAGCCACACCAGAGAGTTGACATAACAGCTGAAAGCTCTAGAAAAAAATGGAAGCAAATTCACCACGGAGGAGCAGACGCCAGGAAATAATCAAACTAAGGGCAATAATCAATAAAGTTAAAACAAAGAAAACAATTCAAAGAATCAATATAACAAAGAGTTGGTTCTTTGAGAAAATCAACAAGATAGACAAACCGTTACCCAAACTAACCAAAAGGCAGAGAAAGAACATGTAAATTAACAAAATCAGAAATGAAAAGGGAGACATAACAACGGGCACTGAGGAAATCCAGAGAATCTTCAGGTCATACTTTGAAAACCTGTACTCCACAAAATTTGAAAATTTAAAGGAAATGGACAATTTTCTGGATAGTTATCACTTACCAAAATTGAATCAAGAACAGATAAGCAAATTAAAAAGACCTATAACCTCTAAGGAAATAGAAGCAGTCATCAAAAGTCTCCCATCCAAAAAAGCCCGGGGCCAGATGGATTCACTGCAGAATTCTACCAGAAATTAAAAGAAGAGATAATTCCAGTACTCCTCAAATTGTTTCACAAAATAGAAACAGAAGGGACATTGCCAAACTCTTTTTACGAGGCTACAATAACCTTGATAACTAAGCCACACAAAGACACAAATGAGAAAGAGAACTACAGACCAATATCCCTCATGAACATTGATGCAAAAATACTGGCAAATCGAATGCAAGAACACATCAGAGAAATCATCCACTATGATCAAGTAGGCTTCGTCCCAGGGATGCAAGGATGGTTCAACATATGAAAATCTATCAATGTAATCCATCATATAAACAGACTGAGGAAAAAACACATGATCATTTCACTAGATGCTGAAAAAGCCTTTGACAAAATCCAACACCCCTTCGTGATAAAGGTCCTGGAGAAATCAGGGATAACAGGAACATATCTCAACATAATAAAAGCAAGCCAAAGCCAACATCAAATTAAATGGAGAGAAACTCAATGCAATTCCTCTAAAATTGGGGACAAGACAAGGCTGTTCACTCTCTCCATTTCTCTTCAATATTGTCCTTGAAGTTCTAGCTAGAGCAATAAGACAACAAAAAGAGATCAGGGGAATACAAATCAGAAAGGAAGAAGTCAAACTCTCACTATTTGCAGACAATATGATAGTCTACATTAGTGACCCGAAAAACTCTACCAGGGAACTCCTACAGCTGATAAACACCTTCAGCAAAGTGGCAGGATACAAGATTAAATCCAAAAAAATCTGTAGCCCTACTATATACCAATGAAACATTGGTGGAGAAAGAAATCAGAAAAAATCACCCTTTACAATTGCCACAAACAACATAAAATAACTTGGGGTAACACTAACCAAAAAGGTGAAAGACCTGTACCATAAGAATTTTGAGTCTCTAAAGAAAGAAATTAAAGAAGATACCAGAAAATGTAAAGATCTCCCATGCTGTTGGACATGTAGGATCAACATAGTAAAAATGGCAATCTTGCCAAAAGCAATCTACAGATTCAATGAATTCCCCATCAAAATCCCAACACAATTCTTCACATACCTTGAAAGAACAATTCTCAACTTTATATGGAGAAACAAAAGACCCAGGATAGTCAAAACAACCCTGAACAATAGAGGAACTTCGGACGGCATCACCATCCCTGACTTCAAGCTCTACTACAGAGCTATAGTCCTGAAAACAGCTTGGTATTGGCACAAAAATAGACAGGTAGCCGAATGGAATAGAGTTGAAAACCCAACCTGAAATTAACCCCCACACCTACGAACACCTGATTTTTCATAAACAATCCAAATTTATACAATTGAATAAAGAGAACATCTTCAACAAATGGTGCTGGCATAACTGGTTGCAGACATGTAGAAGACTGCAGTTAGACCCAAGCCTTGAACAAAACTTAAGTCAAAATGGATCAAAAACCTCAACATAAATCCAGCTTCACTGAACCTATTAGAAGACAAGGTGGGAAATACCCTTGAATTAATTGGTACAGGAGACAGCTTCCTGAACATTACACCAGTAGCACAGACACTGATATCAACAATTGATAAATGGGACCTCTGGAACTGAGAAGCTTCTATAAGGCAAAGGAGACAGTCAGCAAGACAAAACAGCAGCTCACAGACTGGGAAAAGATATTCACCAACCCCACATCTGACAGAGGGCTGATCTCCAAAATATACAAAGAACTCAAGAAGCTAGTCTCCAAAACACCAAACAATCCAATTAAAAAATGGGGTACAGAACTAAATAGACAATTCTCAATAGAGGAATCTAAAATGGCTGAAAGACACATAAGGATGTGTTCAACATCCTTAGCCATCAGGGAAATGCAAATCAAAACAACTCTGAGATAACATCTTACTCCTGACAGAATGGCCAAAATCAAAAACATCAATGACAGTTCATGCTGGAGAGGATCTGCTGGTGGGAGTGCCAACTTGTACAGCCACTTTGGAAATCAGTATGGCGACTCTTCAATAAAATGGGAATGAGTCTACCACAAGATCCAGCAATTGCACTCTTAGGCATATACCCAAAAGAAGCACACTCATATAACAAGGACATCTGTTCAAAAATGTTCATAGCAGCACTATTTGTAGTAGCCATAAACGGGAAGCATCCTAAATGCCCTTCAACCAAAAAATGGATAGAGAAAATTAGGTACATTTACACATTGGAGTACTACTCAGTGGGAAAAAAAAACAATGGAATCTTGAAATTTGCAAGAAAATGGATGGAACTAGAAGAAACCATTCTGAGGGAGGTAACCCAATCACAAAAGACAAACAAGATATGTACTCACTCATATGTGGATTTTAGACAAAGAGCAAAGGATTACCAGCCTACAATCCTCACTATCAAAGAAGCTAATAAACAAAAAGAACCTCAAGAGAGACATACATGATCCCCTGGAGAAGGGGAAAATGTCAAGATCCCCTGAGCAAACTGGAAGCACGGGGAGAGGGGGAGGGACTAGGAGAATGAGTAGGGGAGAAGAGGAGGGATGCAGAGGACATGAAGGAGCAGAAAGGTTGAGTCAGGGGAAGAATAGATGATAACAAGAATGGAGATATCACAATAGAGGGAGACATTTTTGGTTTACAGAGAAATCAGGCACTAGGGAAATATCTGGAGATCTACAAAGTTGGCACCAGCTAACAATCTAAGCAACAGAGGAAATGCTACCGTAAATGTTTTCCCCTGATAACGAGATTGATGACTAACTTATATGCCAACCTATAGCCTTCATCCAGAAGCTGGTGGAAGTAGAAGCAGACACACACAACTAATCACCGAACTGAACTGGAATCCAGATTCAGAGTGAAGAGCAAGGGGTCCAGACCAGGCTGGTGAAACCCACAGAAACAGCTGACCTGAACATCGGGGAACTCTTGCTCCCCAGACTGATAGCTGCAATACCAGCATGGGACTGATCCAGAACCCAGGAACATGGGTTTCTGTGAAGAAACCTCGGAAATCTATGGGACCTTCTGTAGAAGTTCAGTACTTATCCCTAGCATAGGTGTGGACTTTGGGAGCCCATTCTATATAGAGGAATACTCCCTGAGCCAACACACATTGGGGTGGGCCTAGGCCCTATCCCAAAGGATGCAATAGACTCTGCTGACACCCTATGGAAGGCCTCACCCTCCCTGGGGAGCAGAAAGGATATGTGATAGATAGGGTTTTAGTTGGGGGGTGGCTTTATGGGGGGGACGTGTGGGAGAAGGGAACTGGGATTGTCATTTTAATCAATCCTGTTTCTAATTCAAATAAAAAAAAGTTGGAAAAAAATCAATGTCTCCATAAGCCCTGCTTTAAAAAAAAAGAAAAAAAAACTAAGGTATATCCTAAGAGTTTGGTAGCCAGAAGCATCATCTAGCCTAATAGTATATGTAATCTACTTGCATTCTTTAATTAAGAAAGACTTCAAATATCAGAAGACAGACCATAATTATGGACAAGCATTTCAGGAAATATGAGATTGTAATAAGATCCTCAATAAAACCTGGTGTTGGGTGAAGGAGTTCTGGATAATAATCAAAACAATGGGTAGAAAATTGAAGAATGTATTTAACTTGGGTGTAACATCTAGCTAGGGCAGTGGTTTTCAATCTGTGGGTTGTGATCCCTCTGGCAACTCTCTATCTCCAAAAATATTTACATTATATTTCAAAACAGTAGCAAAATTACAGTTATGAAGTATAATAGTAAAAATAATTTTGTGATGGGGCCATCACAAAATAAGGGACTGTATTAAAGGGTCATAGCATTAGGGTGGGAACCTCTGATCAAGGAGCACTTCTACTTACAAGAGGGCATCATTCTACAGTGAGAATCTTGCTTGTTTCTGTGGGCTTGTTTCTGTTCTGTTTATTCTCTTTGGTTTGAAATCAGAAAAGAAAGTATACTTGAAGGGTCTCATGGAATAGAATTAGAGTGAGATCTTTATGCATTGATGATACTGTAACTGTAATTTCCTAAGATTGATACAAGGATGAGGTTTCTGGGCCCATATACTTTAAGGGGTACTAACTTTTCAGGCTTAGATGATAATAAGTTTAATCATAAAACCTTAGTTTGTACATCGTTTTCACTGTCTCATAGCCTTAAAGATTTCAAAAATGTAAGTATAAATAGCTGGAAAACAACACATTTTTGTGTGTTTATATGAACTGTGTGAGTCGCATCAGATCAACCATATTTTTGTATTGAATAATTCAGTGTTTTAGCACTGAGAAAGCCAGAATCTTGCAAAGCTAGCTAGACATATGTAGAGATTCCCACACATATATTCACAGCTTTTTTATAAAATCTTTTTTGGGAAATATTTTGGACACACTTCACAGCTTTTCTTTACACAAATCTCCCAGTGAAGGCTTTCCCAGTTACCCAGCATTCATAGTTTTGTTTTGCAAGAATAGTCAAGAATTTCACTTTCGATTCCAAAATTAAAGAATTCTGGGAGCCATGTCTTCTCTCCCCACCCCCACTCTCGTAAAAGCTTACAATAAACTCCATGTATACTTTCTGGAGTGGTTTTGACTACAGACTGATATCTCTGTTCCCCAGAAGAAGCAATATGAGTGCTAATGAAGAGCATAGGACCACAATGAGGTACAGGGATGTCACTGATGGGCTAGCATATAGTATATACATATCAGTTTTCTGATCTATAAAATAGAAATAATTATGAAATCAGTCTTATAGGAGTTTTATGCTATGTGCTCATTAGTTGCTGCTATTTTTTAAAGGATTGCACTTTCTAAACGATAGTGCATATAAGCATGTATCCATATGACCTGGTGAAGAAGAATTAGAATAAGAAACAGGAGACACTGCCTAAAAGAGATAAATAGAGGAAAGGCTTTAGAGATCTGCAAAAGCAGTGTTAGAAAATCAGAAAATGTAGGAAAGGGGCAGGTGACACAACAGTGAGAATAAACAAAGGCCAACATAGTTTTAGCTGTGCAGCTCCATAGGAGTCTCATTCGAATGGTAAGCCAAGTGGCCATGTTGAAAAGAAAGTCAATAGTAACCCCAGAACAAGTCTATAGAGTGCACGAGCATGGATTCTGGTTGTGAGGCAGACATTTCTCTGGTGTACAGAAATACCATTTTATTACCCTGTATGCCTCAGAGAACAGTGTCTCACTGACACCCTAGGAGGGAACCTGTTATAGAAACCTGCCTTAACCTGGGGGCTTGAGACCAGGGAGCAACCATGAATAAAGTAGCTTGAATTTGTCCTGCTACAGCTCCAAGATGAGAAAAGGCAGGAGAGCCAGATGACAGTCAATTAAAAAGAACATTTTCCTGGGGGCTGGATTCAGGAAGTGAAGTACCTAACCCTGTCCTAGGTTCCTCGAAAGCACCTTTCATCAATAGAAAACAAACCTGAAGTTTAAGAGCCCCAAGACTGAGGTCAACAGGTATGTCAGTTTTGGAGTCATCTGTCTACCTTGTTGCTTTAGAACCTGCAACCTGCTCCAAGAATCTCCTTAAACCCACAGTTGCAGTCCTGCATCAGGGCACTTAACATTAATATGTCTTGAAAATACAGACACAACTTATCTTCCCCTACAGTTCTAGGTAGTGAGATTGCTTCTCTCATTACCATACAATTTGGGAGATACTCTTCGATAGATTAATCATTCTAACCACTGTGATCTGGGACCTTAAGAATTTGGAGAACCTGCCTAACCCACAGACTGTAAAACTAAGTGTAACCAACAGAAACCCTTGGTGTTCGAGGGAGTTATTAAAGTAAGGGGAGGAAGGGATCTAAAATACTGCTCCAGTATGGGCCCAACACCAGCACAAAGCATAGGAAAGACAAGAATCTGAAGCTTCAAGAAAACTTATCCCAGGGCATATGGACAGCAGTCTCCAATTTTTTAGGACCGAGAAAGCAATTGCTCCAATACTTCATAACTTTTTTTATTTCCTCACCCCACATACTTTACTGTTTATATTAAACATTAAAATATTAATTTTTGCCAGGCTGTCGTGGTGCGTGCCTTTAATCCCAACACTCGGGAGGCAGAGGCAGATGGGTCTCTGTGAGTTCGAGACCAGTCTAGTCTACAAGAGCTAGTACCAGGACAGCCTTCAAAGCCACAGAGAAACCCTGTCTGGAAAACCCTCCCCCCAAAATTTAATTTTTATTTTATGTGGGAGTGTTTTCCTGAATGAGTCTGAGCACCACATGTGTGCAGTGATGTGAGGCCAGATGAAGGTGTTGGGTATCCAAGAGCTGAAGTTTTGATGGTTTTGAGTCACAATGTAGGTGCAGGGAATTGAACCAGTATCTTCTGGATGAGCAGCCAGTGCTCTGAACTGCTGAGTCATCTCCCCAGGTCCCTATATTAAATTTTTACTTGTGTTTTTACTTCATTGAATTCTATTCTTTTTGCTATATTTCCCCTTTATATATCCATCTAATTTTATTTATACATTTTTGTTTTCATTTTTGGTCAACTTTATTCTTTTGGCCTTTGTGTTTCCATTTTTAATTTCTCAACATAAATTCAATGATACTTTCTTCTTACTGTGTTTTGTAAAACTTTTATATTTTAATTTTCTATTTCCTTTGGTATGTTCATGTACTGTTTTGTACTTTCTCATAGTTAAGAAACCTGTTTTCATTTATTTTTAGTTTCTTGGCCTTTTCCCTCCAAAACATCTGCCTCAAATTGTCCTTTGTTCTCCTTTCATTTCTGCAATCTTACTTGCTCCTTCTTTATTTTTCTCTTTTTGTCTCCTTCCTTTATCTCAGTCATTCGCCATGTTCTACATTTATACTAACTACTTTTCTAACTTCATAGTGCTATCTATATTTTGGTATTTTCTGTTTTATGATCTCAGGTAATGTATTCTTGAGTCTTAATAAGTTGTAACTGTGCTATATTTTGTATGGCTTGACAATATTCCTTTTACAGCAGTTTGTCTAGTTCTTATAGTTACTAATCTTCTTGCTGGGACAAAATACCTAAAAATGCATTGTGGTGGTTTGAATGAGAATGGCTTCCATAGGATCATGTTTGAGTACTTGTTCCTCAGTTGCTGGAACATTGGGGGAAGCATTATGAGGTGTGGCCTACTTGGAAGAAGTATGTCCCTGTGGGGCAGGCTTTGGCATTTCAAAAGACTTGGATCATTCCCAGTGTGCTCTCTATCTGCCTTCTGCTTGTCGATCAAGATACAAGCTCTCACCTGTTCCAGTTGTCATGCCTTTGCTCAGATATTACAGACCCTAGCCTTCTGAAATCCTAAGATCAGCTTAAACCCTTTCGTTTTGAAGTTGCCTTGATTGTTCTGTCTTATCACAGAATGAGAAAAGTAACTGAGACAAACAACTTAAGGAATGATGGCTTACAGTTCGAGGGTATAGTCCATCATGACAGAAAAGCATGTTGCCAGTCTTGGAGCAGAAAAGCAACGATTACATGTGCTCAACTGGCTTTCTTCTTTTTTTCAGTTTAAACCCAAACACATGAAATCACATTACCCAAATTTAGGTTGGGTCTTCCCATCTCAATTAACCAAGTTTAGAAAATTCCTCACAGACATGCCCAGAGCTTACATCCTAAATGACTTTAAACCTTGTCATTCTGACAATTAATATTCACCATCACATTCCCCCTTGAGTGTTGCTAGGAATTAAACTACCAGTAAGAGTTGGATCAACGACAATTAATAAATGGGACCTCCTGAAACTGAGAAGCTTCTGTAAGGCAAAGGAATAGTCAGAAAGACAAAACAGCAGCCCACAGACTGGGAAAAGATATTCACCAACCCCACATCTGACAGAGGGCTCATCTCCAAAATATACAAAGAACTCAAGAAGCTATTCTCCAAAACACCAAACAATCCAATTAAAAAATGGGGTACAGAACTAAATAGACAATTCTCAATAGAGGAATCTAAAATGGCTGAAAGACACATAAGAAAGTGTTCAACATCCTTAGCCATCAGGGAAATGAAAATCAAAACAACTCTGAGATACCATCTTACTCCTGTCAGAATGGCCAAAATCAAAAACACCAATGACAGTTCATGTTGGAGAGGATGTGGAGAAAGGGGAACACTTCTCCACTGCTGGTGGGAGTACCAACTTATACAGCCACTTTGGAAATCAGTATGGCAACTCCTCAAAAAAATGGGAATCAGTCTAACACAAGATCCAGCTATTCCACTCTTAGGCATATACCCAAAAGAAGCACACTCATATAACAAGGACATTTGTTCAACCATGTTCATAGCAGCATTATTTGTAATAGCCAGAAACTGGAAGCAGCCTAGATGCCTCTCAACTGAATAAAGGATAGAGAAAATGAGGTACATTTACACAATGGAGTACTACTCAGCAGAAAAAAAACAATGGAATCTTGAAATTTGCACGAAAATGGATGGAACTCAAAGAAACCATTCTGAGAGAGGTAACCCAATCACAAAAAAACAAGCATGATATGTACTCACTCATATGTGGACCTGCTATATGATACATAGTAGTGACTGTGCTTTATCAGAGCTGTTTTTAATGATGTTGCTCAGAATAGTTTCCTTCCAGATGATGATTGAGAAGCTAATTTTAAAAAAATGGTGCCAGGTACCACAAGAGTGACAGAACTGTACTGTTTTCTGGGATTTTGTTTTTTACTTTTTTTGTTGTTGTTTTTTAAATGAGTGTGCTGGATGTCTCAACAATTTTGTTCAAATGACTGCCTGCAGAACCTGGAAAAGCTGTTGCTGCTATTGATGCATAACATACTGCTATTATTATATATATATATATATATATATATATATTGAATTTTTGGAAACTTTAGCTGTGCTGTCAACTTTGGAAAAAAGTATCCCAGTTTACCGTGTTGAGTTGGCATAGTACAGAAATTAACAGCCATATTGGGCTAGAAATGTTGAACTTAATTTTTTTCCATTTGTACAGGGGTAATGCACTGTATTAAATATGTAAGGTCTTATCTACATGGGTTTGATTACAAAAACTAATAAAGTATTCTCTAAACAAAAAAAGAGTTGGATCAATAACAATATCTCCAAATAAACTTGAAGACCTAGCCAAACCATTAGCTATACAGAAAGCAACACAAAAACACAATAAAGATGAAAAGATCAAGTCAGTTTAACTCATCCAAAACAGGACAACTCCTCAACTACTGAGTCCAAATATAATCAAATAGGTGAAATATCAGGTGAAGATTTAAAAGTATACTAGTAAAAATTATCAGTGACCCCAAAGAGGATGAAAACAATATTAAGTCAGTATAGGACTTGGAGAGCAATGTCAGCCACATAAAAGTCAACAAAATGGATGAGAAAATGAGCATTAGGGATGAAAGAGCCAGCAGCATAAAAGAAAAAATTTACAAATAAAATTAAGATTTAGAAAATAACAAAAATAAAAATATTGGAAATGAAAAACTCAATGGTAAAACAATGATATTGGCATGTTTTAAAAACTGACTCAATTGACAAGAAGAAATGAGACCAGGGTTGGAGGCCAAAGCCAAGGAAAAATTATTTTCAAACCTCAATAGAGACAAAAAATAATAACTATGGCTATGATGTCCCAGAACTTTGGGCAATGATCAGAAAGAAAGAAAACTTGAGAATCTGCAGGATGTAGATTCTGCACTAAATATACAAGTATTTAATATATGCATATATGTGTGTATATAAATATATATATATGGAAAATACAATGGGAAATGTTTCAGATGTAGAGAAAGATTGAACATCTATTCATAAGAGACATTTAGAAGTTTAAAATGACACGACAAGAAATACATCTCTCTATAACATATTGTAATCAGGACATAAAAATACAAAGCAATAAACAATATTATAAGCTGTAAGGCTACAGCATCTACTTATTTGTAAAGACAAGCATATTAGAATAACATCAGTATTTCTCACTGGCAACTCTAGTTGCAAGAAAAACAATGAATAGTGCAATTCCAACACTGAAAACGTAAATAATTGCCAACTAAGGTTGTTCAAGCCAACATTATCTTTTCAAATTGACAGAAAAAGGAGGAACTCAAATGGTTTTGAATATGAGCAAAAGAAGAGATGAACCTCAGTCATTCTCTAGAGCTCTCTTATGTTTATTTGTTATCATTTCAAGAATCGATTATATAATTGAAGACCCTTCAGTGACAAAGTGCTTAAAAGTTAGCTAAATCCCATTGTCAACGTGAAGCCATGTGTTTATTGTAGAACCCTCTTCCTTCCCGCCCTTCTCCCTCCCTCCCTCCCTCCCTCCCTCCCTCCTTCCCTCCCTCCCTCCCTCCCTCCTTTACCTTCCTGCCTGGCTGTATGCTTGCCTGCCTTTCTCTATCCACTTCCTTATCAATATCCCTTTTGAGGCAGGATTTTTCTATACACCCTAGACTGCTCTTCAAGTTACTGTATAGACTAGGCCAGTCATGAACTTCCAATGGTCTTTGTGCCTTTGCCTCTTGAGCGATGGGGTTGCAGACATATGCCTTAGCAAGTATTATTTCTGTCATGACAATAGATGTAGCTTTTGCCTTGTAACTCTGAGACTTCATTAGTGACAATGATAAAACTTGCCTAACATCATTAACTACATTTCTCCTCCTAATTTGTCAGGGAGAAGAGCCATTTTAAGGATGATTAGTCACAATGCCCCATTTCTTGGAAGAGTTCCTAACTCAGTAACTCAAGAAGATAATGAATGAATAGTGCAGGAGGAGTGTCCAAAGTCTGTTGGGATCGTATGAAAACTTTTAATTAAGCACTGAGGTAAATGAAAGTATGTAAACAGTGTCTATTGGAGTATCTCCTTGTCCTCGTTGTTTCCCTTATTTCCTCCACCCCACCAAAGTTACCGTTGATTTGAGTACTTTCTGGAAATTTTACATTTCCTTAAAGTGTGCATGGATAAGTTTTGAGTTCCCATATAACCTGACACTATTGCAACAGTCTTCTACCCTGTCTTTACTGTTCTCTGTTCATTTACTTCACCCGTGCGTGTGCCTAATCACCATAGTTCTGTTTTATTGACTTCTATCCCAGTTACACTCTGAATATATGATACACTTGATTATCATTTTATGCACATTCTTGTCAAAATTGACAAGTTAGGTAACAGATTTTAGGAGGAAAGAACAAAGCATCTTTGCAATCAGTCCAGCTGAATTCTACTTAAAAACATTCTCAGTGAAGGGAAGATTGAGAACAAACAGTAACTTCAACGTGACTTGGCATTGCTGTGATATTTTTATTGTACTGTGTAAACTGTTAGTCTGCAACAGCTTGGAGATTTTTAAATTAACTACCTTTTCTCACAGATAGTCTACGAAGCATTGCTCTGGCGTTTGTGCTTTTAACTAATGCATGCCTCTGTGCCAGGAACCAAGCTACCGGGAGACAGAGATTTGAAATGCAAAGTTCCTGTTCTCAATAAGCTTACAATCTAATTGTGGATTGGCAGTCCAAAGCAACTAAGCTCAAAAATGAATTGAATAGCTGAACTAAGGAGCAAACAAAATGCTTTTAGGCAAATAATGTGAAATAAATCACCCAGCTTCGACCAAGCAGAGTGGAATGAGCTCTGGGTAGGATGACATTGAAGAAATGGCATTTGATTTGGATTTTGCACAATGAATGAGATTAGCTCGGTGGAGAGGGTGGGAAAGGCACTGAAAGAAGGCAGAACAATATATACAGAGACAGTATTGAATAAAAAGTTCAGAGAAAGAAAGTATCATTTTCTGCGGGTCTGAAGTGAATAGTGAAGACAAAGAGGCTAGCAGAGGTCTGAATTCATTGTGTGTCTTATAAGCAGTAGGGAGCCACAAAAATTCCAATCTTGGAGAAGGATTATAGGGAAGGAACAGTAAGACAATGATATTTTCCTTCTAAAATCATTCTGCAAATGTTGACTGGATAAGAGAAAGATGGAACAAAAAAAATTAGTTATGAGCCTATGCTGGTCATACTGCTAAGCAGTGATGGCCCACGAACTACAACAGAAACGCAGACGGCAGATGAGGAGGAATAATGTGGAAACATTTTAGAGCAAGATTTTATACAACTCAATGAGTGAAAGGTTTGCAAGGGTAAATGAGAGCGAGATGTAAGGCCTAAATTAGGGGCTAATGCTAATACCATCCTGTAGCATGTGTAATGTGCTTTTAATTTTCAACGTTGACTGTCCATGATCTCATTTGATCTTTCATCCATTCTGTGAGGTAGGTTAAGGAATATATTTTCTCTTCTTTGACAGTTTCAGTCCAGAGAGGTTAAGTGATTCACTCAGAATTTCATAGCTCATTAAGCACAGACCCTTGACTAGAGAACAGACTTGCTGACGCTCAAGCACGCTTTTTTTTGCCACTTCATCATGATGTTGTGCTGTTAAAGTGCTTGCCTAGACTCAACCAGAAATAGGCATTATGCACACTACTATTGGAGGAAAAGAGGAGGAGGATAAATGCATCCAATGAGGTGGATACTCACTAATTTTGAGTCAATTTAGACATTTAATAATATTAGCTCTAGTGAAAAAATAGGTAACACATTTTTGACAATTCAACAATTGTCAAATTCAATTCAACAATATGAATTAATTGCTAAAATCTTCTGAGTATTTTGTTTCCCATGTGTGTGGTGGTGGTGGTTGAAATAAGAAAGGCCCACATAGGCTCCTGTATTTGAATGATTGGTCCCCAGTATGTGGGACCGTTTTCAGAAGGATTAGGAAGTATGACCTTATTTGAGGTCGTGTGTCACTGGGGGTTGGGCTCTGAGCTTTCAAAAGCCCATACCTTTCCCATTTACCTTTCTCTCTGCCTCCAACCTGCTAGTCTGGATGCAGGCTCTTAGATGCTGCTCCAGGATAATGCCTGCCTGTCTGTTACCATGCTCCCACTGTAATGGACACGGACTCATTTTCTAAAAATGTAAGCAATCACCGAACTAAATGCTTTCTTTTCTACGTTGCCTTGGTCATGGCCTTTCACCATGGCCACGGTAAAGTAACTTAAGATTGTATAACTTTTTCATATATGTATCTGCACAGATTTAGGGCTACAGATTTCACATTTTCCTGGCTTATATCCAACAGGTTCAGAAGCAGACAAAAGTTAGATACTATTTGGATAAGTAGTGTCCAAAGTTATATGATTCATCTCAATGGAGAAGTTACTTAAATAAAATCACCAGTTTTTAAATTGCTTAACACACTTACAGAGCTATTGCTATCTATATGACTTTTTCTACTTCCAGGTATTAGGATAACCTGCTGTTTACTTTAGGGATAAGGGCGGTATCAGGTATCTGTAAAATATCATATGCTACCTATAGCACCACTCAGCAAATATTCTTCACTTTGAATGGGGGGTCACTAAATTATAGGGTTCAGAGAGGAGGTAGAGAGGTCACAAATTGAAATACCCCCCCCCCACACACACACCAATAGGCAGAAAATCAGGGCAAAACTTTTATCATCAGGACTAGTGCCCTTCACACTCCAGTCTCTTAATTCTTTGCTCCAAGAGGTTAAATCCTTGGAGTTCCCACAGAGAAAGCATGAGGGAGTGGCAATACTCACTAATACAACATATCCTCCTGCTATGTAGAACAGCTATAATATGTATGCCTAGCAATTCTTTTTTTCCAGGACTATTCTCATTGTAGTCAGGAGGAGAGGGAAAGAGAGTGGAGGCATTTTTTAAAATGAGTAAGAATGAGACCCCCCACACACACAGTTTGACATGGATACTCTGGGATTTTGCTAGGAAATCCCATATCCATGTTAGCATGCGAGGCAACATTATATGGAATCTGAGAAAGAGAAGTCTACTAAAGAGGAAGAATGACAATCTTCTCCCTCAGGCCCATAACCTGCAACTTCGTCTGCACTGGTGTTTGAGGAATCTCTGTCTTCTTCCTCCTAGCCCTCCTTATTCCTTTCTGGTCCCTGCAAAAGACACCAGTTAACCTGAAAGGTAGGACCAATCTGTCCCCAAAGCCTACACTCCCTATTCTTCTTTTAACTCTCAATCTTTCTCTTTTTGGTGAAGTCTGGCTGATGTTAAGTCCTTCCTGCTTCAGACTTCCAGGTGCTCACATGAAAGGTACATTTATTTTGGGTTTAACAATTACTCATTTGTTGCACTTTTAATTTAGTTCTACTTTTACATCTTTATTTTTCTTTTCTTTTTTAATTTAGAAACATTCTTAAAAATCTTCAGCTTCACACAAGTTCAGTCTTACCTGTCATGGTCATGATCTTAGCATAAAGGACTTCTGTTTGCATGTAACATTTTCCTTAGGTGACAGCTCTTGAAGCAGAGACATTTTGATCTCCACATACTGTTTATGAAACTCCTCAGTTTGGCTCTTAACAATGTTTCTTCAGGCTCTTCAGGGCATACCAATATCTACCACGTACACACTCAGGAGCACTTTTGTTTTGACTACAATTTCCATAGAACTTAAGAGTATCCACTCCTGGTAGCTTCTAGGGCTCTCTCTGTAATTTCATCTTCTCATAAAAGTAGCAGTATTCTGAAAGAGACCTGTCTTATTCTACATCTCCTAAAACATCTTTTAGGTTTTTGCCCAGTACTCCCTAGGGACACAAGATTTCTTTGCATTTTGAACCAAATTAGGGTATTTTGATAAAAAATTTTCCCAAATTACAGTTTCTCTAGAAAATCATTAGTAAATACACACACACACACACACACACACACACACACACACACACACACACACACACACACACACACTTGTGACTTATATATTTACATATCTATATTGATTTCATCTATATCTATATATTCTGGAAACTGCTTGGCAAGACATGACCAAGTCCCAGTTGTACAGTTCAGAGGGAAATAAGTAGCAAATTCCTGACATTTCTTGCAATGGTTTTCCTTGTTACTTAGCTTCTTATAGTAGTTCTTTTGTGGTACATTTTTCAATTCTTTAACCTTTAACCATTCATGTTTGCATATCTTCACAGAAAAAAAGCATATTTAAAATCTTTTTCCCCAGTCTAAGTGTGGCTTGCTTATTTTAAAGAATTGACTGTCATACAATGAGAAGTTCTTCTGTGTGCATTCCATTAAACTCAGGTTTCTCACCCCTTTGGATCATGGGCCTTGGATGTGAGGTGACACCATTTCAAGACCACTGAGAAAATGATGAGGTTGTAGATATAAAGATACTTGGCAGTAGCTAAGAGTTCTTCCCTTTCAAGACTCAGCAGGGAAGTCATTTTCAAAAGTCCTGCTTGTATAGGATTCAATATTCCTGAATATGCTATAATCTATTTCATCATGATTTGTAGCAGATCCATCAAAATGTATCAGTGTCTCAATATTTCCTCATTCTTTGGATGGCAGCATTAACTTTCTAATGTCTTTATAGTCCTACCCATTCCAAATACCTCTAAACAGATCTCAGTCTTAGGATTTTACATACTGCAGTAATTATCAGTATTTTATATAAATTGTCCAATTTTTAACAACATGATACAGTCAATTGTATGTTTCATTTCCTTATATTTGAGGAAACTGGGGCAGAAATTTGACCCAGATAATATAGCCATTGCCATATTTTGAATCTAGAAAATCAGAAAAAAAAAGATGTAACTTTTCTCAGCAACAACTACAACAAAACCTGAACCAATTAAAGTTTCACTGGAAAGATCATTCACATAAAAAGATCAGGGGAATTGGATGTTATCTCTTAACCTTCAGAACCTCACAGGCTCCATTTATCTTTTTTTACATTTTTTAATTTAAATTCTTTAGTTCCTACTCATATCCATCCCCCCATTCCCTCACCCTCCCATCCTCACATGTTCCCCACCAACCCCACCAACCCACCCCCCTGGCTCCTCCTCAGGGATAGTGAGGCCCTCCACCAAGGACCTTCAAAGTCTGTCATAACATTTGGGGAGGGCTTTGGCCCTCCTTGCTGTATCTGGGCTGCAATAGTATCCCTCCATAGGGAATGGGCTCCCAAAGTCCATTTGTGCTCTAGGGATAAAGACTGGCTCCACTGTTAGAGACCCCATAGACTGTCTTGGCCTTCTAGCTGGCACCCACATGCAGAGGGCTTGGTTCAGTCCAATGCTGTTTCCCCAACTCTTTGACTAGGGTCTCCATGCTCTCAGTAGGTAAGGTTAACTGCTTCTGTAGGTTTCTGCAGCACCGTCTTGGCTCCTTTACTCATCCCTCCTCCCTCTCCACAACTGGTTTCCAGGAGTATGGTTCAGTGATTAGCTGCAGGTGCCTGTTTATGCTTTGAACAGCTACTGGATGAAGGCTGTACGAATGGTAACCAAGGTAGACACCAATCTCATTATAGGGGAAGGGCATCAATGGCATCCTCTCCACCACTGCTTGGATTCTTAGTTTGGGTCATCCCTATGGATCCCCTAACATTTCCCCTCTGCCAGACCTCTCTCCAAACCTGTACTGTCTCCCTCTATCAAGGCATCTCCTTTCTTGCCCTCCTCTATTCCTCCCCTGTCTCAGTCCTCTTGTTCTCCTCCCCCTCCCCTTTTTCCCTTCCCACCTCCTTCTTCTTCCCCCCTCCCCCCTGCTCAAGTGTGGTACATTTACACAATGGAGTACTACTCAATACTCAGTGAAAAAAATAACAATGGAATCTTGAAATTCGCAGGCAACTGGATGGAACTAGACAAAACCATCCTGAGTGAGGTAACCCAGTCACAAAAAGACAAACACGGTATGTATTCACTCATATATGATGTTTAGACATAGAGGAAAGGATTGCCAGTCTACAATCCACACTGCCAGAGGAGCTAGAAAACAAGTAGGAACCCAAGAGAAGATTGCATAGACCCTCAAAGAAGGGGAGGGGGACAAGAACCCCTTTATCTTTTTCATCAATCATAAATAACAGTTAATATTTATAATAATGCCTTGCTGGTTATTTCATGAGATTCTTTTGAGGATAGTGTGCCATAATATATTATGAAGAATAAGATAATGTATTAACGCATCCTACAAACACAGGAACTAGAAAGATACAAATTCTTACAGTAACATCATCTGTGTACCAATTTTTCTCTTCAGCTAGAAGCATCGAGTGCTTCTTTTACCATTGAATGCCTAGCAATGAGCATGTGTCCTATTATATGATATTATATGGTATACAATTACATTCATTATGTATGTATATATATATATATATATGTGTGTGTGTGTGTGTGTGTGTGTGTGTGTGTGTGTGTGTGTGTGTGTGATATATGAATGCATCAATGTTCAAATGAAAGAGCAGCTTTTGGATGCAGCAATTAGGAAGCAAATACATGTTAATTCCTGGCTCATGCAATCCAGACACTATAATGTCAGCTAACATTTCTTGAACTTTAACTATAGGGAAGGCATTATTCTAAATGTGTTACACTTATGAAAGCTCATTAGTGGCTAAATCAACCCCACAGCCTTCATCTTCAATCTTTATCATGTCACTCCATTTTGCAAGCTACACAAACCAATAAAGGCATAAAGAATCAAATATTAATGTTACCATATTGTAGTATGGAGAACATGATTCTGTTTTTAAATTCTAAATTCACCAATAATGGAGGATGTAATATAACTCACCAAAGTAGGATCCTTAAACCACATCCAATTCTCAAAACCAGGCCTTGAAGTCAAATTCAACACCATCTCTCTGCTATCTGTACTGTAGTGTTGTCACCTGTGGTGTGAAGTTTAGGAACTGCATACATCAAAATTTCATGCTACTGATACTCAAAATTTTGTAATGACTTTATTACTTTTATGTGTATATGTTTTGCCCGCATGTATGTTAGTGCACTACCTACATGCCTGGTACCTGTGGAGACCAGAGGAGGACATCTGATGGCCTAGAACTGGAGTTACCCACGGTTGTGAGCTCTCTTATAAGTGCTGGGAATGAAACCATGTTTTTTGGAAGAACAGCCAGTGCTCTTAGTCAATCAGCCATCCCTCTAGTACCCGATGCTTGATTTTTGATTTAATCAATAAAAGGTACTTGCAACAAAATCAGTAAGCAGAAGTGAAGCAGACACCACCAAGGCTCTTCCTGGTACCATGTTTTGTAATGTCCAGCGTTACAACTTTTCCATGATTTCAGGCAAAGGGATCTGTGGATTAAATAAAGACAAGACAGCTGGTCACTCTTGCAAAGAGAATGCCATTTATTTTCAAAGGGGAGTAGACTTATATACCAACAGCAGCCACAGTGGAAATTTACTCAGATCAAGGTCCATGTCCCCAAACCCTGGCAATGGACAGATAGTTTGTACACTCATACAATAAGGACATGTGTTCAACTATGTTCATAGTAGCATTATTTATAATAACCAGAACCTGGAAGCAACCTAGATGTCCCTCCACTGAAGAATGGATAGAGAAAACATGGTACATTTACACAATGGAGTACTACTCAGCGGAAAAAACAACTATGGAATCTTTAAATACCCAGGCAAATGGATGGAACTAGAAGAAACCATCCTGAGTGAGGTAACCCAGTCACAAAAAGATAAACATGGTATGTACTCACTCATTTTTTTATTTTTAGACATAGAGAAAAGGGTTACCAGTCTACAACCCACACTGCCAGAGGACCTAGGAAACAAGGAAGACCCCAAGAGAAGATTGAATAGTCCCTCGAAGAAGAGGATGGGAATAAGAACCCCTGAGCAAAGTTGGGAGCCTGGAGTGGGGGGGGGAGGAGGACTGACTTTGTCAAAAGAGACATACGCGACTTCTCAACGTCACTCTGAAACCACAGCATCAGCCACGTTGTTCTCAACAGTTTTCCAATATCTGTAAAATTTCTTAGGATTTCTGCAACTGGCTATAGTTGCTGGCAAGAGTCCCTTACAATTGGCCACCTGAAGGATATGTATACTTCTCTTTTTCTTTGTTAAGTTTTTTCTTGCTTAAAATAACTAGGGTTGTTTCTGTTTACCTGACTGAACTCTGAGAACTTCAGGTAGGCTTACCATTAGCTCCACAGATGAGGAGACAAAACCACAGAGAGCAAAATGGCAGAGCGAAGGTCTAAATTCAGCGAGCTGGGGCCTAGTACCCATGTTCTTGTTCTAAATAGTTCTGCCTCACTGCGGCTCTTTGACTGCAAAGTCAACTCCAGTCAGGCACCATTTTCTTTCCTTAGGTTTTTTTTCACTATTTCAATGGAAAGAAATTGCTTGAAGCCTGTTTTTAAATTTGCAAACCTTCTCTACTTCATATGAAACCATCTCACTCTCAGATAAACCTCTCTACGTCACTTTTGAGGGTGAAACCAGGTAGCCTGACTACCCATCCACCTGGGATAAAGGGTAAGAGTGGGCAGTAGGAAGCTTCAGACATAGAAGCTTTCCACATCCGGGCATCGATTTCATTTCACAATACCCTCCTAGGGATCATGTTCCCATTTAAAATAAATTAACATCAATGTCAAACTTGATAGCCTTTGGAGCTTAAATGCTGAGAAACAAAATGTTAGTTCTGGAAAGCTGAGAGCCTTGTTAACTAGCTGTTGTGTTTGCCTACGTTTCTAGTCAAAACCAAAGTCAGAGAGGTGAATCTATATATATTGATCTGGAAGAGCATTCATGATATATTGTCAAGTGCTGAAAAACAAGTTTCAGGGCAAATTGATGATACGATTTTATTTTTTAAGAAAAGAAAGGAAACCTATAAAAAATAACACGTACACACAGAATGTTGCATCCAGCAAGGTCCTTGCCCAGAGAAACACAACCTTCCTGTTTTATTGATGAGTAAATCTGAAGGCCAGAGAGTGAAACAGCTAAGGTCAAAAGGCTAGTTAGTAGCAGAATCAGTTCTGTATTACCAATCTCCAGACTCCACTATGTCACTCTGTCTACAAAGTGTGCCTCTATCACACTAATAAAGAGATAAGAATCTAGTAAGATAGCCATCATTAATGAAAATATGACTCCTTTTAAACTCTAACCTGAATTATAATGGAGCATGGGATATTTCTGTTCCCAAAGCAGAGTCATCAAAGAGTAGTCTGCATGTTTCTCTTAGTTTCTGTCTATATAAATGCTGTTTTATTCATTTCCTTTAATAATTTAGTGATTTCTCGGATATGTTTTTTCGTAATATTATTTTGGCTAAATATTTCAATAGTAGAGCATTTGGTGTACACAGTAAGTAATTTGCCACAGTACTTGGCTCAAAGTCAAACTTAGTATTTGTTTAATGAATAAAATGAAGATCAATTGGCAAGTTCCTTCAGCAGACTGCATAAGTTCTCTACCACAGAAATATACTACTCAGTCTCTCTGCTACTTTATGTAAGTTGTTTGACAATCAGATTACATTTTTATTTATTATTTAAGATTGTGCATGTCTGTGTATGAGTGTGTGTGTGTGTGTGTGTGTGTGTGTGTGTGTGTGTGTGTGTGTGTGTGTGTGTGCCTGCATGCACCTGTGTGTTAAGGTGTAGAGTAGACACGGTGTTCAAGGGACAACTTGTGAAAAGTGGTTCTCATCTCCATTTATGTGTGTTTCAAGGATGTAACTCTGGTCCTCACTCTTGTGTGGCAAGCACATTTATCCACTTAGCCATGTTGTCAGCCCTTTCTGTAAATTCATTATCTACAGAAGTCGTGGAACCAATCACTTCCAAATACCTAATGACAACTCTATCTTTAAAAATAGGTGATGGGACTTTTTAAAAAAAGTAGTGATAATTAGCATCTGCAAAGTAGGATGGGCAGAGGGCTGGAGGGAGGTGAAGTATCACTCACTGAAACACCCTTAGAGAGAAGTAGAAATTCTAGTGTCCCATAGCACAATGAGGTAATAATAGTTTCCAGTAATCTACTATATTATATTTTATAGATAACTACAGCAGAGAACTTGGTGCCTTCAAATACAAAGCAATGATCAGGAGAATGTAATGATTCTTACCCTGATATCACTACTTATTGTGTGAATATATTGAAATAGTATGCTGGACCACATAGATATGTACAGTTATAAAGGATTTCAGAAAGTATTCAAGCAAGTGCAAGCTTTATCTACTCAAATGTGATCATTGCATACTATATACATTATTGAATTATCACACTACAGTCACACAATTATAAAAATAACCAATAAAACATTAATAGTAAAATTTATATTAGATAATATGAATAAATGGTGCATTTATTCTGAAGTTAAAATTTTAAGAAACAGTTGAAGCATTTTTGCCAAGTGGTTTATTCATCTTTATTTTGTTCATTTGATGAGCAAACACATATACAGTGCCCTTTATCCCTGATACTTCCTTTCCAGTACCACAAAAGGATTTTTAAATGCAGTACTCAGTCTATGAGCAAAGTACCAAGTAAGACTTGCTTGGTCAGGCCTTGTTTCCCAGGTTGTTTTTCTAACTGCTTGTCTCTGATTCCACACCAAACTGCCTGGCACAGGATTTCATTACAGGTTGGTGAAATTGCCTGAAGAAAAGTGAGATCAGCAGGCAGGAATATCCAAGTCGTCCATGTGATTCCACAAAGTGTCATGTTCTGGAAAGAACATTGATTGCCAACTCTTTTCTTTTGGTTGTAGAACTCCACCTTTAAAAGAAATTGCTTACAGAAAACTTCAGCATTATTAGCAGGCTCCAGGCACAACTGAACCCATAGGATTATGAAAATTAAAGTTTGAAAATCAATGCATCATGTCCATCAACTGGAATTGATTTTTAAAATATATGGCAAATTTGTAGAATGGAGTATTAGCCACAAATAAAGGACAATTTTTTCATTTTTGAAGCAACATGGGTGACTCTTAAAAGCAGACTGAGTGCGTGCAGGTAGTCACACAAAAGTATATTTTCCTTTGACATGTAAAATAATTTTCTTTCTAATTAAAGTTTAAAAATTTAAAAAAGAAAATGGAAAAAGTACACGTTCTTTCATTTCATTTGTAGAAGATTTAAGGATAAAAGAAAGGGGATCAGCAGTTGCACAAAGGTTGGGGATGGATGACAAAAGAAGAAAACTTGTAGAGGTGCTAAAATTTACAGTTGTTTTCTTTTTTATATTTCTATATCCTTTGCTCATACAGTACCCCTGATACAGTGTTCCCTCCCTCACCTTCTCCCAGTCTACCCAAAAGTCCCCTTTCCCTCAGATCTCTGCCTCTCTGTTTCCCTTCAGAAACGAGCAGTCCACCAGTTATATCAACCAAACACAGCATAACAAGTTACAATAAGATCAGACATAAACCCTCCTATCAGGGCTGAACTAGGCAATCCAGTAGGAGGAAAAGGGTCCCAAGAACAGGTAGGAGACAAACAAAACAAAACAAAAACCCATGCTAAATGATCATATTTATGCAGAGGACCTAGTGCAGACCCCTGCAGGCTCCCTGATTGTTGTTTCAGTCTCTGTGAGCCCTGATGAGTCCTGTTTAGTTGATTCCAGTGGGCCATATTCTCCTGATGTCTTTGACACTTCTAGCCCCTATTATCATCCCCCACCTCTTCTTCAGGGTTCCCTGAGCACTGCCTAATGTTTGGCTGTGGGTCTCTGTATCTGCTCCAATCAGCTGCCAGAGGAAGCCTCTCAGATGTTTTGGCAAAGCACCAACCTGTGATTATTGCAGGTTGTCATTAGGAATCACTCCATTGACTAAGTTTTGTTGTTGTCAGTTTGGTTCTACCCTAGATCTCTGAGCCAGCTAGCATTGGGATCCTGGCCATCCATGCAATGTCTGGCATGGGCTCCCTTTTGTGGCTTGGGCTCTAGTTTGAGCAGCCATTGTTGGGCCACTCCCACAAGCTCTGAGCCACCATTGCCCCAGCATATCTTGCAGGCAGAACAGGTTGTGGGTCCCAGGTTTTGTGTCTCAGTTGGCATCCCAGTGCCACCACGGGCAGCCTTGCCTAGTCACAGAAGATGGTTGATTCAGGCTCCATATCCTCCATTACCAGGGGTCCCCCACTAGGATCACCCTCAATGGTTCCAGGAAGTCTCCACTGTCCTAGATTTCCACATCATCCCCTAAATACCCACCTCTTCCAGTAGTCTCTCCTTCTGTCCCTCCCTCCCCCACCTGATCCCTCCTATTTGCATATACACTCACCTCCATTCCATCCACAAAATCTATTCTAGTTCCCATTCTCAGGGAGATCCATGTATGCCCCCTAGAACTTTGCACTTTATCTAACTTCTTTGGGTCTGTGGATTGCACTGTGATTTTAATTGAAGTATTTATTTTGTAGGCATCTGAAAAATCTCATAGAATTTCACACTGTTATTGGAGATCATTGCACATAAATTCTTTCACAATAAAGTTGATTAAAATCATTACATACATAATCTTTAAGGCTCTTATACCTCGGATATAGGCAACCAAACCTTGTTTTAAATACGGGATGTTCTATTTGCTGCTTCTGTGGCTATCTATGAGCTAATCATTTAACCTCTGTTTCCTCATTTCTAATATGAGCTGAAAATAGCAATGAGTTGTTGTAAGAGTTCTGAATGATAATAAACACTGATGAAGCTTAGTTCAGTGTCTGGCTCATAGTAAGTATTCAATACATGAGCTGCATTTCTATCATTGCAAATACATTCATAAGCCTGGGAAGAAAAGGTTAGAGGTCAACTCATGTGAGCTGAATGATAATTTGATTCTACTACTAAATATGCAAGACTTTGAACAAATTTCTTTACTTTGGTTCGGCAAGTCTCATAATTAGTATGGGGATCATGTGGTATCTTACTTAACACTTCATAGGGATATCAGGAATATAAATGCAACTAATAGAGGAAAAATTAGAGAACAATGAAAAGGTTAAATCTCTACACAGGTGTAGAAAACTATTTTGACACAATTTTTCCTAATTTCAAGATTATATACAGCAAGAAAACTGTGCTAGCACAACAAGACATGCCCTCAATAGAGTTATAAAATTTCTGGCATTTGTTTTCTGGTCTTTTATGTGCTTTTGAGGGGGGGTCCAACAGATAGGAGCATCTCTGCTTAGGGCCTTCTGTTTACAAGGAAAAGGTTCTGATTAACTCATCTACCCTGAAGATGAGTGAGCCAATGGATGCCTATCAAGTATTAATAAGGACAAAAGTAGTATCTCTTAATGTTAATTCACAACTCAATAGGGAATATTTTGGGATAAGAGAATTTGCTGAAGATTTTCCTATGAGTATCATCTACACTTTCAAAGGTAAGGTCATATGCCTTTGTACAATTTTCCCCACCAGTGAGTACAAAACTAAGTGTTATTTCACAAGTTTAGAGGCAAAGGAAGATTGTTCTATTTGTTCTGCCATATATTTCTTTATCCACCTTCCACATCCTTGTTTCTGAAATATCTCTCAAGGGATTCATCATGAGTTTCAGAGCCCTATAAAACAGTGAGATAAAGTTGTGCTGGTCAGAGGAAGACAGACGGCTGGGATGAGTAAGAGTTTTGTATGCTGAATTATAAAATATTGCCCCCACAATCGGGTGATAGCTCGTCGAGCCTTCTCTTGACCTAGGGAAAGGTTAGAAGAACCGCAGCAGAAGTTTGCACACTGGAAAGCAGAAAAAGTGCAAAATGCAAGAGAAGGCAGCAGGGATGCTGATGAAGACTATCTTAAATTAATCGTGGCCAGTATCAAAAGAGATCATCGTAATAAAGAAGAGAGTGATCGTGAGCACAAGTTATAACCACTAAGAAGTAGCAACTATCCAGACACAGTCATTCATGACCACTGAATAGCACATGGGATGACACATAGCAACCACATGGTCATAAGGCATGACAGGAAGTAGGAGGCCACTGCCATGGCTAGGGTCACTCATTTCAGTCAAGTATCATGGGAAAAATAAAACAGGTTACTAAAGATGAAGTTGAGTGGAGAGTGGAGATAAGGATGCAAATGGAAAAGATGTTTAGCCCATTCCCTAGCAATGTGTTGAAATGGTTAACAGCATTGATGTGAAAGACACATCTCTTCACCCAGAACTGTTATGATAAATCTTTCCGCCAAAAGCCGCTGAGCCCCACCACCACATGTGTGCTTTTTGCCAGCCCCCCGCCTGAGTTAGGGCCCAAATGAATACACAGAAATTTGTATTAGGTTTAAAGCTGCTTGGCTAATGACTAGGATTCCTCATCTGTTAGCTCAGTCTTAATTATCATAAATCTATATATTTTATAAGACTTATCTTATTGGATGCCTTATTGGCATCCTCCCTTGCTGGTGGATCACATCCTACCACTGGAGGAGGAAGGGGAAAAAAGGGACCCTTCCTGTTTCTCCTTTGCTTAAAATATGAGTCTCCTTGCTATGTCGCTTCCTGCCTGGATCACCACTTCTCTACTACATTTCCCAGAATCCTCTTTGACTCCTAGTCCTGTCTAACTTGCTGTCTCATTGGCCAAACAGTATTTTATTCAACAATCAATAAGATAAATGTACACAGTACATTCCCCATCACAGAACATACAAGACACCAAGAAGAAGAAACTCAAATGCTGCTGTGGCATTATCTGCAGCCATTCTTTCTCACCATTATTCATTAAATAGATGCTCACAGAGCTTCCAAGTTCCACCTGAAAGAATGAGAATACATACGGATAGTATGAAAGAGGGAGGAAGAATTAGAATGTGTAGGATCTGTACTCTGCTTTGTTCAGAGAATACAGAACCCAAATGGGCTATCTATGTGGAAAGAGAGGCAATGTTTAAATTATTTCCATAATTTTAGGAGAAAAGAAAGTTCCATATCCACTGATATGAAAACCTTTCCAATCCTCTTTCACCAAATGTCCTCTCAGATAATGTTTACCCAACTAGAAAGAGTGAAAGGAGGCAATCTCCCCAGTTCATACACACAGTGTCCAATTTTTAAAGACAAATTTGATGAACAGATCTAGTTGAATGTAAGTCACTCTGACTGACCATTCTTCATCCAAATAGGATCTTCTGGTAGATGAGATGGTTTAGCTATGGCTTTGCCTGTTCTTGTAGTTCTGTCTCACTCATAATCATACATGTCTCCATTATCCTGTAGGGCTAGAATCCAGTACAGAGAGTTGGTGCATAGAATTTCCTTGACTTTAGCATATATACGTATCTATGGAAATTTTCCCTAGAACTCTGGAGGTAATTGAGACTCCTCCATTGATGTTCTCAATCAAAATTACATTTCTACCTTCTCCTGTGATTTCTATGCTGTGAGTGTTTCAGGCAAAGATAGGAGTCTGAGAAGCTAATGTGATCCTTGTAGAAGTAGAAATGATAAGAGGATAGACTGAGTGAGAAGGTGGTGCAAAATACTTTCTCTTCCAACCTCAATGCTCTCCCTTCCTGTTGCTTTGTTTTTCTCATATTTTCTCATATCACTATCCCAAATCCAAAATTATAGCAATGGTTTGATTAGTATTTCTCCTCCACTTAAATATAAATTTATTGAAGGCAAGAATCATGAATATCAAACAGGTATTAAATGAATGTGAAATATTAAATGAATATGAGTATTATCTAGAACCTGCCTACCCTCCTTGCCGTTGCCATTGTCATCCTTTATTCCATGACAGTGTTGTTGTATCTCCTTCTCTCACAATTTAAATAATTCAGTTACATTGCAAATCATATTATGCCTCTCCTCTATGTACATTTTTTAAAACAAATATGTTTTTCTCATGCTTTCATATATATGCATATATATGTAGGTATATGTATACACATCATATATTTCCTCCTCATGTTTTTATTGAGTTATGACACTCATATAAAAATTTATACATATTAAGATAGACACATTTATAAATTCTAAAATGTGCACATACTAATCAATGAGATAGTCGCCATAGATACTATCATGAGGGTTGGGGACTGTGTACAAAGTTCTGTGCTTCTCCCTGCATAACCTGATAAAAGGTTATGCAGATATCACCATTATCTCTAAGAATTTTCTTTCCAATTCTCTCTCATCTAGTGAACAAAAGATAACAAAATTTCTATATTATTAACAAATTCTTAAGCATATGGTACTACTTTTTGCATAATATACACTCCATTTCAACTTCATTAATTTTTTCTTACTATGGTACACAGGCCCTTTCTCACTTGTCTCCCCCATTTCTTCTCAAACATTAGTTCATAGTACCATTTTCATGCTCATCTGTTCCAGTCATACTGGCCAGGTCATCACTTATCACTATGATACAATTGTTGCTCTATGCTTGTGAAAACCACTCTTTATTCACAACACATTTTATTTTCAGTGATCCCTTTTTGGGTCACCCTGTAAAGGAGTTCATCTTGATTCCCTGGTGTTATATAACCGCTCTTTTTGAATTGCTTTCTTTGTGGAATTGGCTCTAGCAAACTATATATCCTAGCTATTCGTTATGTTTATTGATTATTTCTCTCAACTACAATGTGTTCTCAGTAAGTTTCAGGAGTTATTTTTCTCTTTTGTCCATTGTTGTATGCATCAAGCACATCGTAGTTCCTGATACGAGATAGGCAGCCAGTCATTATTTGCTTCATAAGTGTGTAAACAAAGCATTTTAGCTAGTCCCTAGTGAAAGGCAATCTCTTTTTTCCATTTACATATTTCTTTGAAAATGTTTGTATGTCAACCATTTCTTAATGTTTGTGTGTTTCTTCACAAGGACAGAAGGCCCCTTCTTCCTTCTCTTTCTCCTTCCCTCCCCTTTCTCCCCACAATGTAAAACTTTTTCTGTGTCTCAGACTAGCCTAGACATAGAGATCTTCCTGCCTCAGCCTCATGTGTACTGGGACTAACAGTGCCATGCTTACATTTTCAATTGGTACAATCACATCTTAACATTTTTCAATGGTTGAAAGTATGTTTACTTCCAACTCTACATTCATGTAACATTCACACTGGAATATATAAACCCATGAAAGGCATGCTTCAGATGGGACCGTGAATGGTTTTACTTAAAAGCAGGAAGCTGATTGTTGGATCATCTAAAGGACTATGTGTTTCCCTTGGAGGTCTATAAAACCACTGCATAGAAGTCAATAAATGATAATGATGAGTAGATATTTTCCTTTCCTATGTAAGCCTATTATTGAGTATGAATTGTAGTGTATTTTGTTTCTCTCACATTGCAGAATAGTTCATAGAAAAGTCTTTCGCTCAGTTTTCTATACCCATTAGAATAAACTGATGAACCATTTCACCGGTATCTTGTAATCAGTGTACGGCTGTGGTACAGACTTGTTTTTAAATGGTGCTAAGTATACTGATAGAGGTTGGGATTCAGCCTGTGACCTTGTCCCCATTAGTACTATCTTTGTACCCATGAAACTAAAATCGAAGATAATTTCTCTCTCACTTGCAGTCTAATCCGCATATAAATTGAGGATCCCATTTTTCATTTAGTCAGGGCTTGCCCTCCAAAGTCAAGACTGAGTGTTTCATCCCAGAATCACCATTAAAGGATTCCTGGAAAACACGGCACAGCATTTTTTTCCGGGGATTAGTCCTGTTACCTGTAATTATGCATACAGGCTAACTTACCTTTAGTTCATGACTGTCACTTGGTGTCCTAGAGATTGTGGCAGTTAGATGGTTAGAAGCCACCCTCAAAAAGAAAAGAAAATGAGAAAAAGAGTGTAAATGAGAACTTAGCTAGTCATCCAATCTTTGATGGAGGTGCCTCTGTAGCACTAATGAAGGGAGCAAGTTGGCTCTTCCAGGGGAGCTCTTCTCTAGGAATTTCTAGGTTGTGACTAGTAATGATCTCCCTACAAACTCCTCTGGAGAGATGTCTGAAGGCTTCTGGGATTCTCAAACTCTCAAACACTCATCAGTCTCTGAAGAAAGAAAATGTCTTTTAGATTAAGTCAAATCTCAACTGATCTACAAAGTCAAAACTCTTTGATCTACTGCCCTTTATAATGTTATCTAAGTCAACCACTGAAGTTCTTGGGCAAACTTTTTTTGACATTCTTATTCTTATTACATGGGAAGGAAGTTTTATTGGGGGAAGGGAAGGGAGTGATTAAGAATCTTCAACAAATGATGCTGGTCAAATTGGAAGTCTACATATAAAAGAATGTAAATAGATCCATATCTATCACCCTGCACAAAACTAAAGTGAAAGTGGATCAAAGACCTCAAAATAAAATCGTACACACTGAACTTGATTAAAAAGGAAGTAGGAAATAGCTTTGGATGCATTGGCACAGGAGACAACTTTCTGAACAGAAAATCAATAACACAGGCACTAAATTCAGCAGTTAATAAATGGGACCTCATGAAACTGAAAAGTTTCTGTAAGGCAAAGGAAAGCATCACTAGGACAAAGAGGCCGCCTAAGGAATTGGAGATGATTTTTACCAACTCCACAACTAACAGAGGTCTGATATAAAATATATACAAAGAATTTAAAAAACTAGATATTAAAAATTAAATAATACAATTGGTAAAATGGGGTACAGATCTAAACAAAGAATTTTCTATAAAAAAACTCAAATGGCTGAGAAATGTTCAGCATCCTTATCTATCAAGGAAATGCAATTCAAAACTACTTTGATAATCTATCTCACACTTGTCAAAATGGCTAAGATCAAAAATATATGTGACATCTCATGCTAGCGAGGATATGGAACAAGTGGAACACTCCTCCACTGCTGATGGGAGTGCAAACTTGCAAACCTCTATGGATATTGTGATTCCTCAGAGAACTGGGAGTTAATTTACCTCAAGACCCAAATATACCACTTTGGGCATATATCCAAAGGACAATTCATCCTACCACAATGATGCTGACACATCTATGATCATTTCAGCTTTGTTTATAATATCCAGAAACTGTAAATAACCTAGAAATAGAAAACCAATATATGGTTTAACTTGAGGCCCACCCCATGAGAGGGAACTCATGACATATACACTGCCTGGATAGCCAGCAAGTGTAGACTGGATAGCCCATAGACGTTGGATAGAACCAAACACAGCTAAAAAAAATCTGTAAAATGATTCCTAATGATATTCTGTTGTATTTGTACTTTGGTATCTTGTCCAGTCCTCATCAGAGATGCTTTCTCCAACAGCGGATGGGAGCGGGTGCAGATACACACAGCCAGACATAATGCATAGAGAGTCTAAATTGGAGGTCTCCATTGAGTCCATCCTCTTGGAGATCCGGAAACCCTACAGAAATGGGAGAAGGAAGATTGTAGAAGTCAGAGGGGATGGAGGACACCAGGAGAACATGACCCACCAAATAAACTACACAGGGCTTATATGGGCTTACAGAGACTGAAGCAGCAAACACGGGGCCTGCATGGTTCTGCACCAGGCTCTCTGTTTGTATGGTATGGTTATTAGCTTGGTGTTCTGGTGGGACTTCTAAAAGTAGGAACAGGTGTATCTCTGAATCTCCTATTGGGTTGTCTTGTCCAGTCTCTATATCGAGGCTTTTTGCCTTGTCTTATTGAATCTTGTTCTGTCCTGTTTGGCTAACCTATCTTGGAGACCTGCTCTTTTCTAAAGAGGAAACGGAGGGGGAGATGGAAAGTAGCATGAACCAGGAAGAGTGGAGGGAAGAGAAACTGTGGTGGGGATGGTAGAAGAATCTATTTTCAATTTGTAAAAAAGGAACAAATAATCATGAATTTTACAATAAATGAAACGAAGTAGAACAGACGTCTTTCAGGAGAAGCACTGGACTCTCAAGCACTAATAAAAACAAGAGAATGGGTTTCCCCTAGAGAAAAATTCTCTAAGACTTTCTAGCTTGGAAACTGTCATTATCTGCCATTTATTGCTCTTCTTATTACTGAAGAGTGGAAATATATAATCTGACACCCTCAAGATCCTGTATATGCCTAGGTCAGCGAAATAACAATGGTTGTCCATCTACAGGAAAGGCTTTGAAACAGACTAGCACATTGTAAAAGCATGATACTGTAGTAGAAAGCAAAATGAAGTCTTCTAGTTGTTCTTCATTTACCCAGAAACAAAAACTAATCAGATCCTTCCTCTTACTGAGTAATTTGACTTCTGTAAACTAGGCCACAGCTCATCTTCTCACTATCAAGTCCTAACTCCATCAATCTGTCTGTTTACCCGGATGGCAGCTACCACAAAGCCCCTATCTTTGGGAGCATGATTTCCTCTGATCTAAATCTATAAATTTTATATCTGTGCTTTATACTTGATATCTAGGGATGGATTCTTTTCCAGATTCAATTCCAAACACAAGGAGTAAGCTAATGAGCTGCACAGCAACTTAACTAAGTTGAAGCTCCAAAGTGCTGCCAGGCCATTTATAACACGAGTTGAGTTCAAAGATTCTGATCTTCACCCGAAAGAAATAATTACCTTCTCGGAGCTTCAGGGACCGCATCCCAAACAGGCAATTAAGTTTTGCCAAATCAGAGCTGTGTAAAAAGAAGAAAAAAAAAAACACAAGCCTAAAGTGGTATTTTGAGTAGGGAAAACAAATGAAAAGACACCTTTGAGTCCATGGAACTTCCAAATACTTCTGCCAGACTTTCCAGAGAACTGAGAAATAATTCTCTTTTTTAATATTTGGGGCCATAGTTTCTTTGTATTGTTCTATGTGGAATTGATGTCATGACAGAACCTGCAGCTGGTAGAGAAATGTCTATCAGGGGACCACTGGGATGGAGAGTAAGCCACAGAGAGTACATGTGTTATTGATCCTGATGTTGAAGTAGCCCCTTACTAGTCACACTTACATGACCCTCGCCTGCTCCAACTTCCTCCATGGTCTCTTTTCTCATCTCTGTCAAGTCTATATTTCCTCACCTGATGGGCAAAGACTAATATGGCAACACCTCATCCATTGTTTAGTATTCATTCATTCACAGGAACACATGAATAGATTTGTTCAACACAACACACTTAAACATCACCTATGATGCAATATGCTTGATGCTGAGGATACATTGACACAGAAAAATCCAGACATGGTTTTTATGATCATGAAAGGTTACTGATTATTGGTATACACCATTATTGATAAAGCAATCAAGAACAAAAAATATACATCTGTGTTTAATGCTTCATAGGCAAACAGTGACAAAGGATTTGTTACTGATTCCCATACCCACATCACCCCATGGCTACTCATCATGGTCTCTCCATTTCTTAACTTTACAAATGCTTTCATGCTTGCTACCAATACTTTGGATGTTCCAATCTACTCTCAAATTTCAGTTTGGTTCTCTAGTTCTCTTGTGATTGTATGTCATCTGACTCTTTACCAATGAAACAGCTAGCCTGGAGACAAATTTCTGTTTTATAACATGTAGTAGTAGTAGTAGTAGTAGTAGTAGTAGTAGTAGTAGTAACATAGTAATAGTAGTAGTAGTAGTATGAACAGTATACTAGGATGGTTGTGATTGTGGTTATGATAGTATACTTAAAGCCTTACAAGCTCTGTGAGCATTTACAAGTATATCAACTGATCTGTCATAATTTGTCTCATTTATGAAATCACTATATATATATTATATATATATATATATATATATATATCATCTCTCTGTGTGTGATGCTTCAAATTGTTGGCATGTTGAAAGCCTCAAGAAAAATTAGCATATTAGGTAATTTTACTCTTTCAAATGCACTCACAGAAATCTTTTTTATATAGATGAACAAACTGAGATCGAAAGCAATCAAGTAATTTGTCAAAGGTCACACAATTAATTAGAAGCAGAAATGACTAAAAGACTCAGAGCTTCTTGCTTCCAGACCAGCACCTTTTGAGAATTATAATCCTGACATTTTGACTCATACTTGCTCTGAGAACAAAGGTCTCAAATCTTGTACTCAACAAACTTTGTTCAAATTTTAAGTAACTCAGTGTGGCAAAAATACAGATATTACACTAAGACACCTATTTTTAGCTAAGGTTTGTCTTATTATCAATAATAACATGGTGCTATTTAGGACATCACACTACTTCTTTAGAAGAAAATTCAACTTCAGCTAACATGGCTACTAAATTCACCCTTAGTATGTTGTTTCTCAAGCTGGCCAGAAAGGACTTAGGACAAGCTATCTGACTTTGGACAAGTCACTTAAACTTTCTGAGCATAATTCTTTTGTTATATCAACCATCTTTGAGAGTCATATCACATTTGCCATTTTTTGGAATTGAAAGAAACTGTTTCTATTCCAATAATTCCTTTGCATAATAAATAATAACCATAATTCTTTTATATGGAGAATGGCTAATAAATTGTTGAAAGGTCTAGTAAAAATTTCCAGGCTAGAAACAAGCCAAGATGAAAAGAAAATTAAGGAGTTCTGTAGCCTAATTGAGGTTGCACTCCAACATGAACTGAAGGCCCTCGGCCACCAAGTAGCTGGATTTGTGGAAAAAGAATAGGCAGCAATTCAGAAGTAAGTTGGTAGGAACTCATTTCATGGCTTTGGAAAGAAGTTGTGACTATCATAACCAAAAGAGAGCATGTTTAGTGAATTCCAAAGGTCAGTGACCTAAGCAAGGACTTTTCATATTCTTTGGATGCTTGTCTACAGCTCTACACTAATTAGTAAAACTAAACTAGCAAGTGGTAATGCTGCAATTATCCTTTCCCTCCTATAGTGATGTAGAACTCCACTGTGGATTAAAATTCACAGCTTGACATTTTAATAGGTGTGAGGGGAGTACTGGAAAGGACCAAATTATCATACAACTCACAAAAGCCTTTAAATCGATATCTAAGGAAATTTGTCTCAACTTTGAAAAAATCCCGGTCCCATCTTCAGTTGGGAAAATGTTCTTTCCCTCTGTTTTACTTTAGGTTGGCCAGAGACAATCAGAATAATTCTAATAGCTCTGTATCTCCAAGATTCTTGCAGGCTCTTGGGTCATGATTAGCCACAGTGCACTACTCAAAGTTGAGCAATTAAAACTACTTGCAAACCCTCAAAGATGCCACACTGGGCATTGTTAAGAAGTTGGCAAGCTTGGCAGTTAACTTCACCTGAAAATTCTAGCCCCATAATGACATATTAATTGTAAGCAGTGGGGGAAAATATAGAATGTTCCATCAAGACGTAAGTGGAGGTTATAAAATGATGAAAAATAAATGTCCTAAGCAAAGAGAAGCCAAGCCATGGGAATTAACCTCAAAACTTTTTAGGAGTTTGATGCAAGTGAGTTACAACAAATATCCTCATCAAAATGATACACAACCTAAAGATGCAGCTGCCCATGGGATGATCTTGGTTCTAGTTTTGGCTCTGTCATAAACTTGGCTATGTTCATTGTATGTCCATTAATTTGTATTGTTTATTAAATAGTGAACAGTAATGTGCATCTTAGTTATTACCCATGGGTAATGTAAGGACAAATCTTAAATGTGAAAGATACTTGAGAATGGGAGGATACGTCCCAGTTAATGGGTTCACTAAGCCTATGATGTGACTTAGATCGAAGTGAGTTGTTACAGAACACATAATTAGTTCTAAAATACAGCTTGGACCTAGTGTGCTTTACTACAGTTGGGGGAGGTAATAGGCATCCATAGGTGAGCATATCATTTCATCATAAATTCATGAAATAGATAATATTACCTTTATTTGATTAAGAGATGAGATCGATTTTAAATGTAATAACTTTATACCATGTATATCCTGTATTCCTATTTTCTGTGTTTACTCCAGATTATGTTCTCACATCTAAAGAATTGAAGATAGCTGGGTAGTGGTAGCATAGGCCTTTAATCCCAGCACTCAGGAGGCAGAGGCAGGAAGATCTCTATGAGTTCAAGACCAGCCTGGTCAACAAGAGCTAGTTCCAGGACAGCCTCTAAAGCCACAGAGAAACCCTGCCTTGAATCTCCCCCCAAAAAGAATTGAAGATAGAAATGACAGATGAGAGAGAATATGGTGCCTGCCTTTCTTTGTCTGCTTTCTTGCTCAGTAAAATCTTGTCTAGTTCTATTCATTTACTTGAAGATTTAATGATTTAATTTTTAATGCTAAATAGTATTCCACATTGTATATGTGCCACATTTTCATTATACATTTATTCATTGAAGAATGTTTAGGTTGTTTTCATTCTCTGAACAAAGAATCGATGAACACACCTGAACAATTATCTGTGGAGTACGATGTCAAATCCTTTGGGCATATGCCAAGGAATGGTACAAGTGAGTCATATGATAGATTTATTTTTGGTTTTTTTTTTATAGTTTTCCATACTGATTTCCAGGGTGCCAGTACCAGTTTGTAGCCCTTCTAAAAGTAAACAAATGTCTCCATTCTTCATTTGCTGTTAGTTGTTTGGTTGATTTTAGCCTTTCTTACTGAGGCGATGTGAAATCTCAAATTGTATTGATTTGCATGTCCTTAATGGCCATGAATGATGAAGTTTTTAAAAATATTTTGTAGACATTTTTATTTCTTCTTTTGAGAAGTCTGTTGAGATCCATAATCCAGTTTTTGAATGGGTCATTTAATATTTTTGATTATTTTTTAAGTTCTTTATATATTCTAGATATTAGTCCCCTGTCAGATGTACCAATGGTAAAGATTCCACCATACTCTGTGGGCTTTATCTTCATTCAGTTAACTGTTTCTTAGTGCAGAATGTTTTAGTTTTTATGAAGTCACATTTGTTAATTGTTGGCTTTGTTCTAAACAAAGAAAGCCTAAACAGAAAGCATTGTCCTACTCCTAGATCATATAGAGTACTGGCTATCTTTTCTTCTAGTACTTTCAGTTGCAGATTTCACATTTAGGTCTTTAATCCATACATATTTTCTATTAAATGTGATAGATATGTGTCTAATTTCATTCTTCTACATGTGGACAACTAGATTCCCAGCATGACTCATTGAATATGCTATCTTTTCTCCAATGTATGTTTTCTACATCTTTGTCAAATATCAGATGCTCTACTTATATGTACTCATATAAGGGTCTTTTATTCTGCTCTGTTGGTCTACATATCTTTTTTGTACCAGTACAATTGTGTGTTTATTAAAATGTCTCTGTAATATAACTTGAAGTTTGGAATAGAAATACTTCCAGCTTGGTTCTTTTTTCCTGAAATTTCTTTGGCTGTTCAGGCTCTTTCATGAGTTGATATGATTATTTTTTTTATATCTGTGAAGAATGTGACGGTAATGTAGATAGAGAATGCATTCAATCTGTAAATAAGTTTTACTAGAATGATAATCTTTTTTCTTTTTATTTATTTTATTTAAATTAGAAGCAACCTTGTTTTACATGTCAATCCCAATTCCTTCTCCCTGTCCTCCTCCCCTGCCCCCCATGACTCTCTAAAACAATCTTATTTTACATAACAGTCCCAGTAGCCTCTGACTCCCATCCTTCCACTCCCCCCACCATCTCCCCACTCCACACCTACTCCTCAGAGAGGGGGAGGCCTCCCTTGGGGAATCATCAGTGTCTGTCACATCTCTTGAGGCAAGGAAAAGGCCCTTCCTCCTGTATGTAGGCTGAGAGAGTATCTCTCCACAGGGAATGGGCTCCATAAAGCCAGTCCATGCACTGGGGATAATTAATGGTTCCACTGCTAGAGGCCCCACAAACTGCAAAGCTACCCAACTGTCACCCACATTCAGAGGGGCTAGTTTGGTTTTATGCAGGTTCCCCAGATATCATTCCTATGTCAGTGAGCTCCCACTTGGTTGTGTCAGCTGTTTCTTGGGTTTCCCCATTATGGTTTTGATCCCTAGTAGTCAAACCACACAAAGACGCAAATAAGAAAGAGAATTACACACCAATCTCCCTCATGAACACCGATGCAAAAATACTCAATAAAATACTAGTAAGCCAAACCCAAGAACACATCAGAAAAATCATCCACCATGATCAAGTAGGATTCATCATGGAGATGCAAGGATGGTTCAACATACAAAAATCTGCCACTGTAATCCACCATATAAAAAAAACTGAAAAAGAAAAACCACATGATCATATTGTTAGATGCAGAAACCGCCTTCATGATAAAGGTCTTGGAGAGATAAGGGATTCAAGGAACATAACTAGACATAATAAAGGTAATATACAGCAAACCAACAGCCAACATCAAACTAAATGCAATTCCTCTAAAATCGGGAATAAGACAAGGCTGTCCACTCTCTCCATATCTCTTCAATATTGACCTTGAAGTTCTAGCTAGAGCACTAGGTGAACAAAAGGTGATCAAAGGGATACAAATTAGAAAGGAAGAAGTCAAACTTTCACTATTTGCAGATGATAGGATAGTTTACATAAGTGACCTGAAAAATTCTACCAGGGAATTCCTACAGCTGATAAACACCTTCAGCAAAGTGGCAGGATACAAGATTAACTCAAAAAAAAAAAAAAATCAGTAGCCCTACTATATACAGATGGTAATCTGGCTGAGAAAGAAATCAGAGAAACATCACCCTTCACAGTAGCCACAAAACCATAAAATAACATGGGGTAATTCTAACCAAACAAATGAAACACCTGTACAACAAGAACTTTAAGTCTTTAAAGAAAAATCAAAGAAGATCATTTTTTCGTTTTTATTTAAAAAATGTATTTTTCATTTTACACATCAACCCAAGTATCCCCATCCCTCACCTTCTCCTATTCCCTACCTCCCACCCTTCCCACCCACCATCTACTCCTCAGAGGGGGTTTTAGGGCTTCCTTGAGGAGTCGACAAAATCTGGCATACCAAGTTGAGGCAGGACAAAACCCCTACCCCCACCTCCATATAAAGGTTAAGCAAGGCATCCCACCATAGGGAGTGGGCTCCAAAAAAAGCCAGTTCATGCCCCTGAGATAGGTTCTGGTGCCACTGCCAGCCCCACCCCCTAACAGATCAAGTCATATAACTGTCATCCACATCCAAATGGTCTTGTGCTCCCTCTAGTTCAGGTCAGCTGTCTCTGTGGTTTTCCCATCATGGTCTTGACCTCCTTGTTCATATGATCCCTCCCTTCTCTCTTCAGCTGCACTCCAGGAGCTCAATCCAGTGCCTGGCTGTGGGTCAGTGCATCTGCTTCCACCAGTTACTGGATGTGGGTTCTATTATGACAATTGTGGTAGTCATTAATCTGATTAAAGGGGAAGGCCCCTTCACATACCCTCTCCAGTATTGCTAGGAGTCTTAGCAGGGCTCATCTTTGTGGATTCCTGAGAATTCCATTAGCACCAGGTTTCTCCCTAAACCCATAATGGCTCCCTCTATTAAGATATCTCTTTCCTTGCTCTCCCTATCTGGCCCTCCCCCAACTCAGTCTTCTGGAACTCTCATGTTCCCATCCCCCATTCCCTCCCTCCTATTCCCTCCCAGTTTACGCAGGAGGAGTGATTTCTTTTATGTTTTTTTAGTTCAAATTAGGAACAAGCTTGTTTCACATGCCAATCCCTTCTCCCTCTCCTCCTCCCTCCCCCATCCCCCGTAACCCTCATCTGCCCCCCCATCCACCCTCCACTCCCCAGGCAGGGTAGGGGCCTCAACAGGGATCCCCAAAATCCACCACATCATCCTGGGCGGGGCCTAGGCCCTCCCCCATGTGTCCAGGCCAAGAGAGCATCCCTTCACATGGGAAGGGCTCTCAAAGTCCCTTCTTATACCAGGGAAAAATACTAATGCACTACCAGGGGCCCCCTAGAGTGTGGAGGCCTCCTCATTGACATCCATGTTCAGGGGTCTGATTCAGTCCTGTGCTGGCCTTCCAGACAGCATCTGGGGTCGATGTGCTCCCCCTTGTTCAGGCCAGCTGTTTCTGTGGGTTTCACCAGGCTGGTACCAACACTTTGATCTTCATTCCTCCCTCTCTGCAACTAGGTTCCAGAGTTCAGTGCAGTGTATATCTGAGTGATCATTTTTATCTTTATTTTAATCTTATCAATCCATGAGTGTGGTGTGTTTTCCCATTTTCTAGTATCTTTATCAATTGCTTCAGAGATTTAAAGTTTTAACTGTAGAGGTATTTAACCTCATTGGTTATGCATATTTCAGGTTATGTTTATTGTCTTTGTAACTATTGTGAGAAGGACTATGTCCATCTCCTTCTTTGTCTGTTTGTTGGTGGGATTTAGGAAAGCTATTGATTTTGGAAAGTTTTTTCTCTGTCCAATCATATTCCTGAAATTGTCAGTGTTTTCAGGTACAGTGGTTGGGGTCTTTTACTTATAAAATTATATTACCTGCAAATAGAGATTCTTTAGCTCTAATTTTCTTATTTGTATCCCGTTAAATTCTTTCTCGTGTTAGAAATTGTTACAGCTAATTCTTCAAGCACTGCATTGAAAAGGAATACAGTTACTGGAAAGCCCCGCATTGTTCCTCATTCAATGAGATTATTTCAAGAATTTTTCTATTAGAATTATGTTTGCAGTAGGTGTGTCAAATATACTTCTCATTTTGTTGAGCTATGTTTCCTCCAGTCCCACTTTCTCTAGGAATTTTATCATGAAGGATATTGGATTTGTTTCAGAGATTTTTTTCTGCATCTATTGCGATGATCATGAAATTTGTATCTTTAAGTCTATTTACATCATTTATTACATTTATTGGCATGTGTATGTTAAACCATTGCAACATCTCTGGGATAAAGCAAATTGGTCATGGTGGAATATCATCTTGATGCATGTCTATATTCTGTTTACAAGTTTACTGAGCTTATTTTTTCCAAGACAGGGTTTCTCTGCTTGGCTTTGTAGATCAGGCTGGCCTCAAAGTCACAGATATCCGACTGCCTCTGCCTCCCGAATGCTGGGATCAAAGGCTTGCATTACCACCACCCAGCTTTATTGAGCACCTTGAATCAATTTTCGTTGCAAATATTCACCTGTAGTTTTCTTTGTTATGTCTTTACCTGGTTTTGGTAGTAGAGTGATACTGGCATTGTGGAAGCAGGTTGAGAGTGTTCCTGCTATGTCTGTTTTCAGTAAGATAAGAAGGATTGGTTGAGGATATTCTGTGCAACTCCAGTTAATTCTGGAGGGAATCCATCAG
Organism: Cricetulus griseus; assembly: GCF_003668045.3. NCBI lineage: Eukaryota > Metazoa > Chordata > Mammalia > Rodentia > Cricetidae > Cricetulus > Cricetulus griseus. The sequence continues at coordinate 19,635,758 of NC_048604.1, read as the reverse complement.
ATCTGGACTTCTCTTTTTAATTGGAAGGCTTTGCATTACTATTTCAATCTCATTTCTTGGAGGTTTTTGAGGTCGTTTACTTCTTTTTTTGAAATGCCATTTTTATTTAAATTACAAACAAGCTTGTTTTAAATGTCAATCCCATTTCTCCCTCCTCTCCTCCCCTGTCCCCCACCAACTCCCTATCCCATGCCCTTTTTGCTTCCCAAGGAGGTTAAGGCCTTTCATAGGGGTTCTTCAAAGTCTGCCATATCATCTGAAGCAAGGCCTAGAACCTCCCCAGTGTGTCTAGGCTGAGAGAGTATCCCTCTACATGGATTGGGCTCCCAAAGTCAATTCATGTACTAGGGATAAATAGTGATCCACTACCAGAGGCCCCATAGATTGCCCCAGACATCCAAACTGACATCCACTTTCATGGGGTCTGGAACACTACTGTGCTGTTTCCCAGCTATCTGTCTGGGGTCCAAGAGCTCCCCCTTGTTCAGGTCAGCTGTCTCTGTGGGTTTCTCCAGCCTGGTCTGGACCCCTCTGCTCATCCCAGCTCCCTCACTGCAAACTGGATTCCAGGAGTTCGGCTCACTGTTTAGTGTTCTATTGTGTAAATGTACCACATTTCATTTATCCATTCTTCAGTTGAGGGGCATCTAGATTGCTCCCAGGTTCTGGCTACTACAAATAGTGCTGCTATGAACATAGTTGAACAGATGTCCTTGTAGTATGAATGTGCTTCTTTTGGGTTTGTGCCTAAGAGTGGAATGGCTAGATCTTGTGGTAGACAGATTCCCATTTTCCTGAGGAATCACCATACTGATTTCCAAAGTGGCTGTATAATTTGGCCCTCCCACCAGCAGTGGAGGAGTGTTCCCCTTTCTCCAGATCCTCTACAGGATAAACTGTCATTGGTGTTTTTGACTTTAGCCATTATGACAGGAGTAAGATGGTATCTTGGAGTTGTTTTGATTTGCATTTCCCTGATGGCTAAGGATGTTGAACACTTTCTTATGTGTCTTTCAGCCATTTTTTATTCTTCTATTGAGAATTGTCTAAATAGTTCTGTACCCCACTTTTTAATTAGATTATTGGGTACTTTGGTGACTAACTTCTTGAGATCTTTGTATATTTTGGAAATCAGCGCTCTGTCAGATATGAGATTGGTAAAGATCATTTCCAATTCTGTGGACTGCTGTTTTGTCTTGTTGACTGTGTCCTTTGCCATACAGAAGCTTCTCAGTTTCAGGAGGTCCCATTCATTAATTGTCAATATCAGTGTCTGTGTTACAGGTGTAATGTTCAGGAAACAGTCTCCTGTACCAATTCATTCAAGGGCACTTCCCAGGTTCTCTTCGAATATGTTTAGTGTGGCTGGATTTATGTTGAGGTCTTTGGTCCATTTGGATGTAAGTTTTGTGCATTTCAATAGATATGGATCTATCTCCAATTTTCTACAAGACACCATCCAGTTATGCCAGCACCATTTTTTTGTTGAAGATGCTTTCTCTTTTCCATGGTATAACTTTAGCTTCTTTGTCAAAAATCAGGTATTCGTAGGTGTGAGTGTTGATATCAGGGTATCCAATTAGATTCCAATGGTCTGCCTGTCTATTTTTGTGACAATACCAAGCTGTTTTTATTACTATTGTTCTATAGTAGTGATTGAAGTCAGGGATGGTGATGCCTCCAGAAGTTCCTTTATTATACAGGGTTGTTTTGGCTATCCTGGGGCTACTGTTTTTCTAGATATAGTTAATTATTATCCTTTCAAGGTCTGTGAAGAATTGAGCTGGTATTTTGATGGGAACTGCATTGAATCTGTAGATTGCTTTTGGTAAGATTGCCATTTTTACTATGTTGATCCTATCTATCCAAGAGCATGGGAGATCTTTCCATTTTCTGGTATCTTCTTTAATTTCTTTCTTTAAAGACTTAAAGTACTTGTTATACAGTTCTTTCACTTCTTTGGTTAGCATTACCCCAAGGTATTTTATGTTGTTTGTGGCTATTGTAAAGGGTGATGGTTCCCTGACTTCTTCCTAGCCCATTTATTGTTGGTATACAATAGGGTTACTGATATTTTTTTAGTTGATTTTGTGTCCTGATATACTTGGCTGAAGGTGTTTATCAGCTGTATTCTACCTGGTAGAATTTTTAGGGAAACTTATGTAACATACCATATCATCTGCAAATAGTGAAAATTTGACTTCTTCTTTTCCAATTTGTATCCCTTGATCTATTTTTGTTGTCTTATTGCTCTAGCTAGAAATTTAAGTACAATAATGAAGAGGTATGAAGACAGTGGACAGCTTTGTCTTGTTCCTCATGTAAGAAGAATTTTCTTGAGTTTCTCCCCATTTAATTTAATGTTGGCTGTTGGTTTGCTGTATATTGCTTTTATTATGTTTAGGCATGTTCCTGTTATCCCTAATATCTCCAAAACCTTTATCCTGAGGGGTGTTGGATTTCATCAAGGGCTTTTTAGGTATCTAGTGAGATGATCATGCGGTTTTTCTTTTTCAGCTTGTTTATATGATGGATTACCTTGATGGATTTTCCTATGTTCAACCATCCCTGCATCCCTGGGATGAATCCTACTTGAACATGGTGGATGATTTTTGTGATGTGTTCTTGGATTCGATTTGCCTGTATTTTGTTGAGTATTATTGCATCACTGTTCATGAGGGATATTGGGCTATAGTACTCTTTCATAGTTGTGTCTTTGTGTGGCTTGGGTCCCAAGGTTATTGAAGCCACATAAAAAGAGTTTGGCAATGACCCTTCTGCTTCTACTATATGGAATAATTTGAGGGGAATTGTTATTAACTGTTCTTTGAATTTCTGGTAGAATTCTGCACTGCAACCATGTGGCCCTGGGCTTTGTTGTGTTGGGAGACTTTTGATGACTGCTTCTAATTCGTTAGGTGTTTTAGGTCTGTTTAAATTGCTTATCTGTTCTTGATTTAATTTTTCTAAGTGATATCTATGCCGAAAATTGTCTATTACCTTTAGATTTTCAAATTTTGTGGAGTACAGGTTTTCAAAGTATGACCTGGTGATTCTCTGGATTTCCTCAGTGTCCCTTGTTATGTTTCCCTTTTCATATCTGAATTTGTTGATTTGCATGTTCTCTGTCTGACTTTTGGTAAGTTTGGACAAAATTTTGTCCATCTTGTTGACTTTCTTGAAGAACCAACTCTTCGTTACATTGATTCTTCATAGGGTTTCCCTAGTTTCTACTTTATTGATTTCAGCACTCAATTTGATTATTTCCTTGTGTCTACTCCTCTGGGGTGAGTTTACTTCTTTTTGTTCTAGAGATTTCAGTTGTGTTGTTAATTCTCCAGTGTGACTATTCTTCAATTTCTTCATGTGTGCACTTAGTGCTATGAACTTTCCGATTAGCACTGCTTTCAAAGTGTCCCGTATGTTTGGTTATGTTGTGTCTTCATTCTCACTGAATTCTAGGAAGTCTTTAATTTCTTTTTTATTTCTTCCTTGACCCAGGAATGGTGCGATTGTGCATTGTTCAATTTCCACGAGTTTGTAGGGTTTCTGCAATTTGTGTTTATGTTGAATTCTAACTTCAAAGCATGGTGGTATGATAAGATGCGGGGGTTTATTCCAATTATTATGTACCTGTTGAGGTATGCTATGTTGCCAAGTATGTGTTCGGTTTTAGAGATGGTTCCATGTGGCACTGAGAAGAAGGTATACTCTTTTGTGTTTGGATGGAATGTTATATACATGTCTGTTAAACCCAATTGGGTAATAGCTTCAATTACTCCCTTTGTTTCTTTGTTAAGTTTCTGTCTGATGGTCCTGTCTATTGATGAGAGTGGGGTGTTGAGGTCTCCCACTGTAAGTGTGTAAAGTTTTATGTATGATTTGAGTTTTAGTAATATTTCTTTTACTAATGTGGATGCCTTTTTATTTGGGGCATAGATGTTCAGAATTGTGATTTCATCGTGATGGATTTTTCCTGTGATGAATATGAAATGACCTTCTTATCTCTTTTCATTATTTTCAGTTTAATGTCTAATTTCTTAGATATTAGGATTGCTACACCTGATTGATTCTTGGGTCCATTTGATTTGAAAATCTTTTCCCAACCCTTAACTATGAGGGACCATCTGTCTTTGAAGTTGGAGTTTGTTTCTTGTTTACAGAAGGATGGATTTTGTCTTCCTTTTGAAATTTTTTTATTTTAAAATTTTGTAATTTAAGTTAGAAACAAGATTGTTTTACATGTCAATCCCCGGTTCCTCTCCCATCCCTCCTCCCCTGCCCCCACTAACACCTTACTTATCCCTTACCATTTCTGCTCCCCAGGGAGAGTGAGGCCTACCATGGAGGGTCTTCAGAGTCTGTCATATCCTTTGGAATAGATTCTAGGCCCTCCTTCGTGTTTCTATGCTGAGGGAGTATCCCTCTATGTGGAATGGGCTCCCAAATTCCATTCCTATGCTTGGGTATCCACTACAAGAGGCCCCATAGATTTCCAAGGCCTCCTCACTGACAACCATATTCATGGGGTCTGGATCATGCTGGTTTCCCAATGATCAGTCTGGGGGCCAAGAGCTCCCTCTTTTCAGGTCAGCTGTTTCTGTGGGTTTCACCAGTGTGGTCTTGACCCCTTTGCTCATCACTCCTCCTTCTCTGCAGCTGGATTCTACTTCAGTTCAGTTTTTAGCTGTGGGTATCTGCTTCTACTTGCATCAGCTGCTGAATGAAGGCTCTAGGATGGTATATACATTACTTATCAATCTCATTATTAGGGGAGGGCATTTAAGGTAGCCTCTCCACTGTTGCTTAGATGGTTAGGTGGTGTCAACCTTGTAGTGCCTGATTTCGCTTTAAACCTATACTGGCTCCCTCTTCGATGGTATCTCTTATTTTATTCTCCTCTATTCTCTCCCCAACACAACCTTCGTACTCCTTTATGTCCTCCTCACCCCTCCTCTTCTCCCCTTCTCATTCTCCTAGTTCTCTATCCCTTCCCCCATGCTCACAATTTACTCAGGCAATCTTGTCCCTTTCCCCTTCTCCAGGGACCATGTATGTCTCATTTAGAGTCCTCCTTGTTGCCTAGCTTCTCTGGTGGTGTGGGTTATAGGCTGGGAATCCATTGCTCTATGAGTAAAATCCATATATGAGTGAGTGCATAGCATGTTTGTCTTTTTGTGACTGGATTACCTCACTCAGAATGGTTTCTTCTAGTTCCATACATTTGCATGTGAATTTCAGTATCCCATTGTTTTTTTTTCCACCAAGGAGTACTCCATTGTGTAAATGTACCACATTTTCTGTATCCATTCTTCAGTTGAGGGACATCTAGGTTGCTTCCAGGTTCTGGCTATTACAAATAATGCTACTATGAACATAGTTGAACAGATGTTCTTGTTGTATGAATGTGCTTCTTTTGGGAATATGTATAAGAGTGGAATTGCTGGATCTTGTGGTAGGCTGATTCCCATTTTCCTGAGGAATTACCATACTGATTTCTAAAGTGGCTGCTGGCATAACTGGATACTGGCATGTAGAAGACTACAGATAGATCCATGTCTAACACCATGCACAAAATTTAAATTGAAATGGATCAAAGACCTCAACAAAAATCCAGCCACACTGAACATATTCGAAGAGAAAGTGGGAAGTACCCTTGAATGAGTTGGTACAGGAGACCACTTTCTGAACATTACACCTGTAGCACAGACACTGAGGTCCACAATTAATAAATGTCATCTCCAGAAAAAGAGAAACGTCTGTAAGGCAAAGGACACAGTCAACAAGACAAAATGGCAGCCCACACACTGGGAAATGATCTTTACCAATCTCATATCTGACAGAGGGCTATTTCCAAAATACACAAATCTCAAGAAGCTAGTCACCAAAATACCCAATAATCCAATTAAAAAGTTGGGTCCCTAACTATTTAGAGAATTCTCAACAGAGCAATCAAAAATGGCTGAAAGACACATAAGAAAGTGCTCAACATCTTTAGCCATCAGGGAAATGCTAATCAAAACAACTCTGAGATGTCATCTTACTCCAGTCAGAATGGCTAAAATCAAAAACACCAATGATAACTTATTCTGGAAAGCATCTGGCAGGATTCTGTCTTCCTAGCCATTCTGTCAGCCCATGTCTTTTTATAGGCAAGTTAAGAACATTTATATTGAAGGAAATTAAGGACCACTAAGTGTTAATTCTTGTTTGCTTTAAATTTGTTGTTGGTGGTGGTGGTGTGTGTGGATTTCCACCACTTTTTTCTTTTGGCTGTTGGCAAACTGGGATTATCTATTGCCTATGATTTTGTGGGTGTAGTTAACTTCCTTGGGTTGGAGTTTTCCTTCCAACATTTTGTTTAGGGCTAGAATAGTGGATAAGTATTTTTTAAATCTGGTTCTGTCGTGGAATACGTTGTTTTCTCCATCTATAGTGATCGAAAGCTTTTCTGGGCATTATAGTTTTGACTGGCATCCATAGTCTCTTAGAGTTGGTAGAATATCGATTCAGGACCTTCTGGCTTTCAGAGTTTCCATGGAGAACTCAGGTGTAATTCTGATAGTTTTGCCTTTATAGGTTACTTGGCCTTCTTCTTTTGCTACTCTTAATATTCTTTCTTTATTCTGTATGTTTGGGGCTTTGATTTTTTTGATTACCTGATTAGTGTGTTATTTCATTATCTATATGAACTCTTTACAAACCTGCACCAAAGTGATCAAATTCTAGGAAGTTTAGGGAAGCCATGGGTTTCTTTTTTGTCTGAGGATGACCTGAGTGCTCTTGGTTCCTTCAACTAAAGATGGGCTTGATGGTTTTTCAAAGAAGGCACCAAGTAAAACCCGTGTTATTTTTTTGAAATTCTGTAACAGTGACCAGAAGTTAATCAAATACCTAATAGTTATTTAAACAAAAAACATTGAGTGGCTCAGACAGACTCATGAAATAAGTTACCAGATTTAATTCTTACATAATTAAAAATATGTTTGAAAATGACATTTTCATACACATAAGTTCACCAGGTAGATGTATATGACCTAGACCTTTGAGTTCACAAACTGATATTTCCAAATGAAGAAAAACTGATTCCCACAGGCAAGGCACTTTCCTGGTCATTTACAGGTTTAGGCTCCAGAGTTTGGGGCTTTTCATTCACTCTCTCACACATTCATTCATTTCAGTCACTCATTCATAGCAGTTGTTGAGTGCCTGCTGTTTTCTCAGCCAGTCTCCAATTATTTCTTTGAAAGGTGACCCATTTGGGAGCAAGCGAAAGGGCTGGTGAGTAGCTTGATATTTTTAAGTCCAATCTGAATGCTTGAAATCTGAAGGCTGTCAAAAAGGCCTTTGGAAACAGGCTCATCATTGCTGCCACCGCCTCTGCTGTGAATTTGCAGGGGGCTTTCTGCAAACTAAGAGCCAGGGAAAATGTCACCTGCAAGGCTCTGACTTTCGTCCTTCGAGTTCTCAATGTATGCCCGAAATGGGGCTCACACTGCCTTTGCCTCCTTATCCACATGGAGCCTCTTCCTGCCCTTTTCATTCAGCTTTTTTGTTCATGCAGTTCCTTGGCAGTTAATATCCCAGCTTCCCAGGTGTCTGCGTAGGGAGGATTTGATATTTCTTGTGAAAGAGCACAAAATAGAGATTTCAGAGACACATTTCCACAGCAGGCATTCTGGTTGTTTTGATGTCCTTTCATTTGGATAGGAGAGAAGCCAACTTTTTGGTTAAATGAAAATCCGTAATTTCCCCAAGAGGCTATGCACAGTTAAGTGTTCATGTCTTATCAATGTACCTTCAATCTGTGTCTCCACACACAATTCAGGTTAGCTAAAGTGTTTATAAAATAGAAAATACATTGGGCAGTCTTTTAATTTAAGTTGGATGATTGAATTATTCATGAAGCTTTGCTGCATTTTCTAAATACTGTGTAAATGTTGGAGTAAGTGTAAACATAAGAATTAACCTACAGATGTGAAAAGGAATGGATTGTAAACCTTTCCAAAGTGAAAAACATTAAGAGACCAATTTAGACAATTTGGGGAGAAAAGGCATGATGAAAATAAATACCAACAAAGGAAAGGATGGTGCGTCTTAGGAGGTAATTACTATTTTATTTTCTGAGAACTTCGGGGAAAAATTCTATTTCTAGTTTGAATTTGTTTGTTTATTTCTTTGACATATGGTCTTCTTATGTAGCCACATCTTGCTTGGAACTTACTGTGATGCCCAGGCTACCTTTAAACTCTTGATCTTCCCACTGCAGTCTCCTGAGTGCAGGGGGTTACAGGAAAATACCACCTGTGGATTTTTGTCTTGATTTTTGAGAAAGACATGAATAGGGAATCATCCTATGGAATATGTGTGACAGTGGAGATTCACTGCTTCCTCAGCAATGAAACACACCCCACTATAAAATCTAGAAAATGTCATTACAAAATGTAATGAAATGTCTTACCTAGCCAAGCTCAGTATCACAGCATCTTTTTTCCCAGCATATTTTTAACTTAAGATTGATTCTTATTAACAGATGAGTAATAACCCATAAAAGAATCAGCAGGGCACATATGCTTGGAGAATGACAATGAAGAAGGAACAATACCTCAAAAATGAAAAACAGTTGAAGCAGACTAAATAAGAAATATGACACAAAACATTCAGGCATTATGCTGGCCTATCCCCTGTCACTTGGCAGAATGCACTCAGGCAGTACCCTGTTCAGCCCAGGGTTCCATGACTGCCGTGTCACTATGTAGTCTGCACGCAGGTGCAAAGGACCCTTTAAAAAGAAAAACCCTGTCCACTTCTGCTCTTTTTCCCCCAGATGTTCCTCTGAAGGGGCAGACAGGACTTTTCCTGCCTCTCTCTCTCTCTCTCTCTCTCTCTCTCTCTCTCTCTCTCTCTCTCTCTCTCTCCATCTTTCTCCCTCTCTTTCTCTTGTCTCTCCCTTCTCCCTCCCCTTTCTCCATTCCCTTGCATTTATAAGAAAACTTCTCACTTAATCTCTATCTGCCTGACACGTTTGTCCCTTGCCCTCCATGGAATCTGCCAAGGTTCCCCACATGCATTATTCCTAATAATACTGAGGGAAATTTTTTCCCTAAAATTAATAAATAATTTATGAAGCTTCTGGAACATGATTTCAAAAATGACACATACATCCAGCTGTGGGAGCTCACTCCATTATTTCCCACATTCAGAAAGCAGAGTCAAGCAGATCTTTGTGAGTTTGAGGCCAGCCTATTCTACTGAAGGACACACAGGCCAGCCTGGGCTATATGTGAGACCCTGTCTTTAAAAACAGAAAGATCTACACAAAAGTAAGAAAGAGGAAACAATTGTAATTAAATTTTTAAAACTCCAAGTGTGTGTGTGTGTGTGTGTGTGTGTGTGTGTGTGTGTGTGTGTGTGTGTGTGTGTGTGTTGTGGGGTGTGAATGAATACAACCAATGTATGGGTGTTAGAAGAGTTGTAGGATTTTGTTTTCTCTTTCCTCCATGTGAGACTCAGATGCTAAATGTGTGCCATAGGGCTTAGTTACAAATGCCTTTACACACCACCCCAAGAGAAAAGACTCTTCAAACACACATAGGAGAGACAGCAATACTACCAGAAATAAGAGGTTAGGCACTACTAACCACATAGTTATTATCACTCTATAACAGTCCATATCAGTTGACTGGAAAATGACCAAGTTGAAATGTCAAAGGAATAAGACAGAAATCTTCTGGGAAGAAGATTATAAACAATAACAAAAACCCAGAAATTTCACAGATGCATAATTGATATTTTGAAAAATGACAAAGAAAAAAGAAAAAGGGACAGAAATAATATCATAACTGCTGTAACTAAAAGTAACCTGCTGAGAAGTTTTTAGGCAGTTTCCTGAAAACTAAGGGCCAGGAAAAATGCCTTCTGCTACATGGAGGAGGTCCTAGGCCCAAATGATGTGACAGACTTTGATGATCACTCATGGGAGGCCTCACTCTCCCTGGGGAGTGGATGGGGAATGGGATGGGGAGATGGTGGGGGCATTGGAGGACAGAAGGGAGAGGGAACTGGGATCAGTATGTAAAATAAGATTGTTTTTAATTTAAATTAAAAAAGAAATAAAATAAAATGACTTCTGCAGCCTCCATTCTTATAGAAATCTGTAATCCATGCCTGAAATGGGTTATACACTGTCTGTACTTATTTATCTACATAGAGCCACTTCTTGCCCTATTCTTTCAGCTTTTGTGTTTTAGCCATCCCAAGGCATCATCTGCTAAAGTTACTGTATTTAAAATTTAAATTTAAGAATCTGTGGCCACCTTTCCCACATCAAATCAATGATAAAGGCAAAGAAAAACCAGGCTGTCACCAGAAACTTACATGATAGTCAATGCCAGAAAACAGTAAAATAATGCCTAATAATTCTTCAAGTGAAAGACAATAAGACCAAATCAATTGCATGCAGTCTCATTGTCCCTTAAGTATCATGATTATCAATATGTACAAGAATGCTGCTATAAGGAATTGTCCCAAACTCCAAAGCTGGAAACAGTGTGTTTTCTTTCACATTTTCTGTAGTTTTGAAGTCTGCTTCTCCATTTTTCAGTCCTACAGGGCTCCTATGATTGTTTTAGGACTTCCTGTACAATATGGGAAAATCTCCATATGTTAATAGTGTGTTTTAGTAGCCCTGATTCCAACAACTAGGATTCTCCTTCAGTGTGACACAGCACAGTCTCCAGATGCCAGGATTATAGCATAGGCATCTTTGGTAAAGGCATTATGTATCCTATCACAATGGGAAGTAAGACCCTCCCCAATTTTGTCCTAAAAAAAGTCTGTGAATTAAGATACATTATATATAAAGAAGCTTTCAAAGGGAATATGAGTATTGTCAATATGCATACATATCTGCAAACATCATGATGAAACCTGCTACACAACCAAAAAAGAATAGTTCAGAAGTCAGTAATCAAGAAAATGGGAGAAAGCTAGAGTTAAGGGTGGAAAGACTAGTCATAAGGGTTTTTCTGCATGGAAGTACCAAAAATAAATCGGAATATAATAATTACAGACTCACAGGTGTGATATGCTGACACATATATATCCAATGTACAGTGATCAAATGGGTTAATCTGCATATGCATCATTTCAAATATTTATCTTTTGTGTTAGGAACATGAAAACTTTTCCTTTTCTAGCTATCTTGAAACAGATAAACTCTTGTTAACCATGGTCAACTTTCTGGGATATAAGCATATCAGTTTAATTTTTTTTTGGTTTTTTTTTGGTTTTTTTTTGTTGTTTCTTCAAGACAGGGTTTCTCTGTGACTTTGGAGGCTGTTCTGGAACTCACTCTACGCTGGCCTCGAACTCAGAGATCCGCCTGCCTCTGCCTCCAGAGTGCTGGGATTAAAGGCGTGCACCACTATCTAACTGTAAGGTGCTAGAGTCCAGCTCTAGAGAGATTCAGGTCCTAAAGAGGAGGTGTGGAGTCATCGAGGGGAAGGAGGAGACCCGACAGGAACTGAGTGTGAATCTGGATGGCTGCCACTTTATAAAGAGAAAGAAGGCTACACCTTTTATACTCTATAATTGCACAATAGTTTAGCCACAAGCAAACTTTGAAAGCAGACTCAGTGATTCAGGGAGGAAAGAGGCCATCAACTTTATCACAGCAGTTTTCTTGAGACAAAAGCTATAAGTTCAGCAAGCATCTAAGTGTCTATTGTTCTCTAAGGTTCAGTAACTCCCCAAGGCCAGGCACCCTCTTACATCACTGAAGGGCCACAAGTTCCTCCTGCCAGAGATAAGGAAAATGACTCTCTTTAGCAAGCAGGAACTTTCCTCAAGCTCCTGAGGGAGTGGAGGCCCTTTCCAAATGTCTAACCTTGGGGCAAGGACTTCTTCTGGGACCAGACACTCTACTGCAATTTAAGAGCAAGTTTCATTCCTCAGGGGGCATGATGCAGTGTTGCACCATGTAGCATAATAAGAACTGAGCTGTTTTCCTAATTGTGTTCCTTTGTGTCTTGGACTTACTATACAGGTCTGTTCCCTCATATACTCCCCAAAGAGAAGGTCCTAATGTCTTACTCTTTTCCCATTACACCATAACATTCTGATTCTTCCATGCTTATTAACTGAACTCTTGCCCTTAATGCCATCAGCCTCTGGATCTGGGCCCATTGTTTATCCCCACTGAATGCTTTTCATCCTTTGGGCGAGGTGTGCCCAGTTTGTAATCTTTAACTTCTCTGTTCTTGGTGTGATCAGGGAGGGCACAATGGGGATTCCTGTTTGTAGGGCCAACATGCTATATGGTTCCATGGTGGTGGGTTTTTTTTCCCAAAGAATTATTTTGTTTAAAGAGGCTGCATATATATATATATATATATATATATAATATATATATATATATATATATATATCCATCCTTCCTCAATCCCCACACAAAATTTCCCAAAGGAAAAGGCATAAGGGAACTCCAATAACACATGGTACGAATCATTAAAAAATTAAAGCAAAAGTGTGCTAGAGAATTGTGATCGCAATGTTGAAATGCTGGAACTTTGTCAAGCAAAGGCGATTGCCACACAGTCGAACACAGCAACCTTATGCTCCTTAACCTGCCCTTTTCTTTCCCCTCCTTACCCCCTTTCCCAGTCGCTGGTAAGTATTATTACCAAGTAAAATTTGATAGTTTCCACAAATGAGTGGAAACATGAGTTATTTATCTTTCTGTGCCTGTTTTATACACATGACATTTTAAAACAAGGATCAGTAATAAACTTGAAATACATTTAGAAATGAAATGCAAAACACAAGTGTATAGATTAGAGTATAGAAATAATGTTATTATTTAGAAAATGATTGAGAGCTATGAATACCATTCATTATCAAGCTATAAGACTAATACTATCCAAATATCAAACTATCAGACAAACATTATCCAATACCAAACTATCAGACTAGTCCTATCCAATCATTATCAAACTATCAAACTAGTTATATAAAATATCAAACTATCCCTAGAAATGATGAACTTATGAAAACAGAGAGCAGAATTGTGGCTATTAGGCTTCAATGTGGGTCTTTTAACGATGGGGAGAAGATTGGTTTAAGGATATAAAACTGCATTTGGACAAAAGGCATGGACTCTCTGAAGTCTTGAGATCTACTGAGAGCATGATAAGTATGGTTGATAATAATATGCTATATTTTAAAAGTTGTGAGATAGTATACTTTAAGTGTTCTCAAAAAAATGATGAATATGTGTGATATAACATGTTAACTGGTTTAATTTAGCCATGCCATTTTGAACATACTATATTCTGTATCATAATTGTGCATGACTTTATTTATGAACTAAATAAATGAATGGAAAAAAATAAAAAAATAAAATATCAAACTATCAAGACTCACTCACTAAAGGATTTTGTATTTTATTATATACATAGAAATAATACTTTAGCGCATTTATTGTTCCCATAATGTTTCCTGAAAGCTAGGTGATTCTTTGCAGTGTCTATACTTCACAAAATGACCCAAGTCTCAGTCTCTTCCACTATGTTGTGATTCTGGATGGAAAGGAGAGACAATGAGAGGGAGAAAGGAAGAGGAAGACAAAGAAAGAGAGAGGGAGGGAGGGAGATTTTTAGACATTCTAGGATATTCTAGAGCATTTCTGCTCATATTTCTTTAAGAGAATTTATCACATGAGTCCATCTAACTCTAAATGCAAGGGTAGCTAGGAAATCTAGATGTTTTCCCTAGAAAGAATATGAGATTTGTGTGCATACAGTTTTTTTGTCGCCATAACCTTTAATGATACAGAAATAACATCAATCTTTTTGGTCAAAATAAGCAGGTGAAAACCAAGAGAGAAATTGGGAGGCTATAACATGAAAGTAGAGGCAAAATTGTCTAGGGGGAAAGGGACTAATTGGAGACAAGAAAGTGAAAAGAGGAAGGGCAAAGGGTGTGTGGGAAACAAGCTCAAAGGAAATTATATATCTGATGAAATGTCTTCATGTAACCCAAGCCATGCACAATGAAGAAATAGCACAGAACAATAATAAAATTCACATTTTATGTCTATTACATAAATTTATAGCTGTTAAGGTAGCATTTTGGAAGCTAAAACCCACATAAGCTTCAGACTGCACAGCTAAACTGTAAGAAAGGAACAGATAAGAAAACATAAAACAAAAAGGAGCCATTATAAACAACAAACAAGGAGAAAAACAGAAATCAATACAAACTTGCCATATCAATACATAGAAAATATAAGGTTATTTACTGAACAACACCTGAGTATGATCATGTGCATTCATGTATATGTATGCGTGTGTGCATCAAAGATACTAAAAAAAAAAGACAGAGCTGAAGGTCTTGGTCTTATTCTCATTTCAAAAAGAATGAGAAAATGTGTAAACTCTAAAACATGGTATCTTGAGAGCAATGAATCTTAGGCAATATCTTTGTCCATTTGAGTTGTTATAATAGTATGCCACAAGCTGGGTGGTTTATAAAAAACAAATTTATTTCAGACAATTCTTCTTTTGGGGGGATGTTGAGACAGGGTTTCTTTGTGTGACATCCCTGGCTATCCTAGAACTCTGGAACTCAGTCTTGTAGACCAGGCTGGCCTTGGACTCACTGAGATCTGCCTGTGTCTGCCTCCCAAATGCTGGGGTTAAAGGTGTGTGCCACAACCTCCTGGCATATGACACTGGGAAGATTCTGTGCCAGTGAGGGTCCAATTTTAGGCTCTTAGCAACTTCCCACTGTGTCCTCACATGGTGAAAAGTGAGAGGGAACACCCTTGCTCTATTTTATAAAGTACTAATCTTATTTGTGAGAACTCCAAACTCATGAGTTAATAATTTCTCAGTGGCTCTTCATTCAAATACCATCATACTGGTGTAATGGCACCTGCATGTAAATGAAGTGTCCCAAGGTAGGGAGGAGACATCTGAAAAAATCATTTATAGAAAATTAATTTATAGAAAAATATATGTTATTCTGGAAAACCTCAGGCTTACTCAGAATAGGTTTGCCACAGTTGTGGGGCAATATTAAATCTAGAGATAGATAAACATATGCAAATCAATAAATACAATATGGCACATAAATACATGTAAGGACAGGCATTACATGATTATCTCTGCAGATACACAAAACACCTTTAACCAAGTTCAGGGTTTTTCATGATAAAAGCCCCAAGGAAACTTGACTAGAACATGATAAATGATATAGACAACAAAACTATTTCCAATTATATATTAAGTATTCAAAGCCTGAGAGCATTTCCTCTAAAGTCAGGAATAAGACAAGCATGTCCATTTTCTCTGTTCTTTTTACTGAAATAATGCTTTCATTATTTTGAAATGTCATATATTTATGAATAGTATTTTGATCATACTGATTTCCTGCCTCTGTCTTATACTGCTCTCTACACCCCCAACATATCTCCCTCACAACTCCATGTCTTTAAAAAAAATTCACAGATTCAAATTAATACTATATGTACATAGGTGTGGGATCTTCCACTCGGGCATGGGTAACCTCTCAGTGCCCAAACTAGGGGGAACATGGACTCTCTGCCACCAGCAGCCATTAACTACCAACAGCTGCCCACTAGGGGAAGAACTTTGGGAGCCCCTCCCCCGTCCATGCTAAAATGTTGATTGGCTTGATTTTGTGCAAGCAACCAGAACTGGTGTGAACTGGTGTGCCTAAGAGCCATGAAGACAGCATTTTACAGCCGTCCTTCCCATCTGCTGTCTCTTACATTTTCCCCAGCCCCTACTTTCTAGGATGTTCCACTTTCTCTGTTCTTTTCCTTTGAAAAGAACTGGAGCAGTAAGAGAAGTAAATAAAATGGATACATGTAGGGGAAGGAGAGGTCAAACAATCTCTAATTGCAGGTGAAATGATTATATCCTTGGAAGACACAAGGACTTTAAAGGAAAACTCTTACATTTGATAAACACTTTCAAAAAACTAACAAAGTCAACATACGAAAGTCAGTATCTTTGCTATACAACAATAATAAACTTGTTAATAAATAAATCATGTTTTAAAAACCATTTACAATAACTTCATAAAATACAATACTTAAAAATAAACTGAATCAAACATGTAGAAATCCTTACAATAAAAACTTTAAAATGATGATTGTCTTATTAGGTTTTCTGTTGCTATGAAGAGATACCATGACCATGGCAACTATTATAAAGGAAACCATTTAGAGGTTCAGTCCAATACCATCATGTGCCCACATATGAGTCTTACTCAAGAGGATTAATACAAGTGTCATAAAGAAGAATTTAGCCAATAGAATAAAGGCGAGTACGTGGAACTCATTTCCAGATATCAAAAACTTTTCAAATAATAGTGTATGAAAATGATTTGTAACATTAACAGGAAGGAGGTCACATTTCTCAATAGTACCCAACAGACTTTTCAGGCGATGCTTTCATCTCCTTCTGCTCTGCAGGCAAAGCTTTTACCATTTTAAGAGTCACACTTTGAGTGAACAGTTTTACTTTCCTTCCCTCACATTTTCGGTAAGGTGCCTCATTCCAATATGTTATTTAATGCTGTCTCAACACACGCACACACACACACACACACCAACACCAACAACAAACAACTAGGTTTTCTTATACTTACAATCAATGCAAACACAGCTTCCCTGACGCTATGCTGTTTTTACATCCACACTAGGTTAGGTATCCTGCTGCCATGTATATTAGAATAAACTATGTGTATTTCTAACATTACATGTAAAGCATTGTATTTTAATGGTATATTTATGTCAAAGTCTTCTCAAAGAAACCAGGTATGATCAGATTGCATAACTGTATTCAAAACACAATCCTTGGAACAGAATTTGTATGCATTAAATATATTTGAATGTTGAATAAAAGAATGCCAATGGGAGCCAAATTTGTTCCACATGGGGCCATATTCGTGCTATGGATGAATTTTTCATTTTCTACCTGGTAGTTATAGTAGATGGAGCACTTAACTTGTGCTTCTGTTGCAATTGGAACTATTAAAGCACACAAATGAATGTGAGAAGAATGGGCTTTATAAAACAGCTCTGGCACAACAGGAAGGTAAACTGGTTGACCAGAATTTAAAACAAACTTGTTCAGTGGATTTAAGAACATTTATCAAATCAGTTCAATTGACATAAATACATTTGCTTTAAATTTTCACTTTAAGATAGAAGGTTTGTTGATATTTGCAAGAAAGATCACAGAAATGTTTGGACATATCTAACACAAATGTGATAGTTCCCCACTTACTAATTTGCTCGGTAATTCTGGAACTGAAAGATGATGGAATTGATTGATCTCCATTTTTTAAAACAAGGACCTTGGAATCGTGGCAATGTGAGTTTCATCTGTCACTTAGGGCACAATTAGAATGTCACACTTTTAGTGCCTTTTTTCAAGAATGACAGCATTAATGCATCTTTCATTCATAAAAAAACACCCAATTATGTGTCCAGATTTCAAGAAACTTAAATTGAATCACAAAGCAATCAGTTACTCCCATAACATACATATCATTATTTCACCAGTGAACATACCTATCTAGACCAGTTGTTACTGTGGGTCACAAGATTTACAACAAGGTAAAGCTGTCAATGACTTTTCATCCTGGTTTTGTAAAAGAACCTCCTAGCACTGTGAAAACTAGCCAGTAGGGATGAAGTTTCTAGGTGTGTGTCAGCTTGATTTCTTCATGTCCTATAACTGAATCACATGATCTGTTCAGAAACAGTGTCTTACCAAAATGTTTCAGCAGATAATCAAGAGGAATAACAATAACTTTTTTGGATTTTCGAGACAGGGTTTCTGTGTGTAGCTTTGGAACCTATCCTGGCACTCTCTCTGGAGACCAGGCTGGCTTCAAACTCACAGAGATCCACCCACCTGCCTCTGCCTCCTGAGTGCTGGGATTAAAGGTGTGCGCCACCAACGCCCTGCTAACAATAAGTTTTATATTTGGGGGGTACTATAGGACACTACTGAACAACAATTTTAAAAATGATAATCAATAACTGGCGTTGTTGTTGGTGTTTGTTCGGTTTGTTTATTTTTGTTTTTAACTTGAGGAAAATGTATTGAAGTTTTAAAGAAAAACTCAAGGACAGGCAGCAAGCTGTAAATATCAGCACTTGGCCAAAGGAGGAGAACAGAAGAGAAAAAGAAAAATACCAGTCAGTAAGACAAAATGACCACCCACAGAATGGGAAAAGATCTTCACCAACCCCACATCTGACAGAGGGCTGATTTCCAAAATATAGAAGGAGCTCAAGAAGCTAGCCACCAAAACACCAAACAATGAAATTAAAAAGTGGGGTGCAGAACTAAACAGAGAATTTTCAACAAAGGAATCTGAAATGGCTGAAAGACACTTAAGAAAGTGCTCAAAATCCTTGGCCATCAGAGAAATGCAACTCAAAACAACTCTGAGATACCACCTCACACCTGTCAGAATGGCTAAAATCAAAAATACCAATGACAATCTATGCTGGAGAGGATGTGGAGAAAAAGGAACACTCCTCCATTGCTGGTGGGAGTGTGAACTTGTAAGACCACTCTGGAAATCAGTATGGCGGTTGCTCAGAAAAATGGGAATCAGTCTACCTCAAGATCCAGCCATTCCTCTCTTGGATATATACCCAAATAGTGCATGTTCATACAACAAGGACATATGTTCAACCATGTTCATAGCAGCATTGTTTATAATAACCAGAATCTGGAAGCAACCTAAATGCCCCTCAACTGAAGAATGGATTGAGAAAATGTGGTCCATTTATACAATGGAGTACTACTCAGCAGAAAAAAGCAATGGAATCTTGAAATTCGCAGGCAAATGGATGGAACTAGAAGAACCCATCCTGAGTGAGGTAACCCAATGACAAAAAGACAAACATGGTATGTACTCACTCACATATGAATTTTAGACATAGAGCAAAGGTTTACCAGCCTATAATCCTCTTCACCAAAGAAACTAGGAAACATGAAGGACTCTAAGGGATAAATAGACCCCAGGAATGGGAAGTGGCATGAACTCCCGAGCTAATTGAGAGCATGAAGGTAGGGGAGAGGGAGCTGCCACAAGAAGAGCACAAGAAGAGGAGTAGAGGAGAGGAAATGGAGGAGCAGAGATATTGAGTAGGGGGAAGAATAGAGGAGAGAGAGCAGGATGAGAGATACCATATTAGAGGAAGCCCTATAGGTCCGAGAAGAGATCTGGAACTAGAGAGATCTCCAGAGACCTACAAGGATGACACGATCTGACAATCCAGGCAATGGAGGAGAGGATAACCTAAAAGCCCTTCCCCTAAAATGAGATTGATGACTACTCTTTATGCCATCCTAGAGCCCTCATCCAATGGCTGATGGAAGCAGAGACAGACATCCACAGAAATACACTGAGCTGAAATCTGGAATCTAGTTGAAGAGAGGGAGGAATGAAGAGCGAAGGGATCTGTACCAGGTTGGAGAAACCCACAGAAACACTTGGCCTGAACAAAGAAGAGCACATCAACCCCAGATGCTATCTGGGAGGCCAGTACAAGACTGATCCAGCCCCCTGAACATGGATGCCAAAAAGGAGGCCTCTGCACTCCAGGGTGCCTCTGGAAGTGGATTAGCATTTTTCCCTGGTGTAAGAAGGGACTTTGAGAGCCCATCCCACGTGAAGGGATACACTCTGGCCCTGGACACATGGGGAAGGGCCCAGGCCCAGCACAGGAAGATTTGGTGGACTTTGCAGAGCCCCCGTTGAGGGCCCTACCCTGCCTGGGGAGTGGTGGGTGGATGGGGTGGGGGGTAGGTTGGGGTAGGGGAGGAGGGATGGGGTGAGGGGAGGGAGAGGGAGAAGGGACTTACATGTGAAACAAGCCTGTTCCCTAACTTGAATTAATAAAAATAAATAAATAAAGAAGTAAAAAAAAAAAAGAAAAGAAAAAGACCATTTAAACACGGATGCAGTTTAGACATAGCAGACAAGTAACATATGGTCGAAGGGGGAGCTTTAGAGAAAACTATAGAAGCCCAAAAGTTCAGGGAAGCCCAAAGTCCTAGAGAAACCGTGCTTGGGAAATATACAGAAAGAACAAAAGGAGTTTGGCTTTTCTCAATAGTTTAGAAAAGCAAGCAGACTTGAAAAACTGCATAGCTATAGCCTTGTAAGCTACTCTGCTAGGGGCTGGAATTGTAGGCATGAAAAGCCCATTATTTCAATAAATGAGTAATCATTACATTTATATGTTTGGTGTAGCTGAAGATGAACCCACTTTGCTAGGAATGGTCCCTTGTCCAGGCTATTGACCCTGTTCAACTGAAATGTTAGGTCTCCT
This sequence comes from Cricetulus griseus, assembly GCF_003668045.3. Classification (NCBI taxonomy): domain Eukaryota; kingdom Metazoa; phylum Chordata; class Mammalia; order Rodentia; family Cricetidae; genus Cricetulus; species Cricetulus griseus. The sequence continues at coordinate 19,615,369 of NC_048604.1, read as the reverse complement.
GCAAATGCAGACATTCTATTCTCTAGAACAAAAGTCATTCCTTAGTGGGTCTTCATTGCTACTCCACCATTCCTCCCTCTAAGGAGGCAACCATAAAGTCATTTTAGAATGTGATGAGGGCACAAAGCTCCAAACACTTTTGGCATCTATGGCTTCTGGCAAGGATGAGACTGCCAAGAGGCTCAAGGAAATTGCTGAGTTTTAAGTAAGAAACTGTTTACTTTTCCTGGGAGTCTTTTTAGCATAAAATGACTAGACACTTTTAGCCTCCTGTTATTGTTACTGCCTCCCACCCCCACACCATGAAGGGGTAATTCTAACTGCCTTTATGGAACTGGGACAAAAATATCACCAGGCTTCATTTAGCTTAATAGAGAGGTTGAGTGGAACAGTCACAGTACCCTGCCAGTTGACATCTATAAAGGTACAGACCAATATCAATAGTTATATGAGAAAAACTCACATGTCGAGAGGAAAAGGAGACTTTAATTGGTACCTGGAAAGAGTTTTGAAGGAGAAGCAGAAGAAAGGGTTATTAGCATTATTTGTCCTAGGGAGGGAATCAGAAGAAGTCAAAATAGAGAAGATAGATATAGATAGACATAGATATAGATGTAGACAGATATAAATATAGATATAATTTGAATGTCCAAGTTGAAAATTTCATCAGAATCTCTTGATGGATTTTTTTCTTTTGGCCTACAATGCTAGATTCAAGAGTTGTGTGTCTAGGATCTGCTTTGAAGAGCTTTGACAGCTGTTGGAGTGGCTAGAATCATGGATTTGGCTCCCTCTCAGATGGCTTGTAGAGAGGGAAAGAGAGAAGTTTAAGCATTATTTAATTTTAGGTTACAAGAATAATGGCCTCATCTCTCTTAGATGCAGCAGGTAGGCTCTGGTGTGTTAAATTAAGTCAAAGCCATGATTCCTTCTGTCTGAGCAGCATTTGCTTTATCATGAAGAAAATCATTAGCCTGAAACAGTTGTCTAAATAACATCCCATATGGACTTGGGACTAATGTCTGGGAGTGTGATCACTTGAAGTATTAAAAAAACACATCAATCATTTTAATCTTTGGTTATACTATCCAGTGGGGTTTTTAAGTCCACACAGGTGGCCAAAATTGATCATTTTCTTTTTAATGTCAAGGCCAGTTGAGAGTATGGTTCATAGTGATCACTTAAACTTGAGAGAAGCATCTGGCTTCTTTAGTTTTTGTTTTTCACCAGTTGTTCCATCTATGTGAGGATAAGTCAAATGTCGATGTTGATTGTGGCTTAGCTTGGAAACATTGAAGGTTTTCTCCCCCTCTGTTTTGACTGTCCTACTTGTAGAACACCATGAGAAGTCTCCATGTTATCCATGAACAAGAGAAGGTTACTCCCCACAGTTACATTATGAGTGATACCTGCAATCTTCTAGGACCTACTTGTAGACCGCCATAGAATATCGGTTACATGAGTCTTGTAGTTTTAACTACTATGCAGTGTTTAGACATAGCCTAGGCAGAAACAAACCTAATAGTATTAAATAAACCAAAATTAGACATAAATTTTTCATCTTTAAGCTAGTTATTGTAACTGTTAACCAGGAGCAGATAAATAACTTGACTGATTTAACTAGATGTTTGATATCAATTTCTTGAACTTTGGCCGTAGAAACTTTAATGTTTTATAGATAATCCGTAAGTGTCATCTTTTACAAATCTTATTTGATATGCACAGACTTTAGGTAACTTGCTTGGAACTTTCAGTTTTCTCTCCCACTCAGTAATAAAATACAACAATCTTAACTTTTACAGACAAATCATGTTTCATTAAAAAGATCTTTTTTCTAACATCTTTTTACCACTTATTTTTTACTACTTGCTGGTTCCCCTTTGTTTTATTTATTTCCTTAATGTATAGTGATACTAACAAAAAATTATCTATTGGAGAATTTTTCTCCCTAAAAGGGGCTAAGCACTGTATACCCCTATTCATATGGTCTCAAAGACAAATCACAGTGGGGACCCAATTATTGTATTAGGTTTCCTTGAAGAGCAAGAGTGAGGATTTACTGACAAGATGATGGGGGACCTGAAAGTAGGTACACTGGACAGTCTTTACTGAGCATAGATGCTATATTTTCTATAATGACACATGTGATGCCCCCTTCTATTTTTTTTCTCTCAAAACTCCTCCAAATCTCCATACTAGTTTACTGACTTCAATAGTAATTCCTTTCACTTGTTTGGTTAGTGTTACCCCATGATATTTTATGCTGTCTGTGGCTATTGTGAAGGGTGATGTTTCTCTTATTTTTTCTCGTCCCATTTATCGTCTGTATATAGGAAGGCTACTGATTTTTTGAGTTAATCTTGTATCCTGGCACTTTGCTGAAGGTGTTTATCAGCTGTAGGAGTTCCTGGGTAGAATTTTGGGGTCACTTATGTAAACTATCATATCATCTGTGTCTGTGTTTATAAGAAAATTGGTCTGTAAATCTTTTTCTTTGTTGGGTCTTTATTTGGTTTGGGTACCAGGGTAACTATGGTCTCAGTTGGATTGGGCAATGTTCCTTCTGTTTCTATTTTGTCAAATTATTTGAGGAGTATTGGTATCAATTCTACTTTTAAGTCTGATAAAATTATGCACTAAAACGATCTGTCCTTGAGATGTTTTGGTTGAGAGAAATTTTATCATTGTCTCTATTTCACTAGGGATCATAGTTCTGTATAAATTGCTTATCTTTTCTTGATTTAACATTGGTAATATTTAGTAAAAAAATATGTATTTTTTAGCTTTTCTGATTTTGTGGAGTACATATTTTGAAAGTATGTTCTCATGATTCTCTTGTTTTCCTCTGTATCTATTGTTATGTTTCCCTTTTCATATATAATTTTATTAATTCATATATTTTTATCTCTGCATATTTCTTAATTCGGATATGAGTCTGTCAATTTTACTGATTTTTCTTTAAAAAATAATTCATTTCATTGATTCTTTGCCATTTTCTTTGTTAGTCTATTAGTTTCTATTTTCTTATTTCAAACTTCAGTTTCATTATTTCTTTCTATCTACTCCTTTTGGGTGTGATTTCGTCTTTTTATGGAGTTTTCAGGTATGCTGTTAGTGACTAGAATGATATGTCTCCATTTTATAAAAGTAACCACCTTCATTAAGTCACATACTTTGGGTATGTTGTTTATTTATTTTAATTCTATTTTAGGAATTATTTGGTTTCTTTCTTGACCCATTTTTCATTGAGTAGAGCAGTATTCTGTTTCAATGAGTTTGTAAGATTTCTATTATGTCTGTCATTGTTGAACTCCAGATTTAATCCATGGATATTTGATACACTTCAGGGTATTATTTCAATTTTCTTACATCTGTTCAGATTTGCTTTGTGAACAAATATGTGATCAATTTTGGAGAAAGTTCTATGAGGTACTGAGAAGGAGATGTATTATTTTGTGTTTGACTTAAATGTTCTGTAAATGTCTGTTAGGTCCGTTTAGTTTATGTCAGTTTGCTCCAGCATCTTTCTGTTTAGTTTTTGTCTAGATGACTTCTGTTTTGGTAAGAGAGGGATACTGAAGTCTCCCTTTATCAGTGTCTGAGGGTCAATATGTGATTTCAGCTGTAGTGGTGCTCCTTTTACAAACTTTGATACCCTGTATTTGAATCATAGATGTTAAGAATTGCAATGTTCTCTTGGTGGATTTTCCTTTGATAAGTATGAAGTGTCTTTCTCTATCTCTTTAATTAGTTTTGGGTTGAATTCTATTTTGTGAAAGATTAAAATGGCTGTTCCAGCTTGTTTCTTAGGTCCATTTGCTTGGAATATCTTTTTCCAAATCTTTACTCTGAGTTATGTCTATCCTTGATGTTAAGGTATGTTTCTTGGATGCAGGAGAAGGATGAATCCTGTTTTTCTATTCTTTCTTTTAGTGTGTGTCTTTTTCTTGGGAAATTGAGACCACTGATGTTGACAGATATCAATGAGCAGTGTTTATTGACTCCTGATATTTTGTTGCTATTTGTGGTGGTAGTGGCTGTGTGTGTGTGTGTGTGTGTGTGTGTGTGTGTGTGTGTGTGTGTGTGTGCGTGTTTCCCATTTTGATTAGTTCAGGATCATTTATTCCTTGTATTTTCTTGAGTGTGATTAGCCTCTTCATGTTGGAGTGTTCCTTCTAACACCTTCTGTAGGTTTGTATTTGAAGATAGATATTGCTTAAATTTGGATTTATCATGGAATGTCTTATTTTCTCCTTCTATTGTAATTAAAGGTTATAGTAGCCTTGGGTGGTTATCTATGGTCTCTGAGAGTCTGTAACACATGTTTTCAGGTTCTTCTGGCTTTTAATGTCCCCATCAAGAAATCAGGTGTTATTCTAATCCTCTGTCTTTATTAATTTGTCTTTTCTCCTTACATCTTTTAATGTGCTTTCTCTATTCATTTTGTTTAGTATTTTGATTATTATGTGTCAAAGGGACTTTCTTTTCTAGTCTAACCTATTTGGTGCCCTGTAAACTTCTTGTATGTTTATACATATCTCCTTCTTTAGGTTAGAAAATTTTTTTCTATGAGTTTGTTGGATATATTTTTGGGGTCTTTGAGCTGGCATTCTTCTCTTACTTCTATTCCTATTGTTCTTTGTCTTGGTCTTTTCACAGTGTCCCTGATTGGCTGGATGTTTTGTGTTAGGAGGTTTTTAGATTTAATATTTTCTTCAATGAATGTGTCCCTTTATTTTATCATATCTTCCATCTGTTATACTCTGTTGGTGACCTTAGCTCTTATGTTCCCATTTGAATTCCTAAGTTTTCACTTCCAGATTTCCTTCAGTCATGTTTTCTTTATTGATTCTGTTTCTACTTTCAGGAAACTGTTTTATTTCTTGAAATGTTTTATTTATATCCTTCCACTATTTGTGTTTTCATGGGTTTCTTTAAGGGGTTTATTCATTTCGTCTCTAATGACTTCTATCATATTCATAAAGGTTATTAAGGCCTTTTTCTTGTGCTTCAGCTATGTTACAATACTCAGGACCTACTGTGGTAGCGTTTCTGAACTTAGTGGAGACATATTTCCCTGGCTTTTATTGATTGTGTTTTTACACTGACAGTTAGGTGTCTAGGTTTGAGAAGATGGTAATTCTATGTGCTGATATCTGGTCTATTCTTTGGTAGGTAGGTGTTTTGTTCCTTGGTTTCTGTTGACCTCTTTGGTTCTTAGGAGGGTATGGTAACTGCATGTTGCCTGTTAGGAAATATTCCTGGGATCCTGAAAGTTGAGATCTATAGCTAATCTACCTGCTTAGCTTGTCATAATTGACTGGGGGTTCCCAGGGAGTATCTGCTGGTATCAGTGGCTGGGATAAAACAATATTGGGTAGAAGTAAGTTTGGAGAGGAAGATCTGTGTGACCCACTGGAGAATGGGACAGAGAAGATTAGGAGTCCACTCGGAGTTGTAGTTGAAATGTGCTTTTATATATTTAGAACTGAAAAATAGAAATGGAGATGGGTTGAGGAGGGGGGTATCCTGGGATCCATAGGAGGTAGGAAAGCAGAATGTGCCACCAGAATATGTTTAGTCCTTTGGGAGTAGGGAAAGAAATTTTAGCGTGGACACAGCAAATGGTCTGCCACAGAGCTCGGGATGAGACTTTGGCATTGGAGTAGCAAAAGCAAAGGGAGAGGTGAAGATCTATAGTTAGCCTACCTCCCTCCCTGGATGGAGCACCTGATGGAGTTAAGGGCAGATAGATATAAAGCACAGAGTTGCAGGAGGGAAGCTAATAGAGGAAGATCAGTGTGATCCAGCTCCCAAGAGGCAGTTGGGAGCTATCATGTGGTTGCTAGGAACTGAACCTAAGTCTTCTGCAAGAAAATTAATTGTTTTCAACCATTGAGCTATCTCTCCCACACCTGTGTTTAGTTTTTGATTTCCTGAACATATATTCTAAACATTAAACCTCTGTTTGATCAATAGCTAACAAAGATTCTTTTCCCACTCTATGATTGTCGCTTCACTTGAATTATATTTTCATTCCCAGAAAAAACCCTTTTAGTTTCATAAGCTCCCATTTGTCAATTGTTGGTCTTAATGCCTTCACTCCTATCATTCTATTCAGAAAGTCCATTACTGTGCCTACAGACTGAAGTGTATTTCCTACTTTCTCCCCTATCAAGTCTATGCATGACGTCTTCTGTTGAGGTCTTTGATCAATTTGTGTTGGATTCCACAAATAATCACAGATGAGGATCTAGCTTCATTTTTCAGCATGAGGCTATACAGCTTGACTGGCACCATTTGTTGAAGATACTTTCTTTTACTGCGGTAACAAAAAAATAAAGAGGAGGAGTGCAATGATAACTCTTTACGCTAGCCGCCTGAGTTCCACAACCATGTTAAGCCCCTCAAATAATATACTGAGTCTTACATTATTTACAATGCTACTGGCCAATGACTAGGATATCCTATTTGCTAGATCTGTCTTAAGTATCAACCATAACCATTTATCTATATATTTTATAAAGACTTATCTTACAGAGGACGCCAGCATCATGTGTCTTCTCTTGCCGGGATCACATGGTGACTCACTTCTTTACTACATTTCCTAGAATCCTCCTCCTCTCCTAGTCATGCCTATTTGCTTTCCTATTGGCCAACAATGTTTTATTCATTAAGCAATAAGACAAACCTATATACAGAAGGCCTTCCCCCATCATCTCCTCTTTTCTGTCTAAATAAAAAGAAGGATTTACCATTAACACAGTAAAATATATTACAAAACAGTTATCAAGTAAGAAATATAGTTACAATATTTAGTTCATTAACATTTAGCAAGACTTTAAAGAAAATATTCTATCATCTATCTTATCTTTGTGAGTCTGAAGTCTTATATGTAGCTTATCTTTTATAATAACTAAAGAAAACTATAACCATAACTATCTGTCTTCAACTCCATCAAAGACCACAGAAGGATAATATATAAACTCTAGATCTGACAGAGACATCTCGCTATGTGGACAGTCATCCAAAATTCCTCTGTGATGTTGCAGAATCCATGTTTAGCCTATAGGCCACATTATGTCTGGCAGACTTCTCAGTGAAGCAGGAAATTTTAAACTGTCCACCTAAATTGGCAGTTTGTCAGTCATTTTTGTGTGTGTGTCCTGTAGAATGTCTGGCAGACACTTCCATGAAGCAGAAACCCTTTAGGACTGTCTATCTTTTTTGTAAGTTCAGCAGTCATTTTCCTGTGGGTCCTGCATGTCCAGTTTATACAGCAACAAACAGTCCAGTCAAGAGCAGTTTCTTGCCCAAATTGCTAATCTTGTCATGTTGAAAGCAAACTCCATAATGAGTTTCTTCAATGCCCATCTTCCTCTCAGACATAATTGGTGTGCCAGGAGCAGTTGTGTCTCACCGCCATGAAAAACCCTAAACCATTTAAAATGCCATATATTCTGTGAGTCTTTGAAAGGTTTGAAGAATATCTATCCATCTCAAATACATCTCTGTATACCTAGAAAACCTAACTAACCTAACTCTAAGTTTTGACTATTATAACTGACTATGTACAATCTGTATTTAGTTATTCATTACATTTTAAAAGATCTGTATAAACACAATACCAAACAAGAGGAGAAATTTACATATAACAAAATTAACCTTAAATTTGTAACAATAAATGAAAATCCATACGAATGTAAAGTATTCATTTCTATGCCCTATTCCCTTTTTTCATTTAAAAAGAGATTGACTGTGGTCATTACCATTTATAACCAACCTCATTTAAATGAAAACAAAAATTTATAAACAATATTTGGAAATTTGGGTGTCATTCATTCCAAACTGCTTCCTGCTGGTTGGGGGTGATGTCCATACCATGGGGATCATGATGAAACACAGAAACCTGGCCAGGTCCTTGTTTTTGTAGTCTGCAAGACTGCATCATCTCAGCTGTTTTAGATGTTGGAGCACCTGGGACACTGTTTCAGGGGGTCTTGCTTCATCAAACCATATTAGTCTGGAAGGAATCCACAGCTTTACATTTTCTGTGGAAACATAAGCAAAAACTCTTTTCCCAAGTAAGCTGTCCTTATATTTAAATTTAGAAGTCAAAGCAATTTTAAAATATGTAAGTTGGATTAATTTAGCAGCATTGATAATCAAATGTGTTTTAGTAGTTGTTGCTCCTTCTCCAGCAATTAAACAATTCAAAGACAACACAATAGCATACAGTATCCAGACTCTCTGTGTATTTTCCAACTTTACATGGCTTTTTCATTATTCTATTTCTTTTACTTTTTCCTTTTATGAGACAGGGTTTCTCTGTATAACTTTGGCTGACCTTGAACTCACTCTGTACACCATGCTGGCCTTGAAGTCACAGAGCTCCTCCTGCCTCTGCCTACCAAAAGGGTGCTGGGATTAAAGGCGTGTGCCACCATAAACAGCTACTCTATCAGAGGAGAAGGAAAAAAAGAAAGGTAGTGGAGCAGCTGTGGTTTTAAAAAAAAAAAAGGTATTTTGTTTTATCCAATGTGTACTGTTGTGATTTTTGTCAAAACTAAGTTGGCTGTAGAAGCATGGACTCACATTTGAGTCCTCGGGTTTATTCCATGGATTAATTAGTCTGTTTTTAAGACAGAATCACACTGCTTTTCCTACTATAGCTCTGTAATACAACTTGAAATGGAGCTGAAGAGTTCTTTCCTACTGATAGGGCAGCCATCACAGCCACTTCAAACCTTCTTCACTGACTATCTAGGCAATTACAGCACATGATTACATATACTATATGATGTTTGAGAATAAGTGACCATGGCATTTTTTTCTTACATTTCTATTTTGTCATTATATTTGAGGTTGATTATTTAACTGAATAAATGCGTTTTAGCCTGAAGAAAGAGAGGAGAGAAAGGAAGGAAGGAAGGAAGGAAGGAAGGAAGGAAGGAAGGAAGGAAGGAAGGAAAGAAGGAAGAAAGAAAGAAAGAAAGAAAGAAAGAAAGAAAGAAAGAAAGAAAGAAAGAAAGAAAGAAAGAAAGCTGGTGATATTCCCTAGCCATATTTTTATTGTTCAGCATTTTTTGCCTATTCTGCATCTTTTGTGTTTCCATATGAATTCTGAGATTATTTTCCAATTTCTTTGAAGAATTACATTGGGATTATTTTGATGGGGATTGAGTTCAGTCTGTAGACTGCCTTTGATAGGATCACCTTTTTTTAGAATATGAATCATATCAATCCATGTGCATGGGAGGTCTTTCCATCTTTTAATACCATCTTAATTTCTTAATTTTAAAATCTTAAAATTCTCACTGTCCAAGCCTTTTGATTCTTTTGTTGGGATTATTCCAATATAAATTTGTTTTGTTTTGATCTTGAGGCTATTGTGAATGAGACTGTCTCCTTGATTTTTTTCTTGGTATGTTTGTTGTTGACATATAAGGAGGCTACCAATTTTTGCATTTTTATTTTGCAATCCAATATTTCTGGTGAACATGTTTATCAGCTGCAGTTTTCTGATCTAATCTTGACAGCATATTAGTCATAAATTCCTTCAGCCTCTTTTTATTACTGAAAGATTTTATTTCTCCTTCAATTGTATTTGATAGTTCTTCATATCCTGGGTTGACAGATGTGATCTTTCATACCAAAGAATACATCTTTCCAGGCCATTCTGGTTTGGGTTTTCTACTTTTTCAAATTTTCTGTGTACTAATCAGGTGTTATTTTTGATGAATCTGTTTTTAATGTCTTAACTAAATAATGAATTATAAGTAGTTTATTTTCTAGTTCTGTCTATTTGGTCTTCTGTAGGTCTTCATGGTTTGGCATCTGTCTCTAAGTTTGGGAAATTTTCTGCTGTGATATTATTGAAAACATTCTCTATGACTTTGCTATGGTATTCTTCTCCTTAAATGCCTATAACCTCAAGTTTTGGTCTTTTCATGGTGTCCTGATCTCTCTCTGTCTCTCTGTCTTTGTTTCTGTCTCTCTGTCTCTGTCTCTGTCTCTGTCTGTCTCTCCCTCTCCATATATATGTGTGTGTGTTTATATGTATATATGTGCATATACATAAAATCACTGACTTTCTGAGTCATCTAATTCCTTCACTTTGTCTTCAATCTCTGATTTTCTTTTAAACATGATTGACCCTGCACTGCTTGGCTTATCGTGTTTTTCATTTCTAACTTAAATTCAGTTTGAGTTTTCTTCAGCAATAGCTCTTTTGTGGATTTTGTTTTCACGTGTATTCATCTATTCTTTGTGTCATTTGAATGTATTGAAATCATTTTTTCAAATCTCTTGTCTGGAAGTCTGTCCAGTTCATTTTCATTAGGTGTGGGTGTTAGTATTATGGGATTAGTGTTTTGGGTTTTGTGGTCTTTCTTTTTCTGCATTGAGACTTGTGTATCTGGAAGTTTGTTGGTGGAGTTCTTCCTTTCTGTCTATCTTTTTATTTGTTGTTCTATTTCTATTTCTTCTTTCAGTGGAAGCATTTACAATACTCAGGAAAAGACTAGGGCTTATAGGCTAGAGGTGCTCATTTTCCTCTGCTTTTGGGCAGGAAGATCCAGAGTACTGAAGGTAGGCCTAAGCAAGATTGACTATTTTCTCCTAATTGATACAGGCTTATGGTGTGAACTCCTGAAGCAAATTACTGGCAGACTCAGGTGGGCCTTGATCTGGAAGCCGGTGGTGGGTGCCTGGAGTGTCATTTCTGGGGAGCATAAGTAGGCATAAGCAGGTGAAGCAGGATGCAGGAGGCTGTGCAAGCATGGTCTCGGGTACAACAGATTTCTAGGCAGCATAGGTGGGTCAAAGGAAAACATCCCATCTCCTAATACTTGCTGCAGGAAGCTGTGTAAGCACCGACACTGGTGAGGTTTGCTATAAAGTATTCTTGAATGAATACACAGTGTATTCATTCTCTGATAGCACATGTTGAAGCCAAAATATTTTGATGTTATAAACAATGTCTTGCACACTTCCTGGAGGATATACACAAGAGTTTGTCAGTGGTGTATATTCAGAAGGACTGTAACCATTGTAGGGAAACAAGAATGTTTTTATTCCAATGGTCAAGGGGAAGGTTGTTATTGTAGATACGATAGAGAAAACAGACATAGGTATCTGGTAGAGTCCAGAACAGAGAGACAGAAGTAGACTGAAGATGGCCCGCGGGATGAAATGGCCACAGCTATCTGTAAGAAAGGGGAGAACAGCAGGGAATAGAGAATAAAGAAAACACAGTGAGAGAAGCAGGAGCAGAGCATAGAGAAAACAGCAAGAATAGCCAGATTATAAGGACAATGAGTAGCTGGGGGAAGAAGAATGCTTCACTTGAGATGATAATATTTGTTCATTGCAGTCACATATTCTTTAGGAATGAAACTTTAAGGCCTGGTGTTTAAAAGAGTATGCCATTGTAGCCATGGTCTATAGTACTCCAATAGATTTATCCATCTAAATTCATGCAGAATTTTATATAGTATTTGTGTTTAATTTTATTAAAATCTATTCCAATCTTGTGTCCATTTTATTGGATTGTCATTGATTTCTTTAAATGTGAGTATTGATTGTGTTAGTACTGATGCATTTTCAGTACTAACGTTGCACTGATTAAATGTCTTATGAGTACCTCCTTTCTAGCTGTGTTTTATATTTATGGTGTCTTTAGATAAACAGAAGTTTGTATATTGAATACAGCTGCCTGTGTTATATGTTATTGTATACAGAATATTTTTTCTCTGTGTTAGATAAATCCTCGTGGTACCAGATATAATTTAGTGGAAAAGCACTTGGCTGGCATGAACTATGCCCAAGATTTGGTCCCCAGAACTGCAAAACTGTTTTGCCTTTATATCAAAAAACCTCTTAACATTTTATCTGAAAATTTATGAACTTTATTTCATTTAAAGTCATACTTTGGAATTAAATTTTAAATGTTGCGAGAAAAAAATCCAATTTCATTTTTGTAGAAGTTCTGATTAACAAGAGGGAAAGCACACAAGTTTTATTAATTTTATCTGTGCGTGGGGATTTTCAAGGAGCATGAAGTCCAAAGAAATGATCAAAGTGTGATTCTTTTATAACCATTAGAAAAAGAAGAATCCATTTAATAAAGAGTTACAAAGCAAGTAGGTATCTTGGCAAGGGTACTAAGTTTTAGAGATGTCACTAAGAACTAGATTGTCAGAGGAAGGGGACATGTACAACAGTGGAGGGCAAGAATTTTATCAAAGTGTTTCTTTACTCCGATTCACTGCAGCCTTAGTGATCTGCTTCTGTTTATCACAGCTAGTTGTCAGCATTGTCATAAGGGAAACCTCTCTTGCAAAATCACTTCCACCTTTTCTATAGGGAACGGCAAGTATACACATGACCCTTTCTGAAGTTAGTTACTCAGTTGATTTTGAGTCAAGCCTACTCCCAAATACAGTAAATAATTTCTACAGCTATCTGGATTCACATTGGAAGACTTAATATCTGCATATTAAGGCTTCTTATCCACAACCTGGGCTACCCATTGCAGTTACATGATTAAATATGTAAATGAGAGTTTTGTAATTTTCTATTTTCATATGTTATACATGCTTTAGCATGCTTATCATTAGGGATATAATGGTTTGCTTCTATTTTACTTCATTTTACTTTTATTTTCTGTGCTGAGAACCAACCAAGAACTTTGTGCATGAGCTGCAAGCACAGAGCTACATGTCCAGCCCTCAGCTGGAATTCTGTCACTTCACTTTCTTCCTTGTAAATACCAAAACTTTCCAGAGTTTGCTCAATAGTTCTATACCAAGCAATACTATACTGATTGTAACGTCAAATAGAATGTTTTTCTTCTTTATGTGACAGGGTCTCTTTATTTTGTCCAGGATGTCTTGAAATTTGTGATTTCTCTGCCTCATTCAATTGCTGGAGTTACAGATATACTTCACCAAACTTTGCATAAAGGTAGTAGTTTAAACCATTTTCTCTAACATATGAAAATATTTTAGGACAATGGTAGACATATTAAATCGCAGTAAGGTATTTTTCTTCTGAAAATAATTTGATAAAAGTTTACATCATGAACTACTTGCTGTTGGGTTCTACTTAGGTTTTCTCCCTCATTGCTATGATAAAATATCCTAACAAACGCAATGTTAAGGGGGGAAGGGTTTATTTTGCATCACAGTCTCCATCCATCATGATAGGGAAGTCAAGGCATGGAGAAATGGAAGCATCTGGCTGTACCCCTGCAGAACCAGGAAGTAAAGAACAATGAGAGCAATGATGCTGCTCCCTTTCGTCATTAGACAGGCTGGGGAAATAGTTGGCATGTCTACCCCTTCAATTACTACAGACAAAATAGCCCCCTGCAGGCTTCCTCAGAGACATATCTCCTAGGGGATTCCAAATTCTTTCAAACTGACGATTAACATTAATTATCATGAGAATCAAATGCATTTTCAGCTATCAACTTGAGGTCATTACATTTCTTTCATTCAATATGTTAGCACAATCAATAATATGTATGCATTTTCCAAGGTCAGCTCTTAATTTGTTGAGATAAATTCATATCAGTCACTGTGTATTTCTATTTTATTGCATTAGTTACATAATTTTTAATTTAAAGATGTTTCAAAATCAAGGTTGTGAGTGGGAACGGTTTATGAGTTCCCCTTTAACATTGTTTAGCTTGAATAATAATATTATAATAATTTCATGGGCTGGATTAGAGAAAATTTTCCATTTTTGTTTCTGAAAGTTTTAACATGAGAACAACCTGACCATTTATATTGTTGAAGAAAACATTCACATCCAGGAGTTTTCTTGTGGAAAGCATCTTAATTAATGTGTTAAATATATTCATTGCTATTAGAAGTGTAATATTTTATAGTTTCTATTATTTTCATAGGTTATAAATGACTGGAAGTTTGTCTATTACCTCAATTTTTCATTGTGACAAAAAATTGTAAATATTTTACTACTATTTTAAAATATGCCCTTGCTTTGGTAATCCAGGCTTTGAACTGTTGATTCTTGTGTCTTATCCTCTTGAGTCCTGGAAAGGCAAATATCACCTTCCTGGATTTTATTATCTCCTGGATATATGTTCTATGCGTAGTAATGCCACTCTTTTCATTTCTAGAATTCTAAATTCTACTTTTGTCTTTTAAATAAGATTTTCCCAATATATGCCAACTGTATTAATATTTCCAAGCATAAATTTTGCTGTTTGTATATTCTTTCATTTTGCTTCTTTTGTTTCTTGATTGTTGTCCTTAGTGTTTGAAAGGAATCTCTTTACTAACTGAGATGATTGACACAAACAAAACAGTATTTTTCTCTTTAAAATATTGATGGATTTTTCCTTTGTAAAATTTTTTCAGAAAAAAATATATGTGTACAAGTGTTTTTCCTGCATATATGTGCAGTGTGTATGTGGGGCTCACAGAGGTCAGAGGAGATTTGAATCCTCATGAAACTGGAGTTGTGAGCAGCCATGTGGTTGCTGGGAACCAAACTCAGGTCCTCTGCAACTAAAGCAAAAGCTCTTAAAAGCTGAGCCATCTCTTTGGTGAGCATTATCTAAATTTATTATATTGGATGTTCCACATATTAATCTTGAGAAATATTAATTTTCAAATAAAAATTTTGAGGCTTGTATAGCTCCTTTTCTCCGAAATAGCAGTTTAACTAAATTTAAATTATTCATATAAAATATATTTGTTAACTTATTCACACTTTTCCATGGTTACTTTTAAAAATATTCCCTGAAACAGTTGGCTTTTCTATTTTCAAACGGAAGAAATTAAATTTTTTCTGTTCAATTATTGACATCTAACTTAATTATGATTTAAATACCAATTCTCTTCAAACTTGACTTCCTGCACCCTTTAGCATAGTCAATATTTGTAAATGTACCAAGTATGTATGAGAAAAATTGGTACTCTCCAATGCTTATCTGCAGAATTCAATTTATGTCCATTAGTGCTTGTTAATTGCATTTTCTAAATCAGAAATGATTAATTTTGCTGAAATGGTCTGTCAATAATCAAGACAAACTGTGTTGAAATTTTACCCATAGAATGCCATGTTTGCCAAGTTCTACAGTAAAGTTTTTTTGGTAAATTTTAACTTTTAAATTTTTACTGTTTTACAACTCTGAAATACCATCTTACACCAGCCAGAATGGCTAAAATCAAAAACACCAATGACTATCTATGCTGGAGAAGATGTGGAGAAAAAGGAGCACTCCTCATTGCTGGTGAGAGTGCAAACTTGTAAGACCACTTTGGAAATCAGTATGGCAGTTACTCAGAAAAATGGGAATCAGTCTACCTCAAGATCCAGCAATTCCTCTCTTGGACATTTACCCAAATAATGCATGTTCATACAACAAGGACATATGTTCAACCATGTTCATAGCAGCATTGTTTGTAATAGACAGAACCTGGAAGAACCTACATGCCCCTCACCTGAAGAATGGATAGAGAAAATGTGGTACATTTATACAATGGAGAACTTACTACTAAGCAGAAGAAAGCAATGGAATCTTGAAATTTGCAGGCAAATGGATGGAACTAGAAGATACCATCCTGAGTGAGGTAACCCAGTCACAAAAAGAGAAATGTGGTATGTACTCACTCACATATGAATTTTAGACATAGAGCAAAGGTTTACCAGCCTACAATCCTCTTCACCAAAGAAACTAGGAAACAAGAAGGACTCTAAGAAAAAAATGCATGGACCCCAGAGAATGGGAAGAGAAAGGATCTCATGAGCTAATTGGGAGCATGAGGGTAGGGGACAGGGAGCTGCCAGAATGAGAGGAGAAGAAGAAGAGGGGAGAGGAGGAAATGGAGGACCAGAAATGTTGAGTTGGGGGAAGAATAGAGGAGAGCAGGATGAGAGATACCATATCAGAGGGAGCCATTATAGGTCCAAGGAGAGATCTGGCACTTGGGAGATTTCCAGAGATCTACAAGGATGACATGAACTGGCAATCTAGGCAATGGTGGAGAGGATAACTCAAATTCCCTTCCCCTATAATGAAACTGATGACTACTTTTTATGCCATCTTAGAGCCCTCATCCAGTGGCTGATAGTAGCAGAGGCAAACACCCACAGACATACACTGAACTGAACTCTGGTACTCAGTTGCAGAGAGGGAGGAATGAAGATCAAAGGGGTCGGTACCAGGCTGGTGAAACCCACAGGAACAGTTGGCCTGAACAAGGGGGAGCACATGGACCCCAGACTGCTGTCTGGGAGGCTAGCACAGGACTGATCCAGACCCCTGAACATGGATGTCAATGAGGAGGCCTCCGCACTCTAGGGAGCCCCTGGTAGTGGATTAGTATATTTCCCTGGTGTAAGAAGGGACTTTGAGAGCCCATCCCACGTGAAGGGATGCTCTCTCGGCATGGACACATGGGGGAGGGCCTAGGCCCGGCCCAGGATGATGTGGTGGACTTTGAGGGGCCCCATTGAGGGCCCTACCCTGCCTGGGGAGTGGAGGGTGGATGGGGTGGGGGGCAGAAAGGGGGTTGGCGGAAGGGGAAGGAGTAGGGATTGACATGTGAAACAAGCTTGTTCCTAATTTGTACTTAAAAATTAATTACAAGAAATAAAATTTTAAAAAAATTACTGTTTTAGTGCTGAGCATAGAACCCATGGCTTTGTGCATGCTGGGCTAACCTACACATTTCCAAATCCAAAGTCCCTCTTTTTCCTTTTCCTTTCCTATCTTTGCTTTGTTTTGCTTTCCTTCTCTCCTTTATATATACAGGGCTTTATGTTGTTGTGATGAATTGCCTTGAATTTGCTATGTAGCCCACGCTGTCTTTAATACCATGAGCCTCCTGACAAATCTAGGATGATCTCCATATCTGAATGCCAGCTTATTAGTAAACATCCCATCAACTAACACTCTCCTGAAATTGACGTGATATGTTCTCAGGATCCTGAGACTACAGTTGTGTACCATGATGCCCAGCAATATACATTCCCATGCTCTGTATTTTAGTTCATAAGTGTACAGGGTTTTCAACTGTGTTGTTTCATTAAGTAATTCTGCTAGATTTTTTTGTTGGTTAGTTTGGTTTGGGTATTTTGTCCTTCACTTTAATTTTCAAATAGTAAAAAAGATAGATGAGCTATCATTTGATTAGTATTTGTATGGTATGGTTTTCTTTTCATTGATTTCCCTTAACCTACCTATGTCTTAGGCTTTAGATATGTAATTTGTGACAGCATTTATTCTTTTAGATTTTCTTAAAGTAATTGTGAAAAAAATCATTCACCTAGGTGGCAAATTCGTTCTCTTTATAGTATTGTGTTTATTATTTATTTATTTGAACATCCTTTGTTTTTGATTACATGTTCTTAAACGTAACTGTTGTTAACCAATATTTGCTTTTAGACCTTTTTGTAATGTCACAAAGTATTCCTACTTATTATCATTTTCAAAGATAGTGCTAGATGATAGCCCTGAACTTATTAACCTTGACTTGCACTTTGATAGCATTTCGTCCATTTGGATAACATTTCATTTGATCACTAATGGTTTTTTTTATCCCATAACTTCCTTCCACAATAATTCTTCTTTTATCAATATAACTACATTAAAAACTATAATAACACCGTTTCTCAACTGCCGTTCAGAACAAATTTTTAGGCATATAAAAAGAGACTGCTCAATGTATCGAGTCAGATATAATAAAACTCTAATGATTCATTCCTTCAGCTTAGTAGCTATACTGCGTTCACTTGGTTGTGAACAACTTCAAATTTTGTTTACATGAACATAGTCTCCTATTACCCTTATATTAATATCAAAACTTTGCTAAGTATATAGCATGAAGTTTCTAGTTACAATGTCCCAATGTTTTACTGTCTCTGCCATTCATTGTGTCTATTATAAAGTCAGGTGTAATTCTACATTATTCTTAAGAGCCCAAAACATTAGTCAAGATATCAACTGCAGTATCTTCTATCCTTGGGTGTGTGGATGTGGTGTTTTCTGTTTCTGCTTACTCCTATTTAGAGTGGTCTTTCACACTTGGTGTTTCATTGTGAATTGATTTTGCATGTTTCTCATGCAACTTATGTGCTCCAAATATTTATTATCTTACATGCTTCTGCAACTGTTCATAACTTGGGCACACTAATGACCACAGAGAAATTGTAGTGAGAATAACTTCCATGGAGGATCCCAAGTCGATGAATTATCACAGATTTTTATTTTTATTTATATTATACCATTAGCTCAGAATCTAGATTTCCAATAGCAGTAGTGCGAAAGAAATATTTTCTCAAAGCATTCAACCTTTTTAGTTTCCACAATACTTATACAATAGCACAGTTTTTCTCTGGGGGCAGGATTGGTCCTTAGAAAAGAGCTTTGAAATTTTAAGACTGGCTATGTCTCACGTTATATAGGTTATGCCTGTATTGCATCTTATGAATGACTGCACTATACTACCTCATGAGACATAGCAAAGAACTCAGAAATAATTCAGAATTGAGAATAAGTGACCATTGAATGTTCATTTACAACTGGGACATCTAGAGCAATCAACTCCCCAAGGCTTGAGGAACAATGTGTGGAAAGGGGGGCAGAAATAATGGAAGACCATGAGTAAATGGTGAAATATTGTGGAATATTTTCAGGCATGACATGGCCACTACGTTATTGAAATAAAAGCAGCTATCATTAATTTAATAAAATTCAACCTACCAACAATCTTTCATGGAGGATAATGATGGTTCTTTCCAAGTTCAATCCATCTCTGAGGATCTATAGTCACTTAATGTTTGCTAAGGGAGGAAAAGACATTTTCTCTCCAGTAGTGAAGCCACTAGTAAGTTCTCCATAGTACTGGAAATGCCCCCTCATCTGTCCTCCGCTCTTAGCATCTGATTTATCTTCAGCCTGTACCACAGAGTAGAGAACAGCAAAAACAATTGCATAGCAGTGCATGTTATGGAATATTTATTGCATGAATTAAGATTTTTAAAACATAGTGATTGAAAGTTTTGCTGGGTACAGTAGTCTGGGTTGACATCCATGCTCCCTTAGTGCTTGTAGGGTATCTATCCAAGACCTTCTGGCTTTCAGAGTTTCCATTGAGAAGTCATGTGTGATTCTGATTGGTTTGCCTTCATATGTTACTTGGCCCTTTTCCTTTGCTGCTCTTAATATTTTCTCTTTATTCTGTAGTTTTGGTGTTTTGATTATTATGTGTCGGGGGATTTCTTCTTGTGGTCCAGTCTGTTTGGTGTCCTGTAAGCTTCTTGTACTTTCATAGGCATATCCTTCCATAGGTTGGGGAAGTTTTCTTCTGATTTTGTTGAATATGTTTTCTGTACCTTTGAGCAGTGTTTCTTCACCTTCTTCTACACCTATTATTCTTAGGTTTGGTCTTTTCACGGTGTCCCATATTTCCTGGATATTTTGTGTTAGGGATTTGTTGGATTTGAGGTTTTCTTTGGTTGATGAATGTATATCCTTTAGCGAGTCTTCAATAGCTAAGATTCTCTCTTTGATCTCTTGTATTCTATTGGTTATACTCACATCTTTAGTTCCTGATCATTTATCCAGCCTTTCCATTTCCAGCATCGCCTCATTCTGTGTTTTCTTTATTGTGTCTATTTCAGCTTTCATGCTTTGAACTGTTTCAAGAACTTCCTTAACTTGTTTGGATGTTTTTTGTTTTTTTCTTGGGTTTCTTTAGATTCTTTAAGAGATTTGTTTATTTCTTGAATTTTTTGGTTTGTCTTTTCCTCCATTTCGTGTAATTTTTTGTTTGCTTTTTCTTCTATTTCTTTAAGGGATTTTCTTGTTTCCTCTTTAAAGGTCTCTATCATCTTGCTGAGATAATTTTTGAGGTCCATCTCATCCTCATGCTCTGTGTTGGGCTTTTCAGGTCTTGCTGGAGTGAAGTCCCTAGATTCTGGTGGTGTCATATTGGTCTTCCTGTTATTGAGAGAAATCTTATACTGTCTTCTTTCCATATCTTGTTTTAGTGGGTGCAGGTGGGGCCTCTATCTGAAACATCACCCTTTACAATAGTCACAAACAACATAAAAATATCTTCCGGTAACAAGTGAAAGACCTGTAGAGAAAGAAAGATATTTTACTTAAAAAATAACTGTTAGCTGGATATATGATTATCCTTGTAATCCCAGCACTCAAAAAAAGTTGTAAGGTTAACTTTTGGGCAATGCCAAGCAGGGCCATACAGTGAGTGTTAGACCAGCCTGAGAAACACAGAAAAATCCTATTTCAGAGAGAGAGAGAGAGAGAGAGAGAGAGAGAGAGAGAGAGAGAGAGAGAGAGAGTGCAATGGGGGGACATCATGCTGGAAAAAGTGCTTTGCAAACAAATGTGAAAACATGCCTAGCTTCCATATAGAAAGACATGTGTGATGGCACACCTGTACCTGAGTGATTGTCAGAGAGAATCAGGAACATACCCAGAGCTTGCTAATCATCTAGTCAAGCTGAAACAGCAATACTCAGTCTTTATGAGTGACACTGCCTCAAAATTCAAAGGAAAGAGCAATAGAGGAACACAACTCATGTAAAGAGAGAGAGAGAGAGAGAGAGAGAGAGAGAGAGAGAGAGAGAGATGCTCCACAGATATACACTGAGCTAAAATCTGGAATTTAGTTGAAGAGAGGGAGGAATGTAGATCAAAAAATGTAGGTCTGTACCAGGTTGGAGAAACCCATAGAAACAGTTGGCCTGAACAAGGGGGAGCACATCAACCCCAGAAGCTGTCGGGGAGGCCAGTACAAGACTGATCCAGACCCTTGAACATGGATGTCAATAAGGAGGCCTCTGCACTCCAGGGAGCCTCTAGTGGTGGATTAGTATTTTTCCCTGGTGCAAGAAGGAACTTTGAGAGCCCATCCCACGTGAAGGGTTACACTCTGGCCCTGGACACATGGGGAAGGGCCCAGGACCAGCACAGGAAGATTTGGTGGACTTTGCAGAGCCCCGTTGAGGGCCCTACCCTGCCTGGGGAGTGGTGGGTGGATGGAGTGGGGGGTAGGCTGGGGGTGGGAGAGGAGGGATGGGGTGAGGAGAGGGAGAGGGAGAAGGGACTTACATGTGATACAAGCTTGTTCCCTAACTAGAACTAATAAATATTTTTTTAAAAAAAGATTTTTAAAACATAAAGAAAGAAATATTTTGCTATGCTAACATGGTAAGACTAACACCAGCACTTGTGATGCCTGACATGGCTAAAAACAAAGAACAAAGGCAGAAATAAAATCTTTAAGTTGTGCTGTATTCTACGAACATAACAGGCTAACTCCTGATAAAAAATGACTTGCATTGTATCTCAATGGCCAGGGTGGTACAGGAAACAAAGGCAGTCACTCTAGATTTCAGGCTTCTCCTGCTGGTCAGGTGGTCAGCCATTTTTCTGACACTTGTAATATCTGGGCTTTTATCTTTATCTTCCCTTGTACTTATACATTTCCCCTATTCTAAGCATGCCAAGGTTGAAGGATTCTTGGAATACTGGGTCTAGTGAAAGTCTGTCAGGATCTGGGCTGGTGAAGAGGAGTAAACAAACAAAACTTAAACTCTCTCTCTCTCTCTCTCTCTCTCTCTCTCTCTCTCTCTCTCTCTCTCTCTCTCTCTCTCCCTCTCTCTTCCGTGCATGCATACATAAGTGTGTGTGTGTGTGTGTGTGTGTGTGTGTGTGTGTGTGTGTGTGTGTGTGTGTGTGTGTGTACACGCACATGCACGCAGTGTAGCTCTTTTCTGGATACCTATCTTGGGTGGTAATATGATTGCTCGTGATACCAGAAGGTGTTGACACACCCATCATGTTAGAATGCTGATAGTGACTTTATGAGAGAGAGAGAGAGAGAGAGAGAGAGAGAGAGAGAGAGAGAGAGAGAGAGAGATTGCACTGAGAAATCAACACTATTTACCTTGTTTTTCTAGGGAACAGAGAGGAGGTGGGCCTGGGTCAAGCAATGAGACTCAGCAGTCTCTGAAAAAAAAATAGTGCAATAGGTGGGATGGCAAGCTGCCACCATCACCAATGTTGATTCAGAGTCACACTGACTGAGGACTTGGATCATAGGCCAAGATTTCAGCATCACTCTTGGTGGAGCTGCAGGTGTCTTCCTGGGCAAGCTCTGTGGCTAGAAAACTCTAACCTATGAGCTATCCAGAGCAAAGGGGCATGGGAACTGTCCAGGAGTGGAAGAGACAAAGGAGCCCATGGAAATCAGGCCTGACTCTTTCACTTTCTTCTCTGCTAAATTTCCTCTTCCTGCAGCAAGCATGCAAGTGGCGGTGGCTCAGTGCTGTCTAATTACCTGTGTCCCTGTCTTCCCAGCGTGAGGACTCAAGGACCAGTATCCCACCCCCAGGTCAGAGAAGGTCATCCACTGGCCTCACTCAAAAGAAAATGAGTCCATTTTAATAGGGTGCTCTCATCTCTAGGTGAGTGTGGAAAACACTGGCTGGAAGGAAAATAATTGCTTTTTCTTCCAAAGCCTCCAGAAACAATTTCTATAGAAATGGTAAAAACAGGACTCCTTTTAGACATTTTATAGTGCAGGCTGTAATGAGTGAGAAAAATGCCTAGCTTTTAATAGCTAATCCTCTGATGCTTCGTGTACGTGAAAGTAAGTTGGTGTATCAAATTGTCAGTGTTGAAGACAGAGATTAAGCCCAGAGCAGCCTCCTTGCCTGGTCTTGCTGCTTCACTTAGCTGTTGTTAGCACAGCTGGAAAATTGGCTCTTGTTTGTAACAGTGATTTTCAGCAGGGATGCTGCAGGCCCACCATGCACAAACAGCCTGCCACAGAGACCAGACTAGAGGGGTCTTGCTGCCCAGAACCCTCCCCAGTGGCTCCAGACTCCTTTAGCTCAACCTCCTGTGTGCTCTGTGTTCAGAGGCTTGCCATCTACCTCCCTTCCCCTTTGGGGGATGGCATCAAGGCTGCTTCTCCCCACTTCAGCAATTCCTAGGAGTCTCTAAAAGCTGGTCAGAGTCAGTGTCCTGAGTGTGATGTAGAGGTTTACTCCAAGGGCACTGTTTGTCTGAGCCTGAGTGAGCCAGGGAAGTGACAGAGGTGAGAGGTACATGAGTACCAGACTGGCCGTGGGTGGTCCTCAGACAACGTGTCCAAAGTAAGCAAGTTCCCTGGGGCTATTATAGATACTGTAGCCTCCTTTCTTAGCAACTACTCCTAACATCTTCTCCCTTTGAGACTTTTTTCATTTTTATTTTTTATTTCATTTTGCATTCTAACCACAGTTCTCCCTCCCACCCCCCTTCACCTCCTCCTGCCCTCCCACACCTCCCCCCAGTCCTTCCACAGTCTACTCCTACTCACAGGTAAAGGCTCCCATGACAAGTCAGCAAAGTCTGACACAATAGGTTGGGGCAGACCCAGGCCCCTTTCCCATGCATTAATACTGAGCATGGCACCCCACAACAGGGAATCAACTCCAACAAGCTAGTTCATGTACCAGGATTACATCATGGTCTTACTGCTACTGAGCATGGCATCTCAGCCTAAGGAATGGGCTCCACAAAACTAGCTCATGTACGAGGTTTGTACCATGGTCTTACTGCCAGGGGCCCATCTGATATTCCAAGCATCACAACTGTCTCCCATATGTGGAGGGCCTAGTTTAGTCCCCTGGAGTCTCCACAGTTGTAGGTCTAGAGTTTCCATGAGCTTGGTCCAGCTGTCTCTATAGCAAAGAAACTAGACATCAAAATACAAAATAACCCAAATGAAGAATGGGGTACAAGGCTAAACAAAGAGTTCTCACCAGAAGAATCTCAAATGGCAAAACATTTGAGGAAGTGCTCAATATCCTTAATCATCAGAGAAATGCAAATCAAAACAGCTCTGAGATACCACCCCTTTGAGACTTTAACTTGATTCTGTGGATATGAATAGTGTTCTTCCTTGTAGCTGCATTGATCTTTAAGCCAAAACATTTGCCACACCATCTGTTTGTTGTTTGTTTTACCTCCCTGCCTCAGTTTCCCCTCCCTCCTCTACTCCCAATTCCTCCTTTCCACCCATTCTGTTCCTACCCTCAAATCCACTCCTCCTCCATTTCTGTTTAGGAAATGACAGGTCTCCCATGAGTATCAATAAAACATGGCATGTCAGGTTGCAATAAGACAAAACACGCTCCACCCCATATATTAAGTCTTAACATGATGACTCAATATGGGAAGTAGTATGCAAAAAGCCAGAATAAAAGTTGGAGACAGCCCCTGTTCCCAATGTTAAGAGTCCCACAAGAAGACCAAGTTACAGAACTCTAACATATATGCATATGGTCTAGGTCAGTCCCAAGCAGACTTTCTGGTTGTAGGTTCAGTCCCTGCAAGCCCCTATGAGCCCAGGTTAGTTGATTCTGTGGGCCATTTTCTTGCGGTGCCTCTGACCTCTACAATCCTTCCTCCTTCTCTTAAGCAGGATTCCCTAAGCTCTGCCTAATGTTTGACTGTGCGTCTCTGTATCTGTTTCCACCAGTTGCTGTATGAAGCCTCTCTGATGACAGTTGGGCTAGGAACCAATCTATGAAATGATATTCTGACTTTTTTCCTACAGTCAGCCACACTCATTTTAAGGACATAAGGAAATATACTTAAGTTTCTCTTTGGTTACAATATGTATTTAGGTATCCACAATTATAATTGAACATGTAAGCAGTTTTATGGTCCATTCTGGAAGTCATATTTTAAAATTATTATTTTGAACCAGACTAGGTGGCAAAAGTCTTTAATCCTAGCACTTGGGAGAGGGCAGCAAAGGCAAGTGATCTCTGTGAGCTCAAGGCCAGCCTGGTCTACATAGTGAGCTCCAGACCATCCAAGGATGCACAGTGAGAATCTGTACTTAAAAATAATAATAATAATAATAATAATAATAATAATAATAATAATAATAATAACACAAATCCAAACATACAAAAACCCCTAAACCAATGCAGCAAATGAAAAGCAAAATAAAGTCATTATATCAAAATATTGTTCATTTTGGGTATTGTACTGAAATGCTTAGATTTGACTTATTTTGATTTCTTTCAATGGAATCTTTTTTTCCTATGGTGTTCCATATTTTTTCAAGAGTTAGCTATAATCAAAAATGCAATACTTGCAAGTAGCATTATACGGAAGCAGTGGGTTATATTTAGGAATACATTTGTGTGCACGAATACATATACAAATGAGCATACAATAACAATTAGTGAAAAAGAGGTAATGAATTTGATACCGAGGTGTATATGGTAGTGTTTGGAAGGAGGAAAAGGAAGGGAGAAATGACAAAATTATATTGTGATCTATTAAAAAAAAAGATTCTTCTCTGACCAAGGATGAAGAAAGCACAAGTATTGCAGAGTGAAACTATGGTAAAGGTGGATTTTTCAGCACCCTTAGCACAAGTATGCCAAGGAAACTGATAGGTTTGAAAGGGTGTTTGAATGTAATGGTTTTCCCTACGTGTATATATGTAAAATCATAGATAGCTTACATTTACGGCATACAGTAAGAATAAGGAAAAGAAACTATACAAACTCAAGTGTGATGGCTTGAGGTGGTAACAAGAGGATGCATCATTCCTCTCTTGGGTCTCTTGCAAGCTTCCCTGGGGTGATGGGCTTTACTGTGCTGAGACCAATTCTAGTGCACCTGAATGCTCTGTGGAGTGTTGCAAAACTGGACGAAAGACAGGAGGGTAAAACTTCTCATTTAAACAGAGATTCAAAGGCTCAGAAAGATGACAGGGAAAGTAATGCATTTTTTTCTTCTTGTAATGGGGTTTGTCTGAAAAAAACTACTTTCATAAGTGTGAATCAACTTGATGAGAAAATACATCCTGTGAACTATCTGAGTCCAGAGATTAGTATTGGCAAATTGAGATGAAATAGTTCCCTCAGGCAAGGCACTTTCCTGGTCATTTACAGGTTTAGGCTCCAGAGTTTGGGGCTTTTCATTCACTCTCTCACACATTCATTCATTTCAGTCACTCATTCATAGCAGTTGTTGAGTGCCTGCTGTTTTCTCAGCCAGTCTCCAATTATTTCTTTGAAAGGTGACCCATTTGGGAGCAAGCGAAAGGGCTGGTGAGTAGCTTGATATTTTTAAGTCCAATCTGAATGCTTGAAATCTGAAGGCTGTCAAAAAGGCCTTTGGAAACAGGCTCATCATTGCTGCCACCGCCTCTGCTGTGAATTTGCAGGGGACTTTCTGCAAACTAAGAGCCAGGGGAAAATGTCACCTGCAAGGCTCTGACTTTCCTCCTTCGAGTTCCCAATGTATGCCCAAGATGGGGCTCACACTGCCTTTGCCTCCTTATCCACATGGAGCCTCTTCCTGCCCTTTTCATTCAGCTTTTTTGTTCATGCAGTTCCTTGGCAGTTAATATCCCAGCTTCCCAGGTGTCTGCATAGGGAGGATTTGATATTTCTTGTGAAAGAGCACAAAATAGAGATTTCAGAGACACATTTCCACAGCAGGCATTCTGGTTGTTTTGATGTCCTTTCATTTGGATAGGAGAGAAGCCAACTTTTTGGTTAAATGAAAATCCATAATTTCCCCGAGAAGTTGTGTTTTGCTAAATGTTCTTGTCATTTCATTGTACATTTCCTGTCCATTAAATATGACCCAACTGTATGTTTACACAGGATCCAGGTCTTTAGAGAGGATGCCAAGTCAGTAAACAATTTGAATTATTTTACATTGTGCTTAGTGGTATAGCTGAAGAGAAATTTATGCACAGATGAGTAACAAGGTACTGTATATACGCAGTTTATAGCTTTTCCTGAGAATTACAAGAACCCATTAGTTTCTGTTTGATTAAATTCATTATGAAACTGAATGGAGAATGTCAGTAAAGAGCAACTTGGAATCAATTATGTATGTCCCATCTCTAAAAATATTTATTTCTAAAGGAATACTAATTTCTCAGTTCTCCATCTCAATTTGCAATCATAGATTTTGACCTACGTCGGAATTCTTAGGTGTTTATTAGTTCTCATTTGCAGAGAGAGAATAATCACTGTGTTAAAAGGTTTATGCCCTTGTGGGTGAATCTGAAAAGTGGGTTTCATACCTGTGTATGGATGACCAGTAGGTAAAAATGGAAAGTAATGTAAATAAAACCTTCTAATTTAAAAGGTGTCTGACTGGCATTATACTATTCTTCCACATACTTACATTTGTAATTTACTGTTCTTCTCAAGGTTATTTCTTGACATACCTACTAGACAAGCATATCTGATCCTATTAACGTCTTTTGCAAGTACTGATTTTGCCACCTTCAGCATCTTTCCTCTTCAAAGTGTGATCTCAGTGGGTAATGGCACTGTCTTCCTAGGAGCTTATTATCAATGTAAGACCTCAAGCCTACCTCTTCCCTTACTGACTCAATCTTCATTTTTTTAAAAGTTCCTGGGCAGTTTAAATGGACCTTTGGAATTTTAAAAATGTGCTCCTCTCCAGAGCTAATTATTTAAAAACAAACAAACAAACAAACAAACACATTGTGAATACTTCCCAACCCTTTTGTTCTTTTTGTGCTCTTTACTGTTTGGGACATTATAATTTCTCATGTCAACCAGGCTGAAATAATCAATCATTTTTGTCAGCATCATGTCTCATGTTCTTGCTAACACACCATGAGACACATCTGACAATTACATATCTTTAACATCTGTTGACTTTTTTCTCCTTCTCTTCCTACTTCTAATCTCCTTGTTTAAAGGGAGTACCCATTAGTTTCTTTCCTAATGTATTTAGTGTTCTGTTTCTCCCCTCCCCGCTCTGTTCCTATTTCTTTTTCTTTCTTTGAAGTACTGGAGATTGAAAGAAAGCCTCATGCATGGTGAACAAATATTATGCCACTGAATGTTTGTTTTTTGATTTCTATTTTGAGATAGGTTCTCATTACATTTTCCTGGCTGGACTTGAACTCAGTATGTTGCATATACAGGAATTGAACTTGTCATCATCCTGTCTTAATCTCTTGAGTAGGAAGGAGTACACTACCAGACCCCGATTTCTTCTTAGAAATATTCATGAGCTACTTGTAGCCTAGAAAAACAACTTTTAAGCCCTTTAATATCACTTTCAATATTCCTGTAATATTGGCAAAAGTTGCCCCTGACTACTTTGTCCCAGACCCTGCCCATTGACCTTTGAGCCTTATGCGGTAATTTTTCTTACCGCACATCAATGCTACTATGGTTTTGTTTATATCTGAAGTGCCCATTTCATATAATCTCCGTTACAAATATTCACTCCTTTCAAGGCCTTCTAAAATCCTTCCTTGTTCTTTCCCACCACTCAGCACGTGCTTCTGCAGAATTATTAGAACATCCCTGCTCTCTACTCTGCCCTACTGAGCTTTGCATTTATTCCTTCATCACCCTGAGTAATTCTCAAGTCCTTGAAGGCAGGAACAGTGTCTTTCTTTTTCATCCTATAACTGGCTACAATGTCTACCTAAGTGGATTTTTTTCCTGCTTTAGTTTTCTGCAAAAATGTATATTCAATTAATGCATGACACAGAATAAATATAGTTAACTGCTAGGATTAATTGTGTTTTATAACTTCTACAATCAGATATTCATTCAATGTCTTCTAGTTTCTGCATTTATTTACCTAAATCTTCCTTTGTACTTTGCCATAGTGTGCAATGTTCTTTTGGTTTTTGCCATCACAGCTAAATGAGGCTTAGAGATCTCACAACACCAGGTAATTCTTCCAGGATAAAGTATTATAAAAGTCCCTGTGCAGTGACCTGTATGCTGAGGAAAACTTGGCTTGATGGTGATTTCTAACATCCATCTTCCATAAGACCCTGTGCATGGATGAGAGAACATCTTAACTTGTAACACTGCAACTTACCTGTCTTGCAGAAAGACAAAGTACAAGCTTTTGTCATGATTCTGCCTTACTTAGTGTGCTCTGTGTTTTCTTTGTGTTAAAGTGACTATGCTAATAACATGACACTAATATGCTCTTTGCCATAATGACCATTTATGGAAAGCCTACTGTGTGCTGGGTAATAATAAAAGAAGGCTGTTTTGTTTTTCTCATTTAATTTATATCACAAGATATCAAGTTCAGTCTTTATGTGAAACAAGTAGGCTAAGGAAGCAATTGTTCCACTTAGTATAGACACACTATGAATTGAAGAAACTGAAGGCTGAAACATTTGCCAGACTGAATTAAGTGCCTGCATTCTCATATCATCAGTGTTGGAGAGAAGAATAATCACACCATTTTCTGTCTAACAAAGCATTCTGATCCCGGAAAGGCAAGAGAAAATTTGGTGATTTTGAACTTTGAAACATTTCTGATAGATTCAAAGTGAAGAAGTGTGATCCTCCCTTTATCCATGTGTGTAGGAGCCCTACCTTCCTATTAGATAGCAACCAGGAACTCCACTTTGCACATTTTCTTCTCATGCCCACTTGTTCTTGCTAGACTCCTTAGATTTCTCCCTGTTTATTTTTTAAGGACACTGGGTATTCTATTTCTGCTTGAGATGACCTCATTACTCGGTATGTGACAAAGCCTAGACTGTTTGTTTGTTTGTTGAAGGTTTTTCATTTCTGTCTCCTCTTGGCCTTGAAGATCTACAATGCAAAGCTGTCATGTGGAATGCCTTTTCACCCAGTAATCACATTAGCTAATCTCAATATTTTCAACCTCTCTCTCCCCCTCTCCCTCCCCCTTTCAGGTGATGGAAGCAGGGGTCTCGTGCATACTCTACAAGTGATCTGTACTTTTATCCCTAATTCAGATTTTGAATTCTACAGTGAATAGTTTATGGCACAATAGAATCTCTATGTCAGTAAAAGGAGAAAGCACCCTATCTTAGCTCTCATTCTGTAGGTCCACTATACTGAACGGTTTCTTCTCTGGTATTTTCCTCATATTGGCTGTATGCTTTTGAGTTTCTGTTCTCCAGCTCAACTTATTGGCCCTAATAGTTTTTTAATTAATTTTTTATTAGTTCTAATCAGGAACAAGCTTGCTTCACATGTCAATCCCTTCTCCCCTTCCCCCAATCCTCGCCCAACACTCCCCCCAACCTCCCACCTGCTCCCCACCCCATCCACACTCCACTCCCCTGGGGGAGGGCCTAGGCCCTGCCCAGGATGATGTGGTGGAATTTGGGGGCCCCTAATAGTTTTTAACTCTTGAGGTTACCATAAAGGTTTCCTTGGCTGCAGGGTAGTCCAAAGACTTCTCTACCTGGCCATTATGATTTTCAACTGTCACAAGTTTTAAATTAATTTTTATCTAAATTTTAAAAAATATTTTACGAAACAATCCCAGTTCCCTCGCCCTCCTGTCCTCCTTTTCCCCCCACCATCTCCCCATCCCACCCCCATCCACCCCTCAGGGAGGGTGAGGCCTCCCATGGGTGATCATCAAAGTCTGTCACATCATTTGGGGAAGGACCTAGGACCTCCACCATGTACTTTAGCTGACAGAGTATCCCTCCATAGAGAATGGCTCCAAAAGCTTGTTCATGCACTAGAGATAAATACTGGTTCCACTGCCAGAGGCCCCATAGACTGCCTAAGCCCCACAGCTGACAACTATGTTTAGGGGGCCTGGTTTGGTCTTATACAGATTCCTCAGCTGTCATTCTGAAGTTTGTGAACTCCCACTTGCTCAGGTCAGCTGTTTCTGTGGGTTTCCCAAGTATGGTCTTGACCCCTTTTTTCATCACTCCTCCCTCTCTGCAACTGGATTCCAGGAGTTTGGCTCAGTGTTTAGCTGTGGGTGTCTGCTTCTGCTTCCATCAGTTACTGGATGAAGGCTCTACGATGGCACTTACGGTAGTCATCAATCTCATTGTAGGGGAAGGGCATTTAAGGCAGCCTCTCCACTATTGCTTAGATTCTTAGTTGGGGTCATCCTTGTGGGTTCCTGGAAATTTCCCAGGTTTCTCATTAAGCCCATAATAGCTCCCTCTATCAAGGTATCTCTTTCCTTGCTCTACTTCTGTGTTCTTTCCCCAAATCTACCTTCCTGATGCCTCATGTTCTCCTCCCCCACCCACCTCTCCCATATATTTCCTTTTAATTTATGTGCATAGATGTCTTGCCTACATGTGTGGCTGTGTACACATGCATAAAGCATCACAGAGATCAGAAGATTGACAGACCCCAGCAACATGAGGTATGGGTGACTGAGAACTGCAACGGGCATTGAACTTGGGTCCTCTGGGAGGGCAGCTAGTAGTCTTAACCTCTGCACAAACTGTCTAGTCCCAAGCTAAAATAATTTTTAAATAGAGGCCTTACACCTTTAATATCCAGTTCCTCTTAGAACTGAACCTGCATCAGGCAGAATCTGTTATTACAACATGATCAAACCTCTGACAAATGCTTTTATCTATGGTGGAGGAAAACAGGAAGCATGGTGGTTACTTGGCAAGACCTTTTGCAGTGTTTTCTTCACCTTAAGAATGACTAAATATAATTGCTTGTTTGCTTATCTAAATTTAGATTTTAGGTTCAGAATTTGAGGACAGAATCTCCATGGAGCCATTTGCTTTGCTGTATAGTGACTATGTCTCTTTTTATTTTGCCTTCTTTTATCCTCTTAATTTACACAGTCTCAGTAATACTTTTTTCATGTCATTCAAAGGAATTTTACAGCTCCAATTAAATAAAGAACCTAATGAAAAAGTTTAACTGCAAACTATTTAAGTGTTAGCCTTAATAATGCTCTCATTTTAATTTGCTTACTATTATAATTGTACCACTAGAGTCTCATTTGTGAACTTAGAGTATAGACTACTAAATTGGTTTAACAACAGATATACCCACCCTTCCCCCAACAGATTAACAGTCCATCAATAATGTATATTAGTCTCCTTTATGACAAAATGTATATCTCAAATTCTCAAGTGTTGAAAGATGGCCAGATATTGTCACAGAATGGCTAACCACTAATGGCAAACTTTATATTACTTGTTGTTTTATGGGATTATCCACAGGGAAAGTGGAAGAACATTTATTGATGAGTGTTTTGCATTTGAAGCACGAAAATAAATTATATGAACTAAAATCTGTGAACACAGTATGATGCTCTAGCTACTGATTCTTCCATAAAATTTCTATCAAAGTACCTCAGAGACAGTCAAAAGTCAGTAAAAACCATTTCTTGATGGATATAGGGCAATTTTGAATAAATTGGCATGCATTTTGACCATTCTTTCTATTCTAACAGTTTAATAACTACATAACACTTTAGATTATTTGCATTCATAAACTCTATCATAAAAGATAAAAGGATAAATATCTTTCTACATGCATAGGATTTAGTTGTATTGTAGAAAACTGAAAGTATATTCAATAGAATCTGGCCCTGCTGTTTCATTATTGCCAGTGATAATGTCTTCCAACTAGTTATCTCCAAATATAAACCATTATTTTAATAGGGCTCTTTCAACAATGAAATGAAATGGCTTATGAACAACAACTTACATAGCATGGCCTTGTGGTTAGTTCTATGGCATTTACACATAGAAGGAGACACACATGCAGAAAAAAAGAGTCAAGTAAATAGGACATTCACTGGGAAAGTATGTTTTTGTTTTAAGTTGAATCTCCTCCAGGTTATTTTGTATGTTTTCATGACTTTACACAGTAACTAGTCATAACTAAAATACCAACAGGCATGATCTATAGATATAATTTGCAAATTCTCCTGGCTTTTTATTAATGCTTTGTTTTGAAGTTTTAAAAGTCATATTTTTTAAAATTTTGAGATTACAATATAATACATCATTTATCCCTTCCTTATTCTCTCTCCAAACCTTCCATATACCGATCCTTATTCTTTTTCAAATTCATGGTCATTTTTCTTTCTTTTTTTACCTTTTTATTTAAATTAGAAACAAGCTTCATTTACATGTCAATCCCAGTTCCCTCACTCTCCCCTCCTCCCCTGTCCCCCACCAATCCCCATTCTTTCCCCTTTATGCTCCCGAGGGGATGAGGCCTTCCATGGGGAATCTTCAAAGTCTGTCATATCATTTGGAGCAGGGCCTAGACCCTCCCCAGTGTGTCTAGGCTGAGAGAGTATCCTTCTATGTGGAATGGGTTCCCAAAGTCCATTTATGTACTAGGGATAAATACTGATCCACTACCAGAGGCCCCATAAATTAACCAGACCTCCAAACTGACATCTTCTTTTAGGGGGTCTGGAACAATCATGGCCACTTTTCATTACTTGCTGTTACATGCATAAATCTGCATACATATAAATTCTCAAATATAACCTGCTCAGTCTGTATAATATTTCTCAGTGTATGCTTTCAGGGCTGATCATTTGATATTGAACAATCAGTTGGTGTGTTCTTCCTTGGGGAAGACTATTTCTCCCAGTCTTACCATTCTTTAGTTTCTGGTAGTTCTTTGTATATGAGTGAGGTCTCATGGGCTTTCCACATCTGCTTGACTTGTCCATTGGTATCTTCCTTGTTCAGCTCGCTTAGGCAGTCATCAGGATGAGACTTCATGAGTCTAGCTTCTGTTGTTACTAGAAGACATCATTTCACAGCAAGCTCCTGCTCTTCATACTCTTGAAATCTTTCTTCCCCTTCTTCCTTAGTGTTCCCTGAGCCATAGGTTTGGGAGTGTTTGTAGATGTATTCACGGGGACTGGACTCCCCAACTCTGCATTTTGATCCGTTGGACACTTCTACAATAGTCTTGATCTGTTGCAAAGAGTAATTTCTTTGATCAGGAATGAAAACTACATTTATATGTGTTTATAATGACAAATAATTAGAATATAGTTAGAGATTGTGCCGGTTTAGCAGAGTGGCAGATGTAAATTCTCATCCAAGATCCATAGTGTATCACTGGCACTAAGTAATTGACTAGGTTTCTGGTACCATGCATGAGTTTTCCTCTTGTCGAGCAGGTCTTAAGTCCAGTAAACTCCAGTTAAGTTACTACCAATGTATGTTTGCCACTACTACATTCTCAGGCTTATTGTGCCATGCTGGTCATTGTGTGTTTCATAGGTTCATTATTAGGTGAGACTGTGGGTTGCTTCCTCCTTTAGAAACTTGTTTGAGACTTTCTAGTGCCAAGAAAGCCAACCATCATTGAGGACACTTTCAAGTCAGTTTCTTCTCAGGGGCACCTGGGCCCTGTGAGGAGGAAGGAGCAACCAAGGGCAATAATAATAGCCTGTATGTTTAGGCAGTGTCTTGGACAGTCATGACCAACAACTCAAATGTGGGCTTCTCATGTCTGGTACTGGGATTTCTATTGTATAGTCTTTGCCTCTTGGAAATAGCATTGTCAGCAGTAACATGAAAAAATAAAAGACCCAGAGACTGATATTAGGGTTCAAACTTCAAGATTATTATCAGAAAAACAACTCAGCTGGCCATTAGCTCTCACTTCTGCCTCAGACTCAAAGGGCTGATCCTGGCTCTACCAAATCTCAGACTGAAGCCTCTCCTCACTGTGACTGGAGAATCCTGAGACTTCAATGAATGCTGGATACTGAGCCTTCCTATCTTCAGTGTGGCTGGAGAATGAATGCCTGATATTGAGACCTTGCTCCTGTCTTATATACCTCCTAGTGATGGTATTAAGCGTGTATGATCCCAGGTGCTGAGATCATCTTGTATAAGATGTTTCCCTTTAGGACTTATGTAGCTCTGGGTGGTCTGGGACTCACAGAGATCTGTCTACCTCTTAATACTGAGTCCTAGGATTAAAGGTATGTACCACTACCTCCTAGCTTCTTGCTTCTGGGATTAAAGGTGTGTGTCTGACTTCTATGGCTTGCGGATGACTTTGCTTTCTGAATCCTCAGGCAAGTTTTAATAAATCATAAATAATATCTCACAACAGTCAACCCAGAGAAGTTCACTTAAACTATTTCTGTGTACTTTCACAAATAACTATATGTATTATAGATTTTAAAGATAGTTAATGGTAGGTTTCCTTATGACCTTTGCAGGCACCTTTACTATTACTTCAACCTCCTGCATTTATCTCCCTCCTCCCTCCAAATTAGAGGTCCTCTTTTTTCTATTTTCCTGGTGAGATCACTTATATCCTGATATTCTCCCCATTCCTCTAGCCTAGCAATGGTTCCTTTTTATTTTCCTGGTTTCTGCAAATACTCCAGAATACGCACTCACATCTAAAGATTTGGAGATAGGAGTCATCAGATGAAAGAGAACATGTGACATTAGTCTTTCCAAGCCTTGGTTACCTGAGTGACTATGAGGTTTTCTAGTTCCATCTATTTATCTGAAAAACATATGATTTCCTTTCTTTACAACTGAATAGTATTCCAAAGTGTGTGTGTAGGCACAATAGTTTCATTATCCATTCATCGGTTGAAGGACATTTGGTTGTTTCTATTCCCTAGCTTTTGTGAATAGAGCAGCAATGAACATGGCAGAGTGTCTATGGAGTAGAATTTCAAGTTCTTTGCGCATATTCCAAGGAGTAGTATAGATGGGTCATAGCATAGTTTTGCCTTTAGCTTTGTGAGTTTTATTCACATTAATTTACATAGTGGCGATACCAGTTTCTAATACCACCAACAGTGACTGGAGTTCTTGTTTGTCCAAATCCTCTCCACCATTTGGTATTGGTAATTTTGATGATCCTTGCCATTCTGATTGGGATTAGACAAGATCTCAAAGTTATTTTGATTTGTATTCCCCTAATTGTTAGGGATAGTGAAAAGTTTTTTAAATATTTCCCTTTTATTAATTTTTGCATTTATTTTACATACTAACCACAGTTTGCCCTCCACTCCTGCCATCCCCCCACCTCCCTTTTAATCCTCCTCATCCGCTCCTCCTCTGTCTCCATTCAGAAAGGGGCAGGCCTCCCATGCGAGTCAACAAGGCATGGAACATTTTGGAATATCTCTATTTGGGTTTCTGACCCATTTTCTGAATAGGCCATTTTTTTTTACTTTTTTAGCTTTTTATATATTCCAGATATGAATTCTATGTTAGGTGCATAGCTGGGGAAGATTCTTTCCCATTCTGTGGGTTTCCTCTTCAACTCGTTGCTTGTGTCTTTAGCTGCACAGAGCATTTTAGTTTCATGAAGTGCACCATGTCAGTTCTTGGCCTTAATTCTTGGGTAGATAGGGTCCTGATCAGAAAGTCCTTTCCTACACGAATGTCACGTAAGGCACCGCCTATATTTTCTTCTAGCAGTTCCATTGCTTAGGTTTCACAATAGGTCTTTGATTCATTTGGAGGTAGTGTTGTACAAGGTACATTAGGTCTTTGATTCATTTGGAGGTAGTGTTGTACAAGGTACATTAGGTCTTTGATTCATTTGGAGGTAGTGTTGTACAAGGTACATTAGGTCTTTGATTCATTTGGAGGTAGTGTTGTACAAGGCGATAGATCCAGGTCTAGTTTCATCCTTCTACATGTGGACACCCAGGTTTCTCAGCATCATTTGTTGAAGATTCTTTTTATTTTCTCCAGTTTCTGTTTTTTGGCAACTTTATCAAATATTAAGTGACAGAAGTTACATGTACTCATATTTGGGTCTTTCATTTCGTTCCATTGGTCTATATGTCTGGTTTTGTTCCAATACCATATTGTTTTTATGACTATGGTACTGTAATATACCTTAAGGTCTGGAATCTCTCCAACATTGTTATTTTTGCTCAGGATTATTTTGACTACCCAGGGTCTTTTGTGCTACCATATGAAATTTAGGATCTTTTCTACTTCAGTGAATAATGAGATGTGGATTTTGATTAGGATTGCAGTGAACCTGTAGATAGCTTTGGGTAACAGTCATTCTCACAATATGAACTCTGCCAACCCATGAGCATGGAATAGCCTTCTATTTTCTGGTGTGTTGTTGTTGTTGTTGTTGTTGGACGTTCAAAGTTTTCATTGTGGAAGTCCTTCCTTGGATAACTTGGTTGATAGATCTTTATTCTCTTTGAGGCTTTTCTGAATCATAGTTTGTCCATAATCTCCATCTCCTTGTGTTTGCTGTGAATGCATAGAAAAGACATTGCTAAACTTATTTATCATTTATAGAAGTTTTCTGGAAGACTTTAAATGATATTTGTATGTATTCTGCATTTCCCAAAAAGACTCTTTAGTTTGCAGAGAGTTTTAACAGGAGGCACAGAGTTCTTACATACTTCCTTACATCTTCCCTCCAGGGTTTATCTACTATTAACGTCTTCCATTAGTATGGTATATTTATTACAGTAAATTAACCATATTATTAACTCAATCTGATTTCACACTTTTTTACTCCTTAGTGCTTGACAATTTTAGTATAGCTATCCACCATTGCACAATGGTACAGAGTCATTTATTTCTCCCAAAAGTCACTTTTATTCCATTTATTTATCCATACATCCTTCCTCTTCAAATATTGGCACAACTACTCGCCCTTGGATCTTTACCAATCATTTTTCATTCCTGAGACTGTTACATACTAAAATCACACCAAACATGGTCATTTCAGATTGATGTCACTTATATGGTGATGATGCAAGTTGAAGGTTCCTCTATCTCTAGTATCCTAATGCTTCATTTCTTCTTACTGTTGAGTACTATTTCATTATCTGGATGGGTTGCAGTTTTTATCCAGTCACTTAACATTGGAACGTATATTGGTTGATCCCAAGTTCTAGCAACCATGAATAACAAGGTGTTGTAACTGTTTTGTGCAGTTTTATTGTGTGAACACAACTTTCAATTCACTGGGGGTAAATATTAAACGGAACAATTGCTTAGTCATATAGTAACATTTTATTCAATTTTCTAGCAAATTACCTAACTTTTTCAAACTGTGTTTTGCATTTGTAACCATTTTATGTTGTATCTTTAATGAATGAGAGATGCTCGTGCTCCATATTTGGATGCAATTGAATATCCCTAGAGTAGTATATCACAGTAGTAGCAGCCAATTGTGTGCTAGTATATACCATTCAAATCTTCCATAAAACCAAAATTGCCAACGCAGTTTTTCTTTCAATTTTTATTGTATTTTAAATTCATTAACTATGTACATTACACATCTATAAAGTATACTGTTGTTTTGATATATGTTATAGCAAGAAATGATTAAATCAAGTTAATCATGTGCATACATTTTCATGAGGAAATATTTACAATTTACTCTTTCCACTGTTGAAATTCATGATGCTTTATTATTTAATATAGCCCTTACACTGTGACATAGATTGCTAAAGTTTATTCCTCATTTCTAACCAAAAATCTGTGCTCTTTGGTGTATTATTCTCTTCTCCAGTTACTACTGCTGACTAGCCTCTAACAATAGTTAAGTTATTCACTGATTCCAAATTGAAGGGAGATCATGCCATATTTGTCTGTTTGTACTTGAGTTATTTTGCTTAACATATTGTCCTCCAGTCCTACCTGTTATGTTGGAAAAAAAGAAAAAATTAAAAGAAATTCATTACACTTAAATATTTATTTATTTATTTAGTGTGTGTGTGTGTGTGTGTGTGTGTGTGTGTGTGTGTGTGTGCGTGCGCGCGCGCACGCATGGGTGTATCTGTGTGTGTGCACAACATGGAGCTCAGAAAACAACCTGAGAAGTATCAGTGCTCTCTCTCTACAAAGAGGGTCCTGGGAATAGAACTTGAGTCATCAGCCCTGGAAGCATATGTATTTTCCCCAAAGCAGTCTTCTAGGCCAGGGTTTTCTTCCTGTTAAAGATTGCAATAGTATTTTATTGTGCAGATACAAATAATCTGTTAAAATGGTATGATTTATGATTTTTATCAACATTACTGTGGCGCAAAAGTCATGCTTGTTTAACAACAAGTGTATTTTGAAGTTTTTAATATGATTGCTTGCAAGAATATCAATTTGTGGTACAATGCTGAAGAGTACCAACAAGGTGGTGTTCCCCATTTCCAAGCCATCCACAAGATCATAAGGAGAAATTATTGATAATCTACAGTATATTGTTAAATACCGCATGATGCTCAAACGGTTAAGTGATTTAAATATTTTTTAAATTCTTCTCTCATATATTACATCCTGACTACCAATCTACCCCCTTTTTCCCAATCTACCCCCTCTGTCTCCCCTCTGGAAGGAGCAGGCTTCCCAAATACACCAACCAAACATGTTATAATATGCTACATTAGACTAGGCACGTATCATTACATCAATGCTGGACAAGGTGACCCAGTAGAAGGAAGAGGATCTGACAAGCAGGCAAAAGAATGAGAGACAGTTCCCGCTCCCATGCTTAGGAGTCCCGCAGGAACAACCAAGCTGCACAATCATAACATACATGTAAAGAATCTAGATCAGACCTCCACAGGCTCCCTAATCTCTGCAAGCTCCCACGAATCCCTGCCAGTTGATCTAGTGTGCCTGAATCTCATGGTGTCCCTGACCCCTCTGGTTGCTCTGATCCTTCCTCCCCTTCCTTTGCAGGACTCCTGAGCTCCACCTAATGTTTGGCTGTGGGATGCTGCTCCTTTCAGTTGCTGAAGGAAGTTTCTCTGGTCCCTTTGTTGAGGATTCTGCAGGGCTCCAGTCCCAGAACACTTTCCAAAGAGGGTTTTGTGGCAAGGTTGGTGTCCCAATCCCTCCACTTGAGTCCTTGCCTGGTTACAGAGATTGTGGTTCAGGCTCCATTACCAGGAGTCTTTACAAGGGATACTCTCATAGATTCCGTGGGGTTTCCATTGAACTAGGTTCCCACCTCACCCTCAAATGCCTCCCAAACTCCAGTCGTTTCTCACAGTATATTATCCTTCCCTCCACAAAACTCGATTCCTACAGATTCCAGCCCCACCCACCAGCAGTCCACCTGCTAAATCTATTTTATTTCCCTTTCCCGGGAAGATATTTCCATCCCGCGTGAAGGCCCCCGCCCTTGTATTTAGCCCACCTGAGGTGTGTGGGCCTTAGCATGATTAACATTTAGTTCACAGCAAATAGACACCTGTAAGTGAATGCATACTGTGTTTGTCTTTCTGTGTCTGGGTTACCTCACTCAGGAAGATTTTTTGAAGTTCCATCCATTTGCCTGCGAATGTCATGGTGCCACAGTTTTTATCTTCTTCAACCATGGGACTCCCATAAATCTAGCTTATATCAACAGCCTTGGCAGCAAATGCCTTCGTCTATTGGCCCTAATTGAATTTTTAACTGATATTTTCTGTTTACCATGGGTTTACTTGTGTACAACCATGTTGAAGGCCATGAAACTTCTGTGTACTGCATTTTCATTATTTCTTTATTTGTTATTGCGCCCATGCTTCTAAGATGATGTATCCTTTGTGAATAATGCTCCAGTGGCCAGGTGAGGTATAGTTGTCACTTTGGCATACCGATTTTTTCTGTAAAAATTATTAGTATTTCTACCTCTTTAAAATAAAAATTCTGGATAATGAAAAATTGAGAAAGTGCAAAAGAAAATAGCAAACTGAGAGACAGGATGTTTGCAATCCATGTTTTGGAGAAAGGGCTCACAACTAGAATACATAATGAAGCCCTTCAAATCACCTCAGAAGAAAACACCTACAAACTTAGTTTCAAAATTATCAAAGATATGAATAGGCACATCAGTAAAAGAAATCCAAATAACTAATAAATCTTTACAAATATATTCAGCATTCAAGAAAGGGCAAAATGCCATGAGATGTTTCTTAATATCTGTCTAAGTTTAGAATGACTGAAATTAAAAGAACTGATTATTCCCAGAGCAAGTGAAAATGCATAGAAACTAAATCTCTTATAGTGTTTAAGAAAATGTAAACTTGCATGAATTTTTTAGAAATTTATTTGACAGTATAATGTTCTGAATACACATCCTTTGGATAAATATTCACGAGTTGGACTCACATTATATAATAATAATAATAATAATAGCTTTTTTGAGTCCCCTACTATTTTTCACCGCAGCTATACTAATTTACATATTACTTTTTCATTCCTCCAGACAGTATATAGTGGCTTCCCTTTTATCTTATCTTTCCCAACATTTGTTATCTTTTAGTTTGTGGAAAGAGTCATTCTAAGATATTAAGTGATGTACCAATGTGGATTTCACTTTTATTTCTCTGGCATAGTGGCAATCAGAATTTTTCGTGTATCTGTCCACCATTAATTTTTTTATTTTAAAATTTTGTCATTTTACATACCAACCCCAGTTCCCCCTCCCTCCCCTTCTCCTGACTATCATCTCCCCTCTTACACCCCCACTCCTCAGATGAGGTAATGGCTTCCTAGGGGAGTCAACAAATCTGACATATGGAGTTCAGGCAGGAGCAAACCACTCCCCCCTGTATCAAGGGCGAGCAAGATCTCCCACCATAAGGAATGGGCTCCAAAAAGCCAGTTCATGCACTTTGGATAGGGCCTGGTGCCACTGACAAGAGCGCCCCCCAAACAGATCAAGCCACATATCTGCTGGCCATTTATATGCCTTCTTCATGCCCCTCCATGCATGTGTAGTTACATTTTTTCCAAAGAGATTAATTTTTAATAGTTCAATTTAGAAACAAGGCAGCTTCACATGGCAATCCCTTCTCCCTCTCCCTCTCCCTCTTCCTCTCCCTCTCCCTCCCCTCCCCACCAGCGCCCCACCTCATGCCCCCTCTGCTCCCCAGGGAGGGTAAGGCCCTCCATGGGGGGTCTCCAAAGTCGGACATATCATCTTTGGCTGGGCCTAGGCCCTCCCCCATGTGTGCAGGCTGAGAGAACATCCCTGCACGTGGGATGGGCTCCCAAAGTCCCTTCTTACGCCAGGGATAAATACTGAACCACACTACCAGGGATAAATACTGAACCACTACCAGGGGCCCGCTAGAGTGCCAAGGCCTCCTCATTGACATCCACGTTGAGGGGTCTTGATCAGTTCCATGTTGGTCTCTGAGACATCAGGGGTCTATGTGCTGCCCCTTGTACAGGTCAGCTGTTTCTGTGGGTTTCACCAGCCTGGTCCTGACCTCTTTGCTCTTCACTCCTCCCTTTCTGCAACTGGGTTTCAGAGTTCAGTTCAGTGTATAGCTGTGGGTGTCTGCTCTGCTTCCATCAGCCACTGGATGAGGGCTCTAGGATGACATATAAAGCAGTCATCAGTCTCATTATAGGGTAAGGGCATTTAGGGTAGCCTCTTCACTGTTGCCTAGATTGTCAGTTGGTGTCATCCTTGTAGATCTCTGGAAATCTCCCTAGTGCCAAATCTCTCATCAAACCTATAATGGCTCCCTCTGATATGGTATCTCTCATCCTTCTCTCCTCTATTCTTCCCCCAACTCAACATTTCTGGTCCTCCATTTCCTCTAGGATCCTACTGACCATCATGCTTCCCATGGGGTTTTTGATTGATAACCTATGGCTTCTGGAAAGAGCGTATTCCCTATATACAATAATTCCAATTAAAGTTTTTCTTTTTAATACACATATTTTAGGGAGCTATAAAATGCTAGAAACAATCTGTAGCACATTTCAGGCCACAGAAACAGTTGGCCTGAAAAAGGGAAAGCATATCGACCCCAGATGCCGTCTGGGAGGCTAGTGCGGGACTGATCCAGCCCCCTGATCATGGATGCTAATGGGGAGGCCCCTGCAATCCGGGGAGCCTCCGGAGGTGGACTGGCGTTTTTTCCCTGGTGTGTGGGGTACTTTGAGAGCCCATCCCACGTGAAGGGATGCGCTCTGTCTCTGGACACATGGGGAGGGGCCTAGGCCCAGCACAGGAAGATTTGGTGGACTTTGTGGCGCCCCTGTTGGGGATCCTACCCTGCCTGGGGAGTGGTGGGTGGATGGGGTGGGGGGTAGGTTGGAGGTGGGGGAGGAGGGATGGGGGTGAGGGAGGGAGAGGGAGAAGGGACTTACATGTGAAACAAGCTTGTTCCCTAACTTGAATTAATAATAAAAAAAGGAGGAAAGAAAAAAAATGCTAGGTTTCCATGTAGCTTTTTCAATGACCTAGTGTCAGTTATCTCTCTCCCATCCCATCATGAGCCCTTCCCCACCTAGGTCTTTCCTGCATTGCACCAGTTTTCTCTTTCATAACACCCATGTTCTACAATCCCCCTCTCTTAAATCCTCTTCCTCCTCCATGACCCCTTTCTAGTCTCCTGTCTTCTACATGTACTTCATATTAAACACATAAACCTCAAGAGTTGAAGCCATGATCCACATAGGAGAAAGAACATCTGTTGTTTGTATTTCTGGATCTGGGTTACCTCGCTCAGTATAATTTTTTCAGCTCCATCCATTTACCTATACATTTCATAATTTCATTTCTCATTATAGCTGAATTAATACTCATTGTGTATGTGTACCACATTTTCAATATTCACTCATCATTTGATAGAAATCTAGGCTAGCCTAATTTTGTGGCTGTTGTGAGTAATGAAGTAATGAACATGGATGGGAAGGCTTTTTGTGGACAGAAGTTTCTGTCCCACCAGGTCCCAGAGCCATTTAGTCTCATATGAACACACGGAGGTTTATATTAATTATAAACAGTTTGGCCAATGGCTCAGGCATCTTACTGGCTAGCTCTCAATGATTAGCCCATTTTTATTAATCTGTGTATCTCTACATGGTATTGGCTTACTGGTGATCTCCAACTTGCTTCCTGGCCAGCTACATGGCATTTCCCTAGTGACTCACTCCCTGCCTTCCTCCTCCCTGAATTCTACTAGTCTAGTAGGCCCGCCTATACTTCCTGCCTGTCCAGTGACCAAAACAGCTTCACTCATCAACTGATAAGGGAAACATACCTTCATTTTGATTTAATTTTAGTATGTTATATGCATGTAGGAATTCATTCATTTTTAGGACTTTCAATTTCATGGAATATATGTTTCAAAAGTTTGTTTTACTATCTTCTCAATTAAATTGGATTACCAAATGTAAAATCAAATATTAATCCCAACACAGTGATAGAGGATGACTTCAAATACAGAACTATTGTCAATAAATTGGTCATCTGACCAAAACTTAATTAAAAAACACTGCAGCCAAATGTCATCACAAATCAGGTGGGGATAACAGGTCTCTAGAATATTCCATTCAAATACTAAAGAATGCACATTCATCTTTGCAATTCATGGTCCTTTCACCAAAATTGATCACATGTTATACTAAAAGCATTCCCAGAAAACATAGGACTAATGAAATAACATCCTGCATTCTATTTCACTGCAATGCAGTAAAACTAAAAATGAACAATGACACCATGAAAAATACACAAACTCATGGAAACTAGAAAAAACAGCATTGACTGATGATTGGGTCACAGAAGAAAATATAAATATTGCTGGTATTATATAAAAATGAAAATACACTGTACAGTGAAGGTGGTCCCAAGAGGGAACTTTATAGCTGTCAGTGTCTATGCCAAAAATTTTCAGAGATTTCAAATAATAATTTAATGATGTACCTTAATGCTTAGGAAAAGCAATAAAAATTCAAATAAAAAAACAGTAGCTGGGGAGACATAATTAAACATAAGAGCTAAAATTAATGAAATGGAAAGAAAATAATTACAAAGCTTCATTGAAAGGATGAGTTGGTTCTTTGAAAAGATTAAGAAGATTGAGAAATCCCTGGCCAAATAAACTCAGATAAAAAGGGAGAGCAGATGCAAACTTATAAAATTATAAATGAAAAGAAAGATAGTACATTTGTGGATCAATATTAATTACAGAAAAGGCCAACATTACAGACTACAATATTTTGAGACTTCTCTCTTCAGATCTAAAGTTCATTAAATTTTTCTTCATGTTTGAGAATTCCATTTATATATGCAATGAAATATGATCATATGCTCCCTCCATTTTCCCATTCTAACTCCTCACATATTCTCCAAAATATCTCCCTCCCGAATTCATGTATTTTTCTCTCACTTAATAAATTCAGTT
Source organism: Cricetulus griseus (assembly GCF_003668045.3). NCBI lineage: Eukaryota > Metazoa > Chordata > Mammalia > Rodentia > Cricetidae > Cricetulus > Cricetulus griseus. Next base: position 19,570,431 of record NC_048604.1, on the reverse strand, counting down.
AGTGCTGTCTGTATGTTCATGGGTGTGGGGTCATCCACTGAAACATGCAAAAGTTCATTCTCTTGACATACTGTAATTGTTATAAATTTTTATGTAAATTAGAAACAATCTTATTTTATATGTCAATCCCAGTTCCCTCTCCCTCCCATCCTCGCATTCTCCCTAAAGACCCACACACACATTGGAAGTTTTTAAACTCTTAGTTCTTTGGGGGTTTCATACCTGCTTTGATCATACTCACCCTCCCCTCAAGTCTTCTCAGACCCCACCCCCTTTCCTACCTACCCATTTCCATACATGTATTCATTTGATTATTTATTCATTTTGTCATTTTAAAACCTTCTAAGGGCTGGAGACATGAACCAATAGTTCTGAGAAATTGTTGATCCTTCAGAAGACCTGGGTTTGGCTCCCAGCACTCACATTGTAAGTGAGTGAGGGCCTCACAACCACCCATAAGCCTACTTTCAGATTTCCAGTGCTTTCTTCTGATCTTTGCACATATCAGGCACACACATGATGCAAGTAATACATCAAGCTAAAACACATAAAATAAAATAACTAAATAAAAAAACCTTCAAAACCAATTTCTGCTGCCCAAATATTCATGAGTATGTGATTTTCCATTGGAGAGTGGTTGAATTACCAGGGGCTTCACTCTTGGAAAAATCTGTCTCTCCTCCCAGCAGCTAACAATTGCTAGTAGCCAACTCCATTTGGAATGGATCTTTCTGGCCACCACTCCTTTCTATACTAGAATTGGGTGTCAGTTAGGATCATGCAGGTCTTATGAATACTGTCTGTCACAGCCACTGTGGGCTAGTACATGCAGCTGCTCTGTTCTTTTGAGAAAACACTCTTGGCTTGTATTGATTTATCAATGCTGCCTCTTATGCTCTTTCCATCCCCTCTTCCACAATGGTCCCTGAACTTTGTAAGGAGGCAGTATGGTATGATGGGGAATGTACTTCTGTGTATGTTCATCTTACTGATTGTTGAATAAAGTACTGTTTGGCCAATGAGGCAGCAAGTTAGATAGGACTAGGAGTCAAAGAGGATTCTGGGAAATGTAGTAGAGAAGTGGTGATCCAGGCAGGAAGTGACATAGCAAGGAGACTCATATTTAAGCAAAGAAAAGCAGGAAGTGGGCCTTTTCCCTTCTGCTCTTCCTCCAAATTCTAAATGTGATCTACCGACAAGGGAGGATGTCAATGGAAGGCGTCTGATAAGATAAGTCTTATAAAATATATAGATTTATGATAATTAAGACTGAGCTAACAGATGAGAATCCTAGTCATTGGCCAAGCAGCATTTGTACCTAATATAAGTCTCTGTATTATTTTGTCCCTGCATGGGGCGGGGAGAACTCAGGTGGCTGGCGGAGACCGCCCACTTGGCAGTACGGCTCAGGCTGCTTTTGTCGGAAAGATTTATCATAACAATGGTATATAAGTTTCCATTAGGGCTCAGCATTATGAAGTGTCATTCTTTGTGTTTGGTCAGTTGTGGGTCTCTGTGTTGATCACCATCGAAAGGAAGTAGAAGCTTCTAAGATGAGGGCTGAGAGATTCATTAATCAGGAAGATGCTTTGTGTTTTGAGTTTTTGTATGTTCTGGGCGTTAATCTTCCATTTGCTGTATGTTTTCTCCTAGTCTGCAGGTTCCCTCTTCACATGCTTCCTTTGTTGTACATAATCATTTTAATTTCATGAAGTCCTAAAAGTCATCAGCATATGTATTTAGCCATGAAGATTAATAATTCAATAATAATTACTGGCCTGCCAAGATCTTCTCATTGGTACAATAGTGTTGGGAATATTAAAAGGATAGTCAATAACATTCTAACTGGATTAGGGACCTGCTCCACATGCTTGGAGGTTATAGGCCTTAGAGGAGAGCATGTAATTATGATTTTGTTAAATGGATATAGTCTCAAAGTACCTCATGAATACTTACACCCTCATTACTCATCAAAGAAACTTTATGCAGTGAATGGAAGTTGACACAGAGACTCACAACTACTCAAAGTGCAGATAATAGATCAGAGTGGCATGTTCAATCTCCCCCACTTACCAAAGCTTAAGGAGCATCATGGAAAGATTGCAAGAACCAGAGGTTAGGGAAGACTGCTGTAATATAAGATCTTCTGGACATGACTGCATCATTGCAGTCATTAACACACAGTAGCAGTTGTGTCCTGCACAAGACCTGAACTAGAGGAAACCAGTCAACATTCCAGCATGTATGGGGAACTTGGTTCATAAGGCTCCACCAATAGCTGAAGAGCCATGGGCAGTTCATGGCTTTGGGGAGAGGGCAATTCAGTTTTCATTAAGGGTTTACATTCTCATAGGATGCCAATGCTCCAGTTAATGGTTCCTGCCACACCCATGTGAGTGTAGGAAGTACTATTTGGACTCAGTCAGTTATTCAAAAAAGGAAAGAACAAGGACAGCATGACATTGGGATGTGAATATGTGTGTTGGAGTTCTGTGTGAGAGGGGTGTGGGGGATGAGGGTGGATGTGGTCTAAATACATTGTACACATATATGAAATTGCCAAAGGAGAAAGAGGTACATGTTTAGTTCATTAACATATATTTTATCTTTGTTCAAGACCATTTAGGAATTTCTTAGGTTTTCTTTTCCTATTAATTTCTCTTTTCTTCCTTCCTTCTTTCCTTCCTTCTATTTCCTTTGATCTTTTTTAAAGTTACCTCACTAAGCTGTCAAGGCTTGCTGGCCTCAATCTCATGGTAACTTCTGCCAATCTCACCTCACATGTGACAGTACCACCATACCCAGCTATTATCATTTCTCTATAGTGAAAGCATTCTGAATCCTTTTTTCTAGCGTTTTGGAGCTTATGGAATATAAATGTTATCATTTTTCACCCTGGTGTGCAACAGCACTGTAGAACTTATTTCTGTCATTAATTTAGTATCCATTGACCATTCACCACCATTTGTTTTGCAGATTTTTTATTTGAATTAGAAACAATATTGTTTTACATGACAATCCCAGTTCCCTTCTCCCTCCCATCCTCCCCTAACACCCCCCAACTAAAACCCTACCTATCACATGTCCTTTCTGCTCCCCAGGAAGGATGAGGCCTTCCATAGGGGGTCATCAGAGTCTATCGTATCCTTTGGGATAGTGCCTAGGCCCACCCCTATCACCACCATTTTTCTAAAATAACTCCTTTGTCTATGTTTCATTGGAGTTCTTTAAAAATTATGGCTATTGGTTCCCTTTATGTATTGTTAACATTTCCCCCATTCTTTTGTCCCTTCATTCTATCGTTTTCTTTGCTGAGAAGAAGTCTCAGAGTTTTGTGAAACCATTTGTCGAATCTTGGTTTTGCTACCTATTGTAGAAAAAATTCATAAGGGAAGCTTCCATTTAACAACGGAACTTTTCAAAATTGGAGTTGTAAGATTTTGTTTCCATGTTTTGGGAACCAAACATTTATTGGATGTATAGTTTCCAAATATTTTTCACAGATTTTGATTAGTTCCCCACTCTAAAAATAAAGAGGAATTTCTTAATGGATATGTTGAAGTTTACCCAAAAGAGGCTGTTAAAAAATTACATGAAAACAAACTAATAGAAATGGTGTTTTAACAATTTTAGGAAGGAAAAAGAAATGAAGTGGATGTAAAGTGGCCTTGTTTATAGGGTAGCTCAGAGCCAAACACTTAACCAAATAGAAAAAAGCCAGCTGAATTTTAATGTGACTGTTAATAGTCAAATAAAAACCTTTTGACAACTCCATTGAAAATGAACTCATGTGCAAATGTCTTAAAAGATTTAACATCCATGTGCACTCTTGGGTGTGGCAATGACATGCTACAGCTTTTTTATTTAAATTAGAAACAATCTTATTTTAGATGTCAATCCCAGTTCCCTCTCCTTCCCCTCCTCCCCTACCCCAACACTCCCTCCCATTTTGTGTTGTTGTTGAATTCTAACTTTAATTAGAAATAAATGGTCTGATAAGACACAGGGGGTTATTTCAATGTTTTGTACATGTTGAGGTTTGCTATATTGCCAAGTATGTGATCAATTTTAGAGAAGGTTCCATGTAGCTCTGAGAAGAAGGTATATTATTTGGTGTTTGGATGGAATATTCTATAGATGTCTATTAAACCCAATTGGATCATAACTTCTGTTAGTTCTTTTGTTTCTTTGTTAAGTTTTTGTATGGAGGTCTTGTCTATTGGTAATAGTGGGGTGTTGAAGTTTCCCAGTATAAGTGTGTGAGTTTTTATGTGTGATTTGAGTGTTAGTAATGTTTCTTTTACGAACGTGGCTGCCTTTATATTTGGGGCATAGATGTTCAGAATAGAGACTTCATTCTGATTGGTTTCTCCTATGATGAATAAGAAATGACCTTCTTCATCTCTTTTTATTGATTTTAGTTTAAAGTCTAATTTGATAGGTATTAGGATAGCTACACCAACTTGTTTGTTGGGTCCATTTAATTGGAAAATCTTATCCCAACCCTTTACTCTGAGGTAACATTTGTATTTGAAATTGAGGTGTGTTTCTTGTATGCGTCAGAAGGATGGATTCTGTCTTTGTATCCATTCTGTTAACCTGTGTCTTTTTATAGGCAAGTTAAGACCATTCATATCGAGGGAAATTATGGATCATTGAGTGTTAATTCTTTTTTATTTTGGATTTGGTGGTGGTGGTGGTATGTGTGTGGATTTACCCAGCTTTTTCTTTTGGCTTTTGGTAAATTGAGATTATCCATTGACTATGTTTTTGTGAGTGGAGTTAACTCCCTTAGGTTGGAGTTTTCCTTCCAGTACTTTCTTAGGGCTGGATTAGTGGATATTTATTGTTTAAATCTACTTTTGTCATGGAATATCTTGTTTTCTCCATCTATAGTGATTGAAAGCTTTGCTGGGTATAGTAGTCTGGGCTGGCATCCCTGGTCTCTTAGTGTTGGTAGAATATCTAACCAGGACCATCAGGTTTTCAGAGTTTTCACAGAAAAGTCAGGTGTAATTATCATAGGTTTGCCTTTATATGTTACTTGGCATTTTTCCTTTGCTGCTATTAATATTCTTTCTTTATTCTGTACATTTGGGGTTTTGATTATTATGTGGCAAGGGGACATTTTTGTGGCCCACTCTATTTGGTGTTCTGTAGGCTTCTTATACTTTCATTGGCATGTTTTTCTTTAGGTTGGGAAAGTTTTCTTCTATGATTTTGTTGAATGTGTTTTCTGCACCTTTGAGTTGTGTTTCTTCACCTTCTTCTGTACCTATTTTTCTTATTTTTGGCCTTTTCACAGTATCCCATATTTCCTGGATATTTTGTGTTAGGGATTTGTTGAACTTAAGATTTTCTTTTTGTCAATGAATCTATTTCTCCTAGTTTATCTTCAATGCCTGAGATTCTCTCTTCCATGTATTCTATTCTATTGGTTATGCTTGCATCTGTAGTTCTTGATTGTTTACTTATCTTTTCTATTCCCAGTTTGTGTTTTCTTTATTGTCTCTATTTCAGTTTTCAGTCCTTGAACTCTTTGAATTGTTTCCTTCATCTGTTTCATTGTTTTTTTCTTCATCTTCCTTACTTTCTTTAAGAGATTTGTTGAGTTCTTGTATTTTGGGGTTTTTTTCCTTCCATTTCTTTAAGGGATTTTCTCATATCCTCTTTGAGGGCCTCTATCATTTTTATGAAGTTGTTTTTTAGGTCTTTCTCTTCTGCTTAATCTGTGTTAGGATGTGCAGGTCTTGCTGGTGTAGAGTACCTAGACTCTGGTGGAATCATACTGGTTTTTCTGTTGTTGAATGTATTTTTATACTGTTGTCTTTCCATCACTTCCTCTAGTGGGTGCATGTAGGGTCTCTTCCTCTCCTTGTGGGTACTGGTACAAGGTTCTCTTTTGGTGGGTACAAGCAGGTCCAGTACTCCAATGGGTCTCAAGATGGGTGCAGGCAGGTCTGAGACACTCCTTTTCCCAGTGGGTGAAGGCAGGAATAGCACAGTGATGTTACTAACGCAGACTCTGGATTTCTTGGACCACTGGGGGTGCATTGACCTGCCCACAGTCCCCAGGCCAGGCGATCCCAAAGAGAGCAAGCAGAAGTCATGCCTGAGACAGGGGTCCACACTCACCTCTCCCCTGAGGGGGGGCAGGGTTATATTATCATTTTAGCAAATATTTTATTATTTATTTGAGACTTTGATACAGTGCAATTTGATCCTATATCCTAGTTCCTCTCATCAGTCCTCCCATATCCACCTCACAGAAACTCCCAGTGGATTTCACCTTTGATCAATGAACACAACATAGGAGAGATTTGGATCTGCCGAGGTATTCCTTCCCTTTTGTCCCTTTTATAATTTCTCTCTCTCTCTTTCTCTCTCTCAGTGTGTGTGTGTGTGTGTGTGTGTGTGTGTGTGTGTGTGTGTGTGTGTGAGTGTGTGGATGTGCTCCAAATATATACAGCTGCCCACAGAAGCCAAATGAGATTATTGATTATTGGAGCTCCTGGAGTTGGAGTAAGAGGGCCTGTGAGCTTCTGGAGTTGAGTGCTGAGACCCATTGAGCCCTTTCTCCAGCCTCTTGAGTGTGTCTTATACATAGACTTTCTCCAGATATCTATCTTATGTTTTTCTAATTCACAACCATAACAATTTATAGTATGTATGGTATATATTTATGAAATCTGTAATTGTAAATATTGTTGCAAATTTTGCTGTTATTCTCCCACAACAGTATTGGTTGCATACCATTGGCAACTAGGGTAAAGAAGGCCTTTGTAACTTATGCTATCAAAGACCAGCTTTGAAATGCTTGGGATACCATTATAAGGCTTATTTGGAATGCTGTCATTAAACCTATATTAGTTCATGAATCACATGTGAGTACCACTTACTGGGGATTCGGTTGTTTCTTTTTTGACTCCATCCCCTTGCATGCTTGCTTTTGTGGACATCACCAGGCCAATGTCACTGCATTCACAGTGAGTATCTCTGATAATTCATACCTATATAGTTGTGGTCTGGGAAGCCTGGAGACAAGCTTAATTCCCACAACAATATCTTTCACAAGACAGATGTTTTTAATTATAATACAGCCCAACATATTGATTTTCCCTATCATATATCATGCTTTCGCTGTTGTATAATAACTAAAAGTCATCTACAAAGCCAGGATCATCTGGTTTTTCTCCAATACTTTACACTCTACAAATTTACAGTTTTATCTAGGTCTATGTCCTACTTAGAGATAACCTTTTGAAACGATAAGATTTACTTCAAGGTTTATTTTCCCTATGTTTAGTAGTTATTCAGTGTTTCCAGCAACCTTTGTTGAAGTCTTCCATTTCTCTGTTTGTATTTCCATTGTTTCTTTGTTAAATATCAGTTGGCTATATTTATTGTATTTTAAAATCCAAATTCTGCCTGTTCATTTCTGCTATATAATAAGTCTTATAATGTATATTATAACCTGAATTGTGCATCCTAGAATGGTTCTTTATTTCTAGGACTTTATTAGATTTTGAGGGGCATATATCCATAAGCAATCATATAATCTACATACAAATCCAACATTATTTCTTCCTTCCTAAATACTACATTTTTATTGACCTTTCTGATATTATAGCATCACTTTGGAGTTCCAGTAGAATTTTAAACTATGGTGGGGAGGCGTTGGTGGCGCACGCCTTTGATCCCAGCACTTGGGAAGCAGAGGCAGGTGGATCTCAGTGAGTTCATGGCCAGCCTGGTCTACAGATAAAGTGCCAGGATAGACTCAAAAGCTACACAGAGAAACCCTGTCTCGAAAAACCAAAAAAAAGTTGTTCCATTTTTATCTGACAGAGGGATGATCTCCAAAATATACAAAGAACTCAAGAAGCTAGTATCCAAAACATCAAACAATCCAATTAAAAAGTGGGGTACAGAACTAAATAGACAGTTCTCAATAGAGGAATATAAAATGGCTGAAAGACACATAAAGTGTTCAACATCCTTAGCCATCAGGGAAATGCAAATCAAAACAACTCTGAGATACCATCTTACTCCTGTCAGAATGGCCAAAATCAAAAACACCAATGACAGTTTATGCTGGAGAGGATGTGGAGAAAGGGGAACACTTCTCCACTGCTGGTGGGAGTGCCAACTTGTACAGCCACTTTGGAAATCAGTATGGCGACTCCTCAAGAAAGTGGGAATCAGTCTACCACAAGATCCAGCAATTCCACTCATAGGCATATACCCCAAAGAAGCACATTCATACAACAAGGACATATGTTCAACAAGGTTCATAGCAGCACTATTTGTAATAGCCAGAAACCGAAGCAGCCTAGATGCCCCTCAACCTAAGAATGGATAGAGAAAATATGGTACATTTACACAATGGAGTACTACTCAGTGGAAAAAAACAATGGAATCTTGAAATTTTCAAAAAAATGGATGTAACTAGAAGAAACCATTCTGAGCAAGGTAACCCAATCACAAAAAGACAAACATGGTATGCACTCACTCATATATGGATTTTACACATAGAGTAAAGGATTACCAGCCTACAATCCACACTGCCAGAGATGCTAGGAAACAAGGAGGACCCTAAGAGAGACCTACATGGTCCCCTGGAGAAGGGGAAACTGTCAAGATCCCCTGAGCAAATTGAGAGCACGGGAGGAGGGGGAGGGAGCTAGGAGAATGAGAAGGGGAGAAGAAGAGGAGGGATGCAGAGGTCATGTGGGAGCAGAAAGGTTGAGTCAGGGGAAGAAGAGAAGAAAGTGTATGTGATAGATAGGGTTTTAGTTGTGGGGTGGTAGGGGAGGACGGGAGGAAGAGGGAACTGGGATTGTCATGTAAAACATTCTTGTTTCTAATTCAAATACAAAAATGATTAAAAACAATAAATAAACTATGGTGGGGAAAAAGAAAACCCTTGACTTCTTCCTGACAAAAATGAGTAGGCATCTTTTTGTCATCATCAAGTTTGATATTAGCTTCAGGCTATCTCTCATGGTAGAAATTTTTCCTATTAAATGTTTCTTTGTTTTTGTTCTTGTTTGTTCAAGACAGGGTTTCTCTGTGTACTTGTCTGTCCTGGAACTTGCTCTGAGTCCAGGCTGGCTTCAGTGCCTCTGCCTCCTGAGCACTGGAATTAAAGGTGTACACTGCCACTGCCCAGCCACCAAATGTCTGCATGTCCCTACTAAGATAATCAGATAACTTTTCTTATTTAGTTTATCATTGTTATACTGAGGCAGGTTTAAATAGCTGTAATAAATCTCACTTAACCATGTTGCATATTTTTATTTGCTTTTTGGTTCATTTTGGGGAGTTTTATACCTGTGTCCATGAAATAGGCTAAACGGCAGTTTTAATTTCTGTATTTCATATTTTTATTTAAATTAGAAACAAGATTGTTTTACATGCCAATGCCAATTCCCTTTCCCTCCACTCCTCCCTTGCCCCCCAGTAACACCCTACCTATCCCATACCATTTCTGATCCCCAGGGAGAGTGAGGTCCTCCATGAAAGACCCCAAAGTCTGTCATATCCTTTGGGATATGGCCTAGGCCCTCCCCCATGTGTCTAGGCTGAGGGAGTATCCCTCTATGTGAAATGGGCTCCCAAAGTCCATTCCTATGCTAGGGATATGTGCTGATCTACTACAAGAGGCCCCCTAGATTTCCGAGGTCTCCTCACTGACACCCACGTTCATGGGGTCTGGATCAGTTCCATGCTGTTTTCTAGTGATCAGTCTGGGGGCCAAGAGCTCCCACTTGTTCAAGTCAGCTGTTTCTGTGGGTTTCACCAGCCCGGTCTTGTCCACTTTGCTCATCACTCCTCCTTCTCTGCAACTGGATTCCAGTTCAGTTCAGTATTTAGCTGTGGGTATCTGCATCTACTTCCATCAGCTGCCGGGTGAAGGCTCTAGGATGGTATATACATCAGTCGTCAATGTAATTATCAGGGGAGGACATTTAAGGGCGCCTCTCCACTGTTGCTTAGATGGTAAGTTGTTGTCATCCTTGTAGATCTATGGACATTTCCCTAGTACCTGATTTCTCTTTAAACCTATACTGGCTCCCTCTCTGATGGTATCTCTTATTTTGCTCTACTCTATTCTTCCTCCTACACAACCTTCCTGCTCCTTCATGTCCTCCTCACCCCTCCTCTTCTCCCCTTCTCATTCTCTTAGTCCCTCTCCCCTCCCCCCATGCTCCCAATTTGCTCAGGAGATCTTGTCCCTTTTCCGTTCTCTGGGGGACCATGTATGTCTCTCTTAGAGTCCTTGTTGCCTAACTTCTCTAGTGGTGTGGACTGTAGGCTGGTAATCTTTTGCTCTATGTGTAAAATCCATATGTGAATGAGTGCATACCATATTTGTCTTTTTGTGATTGGGTTACCTTGCTCAGGATGGTTTCTTCTAGTTCCATCCAACTGCTGCGAATTTCAAGATTCCTTTGTTTTTTTTCCTGCTGAGTAGTACTCCATTGTGTAAATGTACCACATGTTCTGTATCCATTCTTCAGTTGAGAAGCAGTTTAATTTCTTGTAATGTCTTTGCTGAGCTGTCTTTTATTAGGGCAATACTGACCTTAAAGAGTAAGGTGGAAAATATTCTCTGTGTCTGTGTTTTGGAAAATACTTTCGAGAACTGATATAATTTCTTCCTTAAATATTTGGTATAATTTACTGGTAAACTTAGACTTGTTGCTTTCTAATTTGTATTATTATTTAGATTTGTTTATGACAATCTCATAGATGATTACTTTTATACCTCACTCTCATTTATCTCCTTCACAATGTCATCAACCACTCCCACAAGCCCTGTTCTTACATTATTGTCATCTCCCCAGTCTCTATCCTTCTGTGTGTGTGTGTGTGTGTGTGTGTGTGTGTGTGTTTAATCAAGGTCACCTGTCTAACCACTAACCATGCTCTCTAACTTGAGAAACAATGGGCTCAACAGTGGGTGTAAAACTGGAGACAATGTCTCCTCTCCTAGAATCAACTAGTAGCAAGGAGCATTCCCTGTCCTGTGCAGGTTGGGTGCAGGCAACTGTGGCACCTATGAGCCCATGATTGAAATAGAAGTGTCTTGCCTCAAGGAGAGCATTTTACAGCCCTGATTCCTATCATGCAGCTCTTTCATTTGTTCCACTCTCTCTTCCATGTTGATCCCCATGCTTTAGAATAGGTGGCCTAAATGTACCATTTAGGGCTGGATGCTTTGTGTTTTGAATTCTTTTAATTGTTGGTTCAATTTATTTTATTGACAATAGCTTATCCAGAAGACATTTTTGAGTTCTGTGACTTTTGGTAGGAAATAACATGAGTTGAAATTAGTTCATTTCAGCGGGGGCATTATGAATATTCATGTAGTTAGCATCCTTGGATCACTTGCCCATGGAGTAAGCAGCAATGAGGTTTCGTTCGTTTCTGTTATCATCCTTTGTGTAGTCTCCATTTTTATTTGGCTAACCTACAGCAGACATTTATGAAACATCATGTGTCAAGCCTATTAATCTTCAAATGACTGGCTCTTTGCTTCATTCATTATATTGGTTGCTTTTCTGTATTAAATTTCAGCTCTAATTTTTATTACTTGTTTTCTTTTCCTTGTTGTAAATCATTCAAGACCTAATCACCTCTCAAAGGCCTTATGTCTTAATGAAATTGCCCTGAGGCTTAGACTTCAGCATATGAGTTATGAAGAGCAGTCTCAGTCTTTCAGTCATATTTGACCTTCACCATTGATCCTCAGTTTTCACTCCCCCTTAGGTAAGATAGAGTATTTGTAAAAGCAGTGAGCTGAGTGTTTCCTTTCCTTCCTGAATGGACAGGATAAAAGGAATATTAATTATTCCATGTCCATTAAGAAACTAAATTATTTTAAGAATACACAAAGAACTTTACAAAGTCATTAACAGAATATAAAATCATGAAATTAAAAATGAGCTAATTATTTTAATAGACATTTTGGAAAAATATGTTAATGAGAAGTATCCATGTACAAAGGTGCTCACTCACATTGCCTACTACAAAAACAGTGCACATCAAAACCATGTATCTACAAGAATTGCTATTATAAAAAGATGATAACATATCCAAATGAGAGCAGAGAAACTGGAACCCAAATATATTTCTAGAAGGGATGTAAAATGGCCAACTCACTTTTAAAAATATTCTTGACAAAATATTTTGCTCAAAATGTTGGAAATAAAGTTAACAGATGGCTCAACAATTCTACTTCTAAGAGTATGCACAAAATAAATGAAAACACATGCTCACACAAACCTTTGCTTACCCATCCATGTTCATAGTACGTTAATCACTGTGTCCATAAATGAGGATTCCCTAAATATCTATAAACTAATAAATGGATAAATAAAAATCTATTTTGTAAAATAAAATCTTACCAATATATAAAAGGAAATGATAAGTTATTGACAGCATTTTGGAGCAAGAATGGAGTTTACAAAACAATATACAGTATGAAAAACGTGCAGATAATAGGCTGCATAGTGTATGATTTCATTTATGGGAGCAGTAGCTTAGTAGCTATGGGAGAGGGATGGGTGAAGATTGCCTGATGGTAACAGAGACATCCATGGTCCCCCTTAGAAGGGGAAAATGACAAGATCTCCTGAGCAAATTGGGAGCATGGGGACAGGGGAGAGGGAAGGGAGGTAGAAGAAAGAGAGGGGGAGAAGTGGAGGGAGAGGAGAACATGAGGGATCAGGAACACTAAATGGGGGAAGAATAGAGGAGAGCAAGAAAAGAGATACCTTAATAGATGGAGCCAGGATAGGGTTAAAGAGACATCTGGCACTAGGGAAATTCCAGAGATTTACAGGGATGACCCCAACTAAGAATCTAAGCAATAGTAGATAGGCTGCCTTAAATTCCCTTCTCCTATAATGAGATTGATGACTACTTTAAATGCCATCCTAGAATCTTCATCAGGTAGCTGATGGAAGCAGAAGCAGACATCGACAGCTAAGCACTGAGCCGAACTCCTGGGATCCACTTGTAGAAAGGGAGGAAAGACAAGCAAAGGGGTCAAGAACATGCTGGAGGAACCCACAGGAACAGCTGACCTGACCAAGTGGGAGCACAAGGACCCCAGTTGTAAACTGGGGAACCAACATTGGACCAAACCAAGCCTTGTGAATGTAGGTGTCAGTTAGGAGGACTGGACAATCTATGGGACCTCTGTCAATGAAACCAGTATTTATCCCTAGTGCACAAATGGACTTTGGGAGCCCATTACCCATGGAGGGATACTCTGTCAGCCTAGATGATATGACAGACTTTGATGATCCCTCATGGAATGCCTCACCTTCCCTGGGGAGTGGATGGGGGTAGGATGGGGGGAGTTCGTGGGGGGAATGGGAGGATGGGAGGGAGCAGGAACTGGTATTGATATGTAAAATAAGTTTTTTTCTAAATAAAAAGAAAAAAAGAGATTGCCTGATACTGAATTAATGAAATAGTCTCCAAATTGCATAGCATTGGTGAATACACTTAAAATAAATGAATAATGTACATAAAGTATTTTAAAATGCAAACATGCTGGGCCATGGAAAAATATTTTGGGATTCTTTTATATTCTTGAAAATTCACATGTGGCCATTTATTCAGTGTTTGGGGAAGTAAGGTAGGTAACTTAGCTATCTCGAATGGACTTAGAAAAGCATTAAAATTTGAGTTTTATCCATAACTGTAAATGTGGAAAATGTTTGCATCAATTTATCATAGAAATGTATGGCTTTATTTTTTGCTTTTCAAATCTTATTTGCAGCTGTGTTGTGATAGAAAAATGTATAATAGCTTAAATGACATGTTTATTTAATCCTCCAAATTTATAATTTAATAATTAAATCCAATCACCAGAGAACTGTCCGTTCAGATCAATGTATTTTTATCTTTTGAAGAATTCATTTAATTGCATTTTTCTTTGACATAATGTTATCAACCTTCATTAAAGTTTATCATCAAAATGGGTCCTAAGAAGACAATTGCTTATTGTATGGCATTGCCAATAAGCATGAGGACAACATTCTCTATACCATTGTGTTTTACAAAGACTTACAGCACAATTTTCTGTCTGGAGTTAATACCAGGAAAACTGATTCTTATGAAAATTTTGTTTTGTAATATGCTTGCAAGCTCTGTGCCTCTTGTCCCTTTGCTTTTATTCTTATGTAGGTCTAAGATAATTTGTGGGTCATTTTCTTACTACTGTACAGTGATGATTATATATACTTTGTACCTTAGCCTTACCAAAGGTTTTCTGTTTATCTTGTTTTATGCTTGGCTCTGTAATAACATCAAATAATTTTCTGATAATAATATAAGAGGGATGGTGTAATTTAGAAAAGATAGTTGGAAAACATATCTGGGACAAGACACAAAAGAGATAGATGATTTCAGCCAGAATCTTACCCTGTCTCCACAAAAACATTTTCACAAGTACATAATATTACCCCAAATAGGCAAAATGAATAATTTGACTGATTATGTACCACCAGTAAGTAAGAACTGACTTCCCCCTCCCCTCTCCCTTACTAACACCTTTCCCTCAACATTTCCAGTGTACCCAGGATATCTCGTCTAATTTCCCTTCTGAGGGCAATACATGATGGGGGATGCCCTTCTGTGTGCTGTAAATATATGTTTCTCTTACTAGTTAATGAATAAAGCTGTTTCAGCATATGAACAGGCAGGAGGTGGCCAGTCAGGGAATATAGGCAAGGCTATCAGACTAGGAGAATACTGGGAAGAGTAACTCAGAGAGTGAGTCATGAGGGTGTTGCCATGTAGCTTCCAAGGGAGCAAGAGGTCGTGGCATTACTGGCAAGCCAAGACCATGTGGAGATACACAGATTAATAGAAATTGGTTAATAATTAAGGGGGATCTAGCCAATAAGGAGCCTGAGCCATCAGCTAAACAGTTTATAATTAATATGATCCTCTGTGTATTTATTTGGGACTAAACAGCTAGAGAACCAGGTGAGACAAAAACTCCCAACAGATCCATGTGTCCATGCTAGGGTCCTCCTTGTTACCTGGCTTTTCTGGAGCTGTAGATTGCAGTCTGGCCATCCTTTGCTTTACATCTAATATCCACTTATGAGTGGATATATACTATATTTGTCTTTGTGAGTCTGTATTACCTCACTAAGATGGTTTTTGCTAGTTCCATCCATTTGCCTTCAAATTTCATGAGGTCATCATATTTAACAGCTGAGTAGTACTCCATTGTGTCAATGTACCACATTTTCCTTATCCATTCTTTGGTTCAGGGGCATCTGGGTTGTTTCCAGGGCTGGCGATTAAGAACAATGCTGCTATAAATATTGTTGAGCAAGTGTCCTTGTGATATGATTGAGTGTCCTTTGGGTTTATGCCAACAGTGATATCGCTGGGTATTCAGGTAGATTGATTCACAATTTTCTTGGAAACAGCTATACTGATTTCCAAAGTGGCTGCACAAGTTTGCACTCACTGACATTGAAGGAGTGTTCCACTGACTCCACATCCTCTCCAACATAAACTGTCCTCAGTATTTTTTATCTTAGCCATAAACGTGGAATAGGGGTTAAGGGAGAGTGGAGGGGGATGAGAACATGAGGGATGGGGATGATTGGGGGAGGGATGCAGTGGAAGAGCAATGAAGGGGATATCTTAATAGAGAGAGCTACTATGGAGTTAGGGAGAAACCTGGTACTTGAGTAATTAAGTTGACTCCAGCTAAGACTCCTAGCAGTAGTGGAGAAGATGTCTGAACTGGCCTTCCCCTGTAGTCAGATTGGTGAATATCCCAAACTATCATCATAGAGCCTTCATCCAGCAATTGGTGGAACCACACACAAAGATTCACAACCAAGAACCAGGTCAAGCTCCAAGAGTACAGTTGAAGGGGGAAGGAAGGAGTATATGAGCAAGGAAGGTCAAGATCATGATGGAGAAATCTACAGAGACAGATAAACCAAGCTCGTGAAAAGTCATAAACTCTAGACCAATAGTGGTAGAGACTCCAGAGAACGCAACTAGTCCCTCCATGTGTGGGAGACAGTTGTGAAGCTTGGACTATGTGAGGGGCCCCTAGCAGTAGGGCCATGATACAAACCGGGTACATGAGCTAGCTTGTTGGAGCCCATTCCCTATGGTGGGATGTCATGCTCAGCCTTAATGAATGGGAGAGGGGCTTGGCCCTGCCCCACCCTATTGTGTCATTCTTTGTTGAATCCTCATGAGAGCCCTTACCTGTGAGGAAGAGTGGACTGGGGGTGATATGTAGGAAGGGAGTGGGTAGAGGGGAGGATAGGTGGGAGAGGAAACTGGAGTTGACATGTAAAACAAGCTTGTTTCTAATTTAAATTTTAAAAATAGGAAAAAGAATGAATAAACAAATTATGAAAAAAAGAACTGGCTTCCCATTTGCCAAAAGTTTGTCTCTGTTATTGTATCCATGATTTTCGTTAGCATTATGAGCTTAAAACACAAAAGCAACTTAAATTGTGAAGAAGTATTGATATGAGGATTTTAGAAGATTAATAAAGTCATTTCTGCAACATTAATATTTTATTTGAAGTATCTATTTAAATGGGAAACTTGAAGAATAAGTATTTTCTTTCCTGAAATTTGGCAAAAATGTCCTGGTTTTGCCTCTAAGACATGGAAAGAATAGGTCATATTGTGTCTACTAAGTTGTGTGATCCTTTGGAAGGATTGACTGATTGATGATTTTTTTTTTACTTTTATATTAAATTTTTTGGTGTCTGGGTAACCTACGCTTGTCTCTTACTCAAACAGGAAACAGATCATGACATTTTTATTGCATGTCTTCAAGGATGACAGCATTGAAAGGCCATGCTTGACGTGTGAAAGTGTAATAATTTGCCCAGATGCCTGAGATTGTGGCATTTGCGTCATTGGTAAAGCAGGTGGTCAAATAACTGTGATGTTTTGCTATAAGATTGTTCCAGGAAGAAAACTTTTATCCATGAGTGGTCTTTAGAATGACCACACATTCTCTCCTATTTCCTGCCATGCTCAGGATGTGTCCCACAGCACACAAAGAATCTAATTTCTTTTTAAAGTAAGAAAAAAGAGAAAAAACCCTAAAAGTTAAAAGCTTGTGCTGTTAATTGGAAACTTATAGATGGTCAATGAAACTTTACGTTAAGAAATATGTCATTGTGTAAACAGTTCCTGTATGGCATATTACACACATTCTTATACAGAGTCTTAGAGCCTTTAAAACGGGAATGCATAGTTCAGTTTTGTGGGCATTGGACCATGCTTGACTAGCTGTAACAAGATTGGATTGACCTAGGAGATTTTATTTCTGTGAGGGAAGAGGAATGGTCAGGAAAAGCTGTTTGATGGAACATGCAATTTTATCTCAAAACTGTTCCCTATCCTAGTCTTCCTATTACAACAAAATGAAATTCCATAAAAGCAGTTATCCCAGCAAGAAAATTGGAAATCATCCTTTTACCCTCTCTATTCATTGTCATTAGGATGGAGACTTAACCTTTGAAATCTATCAGAAAATACTATGTATTCAACTCCATAAGTTGTGTTGAATACAAACATTGTGTCATGCCTCGCATGCACTATCATTTTGATCCTAAATACAGAGCCCTACGAGGTTTGTCTCTTTTCTTAACTTCTACTTTGCTGGCCAAATTAAAAACCCTAGTTAAAAGATTATAAGGTAGAGCATGTCATTGATATATAGATAGCACAACATCAAAAACTCAGTGTACTATAAACAAAATACTACCATTAAAGTGATGTTTCTGATCTCTTCTGAATATCTTAGGTAGTAATATGATTGCTTGTGATAACAGAAGGTGTTGACACACCCATCATGTTAGAATGCTGATAGTGACTTTATGAGAGAGAGATTGCACTGAGAAAACAACACTATTTACCTTGTTTTTCTAGGGAACAGAGAGGACGTGGGCCTGGGCCAAGCAATGAGACTCAGCAGTCTCTGAAAAAAATAGTGCAATATGTGGGATGGCAAGCTGCCACCATCACCAATGTTGATTCAGAGTCACACTGGCTGAGGACTTGGATCATAGGCCAAGATTTCAGCATCACTCTTGGTGGAGCTGCAGGTGTCTTCCTGGGCAAGCTCTGTGGCTAGAAAACTCTAACCTATGGGCTACCCAGAGCAAAGGGGCATGGGAACTGTCCAGGAGTGGAAGAGACAAAGGAGCCCATGGAAATCAGGCCTGACTCTTTCACTTTCTTCTCTGCTAAATTTCCTCTTCCTGCAGCAAGCATGCAAGTGGCGGTGGCTCAGTGCTGTCTAATTACCTGTGTCCCTGTCTTCCCAGCGTGAGGACTCAAGGACCAGTATCCCACCCCCAGGTCAGAGAAGGTCATCCACTGGCCTCACTCAAAAGAAAATGAGTCCATTTTAATAGGGTGCTCTCATCTCTAGGTGAGTGTGGAAAACACTGGCCAGAAGGAAAATAATTGCTTTTTCTTCCAAAGCCTCCAGAAACAATTTCTATAGAAATGGTAAAAACAGGACTCCTTTTAAACATTTTATAGTGCAGGCTGTAATGAGTGAGAAAAATGCTAGCTTTTAATAGCTAATCCTCTGATGCTTCGTGTACGTGAAAGTAAGTTGGTGTATCAAATTGTCAGTGTTGAAGACAGAGATTAAGCCCAGAGCAGCCTCCTTGCCTGGTCTTGCTGCTTCACTTAGCTGTTGTTAGCACAGCTGGAAAATTGGCTCTTGTTTGTAACAGTGATTTTCAGCAGGGATGCTGCAGGCCCACCATGCACAAACAGCCTGCCACAGAGACCAGACTAGAGGGGTCTTGCTGCCCAGAACTCTCCCCAGTGGCTCCAGACTCCTTTAGCTCAACCTCCTGTGTGCTCTGTGTTCAGAGGCTTGCCATCTACCTCCCTTCCCCTTTGGGGGATGGCATCAAGGCTGCTTCTCCCCACTTCAGCAATTCCTAGGAGTCTCTAAAAGCTGGTCAGAGTCAGTGTCCTGAGTGTGATGTAGAGGTTTACTCCAAGGGCACTGTTTGTCTGAGCCTGAGTGGGCCAGGGAAGTGACAGAGGTGAGAGGTACATGAGTACCAGACTGGCCGTGGGTGGTCCTTTGACCATGTTAATTCCTTTCTGTGGATATTTTGATTCTCTTAATGGATAGTTGAGTTGTTCTTTATTCCTAAGTGTCTACCATATTGTTCTTTCTTGTATAAGTAGGAGTGACTTTAACTTTCTATTTTTTTTGGATCCCACGTGTATTGTGTATCCGTATTTATAATGAACCTTGTAGAGTTTTGCCAAACCCATTTTCTTGAAAAGATTTATTTCAAAACGTTCCTTTCTAGCATTCACATTCTATATTTAAAATTTGTCAAATTTAGATTCATAACTTTTACCTCATTTTAAACAGAACTGTTTTATATGTTTTCTCAAGCATTTTGTTTGTTTTCATACTTTTGAAATACTCTCACCAGTATGAAGACTCTTAAACACAGAGATACTACTCTTAGAATTGGTTGTTTTTTACGTTGTGGTTAAATATATATGTGGCTTTAAAAATCCCAATTAACAAGATTTTCTAGGCCACCCACATACACATACTTTCTTGTGGATGTGAATTTCAAGAACCATTGGATTTACAGATATGCTAACATGGACTTTATTAAGTTAACCTGGATTTAGAGTTCAAATATCTATTCAGTGAGTGGTTCATAAACCTCCACTTCACTAGGGAGAAGTGAAGAATATTTTCTTGCCTATAAACCTTACTGATCTAATATTATTTCTCTAGACCTTTATTTTATTGTGTAATAACAAGGAAAAGATGTAAAGCCAAGGCAACTACTTTGTGGTATATTTTTGAATGAACTTTGACATTTTATTTTGCTTTCTGTATGACTCCTGAAGTAAGATTATAGATAATATACAGTGCTATATAATATACAAAGACTATATTAGGTGCTAAGAGAATGACATACTCATTAAGATCTTATTCCTGTCATAAGTTTTGTTGTCCTAGCAGGATCTTAGAAAATCTTCGGGTCTCAAAGTGTTCTAATGAAGTTTGGAGTTTTGTTTAGGTTTTAATTGCAAACATTATGAGTTACTGTTAAGCATCTGAGTTAGTTATCAATGTTTCATCAAGAAATATAACAGAATTCTAGAATTTTAAGTTTATAAACCACCTTTGAAAGTATGTGTATTAATCTTGTTTTGCACACAGGGAATCTTGAGAACAAAGAAGGAAAGATACCCAAGAAGTTACTGATAGAGTCCAGATCATTGCTCATTGACAACCAGTAATTTGCCTTGTGAACATTCTTAAAGATGTAGCTCATGGCAGGATGTCCTATCATGGTGCTCCTGATAGAGTCTATGAAAATGGATCCACAACACCTGACCTGATATTTCTTCCAAACTACAGACTAATGATGCTAAATATCACATAGTGTTATCTGGTTAACTTTCCTTTGGGGTCAATTGATATGGAATGTTCTTCTGTGTATATGTTTGTCTTATTGGTTAATGAATAAAACACTGATTGGCCAGGCAGGATGATAGTTAGGACTAGGAGACAAAGAGGGTTCTGGAAAGTATAGGCAGAAAGGAGATGTCATGTGATCACAGGAAGTGACATATCTGGACAGAAACTGCCATTAGCTAACCACAGATGTCTGGAGGTCTGTACAGCCAGGCAGGAAGTGACATAGCTGAGCAGAATCAGGGTATAAACAGGGACAAACAGGAAATCTCTCTCCTCTCTTCTCTGCTGAGATGCTGAGAGTCACCATGTAGGACTCAAGAGGAGTATCAGGTCCAGACCCTTTCTCTAGTAAGAGAAGACCATGGGGAAATACTTAGATTATTAAAAATGGGTTAATAATTTAAAAAGAACTAGCCAAATACAAACCCTAGTCACTGGTGAACAATTTTATAATTAATATAAGTCTTGTGTGTATATTTGGGGCTCATGGGGCTCTGGGACCAGGCTGGTGGAAGAAAGTTCACATTACATCCGATTTATATATTTATTTATTGACTTTTATTTAAATTAAAAACAAACTTATGCTACATTCCAGTCCCACTTACCTTTCCTCCCATCCACCTGATCCCTCATGTCCTCCTCCCCTCTCTTCTTCTCCCCTCCTCTTTCTCCTTCCTCCCTCCCTCCTCCCCCCATGATCCCAATTTGCTCAGGAGATGTCCCTTTCCCCTTCTCTGGGGGACCATGTATGGCTCTCTTAGGATCCTCCTTGTTTCCTAGTCTCAACTGAGGGGCATCTAGGTTGCTTCCATGTTCTGCTTATTGCAAATAATGCTGCTATGAACATAGTTGAACAGATGTCCTTGTTATATGAATGTGCAACTTTTGTGTATATGCCCAAGAGTGGAATTGCTGAATCTTGTGATAGACTAATTAAGTCCAGAGATCTGCAAGGATGACACCAAGTAACAATCTAAGCAATAGTCGAGAGGCTACCTTAAATGCCCTTCCCCAAATATGAGATTAATGACTACCTTATATGCCATCCTAGAGCCTTCATCCAGTAGCTGATGAAAGCAGAAGCATAGATTCACAGCTAAGCACTGGATAGAACTCCTGGAAGCCAGTCGCAGAGAGGGAGGAGTGATGAAAAGAAGGGGTCAAAACCAGGTTGGAGAAACCCACAGAAAGAGCTGACCTGAACAAGAGGGAACTCATGGACCCCAGATTAACTGGGAAACCAGCATAGGACCAAACCAGGCCCCTGAATGTGAGCATCAGTTAGGAGGACTGGGCAGTCTATGGGGCCTCTGGTAGTGGATCAGTATTTATCCATAGTATACAAATGGACTTTGGGAACCCATTCCACATGGAGGGATACTCTCTCAGCCTAGACACACTAGGGAGGGCCTAGACCCTGCTCCAAATGATATGACAGACTTTGAAGATTCCCCATGGAAGGCCTCACCCTCCCTGGGGAGCAGAAAGGGGATGGGTTGGGGGTCGGTGGGGTACCTGGGAGGAGGGGCAGGAGAGGGAACTGGGATTGACATGCAAAACAATATTGTTTCTAATTTAAATTAAGAAAAGAGAGGAGAGAAAAAGAAAAAAAATTCTCTGTTTAGATCTGTATCCCATTTTTTAATTGGATTATTTGGTGGTTTGATGTGTGGTTTCTTGAATTCTTTGTATATTTTGGACATCAGCCCTCTGTCAGATGTGGTGTTAGTAAAGATCTTTTCTCATTCTATAGGGAGCCATTTTGTCTTGTTGACTGTGTCCTTTACTTTACAAAAGCTTCTCAGTTTCAGAAGGTCCCATATATTGATTGTTGCTCTCAGTGTCTCTCTGCTACTGGTGTTTTATTTAGGAAGTGGTCTCCCATGCCTATGCCTTCATGTGTGTTTCCCACTTTCTCTTCCATGTGATTCAGTGTAGATGGATTTATATTGAGGTCTTTGATACATTTTGACTTGAGTTTTGTTCATGGCAATATAAATGGATCTATTTGCATTCTTCTACATCTTGACAGCCAGTTTTAACAACACCATTTGTTGAATATGTTTTCTTTGTTCCATTTTATATTCTTAGGTTCTTTGTCCAAAATTAGGTATTCATAGGTATGTGAGTTGATGTCAGGGTCTCCCATTGAATTCCATTGGTCTACCTGTCTGTTTTCATGCCAATTTTGTTAATATTCTTAAACTTTAGAAATTTAATTTAACAAAAATATTGGTAATACATACAAAATAGACATGGCTTGATCTTGGTCCAGAGAATAGTCAGAACAATGTTTTGGGAGGTGTGTGTGTGTGTGTGTGTGTGTGTGTGTGTACACATGAAAGAGGGAAAGAGAGAAAGATAGAAGAGCCCACAGAAGAGAATAAATCACTTAAGTATTAAGAAAAAAACAGGGAAAGAATTTGGTTTTAACTGCAACCCAGAGACTTTTCAATGAAGAGAGTGGCAATGATGATTATGTAGGCAGGAAGGACCACCAGTAGAAAGATCAATCAACAGAACGTTCATATGGTTGAATCTATCTCAATGAAAGAAAAACAAAAACACAAACTGAAAACTGAATGATTCAATCTGAGTATCCTTGCAGAAAGATCAAAATTGATCTTGCACATAGTCACTAGTTGTATATGATAGTAAGAAAACTTGATGACAGGGCCATGTATACGCCTGTGATATAAAGTTTCTAAGTAAGGAATTCTAGAGGCTAGCATTCAGTTGAAACAATGAACAAAAAGTGTCACCACGTAGATCACACAAGAGGAAGAAAGATCAGTGTCTTTGCTAAATTATTGACCTATACCTTGAGACAATGACTGATTACACACACACACACACACACACACACACACACACACACACACACACACACACACTCACACACACACTTGCAAAGGATATTTGGAGGAGACATACAGTGGTCAAATAATGAGACAATACTGATTCATGCTAAAAATCAAAGTTTCCTAAGAAAGGGAATTCATATATTAAAATAGAGACCCCAAAATGGAAAACTTGGATTCAGTGGTCATATGAATTCCCAGATAAAATAGATTTTGTTACTGAATTTTGAAATCATGCTGTGCTTCTTTTGTACATATTTCTCTGTAACTGTAACATTTTCTTAGCTCAAAATGAAAACATCACACAGGTAAAAATAGCATCAGTTAGAGTTTTTTTATGTACACCTATGCATATCTGTAGGCATTATCATGTATGTTGAGGTATTGTCCTGAAGTATCAAATCTTGATAAATAGAAGATTGTAGGTCTTTATTTCTAGGAGTCTGGATCAGAGGTACTCCTTTGGTCTAATAATAATAATAATAATAATAATAATAATAATAATAATAACCAATAACTTGGTGTATCACATGAAACACATCATTCCATTGTTTTAAAACAATAGTTCCCTGAGCACCTATTTCCACATAGGACAGTATATATTTCATGTGTAGTAGATGCTTTGATAAGTTCTCAAACCGGTTATACATGTAGCCTGATTTTTAAGACAATAGCCCAAAACTTGTCAAAAATAAACAATATGTTTATTACATTGATACAAATTGTTACAGTTTTAAGCAATTTCTAATTCACTTGTATTTGCTATATGCTGGTGCATAGTTATGATTATTTTTCTTATTAAACTTCCATAGAAATTTATCAAGGACCTTGCCTTCATCACATGATTTGAATTCTTTAATGAGATAGTGGCACACATGTAAACTATTCCATCCTGAAGGAAGTCATAGATTAGAAATAAAGATGATCAGCCAGAAACTGGAAGCAGCCTAGATGCCCCTCAACCAAAGAATGGATAGAGAAAATGTGGTACATTTACACAATGGAGTACTACTCAGCAGAAAAAAAAAAAAACAATGGAATCTTGAAATTTGCAGGAAAATGGATGGAACTCAAAGAAACCATTCTGAGCGAGGTATCCCAATCACAAAAAGACAAACATGATATGTACTCACTCATATGTGGATTTTAGACATAGAGTAAGGGATTACCAGCCTACATTCCATGCTGCCAGAGAAACTAGTAAACAAGTAAGACCCTAAAAGTGACAAACTTTGTCCCCTGGAGAAGGGGAAAAGGTAAAGATCCCCTGAGCAAATTGAGAGCATGGGAAGAGAGGGGAGGGAGCTATGAGAATGAGAAGGGAAGAAGAGGAAGGATGCAGAGGACATGAGGGAGCAGAAAGGTTGAGTCAGGTGTAGATTAGAAGAAAGGATATGTGATAGGTAGGGTTTTAGTTGGGGGGTGGTAGGGGAGGACAGGAGGGAGAAGGGAACTGGGATTGTCATGTAATTCAATCTTGTTTCTAATTCAAATAAAAAATGATAAAAAAGAAAAAAGTCTGATCATTGAGATCAAAGCTGGATTTCAATAAAAACAGAAACATCATAAAGTTTACAAACTAATGGAAACAGAGCAACTCTCTATTAACTGAGTCAAGACAGAAATGAAGAAGGAAATTAAAGACATTCTAGACTTTAATAAAATGAATATGTAACATAATCAAACTTATGGACACAATGAAGGAAATTCTAAGAGACAAATCCATAACACTAAATGCCTACATAAAAATTAGGAGTGATATCACACTAGTAACTTAACAGTACACCCAAGAGCTCTAGAACAAAAGGAAGAAATCACACTCAAAAGGAGAAGATGGCAGGTGGGCTGGGGGTGGGGGAGGAATGTTGGGGGTGAGGGGAGGGAGAGGGAGAAGGGACTTGAAATAAGCTTGTTCCCTAACTAGAACTAATACAATAAAAAAAGATGGCAAGAAATTATCAAACTCAAGACCGAATTGATGAAATAAACAAAAAAAATGAGAAAAAAAAGAAATAAAGATGATCAGAACAAGGTAAAGAGTGCATGCTGTAAAACATATGAACACCTGTTACACATACATAGTGCCTACATCTTTAGCTCCCTGTAAGACTTTGGGACCCAGTGGTTTAAGCCTTCTCAGGATCTCAAACTGGCATTTTCTTTACTTGGGGATAGAGTCATTTTGATGAAATGCTGAGTAATTCACCATGACTATGAAGTTGAAATGTTCTGTCCTATACTATACCACATTTGTTCATACACTACTTTTTTACACAATGCCACACTTCTGCTAAAATATTGCCCTTTCCCAAGATGTATATTTATTTATTTATAAAAATATTCTATTAATTCATTGAGAATGTCAACCATGCATACAATATATTTTCGTTATATTCATTCCACACTCCACCACCCCACACTCCTTCATGGTCTACCCTAACTTTCCATACATTTTGCAACTTTAAGTGCTCTTATTTCATGCCCAACTGAGTTCCAATTATGGCTGCCTATATATGCATTGGTGTAGGGCATTTTGCCAGAGCATGGATGATCTACCAGGGACCACATCCATTAAACAACCTGACCCTCACTGCCCTAGCAGTCATCAAATATCAATAACTTCTCAGTTATGTGTGGAGACTCATGAGGTCTTCCTCCTTCTTGCTAGAATTTTGACAGGCCTGGTCTTGTGCTGATCTTATGCAGGCAACTACAGTTGTGTGTGTGTTCTTTAGTGAGTCAGTCCTGGCATGCACAGAAGACAGTTTCATCCCTTGCTCCAATACCTCTGGCTCTCATAGTCTTAATTGGTCCAAATAATATAAACCCAGAGTCAGATATAGAGGAAAATGCTGAGAGATAAGAGAGAAGGAGCAAGCCACAGCCACACCTTACCTCTTTAGGGTCTCTGCAGACAAGAGAGCAAGTCTCTGTTTCTCCCTGCTTATATCCTATTTCCACCCAGCTATCTCACTTCCTGTCTGTATGTACAGATATACAGACCTCTATGGTTAGCTAGTGGCATGCTCTATTCTCTGGCCTTCATACAGGCTTTATTTGTACAAGCAAGATATCACCACAGAACATATTAAAACATCAACAGGAAATATCAACGCTGAATGAGTTAAATATCAGTATACCAAATCCTTCAAGAAAGTATCAGGGGAATTCTTAAAGGAAAGTAAAAAACCAGAACAAACAAATGAAGACAAAGCATGTAAAGAAATGAGAAATGTGAATAAATTACAGAGCAGTTTCTTAAAATTGTTTATTCATTTTACATACCAACCACCTTCTGTCTTCTCCTCCCTCTCCTCCCACTTCCCCCCCTACCACCTCATCTACTCCTCATAAAGGGTAAGGCCTCCCGTGGGGAGTCAGCAAAGCCTGGCACATTTAGCTGAGGCAGGACTAAGTACCCATGCCACCCCCTCCCCCCATCAAGGCTGAGCAAGATCTAGTTAGATCCCATGCAGGCTCCCCTGCTGTCGGTCTAGAGTCCTTGAGCTCCCACAACCGAAGGTTAGGTGTTTCTGGGTTTCACCATCATGCTTTTGACCCCCCCACCTCTGTGTATATGACCCCTCCTCCATCTCTTCAGCTGAACTCCAGGAGCTCAGCCCAGTGCTTGACTGTGGATCTCTCCATCTGTTTCCATCAGTTACTGGATAAAGGTTCTATGATGTCAGTTAGTGTAGCTTTTAAGTTAAATTTAACAAGCAATGAGAGACAGACATACACACACATACATACACAGAGAGGGGGAGGGAGAGGGAGATTGAGAGAGAGAGAGAGAGAGAGAGAGAGAGAGAGAGAGAGAGAAGTGTATTTATGTTAGAAGACAACTTGCAAGAGTTGATTCTTTCCTGCCACCATGTGGGTTTCAGGGAATGACCTTGGATTTTCAGGTTGGTGGCAAATGCCTTTGATCACTGAGTTGTCTTCCAATCCCCTGGCCCTGTTATATTTTTGAGGAATTTCTATCAATACCTTATAGAGCACCATTGACCTCATCTACAAATAAATTTGTTTCTGCTCATGCATATAATCAGATATGATGAAGAGTCACTGAATTTGGAATGAGATGAGTCAGACTTAGCAAAATTTTTCCCAAAATATTGAACTTATAGGCAAAGAGTTAATTTTTCTATGTGGTTCTAGGGATCAAACCCAGGGTCTTGTGAATTATGGGAAAGCATTTCACTGCTGAGCTACATCCCTAGTCCTTGGCGGGACAGGGTTTCACTATGTAGCCCAGGCTACTTCCAAACTCACAGTCCTCCTGGCTTTGTAATGTAAATGCTGAGATTACATGACTGTACCACAACCAACAGTATACAGGCAATTTATTGTTCTATACCAAGTATTTCTCTGTTTTTTTATTTTAAAAATATTTTACTATAGCAAAAGTAAAATGTTATTGCCATTTGAGAATTGATATTAAAGACAATTTTTAAATTGTTTATGATAGAACCCCAATGTGTTCAATTGGTTTTTCCAATATATGCTTGGATGTGGGTTCATCCACTGGGGCAATGACAATATTTCAATGGACACACTCCAAAACTACCTCTCCCTTTCCCAGTAGCCATCAATTGCAAACAGCTCCTTGGATAGTGGTGGAACCTCAGGAACTCCTCCACTCTCTGCTGGAATTTTTAACTAGCTAGATCACATGCAGATCTTGTGTGGATAAACTTTTAATGTTGTGAGTTCATGTCATGCCCAGAGGAGAGCATTTCACAGCACTCTTGCTCATCCTCCAACTCTTACATTCTTTCTGCATCCTCTTCCACTATGTTCCCTGAGCCTGGTGTGGGTGTTGATATGGATATCCCACATACACCTGAGCAATGATAATCACTAATTTTTAGCACTTTGAATGGCAATGCATCCCTAAATTAACCTCTACACATTGCAATAAGAAGCACACTTGACTAAACTTGGGAGCAACACAAATCTATGAATATAAACATAAATGTTTAGAAGGCAGTTTGGTAGCAATACCATTTATCAAAACAATATCAATAAATGCTCCCTTAGAATCTATGATATCCCTAGCCATGGGTTTTGGCCACATTTCTGAAACCAGGTATAAATTTCTTCCCATGGATTAGGGTTCACGTCCAGTGAAGAGAGTAATTGGTAAGTCCTATAAGCAGTCTTGCCATTATTGCACCAGTGGACATATCCTGCCGTATGTGTCAATGGTGTAGCATGCAGAGTCTAGGGCTGGATAATGCCACTGATGTCTTTCCTTTCAAAGCAGCCTGCATGGCACCTTCCTTCACTATGAAAGCTAACCAGCAGGGAGATTTTCTGATCACTTCAAGACTGATTTCTGTGTGTACTCAACCAAAATATATAGTGTTTTCAGCAATAGGGTCTTTTATAGTTATTGCAGGCAGTCAAGAGCTATAGACATGGCTTATCTGGCTATTGGTGCTTCTTGAGATTCTCTGACAGATTGCTTATAATATAACATGTGACTGATAGTGACTTTCTCATTTACTAACACACAGGAACAATATTCTTCAGTAATGTTTGGTACATATGGTCAAACTCCCTTTTTTAAAGTGTATAGTTTAAATTAGTTAATGAACTAGTGAGTTTTCAGAAGCCTTCTCCTTTCTTAGTTTTGGTTAAGCCATTTCCTACCCTTCCTTTCCCTCACACCCCATGTTCCCATCTCTGCTTAAGCTTTAAGCTCCCAGTAGTCTTTCCCTGTTAATCCATACAACATCTGTCCTACTATCCATTTTTATATTTTTATACTCATTGAAAGTTCTTATACTCATTGAAAGAACCAAAGGACAACTTCATTTCGTGTGTGTGTGTGTGTGTGTGTGTGTGTGTGTGTGTGTGTGTGTGTGATTTCAAATATTTTTTGTTTACAGTACAACAGGAATAGTAGTAGTTGTGGGCTGGAGAGAAAGATCAGTGATTAAGAGAACTGGCTATGGTGTTCAATTGATTTCACTGGGAAACCTGCTATTTTCTGAAGGGAATGGAGGAATAGTGGTTCTGAGGGAGAGGGAATGTTGGGGGAGACTGGGAGTTTTGAAAGGAAGGGAGGTTGCTGGGATGTATTTTATGAGAGAAGAATGAATAAAAAATAAACAAACGTACATTGGCTATACTTACAGAGGGTGTGAGTTCAATTACCAATACCTACATCTTGGCTCACATCATATGTAACTCCAGTTCTAGGGAATCTGATGCCCTCATGTGTCCTCTGTGGGCACCGGGTATGCAAGTGATGCACAGACACACATGAAGACAAAGCAGACATACACATAAATTGAAACAAAAATAATTTAGTTTATAAAAAGGAAAGTAGATGATTTAGGGAAGGTTAGGGACAAGAGAAGCTATTCTCCAAAATGACAAGCTGTGATCAAACAGCAATAAAAGTCAATATTGATATCTATCTAGTATGCCAATTCCACAGTCTTGTATCTCAGAACATTTTCATTACTAATTGTTTTATATAGTCAACAGAGGTAGATAGGGGATAGGCATTACCATAACTAATTCATAGTTTGTACCAGAAGAAAGCTGAAGATCACAAAGATCTGGTAGTTCGTCAAGGATCACTAACAGAAATTTAGCAGAGAAAATAACCTTAATATTCTTTTTCAGTTCATCTTCCTGAGTACCTGCTCTGTATTAGCTGTCACCTTCTGGAAAGAGCTACAGAGCTTCATATAACAGAATCATCCTCCTCACCCCCAAGACCGCAGAGTAATTTGGACAATACATTAAAAAAAATCCTACTAAATATAATCCCTTGTGTGAATTAATATAGCATGCTTATAGAGTGTGTACTGCTCAGTGCTCTAGCGGCTGGAAATATAAGTCAGTGGAAGCAAATGTTTAGTTCATGTGCACACAAAGACACACACACACACACTAAAAAATAAAGTTCATATGAACTACAAAGAGAAAACAGTAATTATACCTAGGAACGTGTGAGAAAAATGAGATGGAACCAAAGAGACAGCATTGGATGTTTTTGGAAAGAGAGTGAAACACATTTCAAGGAGAGCACATACATTACAAAGACTAGAGTGCTGCAAATTCATAGACTGCTCAAGGAACGAGAAAATGTTCAAGTAGCTACAATAGAATATGTGCCAGGGTTAGTTGTAACATAGTGAGTGATGCCTCACAGTCCTGTGGGGGGGAAGTCATGATTGCAGGACTGCAGATTTTAATTGATACAGAGCCTCTATAGGGCACGTGAGGAAAACTAGACCCTTGCTATGTTTTGGCTCTGCACTTTCTTCTCTTAGTACACACATTTTTTTCTTACCCAGCACATGAGAACTCCATAATATTTACCTCGAAGAGTTAGAAAATAATTCTTTGGAAGTTGTAATTTTAGCATTCTTTCATCCATAAGGTATTTTAAGTAATAACCATTCCTTCTTCCTTCCTTCTTCCCTCCTCTCTTCTCTCCCCCTTATTCCACTCATTCCCTCTCTTTCCCCATCTACCCTCTCTTCTTCTTTCCTTCCCTCTCTCTCTTCTGTTTTTTGCTAATATTTACAATTTACTATATAAATTCTAGTTGAAGGAGAAAGAAAATGCAATCCAAAAATTAGGTGGAAAAATAAGTCTTGACTATACATTCATGAATTTATTTAAGGAACATTCTTTATGTAAGCAGCAAAGACTGTGAAGCAAAATAAAGGAGTATTATTGTTTAGTTTCATTGTTGTGATTCTTTTCATTATGATGAGTTGTCTCTGAACTAGAATCTTGGGACAGAACTGAAGTTAAGAAGCTGATGGGAAGGAAACTGCTAACGGTATGGAGTAGCCTAAGGCCCTGTATCCTTTCTGTGCCTATTCAGTTTTTTGAAAGCTGATAAAAATGTCTATAAGGCAGATTTCACCAACTCAAAAAAACATGTATTTTGCTGAGTAGCCTCCTCAGTGCCCTTTTCATGTCTTTGTTCCTTAGGCTGTAGATGAAGGGGTTCATCATTGGTGTTATAACTGTATACATTATGGCAGCTACCTTATCCCTTTCTGCTGAGTAGCTGGAAGCAGGAAGAAAGTAGACGCCAACAATAGACCCATAGAAGAGAGACACTGCTGAGAGGTGGGAGGCACATGTAGAAAATGTCTTCCACTTTCCTTTCACCGATGGTACAGCAAGCACAGCAGTGCCAATAAGTGCATAGGAGACAAGAATGAAACTAAAGGGGATGAAGATGACTGCTCCCCCAACAACTAAGATAAGCAAGTTGTTGAATTGAGTGTCTGCGCAAGCAAGCCTTAATATGGGTTCCAGATCACAGAAGAAGTGTGGGACTACTCTCTGATCACAGAAAGGCAAGCGGCTTAGCAGACTGAGATGCAGCACTGAGACGATATTAGAGATAACCCATGGAATCACAACCAACAGGGCACAGCGCTTGGGACTCAGCAGTGCAACATAGTGTAATGGGTGACACACGGCAATGTATCGGTCATATGCCATAGCTGCCAAAAGAAAGTTGTCCAGGTCCACCAAGAGCATAAAAAAATACATTTGCGTAAGGCATCCTGCAAAAGAGATGGTTGGATTCTGGCTTGGAATGTCTGCCAGCAGTTTAGGGACCGTGGTAGTTGTGAAGCAGATGTCAGCGAAGGATAGATTGGCAAGGAAGAAGTACATGGGGCTGTGGAGGTAAGTATCACTGATAATAGCCAGGATGATAAGTGAGTTTCCCAACATAGTGACCAAATACATGCATAGAAACAGTGTGAAGATGAGCAGCTGTTGCTCAGACCCCACCGCGAGTCCCAGGAGGAAGAATCCAGAGATAGTAGTTTGGTTTCCTTGGTGCATGGTTCTGCTGTGTCTAAAAAAGGAAAATTCATCTTCACACATAAATGGCAACATGAAACAAAAGCCCATCAGTGCATTACACTAGACTGTAGAACAGTCAGGCCTTGGAGCCAGACAACCCATGGTTACATTCATGCCCTAGTAAATAAGGGCGTAGCACATAGTGAGAGATCAGTAAATATTGATAGGTGGGGAAATAGGGGAAATGGGACATCCTGTATTTACAGCTCACAATCTTCATGTGTATGTTATCTGAGCTTTCTGGAGCTATTTCAGTGGCTTCTATTTTTCAGAGAAGTATGAGACTTGTACTGACACATGCTAAGTATCCAGGCATGTATTTGAGTCACAGCTACACAAACAATAGTTGTTATCATTCACTAATCTGAAAGACTAGTGTAGTCTAAAGGCAAAAAGACAGCTCCAAAGAAGAACTGACCCAAACCCTACTTTTCACATTTCAACAAGGTGAAGTGAAGTACCACAGAAAAGCCATGTGTGAATGACCACTAAAGCAAGCAACATAGAGGTAGAATTTAATGTCCTGAGCCAATTTACAGTGAAACCATTTGAATAGGAAGAAGCAAAACTAAAGAAGATTAGGGTAATACTTTAAGGGTTAGTAATTATCTGTGGTTTCTACTTTGCTGGTACTCTACTAAGTGCTTTATATGATGTTATCTCTTCAAATATTCACCCTAACATTATAAAACACATAGCATTAGTGAAATGCAAATTGACAGAAGCAAAAACTGACACATCCAGAGTTTTATTGGCAGAAAAGTCACTAGAGTGGAGTTAGGGTTCTGAGCTTAACTGGCATGACTTTACAGAACTCATGTTAACTCCGGTGCCATCGTGACATACTGCTTTACACCTTCATGACTGAATCATAGGAGGTAAAAACTAATATGAATTCAACTCCATCCATCTTCAGTTTGGACTTAGAACTTAATTTCCCCATCCTGAGAGCAAATGGACAAGGAACATGCAAATTGCAAGTTTTGTTTCTGCTTCTTGCAATTTGGACCTCACCTAGACTGTTCTGTAGGTGCATGCAGATCGATTTTATGCACTTGTTACTTGAAAGATTTTCATGCCTTCATACCATCTTCCCAGACTAACACAATTGGAACTACCATCATATAAATTCCTATAATTTCACTGGTTTTCTGTGAAGATTGTGCCTTCTATGATAAAAAAGAGATTGCTAACACTAATGAATAGTTGGAGCAAGATTGCGGAAAGGATGCTGCACTTACTTAATAACACATTTTTTCTAAGTACCAAGGCAGTCCTCATTTGCATAGTAACAAATAAATGTGCTAATTGTGAATCAAGCAGGATTTGGTCTGGTGGGACCTCTGCTAGGCAACACTCGGCTGTTTCATATGTACAGAATGTACTGAAAATAATAAAGTGGCATATTATTATGTACATGTAATCCAGGCTTTTCATTAATGCAGATTGAATTAGCAAAGTTTGACAGCACACATTTCTGATTTGACTTTCAAGATACCATGTTAGCTAGCTCCATTTCACTGATTGTTCCCATCTACCCTCCCCCAAGCCGGTGCCACCCTTCACAACCAAGTATGTTTGTGTCTTCCATCTGTCGCCCTTTATGCTCAAGCCACTAAGTGGGCACAATATGTTTGCAGTGAATGTAGGGAACAAGTGTTTTTGTTTATGGGTTGAGGTCTCCCTCCTGCGGTACTCACCTTCTTTTTTGGCTGTTTCCAGAGCTCATCCATACAGAAATAGCTTCACTTTATTCACCAAGAAGTCAGTGATGGTTTTCCCATCCACAATGTCAACCTTTTCTCCTCCAATAGTAAAAACCATATGAAACAGAAAAATAAAAACAAAAGCGAAGGCTGGAAGGATGAAAACCTCAACCAGTGCTGTCTTGCTTCTGAATTTTTGGCTGAGGAAACAACCCTCAAGGCATCTTATTAACAAAGCACTCATATGTCCATCCTCTGTGGACCAATTCTTCCCTCCTGAGATTTGTTGGCAATCTCTAACTTCCTGATGCATAAAAACTGCATACAACAAAGAATACATGCTAGATTTTTACTCTAGTCATAAAAATAACTGCTGGCTTTGAGAAAAACCGATTCAGCCTCCTCACACATAATCACTGCTGTTTGATTCTACACATAACTTTAGGGTTTTGTTTGGAAAGATTTAGTCATAAAAGTAAAACTAGTGTATGTACTCTCTTCAGGCACTGTTCTAAGCCCACCACGAATATTTATTTCCATAACAAAATTATGATATGGGTCAAATTATGACTTTTTTCACAGAGGAATAAACTAAAGTTAGAGTTTGAGTGAATCAACTGAAGCCCTACAACTAGGTGATAGTCGACAAAAAACACAACCAAGAAATGCTCGCTGGAGAACTCATTTGAAACATTGTATTACACTACTGTTTCATGATCATAGGTGGGGGAGCTGTAGAATAAAAAGCATCC
The DNA here is from genome assembly GCF_003668045.3 of Cricetulus griseus. Lineage (NCBI taxonomy): Eukaryota > Metazoa > Chordata > Mammalia > Rodentia > Cricetidae > Cricetulus > Cricetulus griseus. The sequence goes on along the minus strand of NC_048604.1, from coordinate 19,535,741 downwards.
AGAGAAGCTGACCAAGTTATCTTCTGAAATTTCCTTCCTACAACTCACCGCCCTTCGAAATCTGAGCAAATTTCCTCACCAACTACTCAAATCTACTGTGAAGCCTCTGCCATTAAACCTAGAGTCCCTCTCTTTCCAACAGTGGAGAGTATGACAGTGATTCTGATGTGTTTTCCCGTCACATTCCATGGAATATCACTGGCTAAACCTTCTACCTATATTCAGGACTCCATATCCACTAGTCTCCCTTGAATGTGTAAATCACCTGATAGCTTCTTGCTTGTCTATATCTTCAATTGCTGTCTCTATGTTTGGATTCCAGAACTGTTCTAGTCATTTCAATGTGCACGCAAACAAAACAAACCCCCTTGTATTTCAGCCACTTAGTCATTCCCATCATTCCAAAGAAACTTCTTGTATTACCTACATTTCTGTCTTCATTTCTTCACCTCAGCCCACTCCAATCTGCCTTCTGCCCCACATAATTGCACTAAAACAGCTCTTGAAGGTCACAATGGCACTTAGGCTGCTAAATCCAGTCCTCTTGGCAACTTCACAGCATTTACCTCAGATGATCACCCTTCTCAATCTACTTTCCTTCCTTACCTTTGGAAAACTCTCATGAATCTGTGTTTCCTTCTAATTAGATGACCATTCTTTTGCAATTCCTTTTCATAGCACCGTTATAAATATTTAAATGTTTATGGAGACATGACAGTTTTCCTCGCTAGCTCAACTCTCTCTTTAAATATAATTACCTATCCTCAGGACTTCCTTTACCATGTTTATGTTGATGGTTCTCAATTTCTTGTGTCTAGCTTAGAACTTTATTCTGCACTATAAAATAAAACACTCTCATTATTACCTGTTATCCACATTTGTGTTATCTAATAAGCTCACCAAACAGATTTTTCACAACCAAACGTGACTCAGCAAGATGGCATAAAGGGTAAGGGTGCATGCCACCAAGCCTAATGACCTGAGATTCATCCCTAAACCTATTAGGTCGAAGAAGATAACCAACTCCTGCAAGTTGTGTTCTGACATCCACACATGCCTCATAGCACATGCACATATATAACACACGCATGCAGTCATGCACGCACACACACACACACACACACACACACACACACACACACACACACACACACAAATAAATGTAACAAAAATTAAAGTAAATCTCATCATCTACCTTAAAACAACTGTAGTGTTTTTCATCTCATTAAATTATAAACTATCAACTTTGTCATTTTGATACCTTCTTTTTCTCTTAGGAGTTGATTAGTTAAGCTAATGGATTCTCATTTCTAATATAGCTCAAATACATCAGTCTCTACTACCCTATTCCAAATCTTCACCATGCCCCTGCATGTAATTTTTCCCTTCAAACAGTTAAGATCCAAAATTGTTAATGTAGCCTATAATGTCTTTCATATTTCTCATCTCTATACTGTGCTCTTATCCCCTTCGTTCAGATGTAGTCAAAGAATCAACTTTCTTCCTGCTTTGGATTCTTACATATAAATGCATTCTCTGTCTGGAAAGAAATCACCCCATCCTCTGACTCACTCGGGGTCTGATTTCTGATCTCAATTGAAATGCTACTTCTCTAATTAGGTTTTCTATGAACTCTCAAAATTAAATTAAATTAGATTGGATCCCCAATGTAGCATATTTACTGCGACCAACTGTCTTCTCTACCCACCCCCCCATAAAGTCTGAGGGCAGAGACAGCTTCACTTTTTCTACATTACAAAAACCTATAATAATGCTGAAAAACAATTGTTACTCAATAATCACTAAGTAACCAGGGAATTACACAGAATTATACAGAAGCTGTTTAAGGGGAAAATGGTACTGAATGTTGAAGTACTAAAAGAGAAAACTGACATTTAAAATACTAGTCATAAAGAGAGAAACAGGAAGTTTGAGGCCTCAAGTACAAGATGGGACAAGAACTTAGAGTTAACCACCAGGGCATAGTACAGGACAGAGTAGTGGAAAGCAAAATCAGCAATAATGGCTGGGAATTATATGAGGGTCTTTGTATAGTCCATATAATTCATGATTTCTGAAATTCAAACTGGAAAAGACTAGGTGCCAGGCAATAACTAATGTCAGAAATGCAAATCACAGTCATGGGTGGTAATCCATGCCTATAATCCCAGCCCTCAGGAGGCTAAAATGAGAGTATGAAGAGTTCCAGGGCTACCTGGGCTGCATAGGAATAGCCTGCCTCAAAAGAACAAAGAAATAAGGACAAAAATGAGGAAATGCAAAATTAAAATACAGGGCCGGGGCATATCTTAGTTGGTTAAGTACTCACTTACAATAATAGGACCTATGTTGGATCCCCAAGGGTGACTATGGTCAGCCAGTCTAGTTTATGTGTAGAGTTACAGGCCAGATTGTGACCCTATTTTAAAAAATAATAATAAAACATTTAAAAAGGCGTACAGTATCTAGGGAGTGACACCTGGGATTGTCTGGTCTTCACACACATGGGCCTCTGTACACGTGCACAACTACATGTCCACATACCCACTCACACAAAGAAATGCACGAAAGTGCGAGTGTACACACACACACACACACACACACACACACACACACACACACACACACACACTACAGAAAAGCTTTCCTTTTCAGGACTTCCCTTTTTTGTCCTGAGCTCTTCTGAACTCTGACTCCCTATTTCAAATGTCTGACAAGTGTGTTTCCAATCTTCATGACTTTCTGAGGCACTAGAGAAATGGCTGTGTAGAAAGACTGACGATTCAAAAGTCATGGCTGCACTTGCAGACCTGTCAACACAATTCCCTAGGCTACTAGAAAAATTGTGTCTCTTCATGCCCCTTTTGTGTAGCTTTTTCAGTTTGGTAAATCACATCACGAGTTTCATTGGATTTGCCATTTCTTTAGGAGCCTTGGACTTTGCGAGAGGAGATCTGTAAGTCTTTAGGCAATTTGGATTCAGTATTGCAATGTTTGATTTTTTTAAGGAGACATATTTGGAAACAAAGGACACTGACACTGACCTTTTCCATGAGTGGCTGCCTTTGCATACGTCATAGCAAATGCACTTAGGAATTGCTCATTCGTGAGGGCTGTTCAGAGGCAGGGGAAGGGAAGTGTCCTGGGAATTGACAAGCAGCAAAGCAGTGCGGCAAGAACAGGGACATTCAGAAATGATGAATGGGGTCATTTTTTGCTTTGAAAAGATTGGTGTTTCCTCATTTAGAGGATTGATCTATACACATTTATGTTCTTGGGTGAATGTGGGCTTGTTTGTTCTGACACAGGACATCACAAACATGCTCACCATTTTAGTACACTCCTATTCTCAGCTACCTGAGTGACCTTTACAAAGTCCGCTCTCTGGGTATTAGTTTTATCCTTTGTAAAATGAAGGAGTTAGACTAAATTATCTCTCTACTCCTATTTCACTCTGACATTTGAAAATTCTATGATTTCTAATTGGGTACATTTATGTATGATGTGGCAGAAGTGTGACTGTATATGACTGGAAGGTGGCTCGTAGAAACAGTATAATTTCTTTTCAACTAACACAGTGGCTTTTGTGTATGTGTTTTTGATGTATAATTCATGAAGTTTGCCAATTTCCAGCTTAGAGAGTTTGTGGCTAAAAAATATAATACATTTTGCTTTAATCGGTTCACTTACATTGGGTGTGGGGGTAGAGGGGTTATTATAGATGAGTGTGTTTGCAGAAGGCCGTCACCTGGATGTAGTCATGCCCCTAGGTTTCTGTTCTGAAGGGGAATTGGAAACAGTATTAAAAAGGTTTAAACTGCTTTAAAAGCTTCCTTGTAAGTTTGTGGAAAACACTAGAAATAGTTATGAGCATAACAATGAAACAGAAGTCAATCCAGTTTGGGAGGAAGCACCAAGTTATGTATTTATTCATTATACCATTAAGTGGAAGATGGAATTAGGTTGAAGCCCTCCTCCAGTACTGGGAAAGGGGGAATGGTGTGAGAAAAGTATCCCATAGGGCTTGTTGCTTCTCTAAATCCCTCCCCCTGGTTGGTACAAAAGGCCTAAGATTCCTTCTCTCTCCTAAGCATCCATAACATTAAAAGAAAGAAATAACAAGAAGGAAGAAAAGGCAAGGGCTGCCAGATAAGCACCAGCTACTCTGCCTCATCCAGTCTCATCTGTGCCCTATAGAAAGCCTCATATCTCTACATCCTTGAGAAGCAGCCACATTGTCATTCATTCTCGGGGCACTCCATAATCATCAGTTTCATCAAGTTTTTATTGGCAGCATTTCAGGGCAGCCTGGTGGAGGGGGCGGGGGCGTCTCTAGTGAAAGGACATGTTTGGGAAGCCAAGTTGAAGCACTTAGCTCTCGGGGTTACAGAAAAGCATGGCAGATGGCTTCCCGCTTTACTAGTCAGCATGCTGCAGTTGTTGCCTAAGCTCCACTCCATCAGGCTTTCAGCGATCCTTCCCAACGGCCAATTATTGTGTCCATGAAAGGGATGGCAGAAAGTGAGATTTCAAAGACATCAAGCAAGTTCGTTCAAGGGACGAACACCATAATCAGAAGCAACTATGTGGCAGCCATGAATCTGTTGGAGAAAGCAAGAGCATGTCCACAGACAACTCTTCAGCCCTGACTGTGTTTCAGAGCATCAGCTGAGCAGAAGCCAACAGGGAAAAGCAAAGCCAAGCAATGGAAGAACCAGAAGCTGGAAGGTTTTGCCATAAAAATGTTTCCCACTCGGGAGCTCTTGGTCTCCAGACTGATAGCTGGGATACCAGCATGGGACTGATCCAGACCCCAGGAACATGGGTTTCAGTGAAGAAACCTCGGAAATCTAGGGGACCTCCTGTAGTAGTTCAGTACTTATCCCTAGCATAGGTGTGGACTTTGGGAGCCCATTCCACATAGAGGGATACTCCCTGAGCCGAGACACACCGGGGTGGGCCTAGGCCCTATCCCAAAGGATATGACAGACCCTGAAGCCCCCTATGGAAGGCCTCACCCTCCCTGGGGAGCAGAAAGGGTATGGTATAGGTAGAGTGTTATTTGGGGGGATAGGGGAGGAGGGGAGGGAGAGGGACCTGGGATTGACATGTAAAACAATGTTGTTTCTAATTCAAATAAAAATAAGGAAAAAATGGTTCCCACTCTATAATTGAGAGATCACCGGGCTCTTTTTCAGTCAACCCTTTATTCTCAGTAGAGTTCTTGATATTTTCTATTGTTATGTGGACTTATTTGTCAATGTTAAGTAGTATTTATTGCTGTGTGGGTCTTAGTGAGCATGCTGTCCTTAAAGACAGCTGGCAGGGTAGCAAGGTACTTGCAAGCTTCTAATAGGCTTGGGAAAGGATGAAATTTTGCCACCTGAAGTGTCAAGGGAACAAGTAGGTGGTGTACTTGTTCCTGATGAGATTTGAAGGTTTGTGGAGAACATAGGTCTTGTTGATTTTTAGCTCCCCACATAGGATGTCCAGAAAGAGAACTGAACTATGGAGTGCAGTGTGACAGTCACTGTGACACAGAATTGCAGAGGGTCTGAACTCTTGATTGAATTCCCTCGGAACCACCCGAAAACCTGCATCTAGTTGGGCAAAAACTATCTTCCAAGGAAAAAGTCTCTGCTAGTGAACAACAGTTTTGTGACTCTAATATGGCTGGAAATGTTATTTTCAAAGTGACTTTGAGCATATTAATGCCTTAATACAGATGTTTGATTTCTTGACTATTAAGCACAAATCACCAGCTGAATTTCTTCATTGAATGCAGAACTTGATCCCTTAAGATGAACTTAGAATGTCACGTATATAGGGATGTGTATGTTCATGGGGAGGCCCGGGACTGACATCAAATACCATTGTCAACCTCTTGCCACCTTATATATTGAGGCAGAGTCCCTTACGTGAACCCAGAAATCACCAATCTGACTAGTATACCAGCCAGCTTGCACTGTGGATCTCCTTTCTCTGCCTTCCCAATGCTAGGATTACAAATGGGATGCCACATTTACCCAAAATTTATGTGGGTGCTAGTGATTTGAACTTAGGTCCTCCAGTTTGGAAGGCAAGGGTTTTACACACTGAGTCATCTCCCTAGATGCCCATATTAGAGCATGACCATCTTTATTAATCCCATATTAATTTGGAAAGGTGGGGAGATGAAGAAAGAAATGCAAGAGCTCTCCGGATAGATCCATTTACAAGGGACTATGATTCTGGCCTCTTACTGCCTTCCTCCTTATAGCTGTAAACTGAATTGTGTCCCTCAGATTACCATGCTAAATCCTTAAAACCTGTCGTCACCCCCGTCCATCAATGCCTGAGGCAGATGCGAAGCTGGCCTTGAGATCACAAGAGCAGGAGAGCAGACCCTGCACCTTGCCTGGGAAGCACAATAAACCCAATCATGTTGGCAGAAGAGTGGGTAAGCCAGCCCCAAAGTAGTGAGCAAGGGACAGCTGCCCCCGTTACTCATCTGTCGTCTATCTTGAGGCGGCATGGGCATGGGAGACTTGCCCTACTCCCACCCATCAACACCTGGGGCAGGTGGTAGAGTTGACCCTGTGGTCATAAGAGTGGGAGAGCTGTCCCTGACCCCCACCAGCTGCAATACTCAGGTGAGCAGGCCCTGTACCTCACCAGGGAAGGGCAATAAAGCCATCCCTGTTAGTTCAGGTGTGAATGAGCCAGCCCTGAGATTATAAGCATAGAGAGCTGTCTGTCTTGTGGCAGCATGAGCAGGGAAGAATTGTCTTCCCCACCCCAACATCTAGGGCAGGTGGGAAAGCTGGCCCTGTGGTCATAAGAGTGTGAGAGCTGTCCCTGACCCCCACCACCTGCAATACTCGGGAGAGCAGGCCCTGCACCTCTCCAAGGCAGCACAATAGAGCCAAACTTGTTGGTGGAGGTGTGGATGAGCCAGCCCTGAACTAGTGAACAAGGGAGAGCTGTCCCCATTACTCATCTGCCTTGAGGTGGCATGAGTGGAGAAGAGTTGCCCTCTGCTCCCTCACTGGCCTCCAGATCTGTCAACACTGAGGCATGTTGGAGAGCTAGCTTTGTGGTCATAATAGCAGGAGAGCTGTCTATTAGCTGCAACACTCAGGGGAGCAGGCCCTACACCTTGCCAGGGCAGCACAATGTGGCAACCCTTTCAGCACAGGTATGGGTGAGGCATCCCTGAAGTTGTAAGCAAGGGAGAGCTATCCCCATCACCCATCTACCCTGTGATGGCATGGGTGGTGGAAAGTTGCTGTTCCCCTTACCCCCACCACCTATCAATGTCTGAGGGAGGTATGAGAATTGGTCCTGCAGTCACAAGAGTTGGAGAGCTATCCATGTCCCCCACTTGGGAGAGCAGGCACTGGACATCACCTGAATAACACAATAAAACCAACCTTGTTGGCAGAGGTGTGTTTGAGCCAGCCCCAAAGTTGTAAGTGTGGAAGACCTGTCCCCAATACTCAGTTGCCATATAGCAGTATGGGAGGGTGAGAAATGTCCCCCTTACCCCTCACTCCTTACTGCCTGCAACAGATGAGGAATCTGACCTGCCCCCTTACCAACTGCAACACTCAGGAAAGGGGCCCTGCCCCTTGTCTAGGCAACATAGTAGAGCTGCCCAGTGGTCAGAAGTGAAGGTGACAGTTTTCATGACTTTTGTTTCATTATGTATTTTTAGAGTCCACTGAGTTTAATCAAAGGCTACTTGCAAGAAATGGACCAGGAGTTAGTTACTGGAATGTGGGGAACTTACTAGGGGTACACCACCGAAGAAAATGGCACCATCCTGAAAACATTAACTACAACTAGATTCTAAGGATAGGGCCTCATGACCTCTCCAGTAACTGTGGTGAAAAATGCACACCATCTCTTCTAGAGGTCTTATGCCAGCAACCATAGGAATACAATGTATATGTCATGTCCAGAAAAAAAATCGTAGCACTCTCCCTGTCCTCCAGATCTTACACTCTTTCTTCTTTTCTGCCCTGTCCTTTAAATCATGAAGGATCAAAGAAGTTGATATAGCTGCCCCATTCAGGGATGACCCATCGAAAGTCAATAATAATTAGCATTTTGAGCAACTTAGAGTCTATTAACAAATTGAGGAGCTACCATTTGAATGTCACAATATGAGGCTAACATGTCTCCATGTGTATCCCATAACTTTATTTATTTACTATGTTATTTAACAGCTATGAATTTTTAGCAGATAGCCCATTTTGGTTCTTTGAATAAGAATGGCAACCAGGAGGGCCTAGGCCCTAACCCAAAGGAAATGACAGACTCTGAAGACCCCCTATGGAAGGCCTCACCCTCCCTGGGGAGCAGAAAGGGTATGGGATAAGTAGGGTGTTAGTTGCGGGGGGGGGGGCAGGGGAGGAGGGGAGGGAGAGGGAACTGGGATTGACATGTAAAACAAGCTTGCTTCTAATTTAAATAAAAAATGGAGAAAAAAAGAATTGCCCCCATAGGCTCAAATATTTAAATGTTTGGTTATTAGGGAGTGGCAGTACTTGAGAGCAATTTGGAGGTCTGTCTTGTTGGAGTAGGTGTGGACTTGTTGTAGGAAGTGTGTCCCTGGGGTTGGCATTAGGATTTCAAATGCTCAAGCCAGGTCCAGAGTCTTTCTCTTCCTGCTGCCTTCAGGTCCAGATCTAGAACTTTCTCAGCTTCTTCTCCAGCAGCATGTCTGCCTATTTGCCTCCATATTTCCCACCATGCTCATAATGGACTCCACCTCTGAAAATGTGAGCAACCCCCAATTAAATGCTTTCCTTTACAAGAGTTGCCACGGTCATAGTGTCTCTTCACAGCAATAGAACAATAAGGCACCATTAGAAAATTAATTCAATATGTTTAAGCAACATGACATGTAAATCTCTCTTCTAGATATTGAAACACAATGATAATTAGGAAAGATAAATTCACTTTTTGTCCTAACAGTATTTGCATGCCAGTTGGCAGAAGAGAGGCAATATATGTACAAGAAATTGGATTCGAATACATAATTCTATCTGCTAATACCTTACAGGAATAAAATGTTCTAGAGAAATGTATGGTCAATGGCTACTTTAGATAAGCTGTTCATCTAACTGTGTTGAGCAAACACATAAACTATAAAGATTAGTGTGGTTAAAATGAGAAAGAGACAGATAATGAAGTCTAAAGATCATCAATCATAGACCACATTATGAAGAATCCAGAAGGCTATTGAAAAGAATTTCCATTTAACTCTATATGCAATATTAGATCTCTTAGGAGATTAAGGAGGGAGGAAATTGTTCTAATTTATACTTTACTAAGTTGGTTGTGGGTGCTGTCTGGTGGATGAATTACCACATTAAAGATGGAGATTCCCTTTATAGACTATTACACACTGTGAGAAAGGTAACAATGGACTGGATGAAGATGGCACAGTGAAGACAAGAGAAGCTTTTAAATGCTTGGTATTCTTTTACAGCAGGTAAGGGAGAGTTTAGTGTGTTTTGTCAAGCAGTGGTTTTCATCATTGTACAATTATTGTCATCTCTGTGGATCTTACTCAACTTGTCTTTCTACTCAACTACTATCATTAGACATTATCTTCTCTTGGACTCCAGAGTTTTAAATTTCAACATGGTGTGCCTTCAGTGTATATCTACTTTCATAAATTTTGTGAAGCATTAAAGTGTCTCTTTTAATCTAGGCAATAATTCTTCAGTTCTGTGAATTGATTGTTTCTTAAACTATTTATCTAAAGATTTCACCCTTTCCATTTCCTCTACTCTATCTGAGTGAAATATTTATCTACTAAAATGGGTACCTTTGATATTCTAATTTAAAAGGTATTTTCTTGGGCTCATCAGGTAAAATTGCTTGACATGCAAGCCCAATGACCTGACTTCAATTCCTAGAGCCCATCGTGGCAGGATATAATGGGTTATGGAAAGTTGTCTTCTGACATCCAAATATACATTGTAGCAAACAGCTCCCCCATTACATATGAATAAACACTAGTAATAAATACTCAGTTTTTTTAGGATTTTCTACACTGTGTTTTGATTACAGCCAAACCCTCCCCAAGATACTGTAATATCCATTCTGCCTTCAAATTCACTGAACTCTGTGTTCTAACTATTTTTAAACCTATCAAATGCAATTTGTGCTGCCCATGTATTCTTGGATGCCAGGCCTTCAACTGGAATGTGGTCAATTTACTGGGGTCTACACGCTTTAGGAAAGCATTTTATTCCTCTCTCAGCAGCTGTCAATAGCTCCTTGGATGGGGTTAGGACTCTATGCTCAACTCCCCTCTTCCTGCTGGGATTTGATCTAGACTGAGCTTGCACAGTTGTTGTGAATGTTGTCCTAAGAACTGTGAGTTCTTACGTATATATAACTGCACAGCCATGTTCAAAAGAGATAGTTTCTGTGTAGGCATTCACCTCTTCTGGCTCTTAAACTCTTTTGGTTCCCTCTTTGGGAAGGATCCCTGATCCTTGGGAAGAGCAGCTGGAACTTAGACATCCCATTTGGGCTAAGCATTCCATAGTCCTTTGTTCTCAGCACCTTGAACAGATGTGGATCTCTGTGTTACTTGTGTATGTGGAGTCTTCAGGGATAGAATGTTATTGTCAATTTCTGGATGGTAGCCAATAACATTGGCAGTAGCCTGTAAGTTTCTAGTGGGTTTCTGTATTTTTTTTCTTAAAGTCTTTGGTGTTATTTACCATTCCCTATATTTCTTCTTCTACCCTACCCTCCCACACCCCACCCCAACTTTCTGCTACATTATTCCACTTTAGACATTTATGCTACTACATTCTGTCTCCCGTATCGTGAGTCCCTCCCATTCCACATCCTCATATTAATCTCCTGTCCTATATGTGCATACCAAATGGAACACATTCCTGAAGATGAAAGTTAGCCTCTACAAATGAAAGGAAACATTCTGTGCTTTTTTCCTGTATCTGGCTTAAAACACTAAGAATAATTGTTTCATGTCCCATCAATTTACCTGCACACTTCATGATTTCATTTTCCTTATAGATGACTAATATTCCACTGTAGAAATATATCATATTTTCACTATCCATTCATCGGTTGATGGACAGCTAAGGCTCTTTACATTTAATGACCATCACGAACAGAGCAGCAATGAGTGTGACTGGGCAATTATTTGTAGAGGAGGATGAACAGTCCATTAGGTATAATACCAAGAATGGTATAGCTGGATCGTGTGGCGGATCTACTTTCTTGTGTTTTGGGGGGCTTCCACATTGATTTCTATACTAGCTGTAGCAATTTGCACTCCCACCAAAAGTGAATAAGTGTTCTCCTTTCCCTACATCCATACCAGTATGTGTTATTTATTTTTTATCTTAGCCTTTCTAACAAGAGTAAGATTCATTTTCCAGATGGGTAAATGTATCAAACACTTTTTAAATGTTTCACAGCCATTTGTGTTTCATCTCTTAAGAAATCTGTGTTTAGTTTCATGCTCATTTTTTTATTTGGGTTATTTGTTTTCTTGACATTTTTGTTGTTGTTGTAAAATATTCATATCTAGATACTAAGTCTCTGTTAGAGTACAGGTTATAAAGGCATTTAATCACTTTTTAGGCTGGCTTCTCACTCAAATGATGGTGTCTTTTGCTATATAGGTTTTGAGTTTAATGAGGTCCCATTTATTAATCATTGGTCTTAATGGATGTTCTATTCAGAAAGACATTTCCTATGACAATAAGTTTGACTGTAGTCCATATTTTCTTCACTATTTGAGTCAAGCTATCAGGTCTTTTGTAGAAGTCATTGATATATTAGGAGTTGAGTTTTATGAAGAGTAAGAAAAAAGAATACAGTAGATTTTTCTATGTGTAGTTATCAGGTTGCTTAGCAACCTTTGTTGACTGTTTTCAACAATATGTATTAATGGACTACTTGGGGAGGTGCTTAGACTTACTGCAACTTGATATGACACATTTTGTTGGCATTCATGGAAGACCTGCCCTTTCCTATACAGAAATGAAGGAAGGAAGAGTACATTGGAGCGTGTGGGAAGAGAGCGGGCAGAGGGAAGGAACTGAAGGGAGAGAAGGGAAGGGAAACTGAGGCAGGACTCTAAAATTAATTAATTAAGTAAATAATTACTTAATTAATTAAAATTTGGTGACTATAGAATGTAGGTTTATATCTGGGTCTTCAGTTCTCCTCCATTAATGAATGTGTCTGTTTTTGTGACAGTTCTATGCAGTCTTCTTTAGTATTACATTATAGTATAACCTGAAATCTGGAGTACTTGATATTGTTAGCAATTTTGGCTTTGTTTTGCATTGTTTCAATTGTCCAAGATTGTTTTGGCTATCCTGAGGCTTCTGCATTTCCAGATAATCTTTCATATGGAGTAAAAATAAATACATTTTATTTCCAATAAAAATTACGACCTTTTTTTCAATTTCTACGAAGAATTACATTGGAATTTTGGTTGGACTGTGTTGAATCATCTGCAGATTGCTTTTAGAAGAATGACCATTTTTTACAACATTATTCCTATGAATCCATGACCATGGGAGGTCTTTCCATCTTCTGGCATTTTCTTAAATGTCTTTTTTCAGTCTTTTAATGTTTTCACTGTATAGGTTTCTCACTTCTTTGGGAAGACTTTCTACTAGATATTTTGGGGCTATTGTGACTGATATTCTTTCCCTGGTTCCATTCTGAGTATGTTTATCATTCAGATCCTGCTACTTTACTGAATGTATTTGTCAGCTGCAGGAGATTTCCAGTGGTATCTTTAGGGTCTTTTATGTACAGAGCAACATCATCTGCAAATAAGGATTCATTAACTTCTTTTCTTATTTATAGTCCGCTGATCTCTTTCACTTCTCTGGTTGTTCTAGCCAAGACTTTAAGTACTATATTGAACAGGAGTGGAGAGAATTAATGCCCTTGTTTGTTTCTAACTTTAGTGAAAATGCTTTGATATTTTTTCACCATTTAAAATGATTTTGGCTATGTATTTCCTGTACAGTGTCTTTGTTGTATTGAGATGTGTCCCCCACATCCATAGATTCTCCAAGAATTTTACCCTTAAGTGATGTTGGACTTTTCAAAGGCTTTTTCTGTAATGAATGAAATGCTCATATGGTGTCTGTCATTGTGTCTACTTATGTCATGAATTACATTTAATGATTTACATATGTTGAACCATTCCTGTATCTCTGAGAGGAATACAGTATGATCATGGTGGATAATCTTTTGAATGTGTTGTTGAGGTTTGTTTGCAAGTGTACTATTGAGAATTCTTATATCTATGTGCACCACATATATTGGCATGTAAGGTTATTCTTGTTCTCTTATCACACTGGCTGTCATAGGTTTATTTAAATTATTTCTTTCATCTTGATTTAGATTCAGTAGGACATATGGGCCTGTAAATTCATTGATCTCTTTTATATTTTCCAGTTTCATGGAATATAATTTTTTAAATTATGTTCTTAGGATTCTTTGAATTTCCTCAGTGTCTGCTATAATATCTTCCCTTTGTCTCTAGTTTTATTTATTTTTATTTTTTCTTCTGATTCTCTTTTGGTTAATTTGTCTAGAAGTTCATCAATTTTATTAACCTTTTCAAGGAGCCACACTTAATTTCCTTGATCCCTTGTATTGTTTTTCACTTCTATTTCACTAATTTCAGTCCCATTTTTATCATGTTTTCCACTTTACTTTTGTGGATGATGGTTGCCCTTCTTTTTCCAATGCTTTTGTGTGCATCATTAAGTTACTGAATTTAGAGCACTAAATATTTTATTTTTTGATGTGAGCACTTTGCCAAAATCCTCTTGTGCATGTATTACAATCATCATTCAAGTGACCTCCCTTTAAGTCTATGTGTTGTATTACATGAACTATTCTATGTCTATTAAATCAAGAGTCCATCCCTGAAAGAAACTGTGTCCTGGGGCATGATCTTCTTATCGTGTTCTTGAATTAAGTCTATAAGAATTTTGCTGAACTTTTTCTTTTTTGTTGAAATTTTTTCTTTTATTATTCTTCACAGAAATATTTTGTTCTTTTCTTTCTTTGTACTGTCCTTATCTGGTTGTTGTTGTTTTGGTTTAGTTTGGTTTGGTATTTGCTTGTTTGTCCGTTTCTCATTTTTAGTATCAAAATGATGTTGTCTTCCTAAGATGAGATTGTCAGTGCCTTAAAATTCTATTTTACAGAACATTTTGAGGAGAATTGGTGTTAGGTTTAGAGAGTTGAAAGAACTTGGCAATAACTGAAATTGTTTATGGGATGATTTATTGCTTCTTCAGTCCTATTGATTGTTTGAATATGTTTAAGTTGTTTGTATACTATTGATTTAACGATGCCAGGTTGCATGGGTCTAGGAACTTACTGAGTTATTCTACACTTTTAAATTTTTTGGAGTTCCCTGGTAGAATTTTTATGATCACTTAAAATACAATCAAATCATCTGCAAATAAAGATAGGTTGGCTTCTTCCTATCCAATTTGTGTCCATGTGATCTCCATCAGTTCTCTCACTGCTGGAGCTAAAACTTCAAGCGATATATTGAATACATATGGAGAGAGTGGGCAATCTTATCTTATTCCTGGATTTAGTGAAATTGCTTTGAGTTTCTCTGTATTTAATTTGATTTTGGCAATAACCTTGCTTTAAATTGACTTTATTGTGTTGACATATGTCCCTTGTATCCATAATCTCCCAAGGAATTTTATTGTGAAGGGGTGCTGGATTTTGTAAAGGGCCTTTTCTGCAAGTAATTCGATGATTCCGTGTGCTTTTTTTCTCTCAGTTTGTTTGTGTCTCTTATTATATTGACAGATTTTCATATGCTGAACCATCCCTGAATCTCTAACATGAAGCCTACATGAGCTTGGTGGATGATCTTTTTTATTGTGTTCTTGGATTTGATTTGCAAGGTTTTTTTTTTAGTTTGAATTAGAAATAATCTTATTTTACATATGAATCCCAGTTCCCGCTCCCTCTCATTCTTCCATGCTTCCTACCAACACCCCATCCCATCCCCTTTCTGCTCCCACGGAGTGTGAGGCATTCCAAAGCAGATGATCAAAGTCTGTCACATCACTTGTATCTAGGCTGAGAGAGTATCCCTCTATGGGGAATGCTCTCCGAAAGTCCATTGAAACAATAGGGATAAACACTGAACCACAACGAGAGGCCCCATAGACTGCACAGGCATTTTGACAGCCACAACCAAGGGGCCTGGTTCTGTCCCATGCTGGTTTCCCAGCTGTCATTCTGGAGTCCATGAGCTCCCCTTTGTTCAGGTCAGCTGTTTCTGTGGGTTTCCTCAGCCTGGTATTGACTACTTTGCTCATCATTCCTCCCTCTCCACAACTGGGTTCCAGAAGTTCAGCTCAGTGCTTAGTTGTGAGTGTCTGCTTCTCCTTCCATCATTTACTGGATGAAGGCTCTAGGATGACATATAAGGCAGTCTTCATTCTCATTATAGGGGAAGGGCATTTAAGGTAGCCTATCCAATATTGCCTAGATTCTTAGTTGGGGTCATCCTTGTGGATTCCTGGGAATTTCCCTAGTGCCAGATTTCTCTTTAAACCCTCTACTAAGGTATCTCTTTTCTTTCTCGCCTCTATTCTTCCCCCAGACTCATTTTTCCTCCTCCCTCATATCCTCCTCCCTCTCGTCTTGTCTCATTTTCTTTCTTCTAACTCCTCCACCCCTCCCCGATGCTCCCAATTTGCTCAGGAGATCTTCTCCTTTTCCCTTTCTCCAGGGGACCATGTATGTGTTTCTCTTAGGGTCCTCCTTGTTTCCTAGTTCTCTGGCAGTGTGGATTGTAGGATGGTAATCCTTTGCTCTATATCTAAAATCCATATATGAGTGAGTACATAGCACATTTGTCTTTTTGTGACTGGGTTACCTCACTCAGCATGGTTTCTTCTAGTTCCATCCACTTGCCTGTGAATTTCAAGATTCCTTTGGGTTTTTTGTTTGTTTGTTTGTATTTTGTTTTCCACTGTGTAAATGTACCACATTTTCCTCTATCCATTCTTCAGTCGAGAGGCATTTAGGTTGCTTCCATGTTCTGGCTCTTACAAAAAAAAATATGCTATGAACGTAGGTGTGTGGGTTAATATCAGGGTTTTCAATTAAATTCCATTGGTCTACCTGTGTAATTTTTTGTGCCAATACCAAGCTATTTTCAGTATTATAGCTCTATAATAGAGCTTGAAGTCAGGGATGGCGATGCCTCTGGAAATTCCTTTATTGTATAGGGTTGTTTGGCTAGCCTGAGTTTCTTGTTTTTCCATATAAAGTTGGGTACTATTCTTTCAAGGTCTGTGAAGATTTGTGCTGTGATTTTTAATGGGGATTGCACTGAATCTGTGGATTGATTTTGACAAGATTACCATTTTTACTATGTTGATCCTACCTATCCAAGTGCATGGGAGATCTTTCCACTTCGTGATATCTTCTTTAATTTCTTTGTTTAAAGACGTAAAGTTCTTGCCATACAAGTCTTTCACTTGTTTGATTAGAATTACCCCAAGATATTTTATGTTGCTTGTGGATATTGTGAAGGGTGATGTTTCTCTGAGTTCTTTCTCAGCCCATTTATTGTCTATATATAGTAGGGCTAGTGTTTTTTCTTAAATTTATTTATTAGTTCTAGTTAGGGAACAAGCTTGTTTCACATGTAAGTCCCTTCTCCCTCTCCCTCCTCTCACCCCCATCCCTCCTCCCCACCCCCAGCCTACCCCCACTCCATCCACCCACCACTCCCCAGGCAGGGTAGGGCCCTCAATGGAGGCTCTGCAAAGTCCACCAAATCTTCCTGTGCTGGTCCTGGGCCCTTCCCCATGTGTCCAGGGCCAGAGTGTAACCCTTCACTTGGGATGGGCTCTCAAAGTCCCTTCTTGCACCAGGGAAAAATACTAATCCACCATCAGAGGCTCCCTGGAGTGCAGAGGCCTCCTTATTGACATCCATGTTCAGGGGTCTGGATCAGTCTTGTACTGGCCTCCCAGACAGCATCTGGGGTCGACGTGCTCTCCCTTGTTCAGGCCAACTGTTCCTGTGGGTTTCTCCAACCTGGTACAGACCCCTTCGCTCTTCATTCCTCCCTCTCTTCAACTAAATTCCCGATTTCAGCTCAGTGTATATCTGTGGATGTCTGTCTCTGCTTCCATCAGCCACTGGATGAGGGCTCTAGGATGGCATAAAGAGTAGTCATCAATCTCATTTTAGGGGAAGGGCTTTTAGGTTATCCTCTCCACCATTGCCTGGATTGTCAGATCATGTCATCCTTGTAGGTCTCTGGAGATCTCCCTGGTTCCAGATCTCTTCTCGGACCTATAGTGGCTCCCTCTGATATGGTATCTCTCATCCTGCTCTCTCTCCTCTATTCTTCCCCCAACTCAATATTTCTGCCCCTCCATTTCCTCTCCTCTACTCCTCTTCTCTTGCTCTTATTGTAGCAGGGCTACTGATTTTTTTGAGATAATCCTGCATCCTGCCACATTGCTGAAGGTGTTTATCAGCTGTAGAAGTTCCCTGGTAGAGTTTTTGGGGTCAGTATTGTAAACTATCATATCATCTGAAAATAATGAAAGTTTGTCCTCTTCCTTTCCAAATTGTATCCCCTTTATATCCTTTTCTTGTCTTATTGCTCTAGGTAAAAATTCAAGTACAATATTGAAAAGATATGGAGAGAGTGGACAGCCTTGTATTGTTCCTGATTTTAGAGGAATCGCCTTGAGTTTCTTTCCATTTAGTTTGGTGTTTGGCTGTTGGTTTGCTGTATACTGCTTTTATTATGTTTAGGAATGTTCCTATTATCCCTGATCTCTCCAAGACCTTTATTATGAAGGGGTATTGGATTTTGTCAAAGGCTTTTTCAGCATCTAGGGAGATGATCATGTGGTTTTTCTTTTTCAGTTTGTTTATATGATGGATTACATTGATTGATTTCACTTTGCAAGTCTTTTATTGAGTAGTATTACAATATTAGTGTTACAAGGGAAATTGGTCTATAATTTTCTTTCTTTAATCAGTCTCTATGTGTATTAAGCATTAGGGTAAGTGTGGCCTCATAAAAAGAATTTGGCAATGTTTCTTCTGTTTCTATTTTGTAGAATAATTTGAGGAGTACTGGCATTAACTCTTCTTTGAAAGTCTCATAGGATTCTGCACTAAAACCATCTGGCCCTGGGTTTGTTTTAGTTGGGAGAATTCTAATGACTGCTTTTATTTCACTATGGTTTATAGGTGTATTTAAATTGTTTAGCTGATCTTGATTTAATTTTAGTAGATGATACCTATTGGAAAAATTGTCTATTTCTTTTAGATTTTCCAATTTTGTGAAGTATAGGTTTTTGAAGTATGACCTAGTGATTATTTAGATTTCCTAGATGTCTACTATTATGTCTGCCCTTTCACTTCTGATTTTGTTAATTTGGATAATCTCTTTCTACGTTTTAGTTAGTTTGGAAGGATTTGTCTACCTTGTTGATTTTCTCAAAAGAATCAACTCTTTGTTTCATTCTTTGTATTATTCTCTTTGTTTCTATTCTATTGTTAAGAGCACTCAATTGGATTATTTTCTTACCATTTACTTCCCTTGGGAGTCTTTGCTACCGTTTGTTCTAGACTTTTTAGGTGTGTTGTTATGTTCCTGGTATGAGAACGCTCCAAGTTTTTATAAAGGCACTTTTTTCTTGGCACCACTTTCATTGAAGTCCTATTAGCTTAGGTTTGTTGTGTATTCATTTTCACTGAATTCTAAAAAGTCTTTATTTCATTTCAGTCTTGACACACTTTTCTTTCAGTAGAGATGTTCAGTTTATAAAGTTTTGTATTGTTTCTGTTGTTGTTGA
This sequence comes from Cricetulus griseus, assembly GCF_003668045.3. Taxonomy (NCBI): domain Eukaryota; kingdom Metazoa; phylum Chordata; class Mammalia; order Rodentia; family Cricetidae; genus Cricetulus; species Cricetulus griseus. The sequence goes on along the minus strand of NC_048604.1, from coordinate 19,516,857 downwards.
TCTTTAGTGGTCTGATAGGATGTAGGGAGTTGTTTCAATTTTCTTGAATCTGCTGAGACTTATTTTGTGTCTGAGTATGTGGTCAATTTTTGGAGAAAGTTCTATGAGGTGAAGAGAAACATGTATGTTCTTTTGTGTTTAAGTGAAATGTTCTGTAAATATCTATTAGGTCTGTTAAGTTTATAATGTCTGTTACCTCCAGTATTTCTATGACCTGTCCATTGGTGGGAGTGGGGTATTGAAGTCTCCCACTATGAGTGTGTGAGGGTCAAGATGAGATTTAAACTCTAGTAGTGTTTCTTTTACAAATGTATGATGCTCGTGTTTGGGTTATAAATGATAATTGAAATGAAATGTCATCTTGGTGGATTTTTTTACTTTGATGGGTATGTAGTGTCCTTCCCCATCTCTTCTGATTAGTTTTTGTATGAAGTCTATTTTGTTAGATATTAAAATGGCTACACCAGCATCCTTCTTATGTCCATTTTCTTAGAATGACTTTTTTCAACTCTTTACCCTGAGGCAATGTGTATTCTTGATATTGAGGTGTGTTTCTTGGATGCAGCAGAAGGATCCTGTTTTCACATCCATTCTCTTACTCTGTGTCTTTTTTTGCTGGGGAATCAGTTCTCTCCATATTACAAGATATTAATGACTAATGGTTGTCCATTCGTGATAAGTTGTTGGTGGTGGTAGTGGTAGTGGTGGTGGTGGTGGCGGTGGTGGTGTATGTGTGTGTGTGTGTGTGTGTGTGTGTGTGTGTGTGTGTGTGTGTGTGTTTCCCTTCTTTTGATTTTGGTGGTCTGATTGAAGTGTTTGTAGCAGAATTGTTGTTTGCCTTTCTCCTCTGTTGGCATGAGGAAAACTCCCAGCACAATGAACATAAGTCTGTATGAGTGATGTCTACAGAGAGGCAGCAGTTCAACTTCTCCATGTTCAATGAGATACATAGGTTTTATCTTAAGTAATAAAGCTGTGCTACCAGTTTATGGAAAGCAGAAAATAATCTAAATTGTTTGGGGGAGGGTTCTACAGGTTCCCTCTGGCCAATAATTCAATTACATTTAAACCATTCCTGGTACTGGAGGTTTCAGGTGGTGGTGAGAGATGTATAGTTGTGGCTGTGTTTCCCCTGTTATTTAGTGAATCCATTTAAATTTCTCTCATGTATGTATATATCTAATAAACTTCTGCTGTAGTACATTTCCATAGGTCCTTTCAAATAGCCCTTAGTTTTAGCTGATCCTTCCCATATTCCTCCCTTACCTCCCTTTTCTTCCCAGTTTCTTTTTAATCCTCCAATTCCAGTCTCATCCACGCCATCCATCCATAAGTATATCTTCTATTTCTCCTTCCTCGGGAAATACTTCCTTCTGCCTTAGTTCCTTCCTCTATTTCTAACCTCTATGGCTCTCCATGTAGTAGCATGGCCATCCAAGACTTAAAAGCTAACATCTCTATATAAGAAAATACCATATTAGTCTTTGGGGGTCTGTATTACCTCACTCAGGATGAACTTTTTCTAGCTCCATCCACATGCCTATAAACTTCAACATTAATATTTTAATTGATTGTTTGTATTACAGAAACAGATCAAAATAACCTTTTGATTCTTCATTACTTTATTTTGCTACCCTTCTAACCTCCTGCCTTCATATAGAAACAAGAATCCAGGAAATAAAGGGAACTGTGTAATGATAAATCGCTCGCTCCTCTCCTACTTGGATAACTGATGGGGGAAGTGCTTCTGTGTGTTTGTCTTACTGGATGATAAATAAAATACTGTTTGACCAATGAAATAGCAAGTTACACAGGACTAGGAGTCAAAGAGGATTCTGGGAAATGTAGTAGAGAAGTGGTGTCCCTGGCAGGAAGTGACATAACAAGGAGAGTCATATTTAAGCAAAGAGAAACAGGAAGTGTCCCTTTTCCCCTCTGCTTCTCCTCCAGCGGCGCAATGTGATCCACCGGCAAGAGAGGGTGCCAGCAGAAGGCATCCTCTATAAGATAAGTCTTATAAAATATATAGATTTATGATAATTAAGACTGAGCTAGCAGATGAGAATCCTAGTCATTGGCCAAGCAGCTTTGTACCAAATACAAGTCTCTCTGTGTATTAATTTGGGCCCTAACTCAGGTGGGCAGCTGGCATAAAGTGCACATGTGGTGGTGGGGCTCGGCAGCTTTTGGCAAAAAGATTTATCGTAACAGGTAACTGTGGTAGTTCTAGAGCTAATACATGCCGACAGCCGTGGTCAGCATTTCCCCCTACAGAACTGTTTATATTCTGGGAGCCTGTACTCTGGAAAGCTCTTGGAGGTTCATGGAAAACTAAAACTAGAGAAGTAAACAAAATATGACACAGTTACAAATGCTCTACCTAATCAAGGCAACTTCTGCAATACATGCAGTCAAATGAACTTTCTCCAACTCCCTTCTTTCCTAGAGAGTTTTGTAAATCCACCTAATATTGGCTGAGTTTGACAACTAGGACAGTGCTCTTGGGTTCTGAGGAGAAGGAAGAAATATATACACAGAGCATATATTTATTGTTGAAAACAAGGACTCCAGATTGATGAGTCAAAGCAATACCCATGGAGGAAATAGAACCTTTGGACATGTGGGGAAGCTAGGCCGATAAGCCCGGAGGTCTGGAAACAAGGACTGATTAATAGATCCTAAAAACAATGTACAATGATAGACAGGAATATAAGACAAGAGGTTAAGAAGACTGAAGTGGGTTACCTTTAAAGATCAGATTATTCATTGCTACAAGACAATATTATTCAACAATATAAGAGCTATAGAAGTGATTTGATGATGCATCATGTATGAACCTTGGGAATATAGTGTAAGTGAAAGGTGCCAGATATGAAAGATCATGAATTTTTTATTTCATTTATATTAAATGACCAGCATAGGTAAACTATGGAAGCAAAAAACAGCTAAGTAGTTATTCAGAGCTAAGGGAACTGAGAGCTCAGGAGATGGTACTTAATGGGTACTGGGTTTCTTTAGGGAGCAATGAAAATGTTCTAAACTTGATTGCAATGGTAGCTTTACAACCCTGTGAATATGTTTTTTTAAAAAAAAAACAGTTGACTCATACACTATAAATGTATAAGTTGTCTGGCACATCAAGCTTTAGTTCAATAAGAATGTTATTTTTGTAAAGTACAGATTATTATAGACTGCTGGTTTTAAACTTTGTAGGTAGTTCAAGAATGTCCATAATGTGCAAATCTAGATGTGGTCAGGCAATATGAACTTCTGGATTTCTACCAAGTGTTTGGTCAGGTAATTCTGGTATGGTTAGTATATGGACTGTACTTCTGGGTGTTATGAGCCTAGACAGTACCATGACAGACTCTGAAGTGATAATATATGATACATTTCAAACTGGATAGAAGAAGGGATTTTAACAATTTAAGACTAATGATAGACAGATATTGGAAATACTCACCACAAAGAAATAATCGCTATTGGAGGTGATGGAGAGATATACTCAGTTACCCAGATCTAATCATTCCACAATGCATATATTAATTTAAAATGTTATGTTGTAAAACAAATCAGGCTAGATACTTGACTCAGCAGTTAAGAGCATTTGTTGTTCTCACAGAGGATGTGGGTTTAGTTCCCAGAGCACACCTGGCAGCTCATAACCACTTGTAACTAGGGGATGCAACACCCTCTGTTGGCCTTCTGATATATCAGGCACACAAGCACTCACACACATAAAAAATAAAATAAAATTAATAATCTTTTTAAATGAAATAAAATACTTAATTTTACTAATAAATTAATGAGGAGAAGGGACAGAAAAATTTACACACATAAAACTACACATACTTTCAGACATTTCATTTATCATTGTGATGTTTTTCTACAACACATAAAATAAAGTTTCTCAAAGAGGATACATTTCTGTCTTGGACATCATTCAGGACCCTAAAGCTTACACAGCAATGACTCATGATTCTTTTCTTAATCTTTAATGATGTTGTTTACAAGATGACATCTACCCTGGGACTTCCCCAAAGGATAATGAGACATTTGCTACAGAGACAGAGACTGGAGAGCCTATTTTGGGCATTAGCCTGTTAAGAACAATGCAGTGGACCAGTCACCTAACAACGTGAATCTATAAAAATGTGTCCATTCCTAAAGTCAAAATTATGGTGTTTATCTAACATGAGAAACCATGTTCTCCACAGAAATACACACTTTCTTGTAATATGAATTAACATCTCTGTAATGATTCATAATTTGTTAATTATTTTTACCTATTCCCCTCACAACAAGCAAACCAAGTAGGTATGGGAACAAAATACTCTGGGAAATGAAATGACTCACTAAAGGATTCAACCTAAAACCCTGTGTCTGAACTATAAATCCAAAGTAGTTTCCAATATCTGTCTATCATTAGTCTTAAATTGTTATTGAATCAACTCCAAATTGTCATTCCTTCTTCTGGTAAGTTCGAGCATTCTTACCGAAGAGATAAGGAAATCCGTGATGGTTGAAGAGCAAAGCACAGAAATACAGGGACTGTAGGAGTGGCAGTTTGAATGTAATTGGCCCCCATAAACTCACAGATAGTGGCATTGTTAGGAGGTGTGTTTTTTGGGTAAGTGGGACCTCTTTGGAGGAAGTGTGTCACTGTGGGGTGGGCTTTGAGGTCTCCTTTGCTATGATCAGTGTGGCAGACAGTTCACTTCCTATTGCCTGCAGATCAAGATATAGAACTCTCAGCTACTTTTCCAACACCATGTCTGCCTCCATACACATGTCCCACCATGATGACAATGGACTAAACCTCTGAAACTGTAAGCCACCATCTCAATGAAATGTTTTCCTTTATTAGTGTTATTGTGATCATGGTGTCTCTACACAGCAATAGAAAGCCTAACAAAGACAAACAGTAGGGAAAGTGGATCATTTGTTTCATTCCTCCTACCAGGAGCTTCCTAAAAACTGGAATATCGGTCTTCTTGTTGATTTTTAAATGTATAATGAAATGTAATAATGTGAATACTAATGAACAAAAAGCAATATATTGAAGACAGAAAACATGCCCCAGAGTTGGCTTGGACTTGTAATCTCAGCATGTGGAGGATAAGACAGGGCTACATATGAGTTCCAGACAAGCCTGGGCTACAGAATAAGACCATGACTCAAAAAGGGGGTGGGGGAAGGAAGGAAGGAGGAAAGAAAAACAAAAAGGAAAAAGAAAGTAAATTGACCCAAACTGAATAGAAATTTCTCTAAAAGCAATTCATTTTCTAAACTTTATTTTATTCTGAATTTTACTTGTGTTTTTTATTTACTTTACTCTTTGTTAAGCTCCTCTGAGGCAACCCTAGGCAATTCGTATTGGATCTCTCCAATGTGAAAGGCTTGCTGTGGACACACCCTCTTAAAATACCATATTGTGGGCTGGCAGGATGGCTCAGTAGGTGTTTATTGCCACCCTGGGTTCAATCCTGGGACTCACAGGGTAGAAAGAAGAACCAACTCTGACATGATGTTTTCAGATTTCTAGGCATGCACATATGTGTGTACACATGTACATAAATGTCATTTAAAATATTAATACTATATTCTGGAGACAACATGCTGTTTGGTGGGTAAAGGCACTTGCCACTAAATCTGATGACCTGAATTCAATCCCAGGAATTTGTACAGTAGGATAGAACCTCCTTTATCCTGCAAATTGTTCTGTGATTTACACACACACTGCTCACACATGTACACACACAGAGAGACAGGGTGGCACATGAGTACCCACGTAGACACAGGCATACAGGCACAAAATAAGTAAAATAAATAAATATAATTTTTGTTAGCATGTTGGATTGCTAGTGTCCTCCCACCAGACAATTTAGGCAGTCTTTCTTTTTTGTCTTTGTCTTTTGTTTATGCCAAATATCTCTACTTAGTCTATGTGTTGTGTCAAAATTGCTTGTTATCTACCCTATTATTGTTCTCAAAATTTTTTGGTAACAAATCACTGAATTTTACCCAAATATTAGCATATCTCTCTAAAACAACACAGTTTTTAGCCTCTCTTCAAAGTACATGTGTTCAGTGACTGAACTCATAAATGAGATACATGTGTGATTAGTATTCAGCTATAGTCCTATGAAATGATAATGAAGCTTGAAAAGTCCCATCACTTAGTGACACTGTGGTCACTGTAACATCATAGTGTCATACATTATTCTTTTGTCTGTAATGTTGTAAACAAACCTAGCACATTGTCACTTGTACAGAATTATAGCAATATAAATATGTACAGAAGTAATTCTTGATAATGGTAATAAGTGAGTATAATTCATCTACAAATATACTGTAATATAATTTAATATCATTTTAGAGTACACTCCTGCTTACATAAGATTCTCTCTGGAACACTGTGACATGTTCTACTGACAGCAACCTCATAAACGTCAAGCTTGTCAACACCTGTTGAATGCATCAGAAGGTCACTTAGAGTGATTGAGCTCTAGACATGTATGAGTGCACAATGTGATAGTCCCAGAAATGAAGGCATGGCTTAAAGGTGCATTTCTCATCATATTGCCCCACATTACTGATGGCTGAATATATTTTCAATATAAAGTTTGTTATAATATCCATGTTCAAAAATAGTAAATGGGCACCTTTTGCATCTCCCTTCCTGTATCTGGATGTTTCAAACCCAAACGTAATGTCCATAACTCTTTGCTGATGAAAGATTATATCAGATTGGTTGGCTAGAAAGAGTGTGAATGTATGTATTTGTAAAGAAAACCCTTTCAACCTTCTCATGTTTGTTAACTTATCTATTCTGTGGCATACAGGAATCATCCCCCTTAAGCTATACGAGGTGTCTTGACTGTTTATGCCAGTCTGTTACAATTCAGATCCATTTTCCCCAGTAGTTTTCTATTTTCATTAAATGGAATTTGAATTATAGCCCACAACATCTCAATACTCAGTGCTTCTCTGAGATTCACATGGTGGAAGGAAATAACCAACTCCTGAAAGTTGTCCACTCCCATCCACACGTTTGCACACATATACTCACAAATAAACAAACAAACAAATGAAATAAAAAGTTCTTATTACAGTGTGAGACCCACATATGTCAGGGACATAGATATTAACATAATTTTGTTTGTTTCTTTTTTAACAGAATTTTTAAAGCTAACAATTACTGCTCATTTTTGTCTACATATAAATTTATTATACAATGCTTACTTAGTAACTATTGCTTAACAATTTATTGAATTCTCCACACCAGACCGTGAAAGGAGAGGGCATGACATACAATGGATGAACTCCAAGATAACTTAAACAGATGTTGGTCACAGCAAATTCAAGCAGTTGAACACTGTCAAATTCTTATGAAGAAAAATGAGCCAAAAATCCATTCATAGCTCAGGCATGTCCTGTTTTCCGGATATAATCAACTGATGCCATTACCCACCTGGGAGACATCTTGTAATCCTCCTGTGCCCTCATTTCAGCTTCCAGTTGTCCTCTAAGTTTTTGCTATTTTATGTCAATTATCACCCCATCCATGCCTCACTCTCATCTTACTACACTTCCCTTCAACTCTGACCCCACTAACCTATCAATTGGTCTATTTCAGTAACTAGAAATCTCTCTACAAACGTGTTCCAAACTAGGCACCAGATTATGGTGTTCCTCAGTCTTCTGACCCATGTCAGAACATGTCACAGCCTTATTTTAAAGTCTTTGAGAATGTCCAGTCACCAACAGCTGCTGCTGGTCTTGCCAATTCAACAAAATGAAGTCAATGATATCTCTATGTGTTTTAGTCCTTAATTTCTAAACTTGTGCACAGTATTGCAGTGATGTTCCAACATTAAGTGGTTGTAAAATAGAGAAGCCTACCCTCAAAGCAGAACAAGAAAAATTCCCATAATATCTTTCTCCTCCAACCACTGTTCATCTCTTGTATTACAGCCAGCCCACTCCTTTACTAGGGTCCCACACACACCAGTTAGCATGTGACTGCTTAGTAAATAATTGTAACATAAAGTGCCTTCTATAATACTAAGGAGCTTGACAAGCAGGGAGTGAGATTCACCTAACCCAGCACTCTTGCAGAAGTGTGCTCTTGTCTGAACTTCCTGACACCCTCACATGGACGTCTACCACTATTTTCCTAGTCCCTAAAAGCCCTCTCAACTTCTCTCCACCCCCCAAAATCTGGCTTTTGACTGGCTGGAAGACTTGGCCTCTATTTCTCAGGCATCCTTCTACACCGCTGACGTTGGCTCCTAGGAGATGAGATGGGTTAAAGTAGGCAGGTTCCTCAGCATAGCTGCTCCTTCCCAAATACCTAGGAACTCTGTTCTCTTTGCCTGGCCTGAGCAGTCTTGCGCAGCTGGAACCTACTCATCACAAAATTAAAGATTTCAGGGGAAATATTGTCTGGAACTCCTCGTTTTCATATCTCGCTCTCTCTCTCATTGCCTTTTTAAAATAGAATCTCTGCCTGGTTACACTCCGACCCACCCCCACCCTCACCCAAGCCTAGAGTCAAGTGGAATGAATGCAGAGAAGCTGTCCTGTTTTCTGTGCAGTGAAGAAACGGGAAATTCAATATGTGTTTACAATGACAGCAAAGTTAAAATAGCTTATCTCACGCTACATTGCCAAATGAAGGATAACAGAGACATAAACATTGTCCTCAGAAAGATTCTTGTAGAGGAAAAGTATGAATCGAATCATTTACTGAAGCACTGTTTGAACAGATGGTGTGATTAACAGCTAACATGTAAGCCATCTTGGGAGTTGATGGCAAAGTAAACAAGTGGAGCTAAAAAGAAATCGCTGCATTCCCCCAAAGGTTCTTTCATTCATTTCACCAGGAAAATTGGAGAGTGCGTTTTGCAGGACTGCATTTCCTTGGGGGAAAGTTCGGTGTGAGGTGAGAGGAGGGTTTCTTTATGGCAAGCCCACACAGAGGCAGGACTGAGCTTCAAACTGGCCACCTGAGGAATGACATGGGTCTGAATAGCCAGGTCTCTCTACACATGCTGACTATTGTCACCTGTCCAGGGCTGTACTCCCGTGTGATACACTGAAAGGCCATTCTTACATGGGAAGAGGGAAAAGAAATTTAGGTTTGAGACTCAAATATGTTCCTGACACTCCATGGGGGACTATTCCTCTGAGGCCATCAGTACCTGAGAGTCATTTATCATAAGGACAACTTTCCCTGTCAGGAAACTGAGGTTAAAGAAAAAGGAAGTAACACCCATAATGCACTGGTACTTCCGCCATGGTGCTGCCACTGAAACCCTGGCCTGCAGAGTCCCAGGCTCCGAGAAGTTGCTGATGAGAAAGAGCACTGTGCTGGATGGCTGGAGACTTGCCGATGAAAGTCTCCTCTGCTGACCTGTGCTTCAAGGATGGCAGTTATTGCCATATGCACCTCAGCTTCTACATCTTTAAAAGATGGCTTCAGGAGCTACAGTACGTACAACCACCAAGGTTAGGAACAGGGTAAGGGATTAGGGAGGGGGAAAAGATCTCCTGGGGAAGGAGAAATAAACTATATATGGGTGGAGAGTGGGGGGATTAAATGGAGAAGAGCACAAAAAGTACAGTTAAGCAAGGAAATCTGGGGAGGGACAGCTAAAACTAAGGGCCATTTAAGAGATCTTATGGAAATTTACTATAGTAGAAGCTCCTTAAAATATATCCATATATTAAATCTAAATGTAATCACCAAATAACAGGGGTTACAAAGCACAAACTAGACATCTCCAGGCACCAAATGTAACTTCCAGTTCCAAGAATGGGTTACATCTAATTAAGTCATCGCCAAAAGAGGCCCCATGGAAACCATCCAAACAAACCAGGCTATTATTACCAAGGCTACTAGTTGCTCTTCACAAGCTAATGATGAAGCCCTGTTACTGAAGACAACACCTATACAATTCACAGAAAATGGAGAATTCAAACTGGTGCCTAACTAGAACCTTCACTGCTATAGACTAGTGTTTATAGTACTGGGAGGTACTCTGCATGATACCAAAAGAGAAGGGTAAACACCAACCCAGTTACAAACCTTTCTATCTGTAATGGTGGCCTGGCTGTAAGCTATGCTGGTGCAGCCGGGGCACAAAAGTTGGGGGAATAAAGAACTACTATGTGATTGAACTTACTACCCACTGCATGACATGGAACCTCAGGCCTGGCACTTCTCGGGTGGCCAAGAACCTGAGAATAGATAGGTCACGGACCTAGGAGAAAACCAAATACTTCTGCCAAAGGAACTTAGCAATACAAATGAATGCTGATGACATTCTGATATATTCATAGATATGTGTCTTGCTCAACCATCATCAGAGAAGTCTCCTCCAATAACTAGATACACAGTGGACAAAGGGCAGTGACCTTGAAACACTCAGACCTAAATGGGATGTCTCTATCAAATTCCTGCCCTTAGGACTCAGGGAACTCTACAGAATAGGAAGCAGAAAGACTGTAAGAGACACAAGGGGTAGAAGACACCAAGAAAGCAATGTCTTCCAGGCACAACAGGACTGAGAGACATGAATGAGACTGTGGCAACCTGCACAGGCCCCACACAGGTCTAAGCCAGATGGAGTCCCAGTGCACATAAGCCCCAAACACTGTCTCCCATTATTCTCAAAAAGGAAAAATTTGTAGTTTTCAACATAGTCTCACTGGGTATACAAACCACAATTAGGGGCAGGCCCCATGCCCATCAGGAGACAACCAACACAAAAAGAACTCAATAGTAGTTTTGAAGGGTTTTTTTTGTCTCATAACACCTTGTCAAGGATTTCTTCTTTTTTGCTTGCTTTTTGTCTTACAGGTCTTTTGCTTTTATATTTTTGTCTTCTGATTTCATGTGGGATTTCTATGTATGTGAATATGTGTCTCTGCATCTGTATGTGTCTCTTGTTTTTCCTTGGCTCTTTTTTATATTTGTTTCTTTTGTCCTATTCTGTTTTTTGTTTGTTTGTTTGTTTGTTTGTTTGTTTTTTGTAGACGCCTATGTGCTTTCTAATGGGAGAGAGGAAAAAAGGGTGTGGATTTGGGTGGGTGGGGAGCATCTGAGGCAGAGAAAACCATTGTCTAAGTGTGTATTGTATTAAAAACTCATTTTCAATTTTAAGAAATGTCTGCAAGAGCAAATGGGCTCTAACACCACCATTTGCGTACTAAAATACTTGCTTTCAAGACCCATTTCTGACCATCCTCAGCCAAAAGAAGGAGAAAGTCTTTGGACACTGCTATTGCTAAGTCACCACTTAGGCAAACCTGTGAGGGGCCGTCTGACCTTGAGAAAAGTTACAGGTGGTTTCTGTGTTCCTTTGCCCATTTGATGTTTACTATGTGCAGCAAAGCCAGGCACTGTGCTCGACACTATAGAAACAATGAACACCCAGAGAGCTATGGCATTTCTCAATCCAAAATAGGGTCCAGTGGGGAGGTGCAGAAGGAACAGACAATGAGAATGGAGAGGAATTACATGGGAGAAAAAAAAAAGAGAGCCAGGGCCATACGTAAGGAGTCTAGGTCTGCTGTGACAAGGTGTTGGTCTTGACATGTTCAACAAATTGTCATCAACCATGCTTATATTAAGGCTCTCTCAGATGACCCTTGCAAATTAGCTTGCTTTTTCACCCTGACATTTGATTTCTCTTAGAAGTACTTCCATGTTTCCCAAGCCATTGGATCCAAAGTTGCCAGAGAGATCACTTTTGTTTCTAAAAATTAAGAGGGGAAGAAAACTATTTTGTGATAATACTCCACAAGTAAAATCAATCTCTCTCCAGTTCCCTCTCCTTCTCCCGCTCCATTCCCACCTCTTGCAAAATTCTGAGCTCTTTCATTTAAAGATCTTTCTATTAACTCTCTGGAACCTAATGCTAAGGAAGTTTCACTTTACATTTTTAAATCCTTTTGATATTGTGTCCCCAATCAGGTGTGATTTTACCCTTCCTTGTTATTTTATTCAGAATTTTAGATTTTTATTGATATATAGTAACTTAATATAACAATTCTGTATGATATTTTAATAAATATATGCACTGCAGAAAAAAACAAATAAGAGCAATTAGTATATGTATCACCTCAGGCACGTGTCATATCCTGGGGTGCGAAGCTCCAATGCCATCTCCTCTAGATATTTTGAAGCATGTGTAAGTGCAAGGTAGACTTTAAAAATGTTCCTCTCCTCGTTTAGTAGAGGGAAAGTCCTTTTGACTTACATTTGGAAATCACTGGAATGGAAAACCCTACTGTCTGCCTGGGGTTGATGTGAGACATTGCTCAGTGCACAGACTCCTTCCTGGAATAAAATGACCCATTGGAGCATTGCTCACATCAAGGAAAGACAGACATTCCTGTCAGACAAATGCTTTATATGAAGTGGGTGCTTATTCAGTATTTGACCAATGCCCAAACTTCCAGTATTGTTTTATTGAGCTCTCAAAATTGTTTTATTAGGATATAAAGCCTGTCACAATTCATCCTCAAAGGCAATTATCTTCATTCTTCCCCACATGGCACCAATATTTTTCATTAACTTACCAAGTGTTAAAATGTACACTCTGAACTGCTTAATCAGAGGATCTTCGGGGGTTTTGAGATTTTATATTTGTTCATCTGCAGTAATTTGTCATGAAAACTGCAATCCGGCTTTAATATATCTTATGCTTCTCTAGGTGAGAAAGAAATGGAAAAACCTGACCTTTTATTGATCTTTCTGTTTTCCTTCTTTCTCTTTTTGTTTTAAGATGGGGTCTTATTCTGTAGTCTAAGCTGGTTGGAACTCAATATGTAGCCCAGGCCAGCTTTGAACTTATTCCCCCAAGTACTGGTACTACAGGTATATAACTCCATGCCATGCTGGATACATTCTATAATTACAGTCTCAGAAGGTAAATAAAAGGTTGTATTTACTCTCTCTAAGTCTATAATAATTTGAATTAATTACATGCATATTACATTTAATTCACATTAAAGTTTCAAATTGTGTTGTTGAGATAAATATAATTGACCATGATTTCTGATTACCTTAGACAAAAAACCAAACCTACATGAAATTATTGAGCTGGAGGAATCATTAATAATTTTGTGCTGCTAGGAAACTCCCATGAGTGGGAAAGCATGTCACAACACATTTTGTAATGTGACATAATTACTGTGAACACGGGCACAGGAAAAGACAAAAAAGCACAAACATTGTTCATGGCCATGAATAAAAGCTGCTATTTTTTTGGATTTTTTCATCTGCTGTAGTTTTCTGTGGCCTCCATGTTTGTTGTTGTTGTTTGGTTTCAGTTATGTTTTGCTTTTTTGAAACATGGTTTCTCTATGTAACACCCTTGGCTGTCCTGGAACTAACTTAGTAGACCAGGCTGGCCTCAAACTCACCAAGACTTACCTGCCTCTACCTCCCAAATACTGGGATTAAAGGCATGTGCCATCATGCCTGGCGAAGCATTATATTTCTATCTTGGATTTCCAACATACTTTTGCTTTGGATAGAGAACAATGTGGCTATTGTCTAGTGAGATTCATTTACCTTACTGATGATAGCACTAAAGCCCAGGGTACCTTGCAAAGCACAGTAAAGAAATCTTGGTTCAGGATTCAAGGTAGTTTTTATTGTTTGTCTTACAGGGTCTTACTATGTAACCATAACTGGACTGGAGCTTGCTGTATTGACCAGATCATCCTGGAACACACAGATAGATGCCAGTCTCAACCTTCCAAGTTTAAAAGCATGTGAAACCATGTTGGGCTTTCACTCAGAACTGTAAAAGTGTATTGTTCTTTGTTTTTATTCTTGTCATTTATTGCTTTTTTCTTTCTATTGTTTTGAAGATAAGCGTACAAATAATGGTGTCAGGATGACATCACCATGCATGCCTAGCATTGTGCTTGGTCAACATTCACATACCTCCATTAGCCTCACTTGCTGCTCTTCCTCTTTCCTGTTTGTCCCCTTCCTCACCTCAAATAGTGCCCCTATCCAATAAATTGTGCTTTCAATTCAGATTTGGGAAGACCCAGGAAGTATTTTAATCAACTTAAATTTTTGAGTAAAGTAAGAATTCTACTCATTCTATAGTCAAGGAGGAAAGCATGGCTTTATATGAGCAATATATGTCTTACTAGGCAACTTCTTGGTTTCATCTAGATCAGCTCAGGGGAATTTGGTATTTCAGAGGGATCTCCCCTTAAAAACTCCCTAGTGGCTACCACCCATTTTCTATTCTTCTTTAGTGCTCATTGGTAGTAGCAGCTACATTCACCCAGAGATGCTCATATATTCCATTGCAGAAGGAGATTAAACTGTTTGGGCAAGTGGCTGACACTGTGTCTACTTTATGAATTGGTTTCACTGAAGGAAATCTGAACTTTTGACATGATTAGTGCTAATTCTTGCTAACTACTAACACCTCATAATTAGATTGCAAACATTTTTCCTCGGGTTCAAGGGATACAAAAACTGGTAGATTTCTTTAAAAGCAGCATTCTCAGAAGACTCAGAGACTTGAGGATGTAGAATATAAGGCTCTTTCCACACCTTAGTTCGGTGAGAAATTCAGGAACCACAGTAGGTCATAAAGAATGTGCTTTAATATAAACCAGAAGACCTGTGGGTGACTTCATAGCTACAATTTACAATGGCGTTAACAGCATGGGAAATCTCCAGTTAAAAATGCAAAATATAAACAAAAAGAAATATTCAGATTATAGGATATGATTTCCAGAATATTCACACATTTGCTATCTACTCTAGACCAGCAATTGACAAACTACAGCACATGGTTTAGTACAGCCCACTGCCTATTTTATAGATTAAGTCTTATTACAATGGCAGAGATCAATGTTTGGAACAAAGGACCATAAGTTGTGAAACAAACAAACAAAAATTACTGATTACAGAGAAACTGAAGCAACCATTGTTCTAGATCACAAAGAGGAGGGTTTGGAGAACTAATTCTGAAAGTAAGTCGTGCTTTAAAAGAAGCTAAAGAACTCCCACCCTTGAGGGAAAGGACAGTAAAACACCTATAATATGAAAGATGATGGGTGAAGAAACTGGAGATTAAAGGTTTAAATGGAAGGTTGGGGCAGGGGATTGGGGAAGAGAGAGAAGGGTGTTAGTCAAAACTAAGAATTTATGAAAAGAAGCCTCATGGAATCCCACTACCTAGTAAGATAATAATAATAAAAAATTTAAAAAGGAAGAAGAGGGGCTGGAGAGATGGCTCAGTAGTTAAAACACTTGCTGCTTTTCCAAAGGACTTGAGTTAAGTTCCCAGCACCCATGTCGGGTGGCTCCAAGGAATCACATGTCCTCTTCTGGACTTCACAACCAGGAATACACAAGTGGCATTCGGTCACTCAGACATACACAAATACACACAAGGAAAATAGTATTTTAATGGAAGAAATTTTGTGTTTATAGAAAGAGGGTTAACATTCATAGTGCCTGAAGGTTCTATGCAGTCCTCTTCAGGAAACAAGTCCTCTGTATGCTACAATACCAACCTTCTAAATGTTAGTATTCAGGCATCTGTACTGGCCTGCCATTGTAGTCCTGGAAGGATATGTCCTCAGCTGAAGCCCCCGTGTGCACATTCACCATGTTCCCTTTATAAAAGTGGACCTTGCCTACCTCCCATCTGTGTTTCTCTCCCCCCTTCTCTCTTCTACCACACTTATTCCCAGGGACCGGACTCTGCCCCTTCTCTCTCCTCTTCAAGTAAACCTCCTATGTGAGCCTCGTAGCATGGCATGACTTCTCTTCATGGAGTTCTTTACATTACAGTACTAGACAAGATATGTTCACTGGTACAAGAGTGTTTGGGGAAGGGGTAACCAATCACTTAGTGACTGGATGTGAGGCAGGCTGCATAAGAGGGAATCCATGCCTGGTACTGGAAATCTGATAAAAAAAAAAACCATGGTTCAGAATATTAAAGAACTCATGGAGGAAGCTACTACTGTTGTTTTGAAAAATTACATGAAAAGAGAATGAAATTGTCAAAGAAGTACTAACAATATTCTTTATAAACTGTCAAACTGCCTTCTAAATATTTATATTTATATTTATGCCCATAGATTCATGCTGTGGTGATGATCTAACAAATAAAGCTTGCCTGAAGATCAGAGTGCAAAGCTAGTCACACAAGTTAGCCATAGAAGCTGGGCGATGGTGGTGCACACCTTTAATCCCAACACTAGAGAGGACTATAAAGTGCAGTGTATTCAGTCTGCAGTCACGCTGAGGACAGGATCGCCCCTTTTGGTGTGAGCCTTGGTAGAGGTAAGAACTCTCTAGTAGCCAGTTGCTTTGCTTCTCTGATCTTCCCCTTGAGCCCCAATATCTGTCTCTGGGTTTTTATTATTCATACTACACCATGCTGCTCTCGGCCTTGGCCAGAGGAGCCTCTTCCTGCAGTGGGCAGCAGCCAGTGCAGAGATGAATCACTGGTTGAAGTGCTGAGGATAAGTGACTGTGCGGACTCAGCCCTAAATGGGACATCTATATCCCCTCCACCAAGGCTCAGGGAACATGACAGCAAGATGGCAGGAAAAATAACTTCTGGACAGGACATAGCCAGTGCACTCAGGAACTCACAGCAACTGTATTTGCCTGCAAAACACTGTGCAAGATCCAGCCAGTCAACACTGTCCCTTAAGTAGGGGAGGGGTTCATGAGGCTCTACCCTTAGATATAGAGCTACTGAAAATTGCTAGCTTCCAAGCAGGAAATACTTTTTCTTTGGGGTGTAGCCACTGGTAGGTTGCCCATGCTTCTGTAGATGACCTCATACCCATGCATATGCAGACCTACTAATTGGACTCAATAGGATATACAAAAAAGAAGACATGAAAGTGAGATAAGGCTAGACTTGGAGTGCTCCACAGAGAACAGGGAGGAATAGTTTCTCATAGACGTGACCATGATAAATCATGTATAAGAGTGAAACTGTCAACAAATTTCTAAAAATATTTTTTTATTTTTTTAAATTGTTTTAAAGGATTACTCAATCTACAGTGAGGAAATTTATTGATGATGGAACTTAACATGCATAAAGAATGGCCAGGGGACACCATAGCTCTCCAGTAAATTATAGATGTCAGGATATATTTCTGTAATATAGATGTCAGGATATATTTCTGTAAGGACAATTCTGAATTATGAAAAGCTGTTATTCCTAAACTATAGCATGTCAATCAAAACATGACCACCATGTATGTTTATTATTCAGTTTGCATTCACACACATTCATTTCTTGTGGTGATATATTACTTATGATTTAATAAAGCTTGCCTAGGGGTTCAGGATACAAAGCCAGCCACAAGCTATAGAGGTCAGGCAGTGGTGATACACACCTTTAATCCCAGCTACCATAATGCTAGGCAGTGGTGGCACACACCTGTAATCCTGGGACTCAGGAGATAGACAGATGGATCTCTCTGTGTTCAAGGCCAGCCTGATCTATACAAGAGTGAAGAGTAACAGAGATCATACCTTTGATCCCAGCAGCTGGGATCACACACCTTTAATCTCAGCACTAGGGATGTGGAGACAAGAATGATATGGCTGGGGGAGAAAAGAATATAAGGAGGAGGAGACAGGAGCTCAGAATTTCTGCCTCTCAGGATTCATGGAGACAGGATTGCCATTTCAGCTTGGTAAAGGTAAGATCTACTGGCTTGGCTGCTTTGCTTCTCTAATCTTCAGCTTGAAGCTTGAACCCCAATATCTATCTCTGAGTCTTTTTATTTTTCCTGTAACAATTTCTATCTCTCCTATGAATGAAGGGTTATTATAAAAGACTTTAATGGCAGGCTACAATATTTAATTATTCATTTTTTTCAAGCCCCTTCATCTTTCAGTCTTCCTCAAATTGTAAGACCTGTGAATTACTTTTCAGAACATTTTTCTCTCCTAGATTTCCATAATGTTCTCTACCCATTCCAGCTATAATTCTAGTCTTATTAGCAATTATCTGCCACAGGAAATGATGGGTGCTAAACAATAATCTGACCTCGTGATTGCATGTCACATCCCAAATAAAAGGTAATGAAATAAGCTTCAATTTTTAAGATGTAGTGTATATCTAAGCAATAGTGGAGAGTCTACTTTAAATGCCCTCCCCTGATAATGAGATTGATTACTATCTTATATGTCATCTAGAGCATCCAGCAGCTGATGGAAGTAGAAGCAGACACTCACAACTAAACACTGAACTGAACTCCTGGAATCCAGTTGCAGAGAGGGAGGAGTGATGAGCAAGGGGGTCAAGATCAGGCTGGCGAAACCCATAGAAACTGCTGACCTGAACAAGGGGGAGCTCATGGACATCAGACTGATAGCTGGGAAACCAGAATGGGACTGATCCAGACCCCCTGAATGTGAGTGTCAGTGAGGAGGCCTCAGCAATCTATGGGGCCTCTGGTAGTAGATTAGTATTTATCCCCAGCATATGAATGGATTTTGGGAACCCATTCCACATAGAGGGATACTCTCTCAGCCTAGACATATTGGGGGGGGTAGGCCCTGCTCCAAAGGATATGACAGACTTTGAAGATCCCACATGGAAGCCCTCACTCTCCCTGGGGAGCAGGAGGGGGATGGGATAGGGAGTTAGTGGAGAGCAGGCGAAAAGGGGAGGGAGAGGGAACTGGGATTGACATGTAAAACAATCTTGTTTCTAATTTAAATAAAAAATAGAAAAAAGATGTAGTGTATATTAAAAGCTCCTCCTATCATTGATTGATGGATCAATGTTATGTTGGAAAAATGTCTCTAGTGGTATGTCCAGGACCCTGGTTCTATTTAACATTTTTATCAAATGACTTCATTAAAAAGCCAAAAGTTAAATTTTTCAAATTCTTGGTAACACAAATAAAGCAAGAAGTGAAAGGTAAAGATTTGGATATCAGAATTAGCATGTAAAAATACCTCACTGGAATGAATTTCTGAGTCAAGCTTCAAACGATGAAGCATTGTTGGGCAAAGGGTAAAACTGAGCTTTGGGGTTAAAAGAAAGTCAATTGTATAGTCATAGGAAATATAATAAATGATTTGAGAGTACTTCATGCAGGAAAATCAGTCTCAGTAGTCTCACTTCACTGCAAAGTATATTACTAAGAATAACTGCCTGTCTTAGATGACTTACCACAAGAATACTGTTACAGCCCATCTCAGGACTTCATCTGGGTTTGTGGTTGAGGTATCTTGCAATTCTGTCATCTGAGATGAGAAAAAAGACCACAGCATGCTTAACTTAGAAGAGGACATTCTATGAAGTTCATGCTATAATGAGTTTCTGTGGTAATCCCAAACCCCAAAAAATGATTTAGAGGTTTCTAGAACATAAGATTACAAGTGCTAAAATGACAAAATTTCTCTACAGACCACAAGGATTGAACATGCAGCATTATGTTTCAGCCACAATTATCTCCCATTTAACAACAAGCAGTTGTGCTTCCTGTGCTGTCACGCCTGAGGACTCGTTGCTTACCCTGTCACGAGTGTTCTTTCCCTGAACTTTAGCATGGATGTTTTCTTTGAGTCCTTTGGTCTCACCACAAGTGTCTCCTTCCTGGAAACCACAGCCCAGTGATAATAGTTTTGTTTCATTACTTTCTTATGACCCTATTTTATTTTCTTCATAGAAGTTGCTAATACCAAAATATCATGATGCTACTGCTTACCTATCCCCAGTAGAAAACAAGCCTATCGTTGTTGTGCAATGCTACATCATTCCCAACTAGACTAGAGCTTGGTTGCATAGGAAGGATTCGGTAAGCATTTACAGAATTTCCCCCATCTCCTACCTCCCTCCAGCCCTCCAATATACCTTCCCTCTAACCCCTCCTATGTCCCCCACCCAAGCTGAGAGCCTCTTTTCTTACATTATTATTGTTACAAACATACACATAGATGTGTATACATATATAAAATATATAAGTACAACTTGCTGAGTCCATTTTTATTGACCACTCTTCATTGGGCAGCCACCAAGGAGACTCATCTCTGGGAGAGACTGATTCTCCCTCTCCCAGCAGTCATTAGTTGTCTTTAGTTCTTTGTCTGGTGGTAAAACCCCACAAAAGTGCCTTCATGGTAATGTGTGCATTCATACTGCCATGGTTCCAGTCTTGTTTACACAGCCTTTTCCAGGAGAGATTCTTTCATGGCACACATCCTAATATTCTGGCTCTTACAATTTTTCTGGCTTTCTGATCCTTCTTCAGTGATGTTCCCAGAGGCATAAATGCAGGAACTTTGGTATGGATGTATCACATGAGGCTGGGCTCTCCATGACCATGATCTCTGCATTGTGGTCTGCTGTGGTTTTCTGCAGTGGTCTCCCTTTGTTGTCAAGAGAAGCTTCTTTGATAACGTGGTAGCTGCACTTATCCAGAAAAGGTGGCCCATGCATGAAGACGGTTCGCAGGCCCAAGTGTGAAACCAGGCTTATAGATTTACAGATGCCAGTGGATTGTGACAGGCAAGCAAAACTCAATGTTTTTTAAGTGGATGGGTAAATAGATGAATTAATGATACCTCTTAACCATGAAACCTTATATTGAATTCTTTCATACTTAAGAGCACTCTGAGAAAATCACCATGACATAAGGAGGCCCACGGAGCTGTAAATTTTCAGATGAGGGTACACGGGTCAACATGAGGATGGGTCTAGGAATCTGTCATTAAAATGAAGGAAAGCTACTGCCAATTGGAAATATGAAACTTCTGGCTAAGTGCTATCCACACCAAGGACAGTTGAACTTGGGCTGCTTGCATGCCTTGTGCACTGCTCTTAAAGTGAAAGGGTTCTTTTTTTTCATCCTAAGGTTTGGAGGTTTTCTGATTCCGATAAAAATTATCATCTGAGACTTTATTAATTGAAAAACAGGGAAGTAGAAAAACATCTGTGATCTCACAGCCAACTCCATTTCACAAAGATTGGCCACAGAGTTTCCTTCTGTTAGCAACTACTAAATGATGTAGTCATTTTTCTCCCAGGATTCCATCCATTTCATCATAATTAAGTCCACAGCATCATTTCCCTTCAATGTTTCTTTAGACTTCTGAGAAATTGTCAGCAAGGCAAATCCCCCGTTTATCAGATGCCTGGCTTTTAGCAGAATGAGACTTCCATTAGGTGCCCAGAGAGCAGAAACCTTCCATCTCTTCATATCTGGCCTCTATGCCAGTTCTCCCATCTTCATTAGAGAAGCATTAACCATGTCCTCTCCACAATATTTCCTTTATGGAACTGCGATTTCTCCAAATTCATATGCCTCTGCCAATGTTCACCACTTTATTCACTTTCATATTTTGACAATTTTCTTGGAAATGCAAAATACTGTGAACCTAACAGATGAAAAAGGATAGAACCAAAAACTACGGTGAGGACATGTAGAAGTGGCCCTCAAAGCTGCAGTGGAAAGAGACTACTACCTAGTCGAAAATAATCTTCTTGGTACATACGATTTGTATCAAAAAGCCAAAGTTTAAAATTTTCTGAAAGAAAAATGTATCACACAAAACCTGCCCAAAATTAATGCCATCAACTTTTCACCATGGAGACAAATAGAGGAGCCCATGATGGACTACTAGTAATTAGTGCTTATTGGAAGACGGCTGTCATTTTCTTCAGTGGGATAGCCACTGATAAGCTTCCTCAGTCTATAAAATGACAGCCACATGCATTTTTGAAATTTTTCCATGGTTCAAGGTAGAGTGTCAGATGAAATAGGAATAACTCTAGAAATAAGTCTAGAGTTCAAGGGCTTAGGCTCCTGAAGCATGTGCATAGCATTCCTTCTATTATATGAGGCCTAAGTCCTTCAAACTAAATACCAACAAAACTTCCTATAATCTCGGTTGAACTTACATTCATAGTTGGTAGACAAACTGATTGATCAGCATAGCACATCACCAACAGCATCACTGACACAGAAATTGCTTTACTTATGTGTATACATACATGTCATATGTGATGTACAACTTGATCTCTAAAATTCTTTTTTTTTTTCTTTTCTTTGAGACAGGGTTTCTCTGTGTAGCCCTGGCTGTGCTGGAACTCTCTGTAGATCAGGCTGGCCTAGCACTCACAGGTATGTGTTGTCTCTGTCTCCCCAGTGCGGGGATTAAAGGAGTGCACCATTACCAGCCAGCTAAAATTCTTTTATTTTTATTCTGCATTGTCACTAGTTAAATAGTTGCCTTGTGAGAACAGAAGGTGAACTAATGAAGAGCTGAGCAGACAGAAGAAAATATGTTTTTGATAAAGACCATTCCTCAGTCCAACAACCATTTTTTCAGACCAGAATCATTACTATTAGGAACCTTGTAGAAGTCCTCATAAACCATGTTAGGACAAAAAAAATGAACTTTATTTGATGAGCTAAACAAAACAATGTTTCCTCCTTTGTTTTCTTTCTCCCACTTAACTGCACAACATGGATATCCCATAAGACTATAAGTAGAAATTTTTGTTCAAGATTAAGGTTATCAATTTTCTTTTTAAGGACCTTTAAAAATCCCTTTGAAAACATTTTAGAATTATATTATGTGGACAAATGATTTGTCTATATGTAGATATGTGCATTGCACACATGCCTGGTACACACAGGATATATAAGAAGGGATCAGAAAAAAATGCAATCTTGAAATTCACAGGCAAATGGATGGAACTGGAAGAAACCATCCTGAGTGAGGTAACCCAGTCACAAAAAAACAAACATGGTATGTACTCACTCATATATGGATTTTAGATATAGTGCAAAGGATTACCATCCTACAATCCACACATCCAGAGAAGCCAGGAAACAAGGAGGACCCTAAGAGAGAAATGCATGGTCCCCTGAAGAAGAGGAAAGGGGCAAGATCTCCTGAGCAAAATAGGAGCATGGGGGAGAGGGGAGGGAGGTAGGAAAAAGAGAAGGGGAGAAGAGGAGGGGGGAGGAGAACAAGAGGGATCAGGAAGACTGAATCAGGGGAGGAATAGAGGAGAGCAAAAAAAGAAATATCTTAATAGAGGGAGCTAGTATAGGTTTAAAGAGAAATCTGGCACTAGGGAAATATTCAGAAATCCACAAAGATGACCCCAGCTAAGAATAGAGGCAGTAGCGGAGAGGCAGCCTTTGATGCCCTTCCCCTATAATGAGATTGATGACTACCTTAATTGCCATCCCAGAGCCTTCATCCAGTAGCTGATGGAAGGAAAAGCAGACACCCACAGCTAAACACTGAGCCATACTCCTGGAATCCAGTTGTTGAGAGAGAGGGGGAATAAGCAAAGCAGTCAAAAGCATGCTGGAAAAACCTTCAGAAACAGCTGACCTGACCTAGTGAGAGCACAGGGACCCCAGTCATAAAGCTGGTTGAACCAGCATTGGACTGAACCAAGCCCTCTGAATGTGGGTGCCAGCTAGGAGGCCTGGGCAGGCTATGGGACCTCTAACAATGGAACCTGTATTTATCCTGGAGCACAAATGGAGTTTTGGAGCCCATTGCCCATGGAGGGACATTATTTTATCCCAGATACACAAATGAGGGCCTAGGCCCTCCCCCAAATGATGTGACAGGCTTTGATGATACCCATGGAAGGTCTCACTATCCTTAAGGAGTGGGTGAGGGTGGGTTGGGGGTGTGGGAGAATGGGAGGTAGAGGGAATGGGGGATTGATATGTAAAATAAGATTGTATTTTTTAAAAATTATATAAAAAACATGGCCATGGGACACCCTATGGTTGCTGGGAATCAAACCTGGGTCCTCTGCAAGAGCAACAAGTGTTCTTACCCAATAAATCACTGCTCCAGAACCATGATTGTAAATTCTTTTTTCAGAGTATGAAAATTTATTACTGTGTTTCCATGATCAAAATTTAGGATCTTGGTCTTTCCTTCTTGCCTTTGTACAGGGCCAAAAGGGACACGTTGGCTACTTTAACAACCTTAAAGCAAACTCCAGGAATATCACCTTTTTGAGCAAACCCAGCAATCAGAACTTCATCATTTTCTTCAATGAAGTTCATGCAGCCATCATTTGGGGCTGGAAAGCTGTGATGGCATGGCCATTCTTGATGAGCTGCACCCTGACACACTTCCTGATAACAGAATTTGGCTGTTTGGCTTCAACCCCTACTTTCTCCAGCACAATTCCCTTTGCATGAGAGGCACCTCCAAAAGGACTGACCTTCAGGGCTGTGGCCAAGTGGGCTTTCTTATATTGTTTATCATGCCACTGCTGGTCCTGTCAGTGACCGTGGAGCTTCCTGGCAGTACAGACATCACAAGTGCCCATCTTATGGGCTCCACAGGCTGGATAGAAAGAAGATTATAAATTCTTAAACTACTTAGAGTATCTAAATTTCCAAAGCTCACTCTTACATGTGAATTATGGCTTTTCATAACTACACTGGAATATGTGTGAATTGTATTTGGGCAAACACCAATATTTTAAAAGAATCTTAATGTATACAGAAAAGACATCTCTATTTTTTATGTGGCTGTGAACAAAGTAACAGAATTTTTGAACACTCCAAGAAGAAATATCATTTAATATTTACTCAGGCAAAGAAAAAACTACATGTCACGAACTGGCATTTATATTAGTATTATGTATGCTGGAAAATTATTTTATTGTGTTTTGGAGACCAACCTTTTGTGATAGCCTTATTACAAGGCACCTCTGTGTAAACGAAAGAAAGGATATTTAAACACGTAGAAATGAATGTGCATGACTCACCAGCACAGCTAACTCGAGATTTTTCCTGCTTCATAACCACAACTGATGGGAAGATTTATCGCCACAGCTGCCTGCCCTCAACTTCTTTTCCTTCTAGTTGAAGGAATCAAATTTCTTTCTGGAGATTAGTCACTTGTGGGGGTGTTGCCAACTGCAAAATATTTGTTATGAATGAGGTGCACTTCTCTGGTGCTGTCCTCCAGCCCCAAGTCAGTGAGTAATTCTCATCTCTTTGTGTGTTTTTCCCGCCTACTATCAGGAACCAATTTTAATGACTTACACAGTCAAACTTTCTTTAGTTGTTACTCAAACCTAAAACTTCAGATTGTATTGTTTCTGGAACATGATAAACTCACAGAGAAAGGTAAGACAAAATGGCATTTGAACACATTTACAGAATGAGATTCAGGCTGAAAGAAAACCACATATGAGGATTGAAAGCAGAAAGGAAAGGAAAAGAAAGGAAAGCATCTTGGGTGACTAAGAATGTGTCACAGCCATAGAGGTTAGGCACACACATTCTATCCCAGGACTCAGGAGACACAGGCAGATGAATCTCGGTGAGTTCAAGGCCACCTAGGACTGCATGAGAGTGAATTAGTCTAAAAAGAAACAGAGCTCACACCTTTACTCCCAGCACTAGACAGGTATATAAGAAGGAGCTCGGGGTCTCATGTGGCATTCAGCATCCTGTCTTAAGCAATTAGTCTTTAGCCATGCTAAGGTTCAGTGGATCACCCAGCAATGGTAGAGGTGAGAGTTCTCTGGTGGCTTCACCAATTTGCTTCTCTTATCTTCAGCTTGAACCCTAGTATCTGTCTCTGGGTATTTACGATTTGTGCTACAGTCCCTTCCCAAACAAATTGAACATTTAAAATAATTAACTAATAATATCACAAGATGACAATATTTTTTTCTTATGGACTTTTGTGGGGAAATTATATCATTCTCATAACAGTTCTACCAGGAGTTGAGTAATATTTCCATTTCACATAGGAAACTAGTAACTTTTTCAAAATTACACAATTTGTTAGTGGCTGAAAACATTTATACTTAGATCTAGCTGGCTCCTTAGCTTGCTCTCTGTTTTTCAATATTCTGTCTTGGTTATAAAGAATTATCCAATTATATACAGTGCTAATGTAACTACCCAGTTTGAGAAAATTGGCGCTATGCCCACATAAGAAAACCAAAAAGCCAAAAGAGACTTCCATTGGTCATTTCTTTTATGTAAAACTAATACTGCCTTTTCTGTTTTAACACTTTTAGAAATATGTATTTTAAAAATTGCCTCGTATCTAATCACAATGTCTGGCAACTGCTGTCTCATAGGATTTTTCCATTGTTTAAACCATATGGAGATAGTAGGATGGAACACATTATGCTATGTTCAATTAAAGATAAATACTAAAACAATTGAACAAAGAATGGAAGTTCAATAAATCCACTGATTATTTCATTTATATCCTGTCACTTTGGGTAGTACTGCTTTGTCATTGAATTAAATGGTTGTTTTAACTACACATTATCTAATTTAGTATTATAGGTTGTTTTAATATGACATATAAGAACAATAATAGCAAGATGGTTAAGCAGTAGAGAAGTCCCCATTACTAAAGGGAGATGCTGGAGCTTAAGTGTTAAGGTTTTTAAAATTTGTGAATCAACTTAAAGCTAGCAAATACATTTTGGGGAGGGAGGCATAATATATTTGTCTCTGTTTTAAATATAAAGGCAGTCATCTATCTAAGCCCATTTATGGGAGTAATTATTGATCAAATCTATACTAATGGTTGCCTAACTTGCTTATATACAAGTGCCTTTATTTGGTCTCTAACAGAGAAAAAAAAACCTAGTTAATTGTTCATCGTCATTTAAGTTTATATAAGACAAAAAGCAAAGAGAAGATATATTTCTACTACTGAACACTTAAACAGCTGAGCCTAACCCAGTAAACAAATAATGATACAAAATAGTTAGAGCCCCAGAACACGAATTTCAACAGCTTATTGAGATGCTCCCCTCCATCCCCCTATAGATCACATTCTGTTGTGTCTCCTTTCCCCAGCACTTGAGTAAATGGGAAGTTTAGGAGACAATGCCTCTTAGGTGAATGAATTCATTTCCCCAACAACCTTGAACTAAAGCTGCCTTCTTTGTGATTGCTGTTTTTCCTACCTGGTCACAATAGTTAGGCCACAGCCTTACTGTTACTGCAATGAGATTGGATTCTTCACAGGCTCATCTTTTTTTTTTTTTCAGTAATCTGGCATTCCTTAAGCTTTGTTGGGACTACTGTGTACTGATCTGATACTTCAGGGACTTTCCCACTTTCACCCGTACCAGTGGTTATGCCAAGATGTCCACATCCCTCTTTCTAAGGATGAATGTCTCCTCCTTGAAGTTGTGGCTTATGGTAGATCTCTAATCCCCCATGTTACACCCTCATTGTGAATAATCACACCTTCATGAACATTGGCCTTGGGAACCTGGACCAGTACCTTCTTAGTAGCAATCACTGAATTCCTGCTCAACTTTGTGGAAATGATTTCATAGCCATTTTATCCGTGAATTACAGGCCATGCCTGTCAGCTCAGACACCACTGGCAGTGTGATCCTGGGTCCTCTTCTCAGCATGTTCACCTTGTCTCAACCCATCACCTTCACTCTCGTTTCCTGCTTCCTCCTTGTGACTGCTATATGCTGAGAATCTGCATAGTGGAGACCAGGCTCAAAGCTTTCTCCACACGTGAAAAACCATGTTCCTTTTGTCACCCAGCCATGTGGGATAGAAACCTTGTTCAAAAGAATATCAAAAAAGAGAAAGATTTCTCAATGTTATGGATTACTTACTCCCATGTTACATTCCCCAACCTATACCCTAAAAGATAAGCATATAAAATGTGTTCTCAAGCAGTTAGGCAAGAGAAATGAAAAAGATCCTAATTGTTCTTTTCTAACTTCTCCAGAGACCAGAAAAATAGAAACAACCCATTATTTCAATGTATTGCTTAAACATTTCTGTTTATTTTATGTATATAAATGTTTGACCTTCATATATGTATGTGTACCAAATGCATGTCATGGCCTCAGAGGCTAAAAAACGAAAATGGAGTCAGATGTCAGATCCCCTTAACCTGGAGGTACAAGTGTTTGTGAGACACCACGTGGGTTCTGAATCCAGGTCCTCCACAAGAGCAGCAAGTGTTCTTATCCACTGAGCCATCACTCCAGACCCTCAATGTATTTTTATGTAAATATCATGAAAACAGTTAGTGAACATTGACTTTAACCTTACCATTAGGCATCCACTAACAGGTTGACCAGAGATATTAATGTTGTTGTAAACCACATTATGAACTAAAGCCATAAATGTGGCCAAAATAGTTCACAAAGAGAATAACAGTAATAGGTTTATGAAAGTGAACACCATACCCTCACTCATAGTAGCTCATCAGAGAGAATTTGCTTCTTTTTGTGTCTTTAAAGATTTAATTACTCTGATTCTTGACATTTGAATATTTTTAAATGTCTCTCGGCTTTGAAAATGTTCCTTCAGATAATTTTAATTTAGTCTTGCAGAATTTCATACATAATATAATGTATTTTGTCTAGCCCATCCCCAACTCCCTCTCCATTTATCTCCATTTATACCCCTGTGCCATCATTAGTTTTCACTCCCAATTTCATGCTTTTTCTTTTCTTTCTTTCTTTTTTTTTTTTTTTAGTTTTTGAGAGCGTTTCTCTGTGGCTCTGGAGGCTGCATGTACTCTTTTTAAGCCATCTCAGTCTATTTAATGCTGACAGGGTGGACTTTTTCTGAAATATACGTCACAGGATTTTTAAGGAATAATGTTTTGTAATCAGACGTCTTTGAATTTGCCACACCAGACACCTATACAAGATGGTGGCTATACACAATAACATTTGTTATTACACAACATTTCCTAGACATCTGCTCCAATTTGAGTGTAAAAGAGAAACAGCCACTGAATTCTTATCTTTAGGTGATAATACATGATACCAAAAAGTATCTATTGTATGTAAAGCAGTTTATCTGTTCATAAGTGATTTTAAATAAATTACTGTAGCATATACTAGAATTTCTTATCTTAAAGGAGTTTGCATATTGTAAATATTAATTGATGTTTCACAACCAATGCTGCTTAGACAAATATTAAATTTTATTGTATCAATTTCTTATTAAAAATATCTGTACTGAAAATGTTATTCTTTTGCCTTCTTCTGTTTCTCTGCCTTCTCTTCCATGATGTGCCTTAGCAACCCTCTGGCCATTTCAGCTCCAGTTTCTCATACACATTTATGAGTTTGAGCATTTCCGCTCTTCCCAAGAGTCCTCGTGGCTAAGACTACAATTACTTTTCTCCATATTTCCCACATTTAATAAGATTCAATATGCATGTTTAATTGTTGACAAGTAACATTTATTAAACACTTTCTATCATGGTAACGTAGTTTTTCTCATCTTATCTTTGGACAATTAACTCCAGAGTTCTTCTGTCACAGCAAAGGTAGACAGGTCTTACTTCCAAAACTTCTCTTCCTCCCACAGCATTTTCTTGGGTAGATGGCTCTGTTGCCTCAACATTTTCTATCTTGGTTTTTTATTTGCTTTCCAAAAGCTGAGCACTCCTGAAATGAAGATAACAAAATCATGAAAAGACATGAGCACCTAATCCTAGTACTCAGAAGTCTAAAGTGGGGTAATTATGAGTTGAAGTCTAGTTTTGGGATATGCAGCTATGTCAGGTTCACCCTCAGCTGCAAAACAAGAGTCTGTCTCAAGATACCAAGAGCTGTGGGTGAAGCCAGGCTGTAAAATGTTTACCTCAAATAAGTACTTTTACCACAACCTCGGGCTAGTATGGTGTGACATCTGTTCTCTGAGTGCTTACTACCCAAAGATGATGAGTTGAAATCACTAGAAAGCTATCCATTGACCCAACCAGGCTCTCTTTTTTTTATTTAATTACAAACAAGATTGAATTACATGACAATCCCAGTTCCCTTCTCCCTCCCTTCCTCCCCTACCACCCCCCAACTAAAAACCCTACCTATCACATATCCTTTCTTCTAATCTACCCCTGACTCAACCTTTCTGCTCCCTCATGTCCTCTGCATCCCTTCTCATTCTCCTAGCTCCCTCCCCCCTCTTCCTGTGCTCCCAATTTGCTCAGGGGATCATGACCCTTTCCCCATCTCCAGGGGACAAAGTTTGTCTCTTTTAGGGTCCTCCTTGTTTACTAGCTTCTCTGGCAGTGTGGATTGTAGGCTGGTAATCCCTTACTCTATGTCTAAAATCCACATATGAGTGAGTACATATCATGTTTGTCTTTTTGTGATTGGGTTACCTCGCTCAGAATGGTTTCTTCAAGTTCCATCCATTTTCCTGCAAATTTCAAGATTCCATTGTTTTTTTTTTCTGCTGAGTAGTACTCCATTGTGTAAATGTACCACATTTTCTCTATCCATTCTTCAGTTGAGGGGCATCTAGGCTGCTTCCAGTTTCTGGATATTACAAATAGTGCTGCTATGAACATGGTTGAACAGATGTCCTTGTTGTATGAATGTGCTTCTTTTGGGTATATGCCTAGGAGTGGAATTGCTGGATCTTGTGGTAGAGCCATTCCCATTTTCTTGAGGAGTTGCCATACTGATTTCCAAAGTGGCTGTATGAGTTGGCACTCCCACCAGCAGTGGAAGAGTATTCCCCTTTCTCCACATCCTCTCCAGCATAAACTGTCATTGGTGTTTTTTATTTTAGCCATTCTGACAGGAATAAGATGATATCTCAGAGTTGTTTTGATTTGCATTTCCAACCAGGCTCTCTTTTATTCTGCATTTTCCTTTGAACCAGACATTAAGTGGTCAGGAAAATGTCCCTGACAGTTTTAAATAGACATTGTTGGAAGTGCCACACATAAAATCAAAGCGATTGGATGATGGATAGTGAAATCAGAAGACTTTGGTTGAAATTCATGCACTGCATTTATTTGCTATGGCAACTTAGACAAATTAGTTAATTGCTCTGTGTGGTGTTTTCCCCACTAGTAAAATGAAGACAACAATGGTACTTTTCTTATGGTTGTGGTGTTCTAATTAAATTGACAGTCCATATGAGTTGGTTATCATAGTTCTGACACACAGTAAGGTTTTAATTAATATTAAGTACTATTGCTACTTTTCTGAAAGCTTCCAAATATTCCTATTTTTTATTTCCACAGTCTATTTCCTTTATGAATGTTCCACTCCAGACTGTACAGTGAGAAGACTCGCTGTCCCCTACTCTAATTTTAGAACACAGTAATATCATATTTCCTTTTGCCTCTCATTTTTATGGCTTTGCTCTTAATCTGTTTGACTCCTATTCCAGTACCTCTGACCTATGCTTGATGTATTTTAAGTAGAGACAGCCTCAAACTTAGGAATGAGTTATGTACAAAAGCTAACTCATAAGTCATCAGCTTGGAACTCCGAGCACGTTTTCCCAGTGAGATGAGGCAGTTACATTCCAAGGGCAGTTCACTAACACTTATTAAAGTCATTAACCTTTCACTAACAATACTAAGACCCTAAAACCATTCATTAAAATATATTTATTAAAAGATTGGTTTTATGATCCTACTTAGGATACTAATAAGTCAAGTTAGATGGGATTTTTCCTCCAAAAATATAATAATTTTCTTTTTTGAGAATGGTGGCTCAAGACTATAATCCTAGTCTTTGGGAGGCTGATGCAGATCCGAAATTCAAGGCCGGCCAACTTTGCATAGGGAATTCCAGGCTAACTAGGGTAGCATAGAAAGATACCATCTAAAAAATAATGTCCATTATACATAGCAATGGGCTACATAAAGTCAACTTCACATAAGTACATCATGTATTTTCACCCTATTCACCCCCTACTTCCATTACCTTCCCCTCCCATTATAGCTATTCGTTCTCCCAGACAGTTATGTTTCTACTCTTCAGGTCCTTCACTCAGATATGATTTTGTGAACCTGTATAAAATCTAATTTCTGGAAATGACAAAAAACATGATATTTACTTTTCAGAGTCAGATGTATTTACTCACTATAAAATGTCTCATTTGCAAGTAAGAAAAATTATCCAAGGTCATAAAACTAGCTAAACATAGAGTCATAATGAATATCTATATTTGCAGTTTCAAATGAAGAGATCCTTCAAATAATCCTTATGTAGTATGCTAATCTGCCTTGAGGGGCTGTCTCACTCCTTATATGCTCTAGTGAGCTTATACAGAAAAATGACAAAGTATAAGAATGAGAATTGGAGAACTTCTCTACAGACTAAAAAAAATTAACTTGCTTGATGCCAGGTGTCACAAAAAAAAACAAAAACAGAGACAAAAACAGAGGACCAGTTATTTGCAATAGCAATTCAGTAGACTGTTGATCTCTTTATTTCTTTTTCTTCTACTGCTGATGTTGGATGAATTTATAGCTCTAAAATTTTTTGTACGGTAACTCACTGCAGACCACAGTGGTCTTGAATTCACAGAGATCCACCTGCATCTGTCTCCTGGGTGCTAGGATTAAAGGTGTGTGCCACCACCTCCAGCACAATTTGATAATTCATAACTGGATTAAATATTTGCTAAACAGCTACTGTGTGTTAAGAATTTAAATATAAATAAAACATCTGAGAGAGACTGTGTGGTGGGGGGAGAGCACAAATAAGCCCAGGAAAATAGTCCAGATACAAAGAGCCATATTTGTTGAAATACAGAGACCAATTCTATTGGAAGCAGTTAGGAACCCTTTAGTAGAAGAGATGACCATTTTTAGTGGACTTTTTGGGAGTTTTCCAGTTGGATAAAGAAAGATGGTTTTAGTGACGTGTCAAACAAGTAAAAACCTGTTTGCTGTTCCTATTAGACACTACCACCAATTCAACATAACTACAGTAAAAGGGTGTAGGAAATTTCTTTGGAAATACATGACTTGAAAAGCATCAGCAGGCCAGAGTCTGTGGGCACTGTTAACTGTGGTAAGGAACTTGCATTTGTTTGTTCTATAGGTCAGCAAACTAGAACCTGAAACATCAAATCTAGCCCTTATACAGCTTGTACAGCTCACAGGCTACATCTGCTTTCCAAATTTTAAGCAAGAAATAAAAAGAGCCAAGAAACATTCCATAATAAATTAATGTGTCCTAAAATGTCTAAGCTATTTACTATCTGGCCTTTATATAAAGAGAAAAAGGTTAATTCCTCCAATAGATCACCTTCTTCTAGAAAGATCACTTTTGCAAACAAAGGTGAGGAACTAGTTGAGAGTGTCTAAGATTTGACACCACGTCCATTAAAGAACACCTATAATAATCTGATCTCCTGTGGACTTGAACTGGATGGACTAAAGCAATAAGGATTTGGCAAAGACCTGAAATGCAGGATTCTGTTTCTTTTGCTTTTTTTCAGTTTACATGCAATTTCATTCACATTCACATTCAACATGTAGGTTCTCAAAAGCTGAGTCTTTATCACAGATATAAATAGGGGGTCCAAACGATAAAAGATCTTGCACTCAACATCATTCATTTCTTTCTAACGTTCATTGAACAAAGACAGATATAGACAGGACAGCCTTCAAGAGCTTATTGTTGTCTTTCAGTCATATACCACAGGCTCTTCTCAAACCAGGATAGAATTCACTGATACATGAAATTGCATTTTGTTCAAACAAAACGCTTTGATTTAAAGATGCTAAATATCCTCTGCCTTCTTGCGTGATCTCTGAGGTTCACTGATCACCTGTCACTCCTTTCAACATCCTTTAGATATGTCTCATGCATCATGAATCATGCTATCATGAGACCTAACAGGAAGATTTGGAAAAACATTGCTCAGAAATACCAGTGACATCAGTTTCTATATTAGAACAAATCAAGAACAGATAAATGTTCGCTTGGCCCATCCTCAAAATGTCCTAGAATAATAATATCTATGTTTTGTTCAAGGCATTTCATGAATGTATTCTCATTTGAGTTTCACAGAAATGTAAACATCATTTAACAGATGATAAATTCAAGGATACAGAGACTGAATTGGGTAGCACACAGTTTCATAGCTGGTTAAAGAGTAAAGGAAGGACTAAATTCTAGCTGGACCTTAAAGCTGGGAGATGTACCACCGTGCTGTGGCCACAAAGGACATAGATTCAGATATTCCCATCAGCACCTTGCTCTTGATAGTCATTCCCATTCTGACCTGTGAAGCCTGTTGCTGAGTCACTGTCAATTTTCTGTCTGGTTTGGCATAGCCCATATTAGCTGGAACCCCTTCCTGTCTTATATCTGCATAAGGAACTCTCCTAACTGACTTGAAGTGACTACAGCCTACGTGCCTATAATCTCCCAAGCACACAGCAACCCACCTCTCTTCCTGTGTATGAGACAGTGTTATTTGCCTTTGCTGCTTCCTCATATTACCCTGACTCAAGCTATTAGAGACATTTGTCATTTGCTCTTTGATTGTTTCTCTATTTCTATTCTAATTTCTTTATTCTTTTTCTGTGCTTCCCATTAGTTGGTTCTAAAATGGAAAATATCTATTTTTCCCATCAAAGCATTTGGCTTCATTTCTTTCCTTTAGAGCTTTCTTTAAATTATTTTTCAACTGTACCAAATCTCTCTGACAGCTTAAAATGAAAGCTGAACTTCTCTCTCCTTGACCATTTCTCATTGTTTTCAGTCCCTTCCCTTATACGAATTTGCTCATCTTCTGGTTACTTCTGCCAAATTTCCAAGCTTTTAAGAAATTAATTTCAGCTATTACCATTTCATGGGCAGAAGTGCTAGCTTTCATTTTATATGCTGGACCTCTACTGTGTCTTGCATATAAATGCTGTCAGTTCTACTGGATCACTTCTTTTTATGTAAGGATACTGCAAAGTGTCTGCCTAAGCATCCAAATACTCTCACTTTAAGTGACCATTTGTGCATACAAATTTAAGTATTCAGCATCACTACTCAGTTTCCAATGATCTCTGGCTCTGTTCCTTTTTCTGAAATGTAATTAAACTGTCCCTTTACTACAATCCCACTTTATTTTAAGAAGAATGTAGATGGCATTGCCTCCTAATTTACAAACCCAAGCTATTCTCCCCCCTACTTGGCATATTTGAATATATCTTCCAGTTCAGATTTCCTACCTTTCATATACCAGCAGGATATTGTTAAAGCACAGATTGTACCCCTCTTTGGGAGTCTCATCCTCCTCTTTAATAACAAGAAGCTGAAGCCCAGCCACTAAATGAGAACAATTGACAAGTATAAGCAAGCAACTCTGAGTGTTGATGTAGAGGACATAGATGAAGTCCTCATGGGTAAAGGGTACATGGAATGTTTCTTTATGATAGGTATGGTGAGAACGCATTGTAAAGCACACTGCTAATTGGAGGACTTTAGATAATTGGAAGTTTTAAAAGCAAGAACGGCATCTTAGCTCTCTAAGTCTTCACTGAAAGACTGAATGGGTGGGTCAAGGATAAGACAATAAAGCAGTATTACTCTCAAGGAAGGAAAGAAGGAAAGGAAAGAAGAGAGAAAGAAGGAAAAGGAGGGGAGGAATGAGAGACTTTGGTTAAAAGCCAATAGATTCAATTTTAGATATAACTGAATATAAGGTGTTTGAAAACCACCTAGATATATGGCTCTGATCTGAGAGGCTGGACAGATGTATATGTAAATATTAGAAATAAATCATAATGGGGTTGGAGGATGACCATTCCCAAAATTGGAGGCAAAAAGCAGAAGGAAAATTCATGCAGAAGACCCACACTTGTGTGGAAGAAAAAGATATGATTGTAAACACAGGGAATGGACATTTGTACAAGTAGGAAATAAGTATATATTTCCATAACAAAGGGTGTGCAGTCCGCAGGAATGGGAGAGCAAAAAGAAAGGAGAGAAGGGAATGCCAGAAGGGCAGAGTACCAGATAAAATGGGAAACACGGAATGTTCTGTTGCAGTGAAACCTGACAAATAAGCAAGAGGTAGAATTAGCTAGCTATGCTCTGCAGATGTCGGTTCTGGTAGGAACGAAGGGAGGTACTTCTTCCTTAAATATAAAAGAAAGCCAGGGCAACGATACAGAAAAGATTTAAAGTTGAAAAGGAGAAAAAGAGAAAACAGAAAACAAATAAAAGGAGTCTTAATCCTCTGTGATCAGTCTCCACTACCCACGGCTCCATCCCTCCTGATTCTGTGACTAGGGCTCCATCTGCAGGAAGCCTTGCTACTTACTCTTAAGCTTTGCAGACCTTCACTAAGCCTCTTGTTTCTTTCAGTAAACACACCCTTACCCCCATCTGTTTCTTGTGCTCCTTACATGTATTTTATTTTCCATCAGTCCCTTTTCCTTACCTGACAGCTATTTTGAACTCTTCCCCTCAATACAAACCTATCATTACCATACACGTTCTCAATCTGTAACTTGTTTGTTGCTGTTGTTGTTGTTGTTTTGGTTTTGGTTTTGGTTTTCTGGAACAGGGTTTCTCTGTAGCTTTGGAGGCTGTCCTGGAACTCACTCTGTAGACCAGGCTGGTCTCAAAGTCACAGAAATCTGCCTGCCTCTGCCTCCCGAGTGCTGGGATTAAACTGTAACTTGTTTTTATACAAACTGTTCCTGATTAACGATGACTATACCTCTAACTATTTATTACTGCTGTTTCAGGAGAGTTAACCGTAATAAGAAGTGAGAGTCACAGAAGAGATAGTAAAAGAGAAATCCTTGAACACGGGGAGTTCCTGCTAATGGCAGTGATACAATTGGTTGTTGTCGTAATGAAACTAGATGCAATGAACTATGTAGAAAGTGGAGTGAAGTTATACATGGGGGGCATTTAGGAAGCACATCTTCAAGAAGCTCAGATAAAATATCATTTGAGAAGCACGAAAATATATCTTAAAGCCTTAATAAACCAAAACATGTGGCAAAGTCTGGTGGGGTTTGGAGTTTTGGTTTTTTATTTGTTTTCTTTGGGGAAAAGGTTTGCCTCTAGTCACTTAAACTGGAGAATAACTTGGTCTCTAAAAGCAGGATATGAGAAAATTCCACTTGTGGGTCCTGCATCATCATTGTTCAGTCTCTAGCAGTTGGACAAAGTGTACCAGCATGGAATAGTGAAAGAGCAGGCAAGTCCCTGCTGCAGCTTGTTGTCAGTCTATTTTGCTTTCTAAAGAGCAGCCCTGGAGGAAATAGATAAAAAGAAAGACACTGAACAAAGGGTCACAAATTAAAATCGCATTAAAGACCTTGAGACAAATGAGTCCAGGTACTGGCTGAGAACAAGGATAGCAAGAGACAGAAAA
Source organism: Cricetulus griseus (assembly GCF_003668045.3). Lineage (NCBI taxonomy): Eukaryota > Metazoa > Chordata > Mammalia > Rodentia > Cricetidae > Cricetulus > Cricetulus griseus. The sequence goes on along the minus strand of NC_048604.1, from coordinate 19,479,702 downwards.
CATAAGCAGCTTGGCAATGGCCTCTACTTATACTCCAGGGTAAAGGTCTCGGCGTGATAATTTCTCATAGAACAGAGAGAAACGAAGCAGAGAACAACTACAATGCTTTGTGGAAAATTCTGCAGGAGAGGAAAACACATTGGCTAGGCTTAGAGGAGAAGGAGAAAGAGGGAGGGCTTCCTGGAAGGGGCAACGTCTGAAATGGGTTGTGACTGGAACTGCACATGGACAGAAGAGAACCTGACCAAGGTGTGCAGGTACGAAAATAGAGAAGTGTGTGCAAACTCGAAGTGTGACTGCTTGGCCCAGTTGTGGTCTAAAGGGCATGGGAAGAACAGATAAGGAAGAGGGGGAGTGGAGAGGAAGACACTAGAGCAGGAAGCAGGAAGCCCAGTGTGAAAAGCCTTCTGTGATCCTATCCTATATGCTCTGACCGTAGCAGTTAAGTTCCATGAAAACACAGAATATCTATGCTTCATTCACACGCTCATCCCCAATACCTCTAAAGTCCTGCATAGCACAGAAGCAGATACCCTAAAAGGAACATAAATAAATCCCACGATGAAATATTTGAAAATCATTCTGAAAGGTAAGAATTCCTTAAGAATTTTCACACAAAGATATGACATATCCAGATTTGAGCTACATGATAGATGCCATGTGCTGAAAAAAATGAAAAGAGTCAGCATTGCAGTAGGCTAGGCTAGACAAGATGGTGGCCGGGAGTGAGGAACTGTTTTTATACGAATGAATTCAGAAGATATTTAGGACACAGACTACATAGAGCAGTATAATTTGAAGAGAAAGAAGATAAAAGAAAAAGGATATGTCAAAGATGGTAGCACCGGTTTGAAGACTTGAACCAGGAGGAATCTTTACTGAGATGGAGAATGCTGGGAAATGAGCGATCGTGTTCAGCAGAGAAGACATATCAGATATATCAGAGGGTTGCACCATGGGATGAAGTTAGGAGGAATCTGTACTGTACAGAATGGAAAGAAAGAAAAGTATCGCAGTTTTTATTTATTGTTTCACAATCACATGCACACACCACACACACACACACACACACACTCCCCTCTTTCCAATTCTTCCCCCACACCTCCCCTCTACGTGTGTGTGTGTGTGTATGTGTGTGTGTGTGTGTGTGTGTGTGTGTGTGTGTGACAAGTGATAAATGTCCCCAGACTGTGCAAAATTCTCTAGTTTATAATCACTTTGCTTTGTTCTTTGATACTAAGCAAACAATCTCTATTACTATAAGGGTGCCATCTGGTGTCCGTCAAGGGGATATTCCATTTGATGAGCATATATAGCCTTATATGCAAAACCCATACATAAAATTGTATATATCGCATAAATAACATGTGTATATGCATACATACCTTTTTAATTTCCTTTTTTGTTCTTACATCCAAACCAAAGGTTCCACTCCCTCCTTTCTTCCCAATTCTGTATCCCCCCATTCCTAGGAGTCTTACCTAGGGTCATCCTCATAGATTGCTGGGAGTTTTCATTGCACTAGGTTTCTAGCTTGACCTGGAGATTCCCCCAGATTCCAGTTGTCTCTAGAAGTACTCCCTCCCCCCAATCCGTCCTGTGCCTATCCCCAGAAGATACACCTCTATGTTGCTTTTCCTTTAATAATGTCCCTCATATTTATGGTTTAGTGACCTCTGCCTAGGCCACTGTAGTCTTCTTCCCAATGTTCGCTATCACAGCCCAGACTCTAGAAGCAACAAGTGATAAATGCCCCCAGACTGGGCAAAATTCTCTAGTTTATAATTACTTTGGTTTGTATTTTGATGCAAAGCAAACATCTAACGGTACAAGGGTGCCATCTGGTGTCCGTCAAGGCAGTATTCTGGCTGATGAGCATATATAGTCTTACATGTAAAAATCCATACATATAATTGTATATATTGCATAAATTACATTTGTGTATGCATACATACCTTTTTAATTTCCTTTTTTGCTGTTACATCCCAAGCAAAGGTTCCACTCCCTCCCCTCTTTCCAATTCTTCCCCCACACCTCCCCTCTACAGCCCTCCATCCACTCTTTCTCCAGTTTCTCTTTAGGTACAGGCAGGCCTCCCATGGATATCAGCCAGCCACACTTTATGAAACTGAAGTGAGACTGGGTGCCTGCTCTTCTATTAAGGCTGGATGAAGCAATCTAATAGGAGGAATGGGTCCCAAAACCAGGCATCACAGTAAGAGACAGCCCCTACTCTCACTGTTAGGAGTCTCACAAGAAGACCACGTTAGACATCTAACTATAACATATATGCAGAGTTCCTAGGTCAGTCCCAAGAAGACTCTCTGGTTGTAGGTTCAGTCTCTATGAGACCCTATCAGCCCAGGTTAGTTCGTTCTATGAGGGTTTTTTGTGGTGTTCTTGACGCTGCTGGCTCTATAATCCTTCCTCCCTCTCTTTGGCAGGATTCCCCGAGATCTGCCTAATGTTTGGCTCTGGGTCTCTGCATCTGCTCCCCTGGGTTACTAGGCACTAATATATAAGTATAGCAGGATATAGTTAAACATTATTACTTTGAATTTTTTTCCAGTCTTGTTTGGTTCCATCCTAAGTCTCTGGGATATCCCACCACTGGGTCCTGGCCCTCAGAGGTGAGCTCCCTCTCAGGGTAGGGGTTCCAGCTGGGACAGTCATTAGTTGGCCACTCTCTCAAGCTCTGTGCCAACTATACCCCCAGAACATCTTGTAGGCAGGTCAAATTGTAGGTAAGGTTACGTGGCTGGATTTGTGCCCCACTCCCTCCACTGAAAGTCTTGCCTGGTTACAGGAGATGGCCCCTTCAGACTCTGTATCCCCCCATTCCTAGGAGTCTTACCTAGGGTCATCCTCATAGATTGCTGGGAGTTTTCATTGCACTAGGTTTCTAGCTTGACCTGGAGATTCCCCCAGATTCCAGTTGTCTCTAGAAGTACTCCCCCCCCCCAATCCGTCCTGTGCCTATCCCCAGAAGATACCTGAGATACACCTCTATGTTGCTTTTCCTTTAATAATGTCCCTCATATTTATGGCTTAGTGACCTCTGCCTAGGCCACTGTAGTCTTCTTCCCAATGTTTCCTGTCACAGCCCAGACTCTAGAAGCAACAAGTGATAAATGCCCCCAGACTGGGCAAAATTCTCTAGTTTATAATTACTTTGGTTTGTATTTTGATGCAAAGCAAACATCTAACGGTATAAGGGTGCCATCTGGTGTCCATCAAGGGGATATTCAGGCTGATGAGCATTTATAGCCTTATATGTAAAAATCCATACATATAATTGTATATATTGGGGTTTTTTTAGATTTATTCTAATTCTTTATTCTAATTAATTTTTATTTAAATTACAAACAATCTTATTTTACATTCCTGTCCCACTTCCCTTCCTTTCCATCCTCCTATTACCCCCACCATCTCCCCATCCTAACCCCCATCCACTCCTCAGGAAGGGTAAGGCCTCCCATCGGGGATCATCAAAGTCTGTCACATCATTTGGGGCAGGACCTAGGCCCTCTGCTGTGTATTTATGCTGGGAGAGTATCCCTTCATAGGAACTGGGCTCCAAAATGCCAGTTCATGCACTATGAACAAATACTGGTTTCACTGCCAATGGCCCCATAGACTGCCCAAGCTCCCCCCTCCAACTGACATCCATGTACACGGGAACTTGGTTGCTCCTATGATGGCTTCCCAGCTATCAATCTGGGGTCCATGAGCTCCCCCTTGTTCAGGTCAGCTGTTTCTGTTGGTTTCTCCAACCCGGTCTTTGCTCATCACTCCTCCATCTCTACAACTGGATTCCAGGACCTCAGCTCAGTGCTTAGCTGTGAATCTCTGCTTCTGCTTCCATCAGCTACTGGATGAAGGCACTGTGATGGCATTTAAGGTAGTCATCAATCTCATTATAGGGGAAGGGCATTTAAGGTAACCTCCCCACTATTACTTAGATTGTTAGTCGGGGTCATACTTGTAGACCTCTGGACATTTCCCTAATGCCTGATTTCTTTTTAAACCTATACTGGCTCCCTCTATTAATGGTATATATTACAAAAATTACATGTGTGTATATGCATACATACTTTTTAGTAGCCTAAACAGTTAGGGACATGGTAGCCCTTGGTGCCATTTGTTGAATGGAAAAATGAATCCCTGTGGTCTGGGTTCTCATAAAACCTCTTGGAGAAATAAGAAGATAAATTGATATGATTCTTATTACTGTACAAATAACAAACCCCTAAGATTGCAGAATGTATGAAAAATGTGAGAAACAGAGTCAGGCACTCACTTCTGGCTAAAATAGGGGAAGCCACATTGTCTACAGGCACAAAGACTATCACAGAAAATCACTTTGCATTCAAATAAGTACCTATGTAAAGACACACTTATACCCTGTTACTGTTCAAAACTCTGAATAAAGTTTTAAGACTTTTTACTTCAATAATTCATTTTATTTCTGAGATTATAATATAATTAGATTGTTTCTCCCTTCCCTTGTCTTCTTCCAAACCTTTGTGATCTCTTTCAAATTCATGGCCTCTGTTTTCATTAGTTGTTGCTACATGTATGTAGTAGGATTTTTCTTTGGGCCACCAGCTCACAAAAAGTGACACGGAGATTTCTTATTAATTATGAAAGTTTGGCCTTTAGCTTAATCTTTTCTCTGTCTCTGCCCTTCCAATGCTTTCTGCAACCCAAGAGAGCTGGAGCCAGCCCCTCCTCTGCCCAGAAATCCTGCCTATGTCTCCTGCCTACCTATTGACCATTTTACTCTTTATTACACCAACCACAGCAATACATGTTCGCGTAGTGTACAACACATGCATGTGTGTGTGTGTGTGTGTGTGTGTGTGTGTGTGTGTATGAAATACAACTTGATTAGTCTGAATAATGTTACTCATATGTGTGTTTTCTGAGCTGATCACTTGGAATTGGATAACCAACTAGTGTGTTCTTTCTCCCACTCTCCACATTTCTTTGTTACCTGGAGTTCTTTGTGTAGGGTTGAGGTTTCCCTTGTCCAATGGGCATGTCTACTGGTGATGTCCTTATTAGTCTCACATTTAAACCATCATGTAGGCGAGGCTTTATGAATGTAATTTCTGGCATTGCTGGAAGGTAAAACCTCATCACAGATTTCCCATTTCTCTGGATCTTACAGACTTCCTACTCCTGAGCCTTGGATAGAAGAGTGTTTTGCATATGTGTAATACAACACATAAAGACCCACAGACAGATATTGGGATTCAAGCTTCAAACTGAAGAAAGGGAAGCAAAGCAGTCAGTCACTAGCTCTTACCTCTAGCTCAGCCTGAAAGGGCTGATCCACAAGCCCTTCATGGATCCTCAGACTGCTGCCTTTCCTCAGCGTGTCTGGAGAAAATCTGGAGACTATCTCAGAATGCAGCCTGATACACTGGGCTCCTGTCTTATATACCTCTCCGATGATGGCATTAAAGCTGTATGATCCCAGGTGCTGAGGTCATCTTTGAGATGTTTCTTTTTAGGATTGGATCAATTTTGAGTAGGTCAGTGTGGCCTTGAACTGACAGAGACCTGTCTACCTCTGCCTCCCAAATGGTGGGATGGCAGGTATGTACCACCACTGCCTGATGTCTATAGCTTGAGGTTGACTTTGCTTTCTGAATCCTCTGGCAAGCTTTAATAAATCACAATATATCACCACACTCATGTATCCATTAGCACTGTGTTTCACAATTCTGCATTTTGGCTGATTGTGGTTTTCTGTAACAGCCTCCCTCTTTTGCAAAAAGAAGTTTCATTGATGAGGGGTGAGGACTGAAGTTCTCTGTGGATATAAGGACAAATGTTAAGAATGTTTTTAGAGATGCTGTTTTAGTAAAGTGGTGGTTGGCTGTAGGTTCTCCTCCAAGATCCATGACTTCACTCTCCCTGAGTACTTGGCTAGGCTTTCAGTGCCAGGAAAGGCTCATCTGTTTGGCACAATCCTCGAGTATAGCAGCATGTAGGAAACTAGTAGCCAAAACAAGAAATATCATTGATAACTCAAAGAAACAACACACCACACACACACAGCCACTATATGTGTCTCCATCATTTAGTAATAGAATTGACCTCATCTTGCTCTCTTTTCCCTTTCATAATTTCAGCCTGAAGTCACTGCAATTCTTTCTGTATGCTAGTTTTCAATCACTCAATTCATCATTGTATTTCAATGAAGTTTTTTCTATGATCTTTGATGTTTCTGATAGGACACGAATTTCGAAGAGTAATATTCAAGGCTTCCTACATCCATGCGTAGTGTTCATGGGTAATCAGAGTGCAAGCACTGTTTTGCAGAATACTTATATTATCTACCTTCTGTCAACTCAATAATAGTTCAAGCCATTTCAAGGGAATGGTTCCAACAGAAATCATTCTTTCACATAAAAAGCCCCATTCAAAGAAATCAAGATTATATTTGAAACTTTTTTCTCAGGACAACAGTAATAGAAGAAATTTTTCTTAGCTTGATAAACAGTACCATAACAACAACAAAAACTGGTACTATTTTTCTTAACATTGAAAGATGAATACTTTGTGTCTAAGAGTGGGAACAAAGCAAGAATATCCGTTCCTAACATACTTGTTCAACATAGTCTTAAAATCTTAGCTAGCACCATATGGCGGTATTTGAATATACATATATATATACATATATATATGTAATATCAGAAAGAAATAAGCAAAACAACACATTTGCAGATAACTTGATTGTCTACATCCCGTATGAACACGTAGAACTGATGTGAGATACAAGATTCTAGAAAAAAAAAAGATCAACATACAAAGAAAAAATGTGTTTTTGTATTCTAGCAAGAATGAGTGGACACAAAAATTCAATAATGTAATAGAATTTACAATTTCCTAAAAAGAAACGGTCTTGGGCTAGTAAGATGGCTCAGACAGTAAAGGAGCTTGCAACAGAGCCTGAAAGCCTTTGTTCAACTCCCAGACCCACATGGTGGATGGAAGAAGAGAGATGACTCCTGCAGGTTGTCCTCATACCTATACACACAGCACAATTTTATTGTAAAAACACATTTGTGAAGGATTTAAGTATAAATCTAACAAAATATGTAAAGGAATTATATGCTTGAAACTGAATAACGTTGATATCAGAAATAAAAAGTACCTAAGTAAAGGCAGTGACATAGGATGTTTGTGAATTTGTAAATGATACGTCTGACAAAAATATTGAATTCTTAATAGTAAAGAGATTAAGCTTGCTTGAATAAATACACATACTTAATGCACTGCCTATATAATATATACAAAATATTATACATATAATTAATATAATATACACAATATAATATAGTGCATACTATATGCAACACACATCTGTAAAATAAACAGATATAAGATAGGTAGATTTTAAAAGATATAAATATGATACAGAAAAATTGTGCCCAGAATTCAATAGATGTTATTTTAAATTTATGTGAAAAGTCAAAGGAAATAGAAGACCTACAAACAGTTAGGAATAGTACAAAGTAAGAAGAATCAATCCACCTAATTTCAAGTTTTATTATATAACTACCATAGACTAATCAGAAGTGTATGGTAGACACATGGATTAATAGATCATAACACAAAATGCAGAAATAGACACACACAAATCTACCCACTGATTTTGTGAGGGGAAAAACAATTTATCAGAGGAAAGATATCATTTTCAAAAAGTGGAACAATTGGAAAATTCATAAAACAAAGAAAACAAACTTTGACCAATGATTGACACTTTATGCACACATGCACTCAAAGTGTATCAAGAACATATACATAAAATGTTATGACTTTTAGGGTGAAACATATAAGAAAAATACTCAGGCCGGGCGTTGGTGGCGCACACCTTTAATCCCAGCCCTCGGGAGGCAGAGGCAGGCCGATCTCTGTAAGTTCCAGGCCAGCCTGGTCTTCAGAGCGAGTGCCAGGATAGGCTCCAAAGCTACACAGAGAAACCCTGTCTCGAAAAACCAAACAAAAAAAATAAGAAAAATACTCGGGATGTATGGCTACACAAAGAGTTCTCAGATTTACTTGACACAAAAAACAACCCTGGTAAATTACATTTCATCAATATTAAATATGAAAATACTTTGCTTTGTGAAAGAGTCTATTTAATGAGTGGGAATACAATTAGTTCTCAGAGGGAGATAAAATATATGTAAGTGATTTATCTGAAAAATGTTAGCATCTATAATATACAACAAACTTACAAACTCAGTAGTGAAAAGAAAAATATAATCCCAAAACATACACGATCTGATTAGTAGATCTGAGCAGACAGTTCACAAAAGAGGACAAACAATGGCAGGTAAGACCATGGAAAGATTCAAAAAAAAAAAAAGCATGACGCATGCACAAATCAAAACCTGAGAGATCATGAACACACTCCAAACACACCAAACAACAACAAAATTTCAAGATCAAGCCAACAAACATACAGAGAAAAAGCAGATTTCCCCAGACTTTATCAGAAGATACAAAATGGTAGAGTGAGCCTGAAATACAGCTTTAACATTTCTTTAAAAATGAAATACAACCCCTGTGTTCTCATCTGTCAGTTATGTGTCTTGCTTCATGGACAATAGGAGTTTTATTCAGCAGTTTTTTACCTATTGCCTATATGTGGCGGGATTCATGAAAATGGCTTCGATTCATCTTGACTTAAGGTCACAGATTTTGAAACTATCCTTACTCTTCTAAGATTAAAATCATAAGACCTAAAGATTTAAGGCATAGCTACCATAGGATGTTGGATCTTAGGCTTGAGTGTCTTATCTAAATAACAAGAGACTTGGTTCTAAGGTGTGGTTACTCTTCACCCTCAAGGCCAGATAAGAGATTTAATCTAAGGAGTGGTTGCTAAATGTTTGGAGAATTAAGGAAGAAAGTCTGTTCCTTGTATCATGATAAAGAAGTCTTTCCCTTTTTGGTTGGGGTATGTAAGAATGTTGAATAATAAACTTGGCAAGTTCAGTATTCACTGGATTTCCCTCCTGACTCTATTCTGTGTGTCTTATCTTTCCTTAACATCTTTACCTGACATGTCTCAATCCACACTCCCCCTCTCAGGTACTTTGTGGGGATACTAAATATGGTACCATAATATGGGGCATAAACAAACACAGTAAACTAGGTATATGTTGAAGTGTAGTCGCTGCTTTTTCCTCTAGTGGTTGCAGAATTTCAGGACTAACACTAAGGTCTTTGATACACTTGAAGGTGATTCTTGTGTAGGGTGGGAGATGGGAATCTAGTTTCAGTCATCCATATGTACATATCTAGTTTTCTCAGCACTATTTGCTGAAGATGCTGCCGGTTCCCCAATAAGTACTTTTGGCAGCACTGTAAAAAAAAAAAAACACAGATAACTGTAGCTGTGCCATCTTCTTGTCTGGGTCCTCCTTTATATTCTTGTTATATTATATAACAAGAGTTATATTTTAACTCTTGTTAAAAGTATTGACTTAAAAGTATTGACCCCTTTGTTTAGGAGTTCTAAGACTATCTTGGGTTTTTTTGCTTCCAGATGACGACTTTCTTCAATTTCTGTGGGGGAAAATGGCACTGGCATTTAGACTGAGATTGTGTTGAAAGTAGATATTGCTTCGGTTATGATGGCCATTTTCGCCCTTTCCGCCGACAGACCCAGGAACTAGTGAGGAGACTACCAGGAGGGGCAAGACCATCCAGAGTTGTGGACATTGAATTCCTGGCCCCCACACACCACTGGGTCACAAGAGGAAATAGAGAGACCCCACCTGCACCCACTAAAAGAAGATATAGGAAGAAGACAGAATAAGATTTCACTCAATAACAGAAAGACCAATATGACACCACCAGAATCTAGGGACTCCACTCCAGCAAGATCTGAAAAGCCCAACACAGAGCATGAAGATGAGATGGACCTCAAAAATTATCTCACTAAGATGATAAAGACCTTTAAAGAGGAAACAAGAAAATCCCTTAAGGAAATAGAAGAAAAAGCAAACAAAAAATTACACGAAATGGAGGAAAAGACAAACCAAAAAATTCAAGAAATAAACAAATTTCTTAAAGAATCTAAAGAAACCCAAGAAAAAACATCCAAACAAGTGAAGGAAGTTCTTGAAACAGTTCAAAGCATGAAAGCTGAAATAGACACAATAAAGAAAACACAGAATGAGGTGATGCTGGAAATGGAAAGGCTGGATAAACAATCAGGAACTAAAGATGTGAGTATAACCAATAGAATTCAAGAGATGGAAGAGAGAACCTCAGCTATTGACGACTCGCTAGAGGATATACATTCATCAACCAAAGAAAACCTCAAGTCCAACAAATCCCTAACACAAAATATCCAGGAAATATGGAACACCGTAAAAAGACCAAACCTAAGAATAATAGGTGTAGAAGAAGGTGAAGAAACACTGCTCAAAGGTACAGAAAACATATTCAACAAAATCAGAAGAAAACTTCCCCAACCTATGGAAGGATATGCCTATGAAAGTACAAGAAGCTTACAGGACACCAAACAGACTGGACCACAAGAAGAAATCCCCCGACACATAATAATCAAAACACCAAAACTACAGAATAAAGAGAAAATATTAAGAGCAGCAAAGGAAAAAGGCCAAGTAACATATAAAGGCAAACCAATCAGAATCATACATGACTTCTCAATGGAAACTCTGAAAGCCAGAAGGTCTTGGATAGATACCCTACAAGCACTAAGGGAGCATGGATGTCAACCCAGACTGCTGTACCCAGCAAAACTTTCAATCACTATAGATGGAAAAAACAAGATATTCCATGACAAAAACAGATTTAAACAATACATATCCACAAATCCAGCACTACAGAGGTTCTGGAAGGAAAACTCCAACCCAACAAATATAACTACACTCACAAAAACACTGGCAATAGGCTAACAGAATAGATACGAAGACAGAATCCATCCTTCTGCTGTTTACAAGAAACACACCTCAATTTCAAAGACAGGAGATACCTCAGAGTAAAAGGATGGGAAAAAAATTTCCAATCAAATGGGCTCAAGAAACCAGCTGGTGTAGCAATCCTAATATCTAACAAATTGGACTTTAAACTAAAATCAATCAAAAAAATGAAGAAGGGCATTTCATACTCATCACAGGAAAAGTCCATCAAGATGAAGTCTCAATCCTGAACATCTATGCCCCAAATACGAAAGAACTCAAATTTGTAAAAGAAACATTACTAAACCTCAAACCACACATAAAACCACACACACTTATAGTAGGAGACTTCAACACCCCCCTTACACCACTAGACAGGACCACCAGACAGAAACTTAACAAAGAAACAAAGGATCTGACAGAAGTTATGACCCAAATGGGTTTAACAGACATCTATAGAACATTCCATCCAAACACAAAAGAATATACCTTATTCTCAGCACCACATGGAACCTTCTCAAAAATTGACCACATAGTTGGCAGCAAAGCAAACCTCCACAGTTACAAAAGAATTGAAATAACCCCCTGTATCTTATCAGACCACCATGCATTAAAGCTAGAATTCAACAGCAATATGAATTGGAGAAAACCTACATACGCATGGAAAATGAATAACACTCAATTGCACCATTCCTGGGTTGAGGAAGAAATTAAAAAAAGAAATTAAAGACTTCCTAGAATTTAATGAGAATGTAGACAATACATACCCAAACTTATGGGACACTCTGAAAGCAGTGCTAAGAGGGAAGTTCATAGCACTAAGTGCCCACATGAAGAAACTGGAGGAAAGTCACATTAGAGAATTGACAGAACAACTGAAAGCTTTAGAGCAAAAAGAAGCAAACACACCAAGGAGGAGTAGATGCCAGGAAATAATCAACCTGAGAGCTGAAATCAACAAAGTAGAAACTAGGAAAACAGTACAAAGAATCAATGAAACAAAGAGTTGGTTCTTTGAGAAGATCAACAAGATAGACAAACCTCTAGCCAAACTAACCAAAAGGCAGAGAGAGAGCATGCTAATTAACAAACTCAGAAATGAAAAGGGGGATATAACAACGGAGACTGAGGAAATCCAGAGAATCATCAGGTCATACTTTGAAAACCTGTACTCCACAAAATTGGAAAATATAAAGGAAATGGACAGCTTTCTGGATAAATATCACTTACCAAAATTAAATCAAGATCAGATAAACAGTTTAAATCGACCTATAACCCCTAATGAAATAGAAGCAGTCATCAAAAGCCTCCCAACCAAAAAAAGCCCAGGGCCAGATGGCTTCACTGCAGAATTCTACCAGAAATTCAAACAAGAGCTAATTCCAGTACTCCTCAAACTGTTCCGCACAATAGAAGCAGATGGGATATTGCCAAACTCTTTCTACGAGGCTACAATCACTTTGATACCCAAGCCACACAAAGATATGACTAAGAAAGAGAACTATAGACCGATATATCTCTCATGAACATTGATGCTAAAATACTCAATAAAATATTGGTCAACCAAATCCAAGAACATATCAGAAAAATCATCCACCATGATCAAGTAGGCTTCATCCCAGGGATGCAAGGATGGTTCAATATATGAAAATCCATCAATGTAATCCACCATATAAACAAATTGAAAAAGAAAAACCACATGATGATCTCACTAGACGCTGTAAAATCCTTTGACAAAATCCAGCATCCCTTCATGATAAAGATCTTGGAGAGAACAGGAATAACAGGAACATATCTAAACATGATAGACGCAATATACACCAAACCAATAGCCAACATCAAACTAAATGGAGAGAAACTCAAAGCGTTTCCTCTAAAATCAGGAACAAGACAAGGCTTTCCACTCTCTTCATATCTCTTCAATATTGTACTTGAAGTTCTAGCTAGAACATTAAGACAAGAAAAGGGTATCAAAGTGATACAAATTGGAAAGGAAGAATTCAAACTTTCACTATTTGCAGTTGATAGGATAGTCTACATTACTGACCCGAAAAACTCCTCCAGGGAACTCCCACAGCTGATAAACACCTTCAGCAAGGTAGCAGGATACAAAATTAACTCAAAAAATCAGTAGCCCTACTATATACAGATGATAAATCCAATGAGAAAGAAATCAGGGAAACATCACCTTTCACAATATCCACAAGCAACATAAAATATCTTGGGGTAACACTAACCAAAAAAGTGAAAGACCTGTACAATAAGAACTTTGAGATTTTATAGAAAGAAATTAAAGAAGATACCAGAAAATGGAAAGATCTTCTATGCTCTTGGATAGCTAGAATTTAGAATTAACATAGTAAAAATGGCAACCCCGCCAAAAGCAATCTACAGATTCAATGGAATCCCCATCAAAATCCCAACAGTTTTTCACAGACATTGAAAGAACAATACTCAACTTTATATGGAAAAATAAAAAACCCAGGATAGCCAAAACAACTCTTTACAATAAAGGATCTTCTGGAGGCATCACCATCCCTAACTTCAAGCTCTACTATAGAGCCATAGTTCTGAAAACAGCTTGGTATTGGCACAAAAATAGACAGATAGACCAATGGAATCAAATTGAAAACACTGATACTGACCCACGCACCTACGAATACCTTATTTTTGACAAAGGTGCTAAATCTATACAATGGAAAAAAGATAGCATCTTCAACAAATGGTGCTGGTACAATTGGATTCAGACATGCAGAAAATTGCAGATAGATCCATACCTGTCATCATGCACAAAACTTAAGTGCAAATGGATCAAAGATCTCAGCATAAATCCAGCCACACTGAATCTGCTAGAAGAGAAAGTGGGAATTACCCTTGAAAAAAATGGCACAGGAGAACGCTTCCTGAACATTACGCCAGTAGCACAGACATTGAGGTCTGCAATTAATAAATGGGACCTCCTGAAACTGAGAAGCTTCTGCAAGGCAAAGGAAACAGTCAGTAGGACAAAATGACCACCCACAGAATGGGAAAAGATCTTCACCGATCCCACATCTGACAGAGGACTGATTTCCAAAATATATAAGGAGCTCAAGAAGCTAGCCACCAAAACACCAAACAATGAAATTAAAAAGTGGGGTGCAGAACTAAATAGAGAATTCTCAACAGAGGAATCTGAAATGGCTGAAAGACACTTAAGAAAGTGCTCAAAATCATTGGCCATCAGAGAAATGCAACTCAAAACAACTCTGAGATACCACCTCACACCTGTCAGAATGGCTAAAATCAAAAATACCAATGACAATCTATGCTGGAGAGGATGTGGAGAAAAAGGAACACTCCTCCATTGCTGGTGGGAGTGCGAACTTGTAAGACCACTCTGGAAATCAGTATGGCAGTTGCTCAGAAAAATGGGAATCAATCAACCTCAAGATCCAGCAATTCCTCTCTTGGGCATATGCTCAAATAGTGCATGTTCATACAACAAGGACATATGTTCAACCATGTTCACAGCAGCATTGTTTGTAATAGCCAGAACCTGGAAGCAACCTAGATGCCCCTCAACTGAAGAATGGATAGAGAAAATGTGGTACATTTATACAATGGAGTACTACTCAGCAGAAAAAAGCAATGGAATCTTGAAAATCGCAGGCAAATGGATGGAACTAGAAGAACCCATCCTGAGTGAGTAACCCAGTCACAAAAAGACAAACATGGTATGTACTCACTCACATATGAATTTTAGGCATAGAGCAAAGGATTACCAGCCTATAATCCTCTTCACCAAAGAAACTAGGAAACATGAAGGACTCTAAGGGATAAATGGTCCCCAGGAATGGGAAGTGGCATGAACTCCTGAACTAATTGGGAGCATGAGGGTAGGGGAGAGGGAGCTGCCACAATAAGAGCAAGAGAAGAGGAGCAGAGGAGAGGAAATGGAGGGACAGAAATATTGAGTTGGGGGAAGAATAGAGGAAAGAGAGCAGGATGAGAGATACCATATCAGAGGGAGCCACTATAGGTCCGAGAAGAGATCTGGAACCAGGGAGATCTCCAGAGACCTACAAGGATGACACGATCTGACAATCCAGGCAGTGGTGGAGAGGATAACCTAAAAGCCCTTCCCCTAAAATGAGATTGATGACTTCTCTTTATGCCATCCTAGAGCCCTCATCCAATGGCTGATGGAAGCAGAGACAGACTTCCACAGATATACACTGAGCTGAAACCGGGAATTTAGTTGAAGAGAGGGAGAAATGAAGACTGAAGGGATCTGTACCAGGTTGGAGAAACCCACAGGCACAGTTGGCCTGAACAAGGGAGAGCACATCGACCCCAGATGCTGTCTGGAAGGCCAGTACAAGACTGATCCAGACCCCTGAACATGGATGTCAATAAGGAGGCCTCTGCACTCCAGGGAGCCTCTGGTGGTGGATTAGTATTTTTCCCTGGTGTAAGAAGGGACTTTGAGAGCCCATCCCACGTGAAGGGATACACTCTGGCCCTGGACACATGGGGAAGGGCCCAGGACCAGCACAGGAAGATTTGGTGGACTTTGCAGAGCCCCCGTTGAGGGCCCTACCCTGCCTGGGGAGTGGTGGGTGGATGGAGTGGGGGGTAGGCTGGGGGTGGGGGAGGAGGGATGGGGGTGAGGGGAGGGAGAGGGAGAAGGGACTTACATGTGAAACAAGCTTGTTCCCTAACTAGAACTAATAAATAAATAAATACATACATACATACATACATACATACATACATACATACATACATACATAAGATGGCCATTTTCACAATATTAATCCTATGAATCCAGAAGTAGACATTGAGACCCTATTGCTAAAGACACAACATACTTCAGACACGGGACACAGAGAAATCAAGCTGCAACTGATCTGGAAGCTTGATTTCTGTTTGTTTATACTGTTCATAATACCAGACAGTATTACACAGCCTGTTGATGGAGAGAAGTCATCAGTATTCACACAGCAGCAGCAGACCCTGGGTGCTACAATTCTAAGCTGCCTGACAACATATACTCATTGGTTCAACAAGAGGTAGCACGAATGCTCTTGGGTAACCATCCACTTCCTGATTGAATTGGATGCACACCCCTTGGAAGGTAATACATGTCTGGTACTGGGGAGTTAGCCAAAAGTCCATGTCTAGGAAAATCACAGGCCCTTTGTGGGAATTGAAAACTACCGAAGTTTTGCTAAATAGGCATGTGATCAAACTACCTTCCAAAAACTGATGTTTATGTCCGTAGACCAGTGCAGCACTCAGCTTGATAAGGCCTCCTTTTGGCACTGAGAAACAGTTAAAGCAGGAACTCATAACTAGTCAAATCTCTGGGAATATGTGAGCACTAAATACTGAGCTCTACACAGGAGATTTGTTTTAATCTGTCTGTGTCCCAATGAGCATTGCGGAAGACAGTGTGGAAGGACAGAAGGAGTTAGGGAATGGGTAAGAAGGAAGCAAAGCACTGTCCTCTAGATGTTCCATAGCCAATGCAATCATGAACACAAGGAATGTACACACAGGAAAAGAGGGAGGGAGGCAGGGAGGGAGGGAGGGAGGGGGAGGGAGGGAGGGAGGGAGGGAGGGAGGAGAAACATGAGGGTAGGAAGATTAATCAGGAAGAAGAAAGGATGAAGCAGGAGTAGCGTGGTGTTGGCAGGGTACTGAGGGGAAGTGTGATCACTAACATACTGTACACAAGTATAAAGCTGTTCAAAATAAACAAATCAGAAAATGAAACACTGCCCATCAGTTGCTCTTCTGGGCATTTACTTCAGAGAACTGAAGTCTTATTGGTCCATTAACTCTTTCTTGGAAGGGGTAAATTAAGTTTTCAAACCTGGTAGGGCACCAATAATAGTCCAAAGAAACAATTGCTCCTAGGTGTAGCTCAGTGAACCAATGAGTTTAATTGGGGTTACTTTCAAGAGCATACATAAGGGTTACCTACAAGAACATGGGCAATGAACCTGGAAGCAACCTAAATGCCCTTCAACTGAAGAATGGGTAGAGAAAATTGTGGTGCATTTATACAATAGAGTACTACTCAGCAGAAAAAAAGCAATGGAATCTTGAAATTCGCAGGCAAATGGATGGAACTAGAAGAAACCATACTGAGTGAGGGAAGCCAGTCACAAAAAGACAAACATGGTATGTACTCATTCCTATATGAATTTTAGACATAGAGCAAATGGTCACCAGCCTACAATCCTCTTCACCAAAAGAACTAGGAAACAAGAAGGACTCTTAAGAGAAAAATGCATGGTCCCTAGAGAATGGGACAGGCCAGGATCTCCTGAGCTAATTGGGAGCACGAGGGTAGGGGAGAGGGAGCTGGCATAATGAGAGCAGGAGAAGAGAAGGGGAGAGGAGGAAATGGAGGAGCAGAAAGATTGAATCGGGGGAAGAATAAAGGAGAGCAGGATGAAAGATACCATATCAGAGGGAGCCATTATAGGTTTGAGGAGAGATCTGGCACTAGGGAGATTTCCATGGATCTACAAGGATAACACCAACTGACAATCTAGGCAATGGTGGAGAGGCTACCTTAAATGCCCTTCCCTTATAATGAGACTGATGACTAGTTATATGCCATCCTAGAGCCCTCATCCAGTGGATGATGGAAACAAAGGCAGACACCCACAGTTATACACTGAACTGAACTCTGGAACCCAGTTGCAGAGAGGGAGGAATAAAAATCAAAGGAATCGGGACCAGGCTGGTGAATCCCACAGAGACAGCTGGCCTGAACTAGGAGCACATGGACCCCAGACTTCTGTCTGGGAGGCCAGCATGGGACTGTTCCAGACCCCTGAACATGGATGTCAATGAGGAGGCCTGGGCACTCTAGGGGGCCCCTGGTAATAGATCAGTATTTTTCCCTGGTTTAAGAAGGGACTTTGAGAGCCCATCCCACATGAAGGGATGCACTCTCTCTCATGTGGACACATGGGGGAGGGCTTAGGCGCAGCCCAGGAAAATGTTGTGGAATTTGGGGAGCCCCATGGAGAGCTGATGGGGGAGGGGACTGGTGGTGGACTGGAGGGAGAGGAGGGAGAGGGAGAAGGGATGAACATGTGAAGCAAGCTTGTTCCTAATTTGAACTAATAGAAAAAAGGAGTTTGTAAAATAAATAAATAAATAAAGGCAGGTGCCTTTATGGATGGCATAAATAACTATTTCCTAAAGAAGAAACGCAAAGTGTAATAGTAATTCCTGAAGTAATGGCAATTACAGCATTGGGTTTTCAGAGTTCTTGAGTACACCCAAAAGAAAACCCAGGAAAGGCTGGGTGTTGGTGGCACATGCCTTTTATCCCCGCACTTGGGAGGCAGAGGTAGGCAAAATTCTGTGAGTTCAAGGTCAGCCTGGTCTACAAGGGCTAGTTCCAGGACAGCCAGAGCTGTTACACAGAGAAATCTTGTCTTGAAAAAAACAAAACAAAAGAAACCCAAACAACAAAAAAACAGAAAAAATAGTCTTGTGAAGTTTTAAAAAATGAAGACAATTGAAAGCAAGAGATTGCTTTTGTTTAGCTTGTAAAAAATGAGGAAGACAATAATTACCAAGTGAGTGGGAGGAGAAATTTAATAATAATGAAATGGAACTAATAAAATACAAACTAAATGTGACCTCAATAGAGGCTGCTTTGAAATCCCAATAAAAATAAAAGAGACAAAAAAAGAACATGGGCAAGATATGAGTGGCTACAGCATAGAAAAGTCTCCCTCACACACACAGCAATACTTAGCCACTTAAACATTAAGAGGAGGGACTGTTGCAGCAATTGTATTAACCTCGGTCCCTTTTGCACCTCATGATCCCCCTTCAGGAGGGAGTGCTGGAGGGCCCAATCTTGTGATGCTCTAGTGAATACAATAAAACTGTTCTAATGTCAAAATATCATTGACCATGCCTTGTCCAGAGAATGGTACTCCACAAACCTCTCTTCCTATCCTCCCTCCAAATGTTTGTAGCAAGATTATTCATATCGACAAGAACTGAGAACAACTCAAATGTCCTAGAATGGCTAGATGTAACAGGTAATGCAATGGCTTATGAACTATGGTATACTAAGGAACACTTGTAGGTAATAAAAAGAAACAGGCTATGAATACTGTTCATTGAACTTGAATGAGTCTCCAGACAATTGTGCTGTGTAAAATAACTATTCCCCAAATGTTAACATGCAATATGATTCCATTTATATAACACTCTCCAAATTATATAGAAATGGAAAACACACTAATGATTGCTAGTGGTTAAAGTCAGGTGGGGAACCTAGGCATGGTGGTGCACATCCTTAATACCAGCAATCAGGAGACACAGACAGGTGGATGTCTGTGAGTTCAAAGCCAACCTGGTCTGCATAGTGAGTTCCTAGGCCTGTACAGTGAAATTCCATCCCAGAAGGAGGAGGAGGAAGGAGAGAAGGTGAAAAGAGCAAAAAAAAAAGGAGGAGGAGGAGGAGGAAGAGAAGAAGACAATGGTGATAAAAGGACAGAAGGAAGGGAGAAAAGAAATAAGAATCAGAAATAAATGAGGCTGGGTGTAACAATGAGAGGGCCACACAAGGGATTCTTGTGGTGAAAATGTTCTGTATTTTTATTGCATTGATGTCAATATCCTATTTGTGTCACTGTATGCTACCTTTTCAAGTTGTTACTAACAACGGAAATTGAGTAAATGCACACTGGGTCTGTATTATAGTTTAAAACTACATACAAATCTAAAATTATCTCAATTAAAAATAAAATAGGAAAATACATAATTAAAATTGGTTGTTTTAAATATCGATAAATTTTGTGAGTCTATAGCTAGATTGATATGTGTGAGAGGACCAAAAATCCGTCAGGTTTATTACGTGTATTGCTAGCTGTATTTTGGGTCACACGGTTTTTTGAGGAACCTCCACACCGATGTCCAACCTCCACATAGATTTCCACAGTGGCTACATATTTGAAATAACCCAACATTAAATGAAAAATAAAATAAAATAAATGAAAATAAAGAATTCAAAAACCACCTGTATCACACATAAACTGTGTATTACAAATGCTACGGATGGCAAAAGCATAAATGGTATATTGCTTAAGTCAGTTCAGTTGGGATGCTATTATATATCACCAGAGGCTAGAGAACTTAAACAAATATTATTTCTCACAGTTTTGAATGCTGGGAAGTTTAAGATCAAAGTGCCTTTGGTCATGTGTCTGTCATGGGTCTGCTATGTTGCTTCTTTTGTTTCTTTGTTTGGTTTTTCAAGACAGGGCTTCTTTATGTAGCCCTGGCTGTCCTGGAACTTGCTCTGTAGACCAGGCTGGCCTTGACATCTCATATTCCTTCTTATGAGGGCACTGTATGAGATTCCTGTGAGCAAATACCAGAAGAGAAGCCTACGCCCTATCCCAAAGGCTATGATGGACTCTGATGACCCCCCCCCACAATGGAAGGCCTCATCCTCCCTGGGGAGCAGAAAGGATAAGTGATAGGTAGGGTTTTAGTAGGGGGGTAGTAGGGGAGGAGGGGAGGGAGAGGGAACTGGGATTGACATGTAAAACAATCTTGTTTCTAATTCAAATTTGAAAACTCTGCAAATAAAAAAGAAGGAATGAAAAAAATGAATTAGTCAGAGTATCCAAAAAAAGTGTAGTTTGGGGGGAGTGGGAGCACTGGAAGGAGAGAGAACTGGGACTGGAATGTAAATTAAGATTGTTTTTCATTTAAATTTAAACATTAATGTAAGAAAGAATGATGGGGAAGTCCTTCTGTGCATATGTTTGTCTTATTGGTTGATAAATAAAGCACTGTTGGCCAATAGGAAAGCAAGATAGGTGGGGCTAGGAGTCGAGGAGGATTCTGGGAAATGTAGAAGAGACAGCAGTCGCCATGTGATCTCAGGGAAGTTAGGATGCTAAGGCCGGCATCCTCAATAAAATAAGTCTTTATAAAATATATAGATTAATGCTTTTGGTTGATACTAAAGACAGAGCTAGCAAATGAGAAATCTTAGTCATTTGGCCAGCAGCATTGTACCTAGTTTAAGTATCTGTGTGTTATTTGGGGGCTCTATCATGGCAGCAGAACTCAGGCGACTGGGGGAAAGAATTATTGTTACAAAAGAGTGGTTTGGGGCAGGGGAGAAACTAGAGGAAACAAGGGAGGGGAAACTGCAGTTGGTATGTAAAATAAAATTTAAAATGTTATTTAAATAAAAATAGTGGTTTGTATCCCCAGTGAGACTCCTTTGGAGGAAACTAATTTTTTCATTTGCAAGCAGTTATTAATTGGAGATAGCCTGTGTATTAGGGATGGGGTCTTGTGTCTACTTATCCTCTCAGGACTGGTATACCATCTGGCTTAGACCTGGGCAAGGACTCCTCTTCTAGAATAGTCTCCATGTGTTCATATTGTGTGTCAGTCCTGATATGTTTGGAAGGCTTTGTTTCCTTGGTGTCTTCCATCCCCACCAGCTCCTATAATCTTTTTGCCCCTTCTTCTGCAGAGTTCCCTGAGCCCTGAGAGTAGGGATTCAATAAAGACATCACATTTACGACTGAGTGTTCCGAGGTCCCTACACACTCTCTACACACTATCCAGTTGTGGGTCTCTGTTTTTGTTTCCATCTACTGCAGGGGAAAGCTTCTCTAATGATGGCTGTGTACAACACTGATCTATGAGTATAGCAGAATGTTTTAGGAGTTATTTTATTGCTATATTGCTTTATCAGAGCATTAGCATTTGGATTTCCTCTATGTCTATGACCTATTTGGTCTCAGGTTCTTGGCCCCAAAGGCAGTATTGAGAATGGATTCTATCTCATGGAATGGGCCTTACATCAAATCAGATCTTGGATGGTTACTCCAACGACCTTTGTGCCATTATTGCAACAATGTATCTTGCAGGCAAGTTATCTTTGTATCATTGTAGATTGAAGGAGTTAGAGCTAGGCTCCTGTTTACCTTTCTCCTCTGGCCGTGTGCAGGGTACCTTCTAGTACCATGAACACTACTAGTCAGTAGAGGAGAAGGTTCTGTGTAGGCACCAGCTCAATCTCTTCATGTTCAACGGGTTGTATAGCTGATGTTACAATAGGCCTTACCATCAGTTTGTGGAGATCAACCAAGAGCCTTAGCAATAGCCTGGGTTGTTGCGGGGTGGGGGTGGGGGGGCAGGGGGAGTCTATGGAACCCGTTGGGCCAACAGAATTAGATGTAGCACATTCCCAGAACTGGAAGCTTCATTTGGTCACAAGAGATGTCTAGTTGGGGCTTTGCCTGTCCGGTGATTCAGGGATTCCATTTAGATGGTTTTCATATATGTATATATTTTATGACGCTTCTACTGTATTAGATGTCCATATGACCCCTCAAATGTCCCTTAACTTTATCTGTCCTCCTTGTATTGATTCCCTTACTTCACTCTCCCCTCTCCCTCTCCCATTGAACCTTCCATTTCTGCCCCACATCCATCCATCCATCCAAAACTATCTATTCTATGTCCCCTACCTAAGGAGATCCTTCCCTCCACACTACTTCTTACTCTATACCTATCCTTTGTGGTTATATGGATTATATCACCTGCTTATCAAAGACTTAACTACTAATATACATATATAAGCAAATACAAACCATATTTGTCTTTTGGAGTCTGGGTATCTCACTCAGGATGATTTTTTCCTAGCTCCATTAATTTACCTGTGAATTTCAATATGGTCATTTTTTAGCAGCTAGATAATATTTCATTGTATAAATGCAACATTGTCTTTAGCCACTCATCCCTTAACAGGCATCTAGGCTGTTTCCAATTTCTGGGTGTTATGAATTTAGCAGCAAAGAACATGATTAAGCAAGTGTCTGCTAGGATGGAGTGTCCTTTGGGTATATGTCCAAAATTGGTGTACCTCGATTTGAAGCGGATCATTTCCCAGCTTCCTGAGGAACAGCACACAGATTGCTATAGTGGCTATACAAGTTTGAGAAATAGTTGAACAATATACTCTCATTCTGTATTTGGGTTTTTATTTCTGCTGATTACTTCATTTCGTGTGCAGAATCTTTTTAACTTGACATAGTCACATTTTTTCTGTTTTGTTTTGTTTTGTTTTTTGCAGACTCCTTGAAGTTTTTGCACACTGTTTTGAGTATTTTGAAATGCAGCATATAGATAATGGACCATTTCCATATGACTGCTTTGTTTGTTTGTTTCTAGACCAGTTGTCCTTCTTTAGTAGAAAACTAGTTGGTTGGTGTTATAGATTGACTATCTTCCACAAAGTTCATGTGTTAGCAGCACAATCGTCAGTGCAATAGTATTGGCAAGATGACTTCTAATAGGTGATGGTATAAGCGCTCTGCTCCCAAGAATGGATTAATAATTTTGTCATATGTGTGGGTTATTTATTGAGAGAGTGTGTCTTTTCCTTTGTTTGAATCAGGAACTCACTGTGTAGACCTGGCTGGCCTGGAACTTGCTGTGTAGACCAGGCTAGCCTAGAATTCACAGTGATCTGTTTTCCTCTTCCTCCCAAGTTCTAGGATTAAAGGCATGAGCCACCACACCTTGCAAGACTGTTTGTCTTTTTTAAAATAATTTACTTATTTCTACTTTATGTGCAGGTATGTCTATATTAAGGCATCAGATCCTCTGGAACAGGAGTTACAGACAGCTATGGGCTGTCATGTGGGGACTGAGAATTGAACCTGGGTCCTCTGGAAGAGCATCCAGTGCTCTTAACTGCTGAGCCATCTCTCCAGTCCTGTTTGTCTTTTTTTAAAACATAATTCTTCATTGATTCTTTGGGAATTTCACATCACACAACCCAATCCAACTCACCTCCCAGTTTCTCCATATCCTCTCTTCACTCCTGCATCACCCCCTGAAGAACCCCCCAAAATCAATTAAAAACAAAACAAAACACACATGCATACAAACCTACCTCATTCTTCCATCTTTCCAGAACCTCTTCATTCATCCTAGTGGTATTGCAGTGTGTCATGAAGTATATACCCTTTTGTCCAATGAGCCCCATCCACAAAATATTCATTGCAATAAGGCATTTGTCTGGTTCAAGTCCTCTGACACACCATCATTGCTGGAACCTCACCAAACCTTCTCTCAGATATCCTGCTGTTGCCACAGTCACGGAGCTCCTGTGGTTATAGTTCCACCAGTCCCTTCACACACTCCAGCAGGACAAAGATATGGTAGATGTTAGGGTGGCCCAATCAAAAGCCCAGGATGTTGGTCTGAGTGGTAGCTGAGCTTGTCAGTCTGGACCACTAGGATGACACCCCCTCAGGTGAGGGGCAGAACCAGCTCTACTAGGCCCATGTCGTTGTGGCCAGCTCTCCCATGCTCATGGTATGGGATGGAGACAGCTGTCCCAAGTGTGGGGGCCAATTTTCCCATGTCTGAGCAAGGTCAATTCTCCTGCTGCAGTGTCCAATGAGGGGCAGGGCCAGACATCTCAGGGACAATGAGCAGCAGGGCCAGCTCAGCACAATCCTCAGATTCCGAATGCATGGTTTCTATGACCCCTTGTGGCACATGGGCCATGAACGTCATCACAGACCCCAGCTGCAGCAGGACCACGGACCCACACATGACCCTCAGCAGAAGCTTGAGCCCATATGTCACCATGTCCCAGGTAGCAGCACAGGCTGCCCAGACCAGTATGGCCCTGGTGGCAGCAAGGCTCTGGGACACCAATATGGTCTTAGATGGTAGTTCAGTCTCTGGGCATCTGCACAGCCATTGGTAGCAATAGGAGCCTCAGACATCAACCCAGACCCTGGCTGTTGCTGAGCCATGGACCCAGACATGTCTAAGGCAGTAGCCCAGGTTCGGACACCATGGCCCTGTGTGGCAGAGCAAGCCCCTTAGATTAGCATGGTCACACTGGCAACACAGCCCTCAGGAACCAACCAACATGGCTACAGGTTGTGGCCTAGCCCCCTGGGCATCCAAGTGGCCTTTGGTGACACCATGGGCCACAGATATCAATACATACCTTGGCTGTGGTAGGACCATGGTCCCCTACATGGTCCTCAGCAGCAGCCCAGGCCCAGAAATCACCATGGACCCTGGTGAAGGACAGGCCATCCAGATCAGCATAGCCCCTATGTCAGCATGGCCTCAGACACCAATATGGTCCCATGTGGAAGCCCAGTCCCCAGCATCTGCACACCCCTCAGTGGCAAAAGGAGCCATGGACACCAACCTAGACCCTGTCTATTTCTGAGCCATGGACCTAGACATGGCCCCAGGTGACTGTGCAAGCCACTCAGTTCAGCATGGCCCTAGTGGAAGCACAACTCCTGGATGCCAACGTGGCCACAGGATATGGCTCACAGGTCTCTGTGTGGCCTCTCATGGCACCACAGGCCACGGACATTAACAGAGACCACAGCTTTGGTAAGACCACGGACCCAGACATGGCTCTCATCAGTGGCCCAGGTTTGGAATGGATTTGAAGAGGTACAGCAGTGGGGCATGTAAGGAGAATGTATTCAGAGCACATCACGTACCTGCATGGAAATAACCCTTTGTAATGCTGCATGAGAAAGAAACCAGAAAACAAAGCTTTTCTATTCGTGGAGTCAGTCTCGTGTGCCTCATTGTAAGCAACGGGCTGTCTGATGAATTGCTAGTGGCATGCATTGTTTCCTGTATCTTCTTGCCTCTGTGAGGGCATGCTCATGGGCACAGATTTTGAGGGCCTCATGTGTGTAGTCACAGTTACTCGCATTTCAAGATGACAGTGGTCATTTCATGTCTAGAGAATGGTATTCAGCAACAGACATAATGCCTTCTGTCATGTTATAGTATGTCCAGAATAACGTCACAAGATGTTGCCCTTAATTTGAACTTTCCAGCCTCTAGAAATGTAAGAAATAAACCTCTATTCGTCAAACATTACCCAGTCTACGGCATTCCTTCGTATCAGCATGAAACAGACTGAAACAGGCAACAAGGCAAAGAAAGTTGAGACAGCTCTGTCAATAGTGTGGCAAGTTGAGAAACGTCAGGACCACCTTTGATTGTTAGCTGGGGAGAAGTGTTCCCATTCAGGACTTAGCCTGTATCACTTTTCTATGACTCATTTCACCCCTGCCATTCAGTGTGGAAAAAATATAGGCCACAGGGACTTGACCTTAAACTTCTCAAAATGCATAGCCTTTATGGTTTCCATGGAGATGGTTGCTGGAAAGCTAGCACAGGTCTTGTACATGGCTGTGTCTAGGGAGTATGCCTGAACTGTTTCTATGACCAATTGCACTCCACTTTTAGGAAAGTACACAAAATACTATTCACTGGTGCCACAATAGTTGAGGTCAAAGAAAAGGCCAAAGGCATGTCTCTGTCTTTGAAGCAGCCAAACCTATGCTGGTTTGAAAGAGAACAGCAGCCATGATACAAAAATCAAGTGAAAAGACTGTGAGCCAAAAAGCCAAGTAAACTCCCTGATAAATTGGAAAAGCTAATCGGGAGACTAGCCACAGCCCGAGGAATGGGGCAAGCAGTTCAAGTCCCCAGGTATTTAGCAAGTGAAGGCTCACCTAGCTAAATTGTCTTTGTCACACCTGATGTTCACTAGAGAAAGGGAAATTTACAATTCCTTGGTCAAGATATGTGTTGTGATGATTACTCTTGATTGACAGCTCAACTGAACCTAGAACTACTTAGGAGATGAACCCCTAGGGATGTATGTGAAGTAGTTTCTACTTTGGTTTAATTAAGGTGGGATGATCCACTCTGAATGTGGAGGGCATCTCTCATCTGACCTTCCCTGTGCCAGCATTCGCTTTCACTCTACCTAGAGCATTCTACTTATTTTGAATTATCCTCACATTTCCACTCATTATAATGGCTGGGGTGTCCTGTTGAATATTAAAAGAAGTCATGAAGGAGATGCAGGGAGATGCAGAGATGGCTCAGTAGTTAAGAGCATGCACTATTCTTCCAGAGGACCTGGATTTGGTTTCCAACACTAACACACACACACACACCACACACACACACACACACACACACACACACACACACTGGGTAGTACAAAACTACATCTTCCTCCAGCTCCAGGAAATCTTGCTACCATGTATGGCCTCTGTGGGCACCTGTACTCATGTATATAAACAGCCATAGCACACAAATACATATAGTTAAAATTGAAATAACATTAAAGAGGAAACCCTGAAAATAAAAGTCCCAGGTTTCTTGTAACATTAGGGGAAAGTAACAACCCTTTCATGGGTTAGCACCATCCCAGAAGGACGTTTCTTCTCCCTGGTATACTGAGTTCTTTTGTCAGAAATGGATTTTACATTTTCTCATTTTTTTCATTTTGGAGATAATATTCTGTCTGCATCAATAGTGTGATGGTTTGAATAAGAATGACCCTCCAAAGTCTCATAAATTTCAGTGCTCAGTCATTAGGCAGTGGAACTCTTTGATAGAATTTCGAGCATTAGGTGTGGCTTTGGTGGAGGAACTGTGTCACTGGGGGTGGTCTTTAGGTTTCAAAAGTCCATGGCAAGGGGCAGAAACCACCTGCTTGAAAGAGGCCATGCCGGACTCCAGAAGTCCAGCTAGACGGCCCATCCATGGATCTCCCCGACTCTCTTGGCACACACCCCCAGACTATCCCAAATCCTGCCTCCCCTCCTAGGCACTGTCTCCCAGTTTCCAACTCAGGTAGAAACTACCCCCTGCTCTATAAGAAGTCACGCTAGCCTGCAAGAGTTAAGGTGGGCCATTCAACAGCAGACTTCCTCAACTCTCTTGGTAACCCCCAACACACACACACACACAACTATCCCCAGTCACCACCATCTATTCCCTTAAACATATCACAGTTCCCAAGTTGGGTGGAGACCCCCTCTTCAACCACAGTCCACAGTGGCCAGAAGACGAGAGAAGAAACAGAAACCAAGCAACAAAACACACCTCCAACAAAGAAAAACCCTAAAATTGGTGCCTAGAAATATAATCACCCCAATCCCAGATGCCTAGATGCAAGCATAAGAACACAATCAACAACATCCAGGGCAATAATGTCACCACCAGAGCTCAGCCATACTACCACAGCAAGCCCTGAATATTCCAACACAGCTGAAGCAAAAGCAAAACAAAAATGAAAAAAAAAACACAATATTAAAACCAACTTTATGAAGACGAAAGAGGTCTTTAAAGAAGAGGTGAATAAATCCCTTAAAAAGAAATCAAGAAGAACCCTGGCAGTTGTGGCACACACCTTTAGTCCCAGCACTCAGGAGGGAGAGGCAGGTGGATCTCTGAGTTCAAGGCCAGCCTGGTCATATAGAGTGAGTTTTAGGACAACCAGGGCTTCATATAGAAACCCTGTCTTGACAAAGTAACAAATAGAAAATAAAAAGAAATACAGAAAAAGACAGAAAATTGGCAGAAACTAATGAGCCCTCAAAGAAAGCCAAGAACAAAACAACAAACATTTTTTTCCAACAACAAACATTTTAAAACTGGATTTCAACAACAGAAATAACAGAAAGCATACAAACAGACAGCATGGAAACTGAGCAACTCTCTGCTGAATAAGCACCAGGTTAAGGAAGAAATAAAGAAAGAAATTTAAAACTTGCTAAAATTCAATGAAAATGAATGCACAACATACCCATACTTAATGTGACGCTGAGAAGAAAGTTCAGAGCATTAAGTTCGTTCACAAAGAAATTGGAGAGATCTCATACTAGCAACTTAAGAGCACATCTGAAAGCTCTAGAACAAAACAAAGCAAGCACATCCAAGAGAAATAGACAGCAGGAAATAAACTGAAGGCTGAAATCTTTGAAATGGAAACAAAAGAGAACAATACAAGGAATCAAAAGACAAAGAGTTGTTTCTTTGAGAAAATCAACAAGATAGACAAACCAATACAATAGAACAGGCACTAATGCCTGTATCGCTCAATTTATCCCACAAAATAGAAACAGAAAGAACATTGTTAAATTCATTTTATGAGGCCACAGTCACCCTGATACCCAAACCACACAAAGATTTAACAAAGAAAGAGAATTACAGACCAATTTTCCTTTTGAACATAGATGCAAAATAATCAAACTAAGTGCATCAAAAAGATTATCCACTGCCCGGTGTTGGTGGCACACGCCTCTAATCCCAGCACTCAGGAGGCAGAGGCAGGTGGATCTCTGTGAGTTCCAGGCCAGCCTGGTCTCCAGAGCGAGTGCCAGGATAGGCTCCAAAGCTACACAAAGAAATCCTGTCTCGAAAAAACAAACAAACAAACAAAAAAAAAAAAAAAAAAAAAAAAGATCATCCACCATGATCAAGTAGGCTTTATCCCAGGGATGCAGGGATGGTTCAACACTCTAAAATCTGTCAATGTAATCCACCATATAAACAAACCGAAAGAAAAAAAATCACATGACCATCATATTAGATACTGAAAAGGCTTAGACAACATCCAACACCCCTTCATGATAAAACTATTGGAGAGATCAGTGATACAAGAGAAACACCTAAACATAATAAATGCAATTTACAGCAAGCCAATAACCAACATCCAATTAAACGGGGAAAAACTCAAAATAATTTCACTTAAATCAGGAAAAACACAAGGCTGTCCACTCTTTCCATAATTATTCTGTATGGTACTTGAAGTTCTAGCTAGAGCAATAAAACAACTAAAGGATATCAAGGAGATACAAATTAGAAAGGAAGAAGTCAAAGTATTATTATTTGCAGATGATATGATAATATACATAAGTGACCCCACAAATTCAACCATGGAGCTTTTACAGCTAATAAATACCTTCAGTGAAGTGACTGAATACCACTATTTTAGTTAAAGAAAATCAGTAGCCCTCCTATATACAAATGACAGACTGAGAAAGAAATCAGGGAAACCACACTCTTCACAATAGCAGAAAAAAATATAAATATATTTGGGTAACTCTAACCAAGAAAGTGAAAGACCTGTACAGCAAGAACTTCAAGTCTTTGAAGAAAGAAACTGAAGAAGTTATCACAGGAAGAAAAGATCTCCCTTGCTCATGGATTCGTAGGATTAACACAGTAAAAATGGGAATCTTACAAAAAGCAATTTACAGATTCAATGCAATCCCCATCAAAATCCCATCACAATTCTTTACAAACCTTGAAAGGACATTACTCAACTTCATATGGAAAATAAAAAAACTCAGGATAGCTAAAACAATCCTGAACAATAACTCCCATAGGTATCACCATTCCTGATTTCAAGCTGTACTACAGACCTGTAGCAATAAAAAATCACATGGCATTGGCATAAAAACAGACAAACAGACAGGTGGACCAGTGGAAATGAATTCCCAGATATAAATCCACACATGTATGGACACCTGCTTTTTGATAAAGAAGCCAGAAATTCTTAATAGAAAAAAAAGAAAACATCTTCAATAAATAATGCTGGTCTAACTTGATGCTAGCATGTAGAGTAATGCAAGCAGATCCATATTGATCACCCTGCACAAAACACAAGTCCAAGTGTATCTAAGATCTCAATATAAAAACATATACACTGACCCTGATAGAAGAGGAAGTGGGGAAGAGCCTTGAATACATTGACATGGTAGACAACTCCCTGAAAAGAACACCAATAATGCAGGCACTAAAATCAATAGTTAATAAACACAACATCATGAAACTGAGAAGCTACTGTAATACAAAGGATGTCATCCATATGACAAAATGGCACTGTACAGAATGGGAAAAGATTTTTACCAACTCCACATATGAGGGCTAATTTACAAAATATAAAAAGAGCTCAAGAAGCTAGACGTCTGAGACATCTTTACCCCAGCACATCTTGTAGACAGGACAAATTGTAGGTTGCAAAGTTTATGACTGGGTTGGTGTCCCAGTCCCTTGGAGACATTTTCTTAATTGAGTTTCCCTCCTCTCAGATGACTTTAGCTTGTATCACCTGACATAGAGCTATGCAGCACAGCCAATGAATCCTTATTTGCAGATGATATTGTAACAGGGCCCTATACTGTAGCAGGCCCCTAGACCTTAGCACAACTGATTCCATGATGAAAGTGCCACTCAGCATGTAGACAGCACTGCTTGCCAAAACTGAAAACTAAAACCTAATCCATCTACGTCCATAGTTCTGGGGAACACTCTAAATGTACTAACTTTGTGGTTTGTTTGTTTGTTACTGCTGCAGTTCTTCTGGCTAACTGTTTTGCTAAATGAAATATGTCAACCCAGAATATGATTTTTGTGCTTAAAAGCTCATCGTGAGAAAGGCTCGGGGCTACACTGAGATCCCCATCACCCAGTATAGTCCCAGGCTGGCTAATAAGGATTTTCTATTGAGCTAAACCCACATACAAACAGTCTTCTCTGGTGAATACCCCTCAACGATATAACTGTATAAATAAGTGACCCCAAAAACCCCACAAGAAGACTCACACCTAGATATGGGGAAGAACCAGAAATGTAGAAAAATTTTGAGAGGCTCTAAGTTGGGTTTCCTTGCAGTCTCCAAAGACCTAGGTGCTAAAGATCTGGAAATCGATTCTCTTCTAGAGCACCACTACGTGAAGGACAAAGGACTTAGAGTGGCCCCTTAAGGGGTAACAGATAAGAACAAGTAAAAACAATCCCACGGGGAAACTCTCACAGTAAATGAACCAAACCGGAACAATTTTAATTTTGGGCAGTCCAGATCTATTGATTCTTTCGACTACTTCATGTACGATCTGAGCAGGCGTTGTTGGTGTAGTGATGAGCATAGCTGCCTTCTATGTACGATCTGAGCCCTGTTTACTTTCGCGGTCTATGATCTTTGTTTGCTTCCCAGTACGACAGTTTTGCATTTAATCGGCGTGCCTTACGGCTATACTTTAGTGCCTTACAGCTTCCTAGGCATCTTGGGATATTCCCACAAGAGAAGGCTGCTTCCTCAATTTCGGACACAGCCACTTGCGAGCAGAGCTTGCCAGAGGTCTGTATGTCTTTTGTGGACATTCTTGGCCCACTGGTTGTGTTTTCATTTTCTTTTAGCCACATTTTGATCTAAACATTTGATTTTATCCTAGAGTCCTACCTTAACGGTGAGTGGACCCTCACAGGCTAGGAGATAAGAACACTAGAAGTCTTGATGCACGGCCATTATCCCTACCTGTGTGAGCACGATCAGGGAAATACTCAGATAAGTTCAAGTTCCTGAGAATACTTGTCTGCTGATACTGCCCCTTGCAGCAAGAGTTAGAAGGTATTTATGTAATGCCATTGCATCTAAGAAACCCCCGTTGGAACAGTGAACCAGTAGAACAGATCAGTTACAAGAGTCATAAAGCATAAGCAAGTGTGTTTGGAGTTTCAAGTACACCCGAAGGTCTGAGAAAAATGTCCTTTATAAAATCACCATAGATTCTCCAATTGGGGGCCAGGCCTGTATCCTCCATCTGCTGAAAAATATGGCCACTTCTTTTTATACAAGGAAGGGGGAATATGTTGGGAGCCAAATCTCAGGGCTGGGCATGAGATCCTAGGCCATTCTTGGCCGGCCACATAGTTATATGTTAACCTTTACATAGCAGCTCCTTAGAACCTCAGCTCAAGAAAAAGACCCAGTCCTCCACCCACAGGCTCAGTCACCTAGGCAACTCCTTCCTGGACCTCTTACTCATGAACTCTTTACCCTGCCAAACATCCTCTTTGTGGCTTCCTAATATCTTGCCTATACTAACACCTGGCTCACAAATAACCCATTCTACCCCTCCCCATATCCTGCTCTGCCGACTATATAAGCTAGCCTGAGAAAAAAGTAAAGTTTGCCACTTGATCAGAATCCTGTCTTGTGGTCGTTCTTTCTGCGTCTCTTGTCCCCATTCCCTATCCCTGACTCTCTTGCCCCAGGCTGATGTCCTGCAGGTCGGGACAGTATTGCATGTGAATTTATATTGTATATTATATAGTAATTTCTATTTTATGTAACAAGTATGGTAGTGATATATTATTTATGATTTATTAAAGCTTGCCTGAGGATTCAGAAAGCAAAGTCACCCACAAGCCACAGAAGCCAGGCACTCACCTTTAATCATTGGAGACAAAAGCTTTAATCCCAGGACTCAGAATTAAGACAGTTCTGACTTAAAAAATGGACAGTTTTTTTTTGTGAGTCCAAGACCACCCAGATCTAAACAAGAGTGAATCAGTCCAAAAGAATCATAGTTCACACCTTTAATCCCAACAATAGAGGGATATAAAAGACAGGAGCAAGTAGTCAGTATGAGGCGTTCCTTCTCCAGCCACACTGAGGAGAGACAGCAGTTTGAGACTTGGTGAAGAGCTCATTCATGGATCAGCCCCTTAAGCCTGAGCTAGAGGTGAGACAGCTTCTCGGAGCCATCTGAAAGGTAGGACCATCCAGAAGCCTTTTGTGGGGGTGTTACAAAGTATGAAAATATATAAGTATGTTTTCTATAAGATTAATAGAATTTTCCCAGTTTTCTTACATTTACATATTTAAAAGTTTTTAAATTTTTTATTTTTTGTATACAGATGTTTTGCCTGCACATCTGTCTGCACCATGTGCATGCCTGGTATCTGTAGAAGCCAGATCTCCTGAAACTGGAGTTACAAAGGGTTGTGGCCACCATGTGGGTGCTGGGACCCAAACCTGGTTCCCTTGGAAGAGCAGCAAATGCTCTTAACTATCGAATCACCTCTCTAGCCCCCTACATTTATTTACTGAACATTTATGTAAGTGGGTATGTGAGTACCACAGCTCAAAATATGGAGGTAGGGGTCGATTCTCTCCTTCCACCATGCGGTTCCTGGGACTTGATCTCAGGTTGTCATAGATGGTGCCCAGTGACTTTACCCGCCAAACCTCCTTGCCATTCCCACTAATAGAGCTGAGTAGTAAGAAATATTTTTGAGAACTGATTATTTTATCAAAATGGGCTAATCAATGAGCTCATCCCAAGTGTTTTATTTCTGAAAATTTAGATTTTGCATTTCTTTTACATTGCCAAATATTTCTCAGAAACAATAACAGAAAAATGTCAGTTGTGACAAGCACCATGTTTAAAAGTCCAATTTAAGGCCAGGCAGTGGTGGTGCACACCTTTAATCCCAGCACTCAGGAAGCAGAGGCAGGTGGATCTCTGTGAGTTCCAGACCAGCTTGGTCTACACAGCTAGTTTCAGGACAGTTAGAACTACACAGAGAAAACCTGACTTGAAAAAAATTGGTGGCACACACCTTTAATCCCAGCTCTCAGGAGGCAGAGGCAGGCAGATCTCTGTGAGTTTGAGGCCAACCTGGTCTGCTGAGAGAGTTCCAGGATAGGCTCCAAAGCTACACAGAGAAACCCTGTCTTGAAAAACACAACAACAACAAAAAAGTCCAATTTAAATACAAATTTCCTGTGGTACTTCACTGTCTACAAAGAACTGTGTTAAAGCCATCAAAGAGTGAGACAAATATGCAAAATGTTACCACTGTTTCATACAAAGTTTCTTGGACATTATTTCCTCTGGATCAGCACATGGCTAGTTTGCAGAATAGTCTTAAGTACCAAATAGAAACAGTATCAAAGTCCTAAGCCAAAGCTATAGGAAACAGAGATGTTGCACTAATAGAAGAAAATACTTGTGCTCCAATGTTAAATCATGCAACCGTAAGTTAAAATTGTGTGATTTCCCCAATACATAGGCCACTCAAAGTAGGGGATTGTATAGCTTTCAGCATTCAGAGAGTTACCTTGGAATTCAGCTTACCCCCAGATATACAAGGCCTACTGTCAAGGTCAGATACAGAATAGGATGCCCAAGGAACTAGCAAACTGGATGAGAATCTAGTGGCTGGTGTGCCGCACTGTTCTCCAGGCCCTGAGGTGTCAGCATCTTCTTTTCCTTTCTAGGCATTATGAGGAAGCTCTGCAGAGAGAATGCTGTTGGCTGAAGAAGGGGGCAAATGGAAGAGCTGCCCATAAGGCTAGTGAGTTCTTTAAAAGTGTAAGGCACCTGATGGAGGTGAGTGCCTTAAAGCTAACTTGCTTTGGTGTTTTTTTTTTTTTCCTATGGTCCCAGAGTTCCAATGCTGGCCTTTGTCCAGGACATCTGCCATTACTATCAAACAGAAATAAAAGCTAAACTCTTAAGAGTTGAAGCAAAAAGATAAGGTAGCCAGTTACTGGAGTCTGGGTAGCTACCAGTGGCATTTTGTTTTCGAATTGCAAGGGCGGGAAAACTGCGCCTGCACATGAAATCCCTTGGCTTTTCTAAGGCAACACTTCCATTGTGTAGAGACAGTTTCATAAATTCCTTATGCCTCGTCCCCTTGCCTGCCTCCAACTCCCATTTCATCATCCCAAGTGCTGGGATTCGAGGCCTCTGCTGCCATCTCAGGCTTCTAGAGCAGAAGAGAAGATATTTAACTAGCATATAACTTTTAGGTAAGAACAGGGCCTGTCTCTCTCAACTATAGGTTCCCATGCAGGTGCTGCAGTGTTGACATTGACCTGAAGATTCAAGTCCTATATCTAGCCACACAGCATTTTTCTTATCAAGAAAAAAACATGGTAGTCAGAAATGGTTTTCTAAAAAACATCTCACACAGACCTAAGCCTCATGTCTGGTGAGTATGATCCATATATATCCTATATATTATACAGATGTGTATAGTTTTTATTTTTTATTATACTTTACTGGTGATTTAAGAGCATGCAGGTGGCCCAAAATACCTTTTTGTCTGTCAAAGGCAGTTGAGTGTCTAGTCCTCAGGTCCTTTGGGCTTGGGAGGAGGACCCTCTGATTCTTAACTTCTTTTTCTTTTTTTGTTTTCTTTGCTAGTTGTGCCATGTGTTACACATGAGTCAGGGCATGGCTGACAACACTCTTTTGCAGCATTGAGGGCATTGTCTTTTGTATGGACTCTTCTGTGTGTAGATGTACAAATGTGAATGTCCACTGCTTAGAGTCCACCCTGTGGGGTCTCCATAGCTTCTCTGATCAGGAAGAAAGGTGACTTGCCAGAGTTGTAAGACCTTTGAGGGCAAGGGCCAAAACAAAGTCCCATTTAATCCCTCTGTCCACATTAGTATAGACCTCTAAGTATGGTTATTAAAACCCAGGTCAGTTACACCAATCTTCTATCTTTTTACTTTTGTGAAACATTTAGATAAAGTTTTCAAAAAGTGAAACACTTTTAAATAAGTCTTCAGTTGACAATTTTGAATGTTTAAGTCAATCCTTGTGAACATTACCAAAAGCATATGTGTAGCACGAATAATAAAAGACCCAGAGACAGATATTAGGGTTCAAGCTTCAAGCTGAAGATCAGAAAAGCAAAGCAGCCACCCAGTAGCTGCTACCTTTACCTCAGCTCAGACAAAGTGGAGATCCTCAGACTGCTCCCGACTTTACTGCTCCTCACATTCACTCAGACTGCTATGCTCTCCTCCACATGGCTAGAGACTCACTCTCAGACTGGATGCCTCTACCTTTTATACTTCTCAAATCCTGGGATTAAACGTGTGAGCTCTGAATCATTCTCCAGTAGCCCAGGGTGGTCTTGGACTCAAAGATCCATCTACCTCTTAAACTTGAGTCCTGGGATTAAAGGTGCGTACCACCACTGCCTGATCTCTAAAGCTTGAGGCTGCCTTTGCTTTCTGATTCCTCAGGCAAGCTATAATAAATCATAAATAATATATCACCACAATCTTTATAAAGAGAATGCTATTGACTTAAATAGGTTTGGCTGGACTTTTTGATATTAGAAATTTTAATCTTCCATATATCAGTGCTATCCCTCATCTTTGTCATGCTTTATACAATCTACTTAGACCTGTTGTGATTTCTTCAGGCTTTCCCTGTCTTTTAAAAATCTTTTCCATTTTTGAAGCATCCAATGATCTTAACTTGGTTAAGGAAAGTTCCATATCCTTTAAATATTTCATATCTCTTCTACTTATATGTTCCCTGTTCTCTCTCTCTCTCTCTCTCTCTCTCTCTCTCTCTCTCTCTCTCTCTCTCTCTCTCTGTACCTTTGGAGGCTATCACAACTCGCTCAGTAGACCAGGCTGGCTTCAAACTCACAGAGGTCTGCCTGTCTCTGCTTCAAGATGGGACCAAAGCCGTGTACCACCACCACCCAGCCCCTTTGATTTCTTTCCTTAATATCACAGTAATACCTTATTAAATGATAGTTGAATCTAAGCTATATACATAGCATAATATAATGAATTAAGATTACCTGTATACATATTGTTAACAGTTAGACTTTGTAAATTCCCAGGCAAGCGTCATAGAAAACACAAGACATACAAACATCTTTTTATATTCTGTATGGTCCAGAGAATGGTCAACCAAACCCATGCCTTTGGTTTTCTGTGAGTGTGGGTACCAAATACAGACAGCCAAAGGTAGATAGCAAACCATCATCATGTATGTTTACAGCATACTTCAGAAATCAGTTACGGCCTGTTAAAACTATGATGATGGTGTTATTGAGTGAGGATTTCCAGATGAAGTCCTTTCTGTGGATGACTCTCCCATTACCTATGTTCATTACAGACATCTTAGTGTTAGAGAAGAAACAATACACACTTCTATTGTAAATAAATTTACTCCGAGCTGTTCCTAAGAGTACAGTGCCTTTATTCTTGGGCTGTTTTGTCGCTTTCCTTTTCCCTGAACCAAGTATCTAGACTAGCCCAGGAAAGGAAAGTTAGGAGCACAGTTTCAGACAAACATGCTAGAAAGGCCAAGCCCCACCTCCAGAGCCACCTTCTCAATAAGCTCAAGCAGCACACAGTAATATACCAATACAATGTATACAGAAAAGACATTTGTTCCCCTATATAACTGGAGACAGCAAATGCTTGCATTTCTAAAGTATCAGAGAAAGAATGTAATGGTGTATGATGGACAAAAGGGCTCCACTGACAACAGACTAACCGGTATAGATTTGTCTGATGAGTCTTTTTTTGTTTTTCTTTCTCTCCATTTTTTATTTAAATTAGAGACAAGATTATTTTACATGTCAATCCCGGTTCCCTCTGCCTCCCTCCTCCCCTGTCACCACTCCAACTAACAGCCTACCTATCCCATACTATTTCTGCTCCCGAGGGAGGGTGAGGCTTTCCATAGGGGGTCTTCAAAGTCTGTCATGCCTTTTGGGATAGGGCCTAGGCCCACCCCCTTGTGTCTTGGCTCAGGGGGTATCCCTCTATGTGGAATGGGCTCCCAAAGTCTAATGTTATGCTAGGGATAAGTACTGATCTACTATAAAAGGCCCCACAGATTTCAGAGGTCTCCTCACTGACACCCACATTCATGGTGTCTGGATCAGTCCCATGCTGATTGCCCAGCTATCAGTCTGGGGACCAAGACTTCCCCCTTGTTCAGGTCAGCTGTTTCTGTGGGGTTCACCAGCCTGGTCTGTACCCCTTTGCTCATCACTCCTCCCTCTCTGCAACTGGATTCCAGTTCAGTTCAGTGTTTAGCTGTGGGTGTCTGCTTCTACTTCCATCAGCTGCTGGGTGAAGACTATAGGATGGCATATAAGTCAGTCATCCATCTCATTATCAGGGGAAGGCATTTAAGGTAACCACTCCACTGTTGCTTAGATTGTTAGTTGGTGTCATCTTTATAGTGCAGATCTACATATATTTCCCTAGTGCCTGAATTCTCTTTAAACCTATAATGTCTCCCTGTATTATGGTATCTCTTATCTTGCTCTCCTCTATTCTTACCCCAACTCAACCTTCCTGCACCCTCATGTCCTCTTCACCTCTCCTCTTCTCCCCTTCTCATTCTCCTAGCTCCCTCCCTCCTCCCCCATGCTCCCAATTTGCGCAAGAGATCTTATCCCTTTCCCCTTCTCCAGGGGACCATGTATGTCTCTCTTAGGGTTCTCCTTGTTTCCTAGCTTCTCTGGCAGTGTGGATTGTAGGCTGGTAATCCTTTACTCTAAAATCCACATATGAGAGAGTACATAGGATGTTTGTCTTTTTGTGATTGGTTTACCTCCCTCAGAATGGTTTCTTCTAGTTCCATCCATTTTCCTGCAAATTTCAAGATTCCATTGTTTTTTTTTTCTGCTGAGTAGTACTCCATTGTGTAAATGGAATTGCTGGATCTTGTGGTAGACTGATTCCCATTTTCCTGAGGGAACTCCATACTGATTTCCAAAGTGGCTGTACAAGTTGGCACTCCCACCAGCAGTGGAGGAGTGTTCCCCTTTCTCCATATCCTCTCCAACATGAACTGTCATTGGTGTTTATGATCTTGGCCATTCTGACAGGAGTAAGATGGTATCTCAGAGTTGTTTTGATTTGCATTTCCCTGATGGCTAAGGATGTTGAACACTTTCTTGTGAGTCTCAGCCATTTTAGATTCCTCTATTGAGAATTGTCTATTTAGTTCTGTACCCCACTTTTTAACTGGGTTGTTTGGTGTTTGGGGTACTAGCTCCTTGAGTTCTTTGTATATTTTGGAGATCAGCCCTCTGTAACATGTGGGGTTGGTGAATATCTTTTCCCAGTCTGTGGTCTGCCGTTTTCTCTTGCTGACTGTGTCCTTTGCATACAGAAGCTTCTCAGTTTCAAGAGGTCCCATTCATCAATTGTTGATCTCAGTGTCTGTGCTACTGGTGTAATGTTCAGGAAGCTGTCTCCTGTACGGATTAATTCAAGGGTATTTCCCACTTTGTCTTCTAATAGGTTCAGTGTGGCTGGATTTATGTTGAGATCTTTGATCCATTTGCACATAAGTTTTGTGCATGGTGACAGGTATGGATCTATCTGCAATCCTCTGCGTGTCCAAATCCAGTTGTGCCAGCACCATTTGTTGAACATTTTACCTTTTTTCCATTGTATAGATTTAGCACCTTTGTTGAAAATCAGGTGTTCATAGGTTGTGGGTTAGTATCAGGATTTTCAATTCGATTCCATTGATCTACCTGTCTATTTTTATGCGAATACCAAGCTGTTTTCAGGACTATAGCTCTATAATAGATCTTGAAGTCAGGGATGGTAATGCCTCCAGAAGATGCTTTATTGTACAGAGTTGTTTTGGCTATCCTGGGTTTTTTGTTTTTCCATATAAAGTTGACTATTGTTCTTTCAAATTCTGTGAAGAACTGTGTTGCGATTTTGATGGGGATTGCGTTGAATCTATAGATTTCTTTTGGCAAGATTGCCATTTTTACTATGTTGATTCTACCTATCCAAGAGCATGGGAGATCTTTCCATTTTCTGGTATCTTCTTTAATTTCTTTCTTTAAAGACTGAAAGTTCTTACTATACAGGTCTTTCACTTTTTTGTTTAGCATTACCCCAAGATATTTTATGTTGCTTGTGGATATTGTGAATGGTGATGTTTCTTTGATTTCTTTCTCATTGGGTTTATCATCTGTATATTGTAGGGCTACTGATTTTTTTTTTTGAGTTAATTTTGTATCCTGCTACTTTGCTGAAGGTGTTCATCAGCTGTAGGAGTTCCCTGGTAAAGTTTTTCGGGTCACTTATGTAGACTATCATGTCATCTGCAAATAGTGAAAGTTTGACTTCATCCTTTCCAATTTGTATCCCTTTGATCCCCTTTTCTTGTCTTATTGCTCTAGCCAGAACTTCAAGTACAATATTGAAGAGATATGGAGAGAGTGGACAGCCTTGTCTTGTTCCTGATTTTAGAGGAAACGCTTTGAGTTTCTCTCCATTTAGTTTGATGTTAGCTCTTGGTTTGCTATATATTGCTTTTATCATATTTAGGTATGTTCCTGTTATTCCTGTTCTCTCCAAGATCTTTATTATGCAGGGATGCTGGATTTTGTCAAAGGCTTTTTCAGCATCTAGTGAGATGACCATGTGGTTTTTCTTTTTCAGTTTGTTTATATGATTACAATGATGGATTTTCGTATGTTGAACGGCACAGGAACAGTGCAATTGGACTTTATTCAATTTCCATGCAGCAGAAGGATGGATTCTGTCTTCTTATCCATTCCTCTAGCCTGTGTCTTTTTACAGGCGAGTTAAGACCATTAATATTGAGGGATATTAATGACCATTGCTTGTTAATTCTTGTTGTTTTGGATTTGGTGGTAATGGTGGAATTGTGTGTGGATTTCCACTCCATTTTTCTTTTGGCTGTTGGTAAAGTGGGATTATCTATTGCCTACATTTTTCTGGTTGTAGTTAATTTCCTTGGGTTGGAGTTTTCCTTCCAACACTTTCTGTAGGGATGGATTGGTGGATATGTATTGTTTAAATGTTGTTTTGTCATGGAATATCTTGTTTTCTCCATCTATAGTGATTGAAAGCTTTGCTGGGTATAGTAGTCTGGGCTGGCATTCGTGGTTTCTCAGTGTTGATAGAATATAGATCCAGGACCTTCTGGTTTTCAGAGTTTTCATGAAAAAGCCAGGTGTAATTCTGATAGGTTTGCCTTTATATGTTACTTGATCCTTTTCTTTTCCTGCTCTTAGTATTCTTTCTTTATTCTGTATGTTTTGTGTTTTGATTAATATGTGGCGAGGAAACCTTTTTTGTGGTCCACTCTATTTGGTGTTCTGTAGGCTGCTTGTACTTTCATTGGCATCACTTTCTTTAGATTGGGAAAGTTTTCTTCTATGAGTTTGTTGAATATGTTTTCTGCACCTTTGAGTTGGGTTTCTTCACCTTTTTCTATACCTATTATTCTTAGGTTTGGTCTTTTCACAGTGTCCCATATTTCCTGGATATTTTGTGTTAGGGATTTGTTGGATTTAAGATTTTTTTTTTGTTCAATGAGTCTATTTCTCCTAGTGTATCTCCAACACCAGAGATTCTCTCTTCCATCTCTTGTATTCTGTTGGTTACGCTTGCATCTGTGGTTCCTGATCATTTACCCAGCTTTTCTATTTCCAGCATTCCCTCGGTTTGTGTTTTCTTCATTGTTTCTATTTCAATTTTCATGTCTTGAAGTGTTTGAATCGTTTCCTTATTGTGGTTGACTGTTTTTTCTTCACTTTCCTTGCTTCCTTTAAGAGATTTGTTGATGTCTTGCATTTTTATATGAAACTCAGCATTATAGCACTTACACATCTTTAAATTCCAAGTGAAGCTTAGGATTCGCTATTCTGTTTCTGTAAATGATACATTGGGTTTTAGGGATCATACTGAATCTACTCTTTATCCCCCACCTATGTTTGCTCTTGTGTTTTGGGTCCTCCAAGCTTTCAGGCAATAGGTACACCTTAGGCCTTCTCGAACCACACTGTGACACCTGGAACTAGCTTGTTCTCGCTGGTCTTACACT
Source organism: Cricetulus griseus (assembly GCF_003668045.3). Taxonomy (NCBI): domain Eukaryota; kingdom Metazoa; phylum Chordata; class Mammalia; order Rodentia; family Cricetidae; genus Cricetulus; species Cricetulus griseus. The sequence goes on along the minus strand of NC_048604.1, from coordinate 19,437,428 downwards.
GCTGCAATCTAGGTTCCACAATTGCAGTACAGTGATGGTACATGAAGTTCTGTTAACTAACTGGAGTGCCAAGATCAATAAACACAAAACACACCCTTCCTCTTCTGACCCCACCCCCACTCCCTTATTACTCCACCATGCCTCTACCCCACAGGACTGCCTTCTTAAGTTCATTGACTCTCTAGCCCAGGAGCCATCTTGATTTTGGAGTGTTTGCATTTGCCTTTGTGTTGTTTCCTATTTTCAAGTCCAAACTGGGTAGAACACACTTTCAGAATTCCAAGGCGCTACAAGACCACTTCGTGTCTCTTAATGTTTAGGTTCTATGAGGAGCTACACCAGCTTTCAGGATATTCCTGTTTTCTGGTGTCTCTTCCTGCCTTAGAAGACAATGGGGTTCAGTTCAGTGGCCAGTTTGCTTCCCTGCTAGGGTTAATGGGAAGGGAACTGCGATGGTGCAGTTCCCTTGGGGGCAGTAGTGCTCTAGAGAAGCTTAGTAGCACCATCTTACATCAGCTTCTCCAGCAACAAAGATTGAGAAAGAGAAATATTTGCCCTCCATTTTGTCCAGAGTTAGGAACTAGCTTACAAGACTGCCATTTTACTTTTGTTTCTCCCAATTCAAGCCAAACATGGAAAACCACCCCTCATCAGACGTCCTGTCTTTCGCCTAGATAAATTCTCTGTGGATGATGTACATTCAGGTGTGATTTAGTGAGCAGTATTTATCCAGTAAATGAAGGAAAAAGAAGGAAAGCGCTTGAACCCTGGGGACATCTCTAGAAAAATCCCAAATCCAATTGCTTTTTACTTGTTCCTTTATTTATGTATGTATGTATTTACGTGCAGTGCCTTCTGGTTGTTGTATGCCCACTGCCACCCCAAGCTCATTTGTGGTGCTAAGGATTGAACATTTACCCAGGCCCTTGATTAATTTAGACAAACAATCTTTTCATTCAAGTTTTACCACTGAGTTATATTGTTAGACCCCCAGAAAACTCAGGTCTCTGGGGTCTTAGCCCAGTACCGTGGTCACCCCAATCACCAGGCAGATTCGAAAGCTTGCTGCAAACTGCATGAGCCTTTATTGTTGTTTAATGAGCTAACCCCATGTTAGCTTTCACCCACCTGCCATGGCGGAGAGCTAGCAAAGACAGCTCAAAGGGGTTGCATAGAGATCTTGTAGGGCAGCGTAAGGGGAGTGTCTAGGGGTACGCACAGGCTCAGGATTGGTGTGCCTCCATGCTTGGAGGGCTTGCCCTGTGTTGATTGGCCAACTGACTGTTATGGCCCATAGGCCCTCCCAGGGTGGTTGCTATGCTCTGCGAGTCATTGCCGTGCACTTGTCCGTAAAGCACACCCAGAGCCGTAAAGCAAAGCGCCACCAGCTGGGTGTGTTTCTAAGTCAGGGCCACTCATAATTTGGCTCCAGTATGAAGTATCGTTAATCCCTTTGAGTTTTCTATTTGTGTAGACAGTGAATATGAAGACTCCTAAATGTTACTTGTCAACAATTTACACTTGGACCACAAGATAAAATTTAACATCCCATAAAACATTGCTTTAGTAAAGTGGACCCTCAGTTGTTCTGTCTGAAATCTTAGAACTGCTTCTGTATGGATGGATGCTTTTCAAAATGGCTATGAGGGAAAGATGTACAGGCCAGCATTACAACATTTCACGGGTTCAGGCAAGGGAATCTGAGGGTTAAATAAACACAACACAGTGGGTCATTCTTATAAAGAGAATGTCATTTATTTCAAAGGGTAGAGACTTATATACCAGCAGCAGCCACAGTGGAAATGTACTCAGGTCAAGGTCCATGTCCTCAAGCCCCTCTACCCCCCATGGGAGGATAATTTGCATTCTTGCATACAGGCCTAGGCAGAAGGAGGAAGTGAACTCTAGTCACCAGGGGGACAGCCAACCCCAAGAGCACCATAGGTCACCCAGCATGGTTCCAACAGAAAGACTCTGCAGTGAGAAGTTAAGAGTATTTAGAAAACCAAAACGTAGCAAGTGATCGGATCATGAACAACTTGCATTAAATAACATCACCCCACCATCTGTTAATTATTTGCTAGAGAACATGTTTCCCAGGCTTCAAGCAATTTCCCCTTTCTACCTTCATCCAAGTAGATATGATGGCACAAAAGCAACGTACTGACTTAAAGTTACCACTGTGAGGACTAAAGGAAATTTACCTAGGGAAAGGACAAGCATGCCGATGGAGTGTACTAACAGACATCTCTTTGGCTTGAAATGGGAAAACAAAAGCAAAATGGCTGCCCTTTAAGCAGGTTGCAAGTAGAGACAAACTTATCAAATGGCAGAGAGTGAACATGCAAATCAATAAAATCAGGAAGGAAAATGGGGACATAATAACAGACACAGAGGAAATTCAGAGAATCTTCAGGTCATACTTCGAAAACCTATATTCCTCAAAATTCGAAAATCTAAAGGAAATGGACAATTTTCTAGACAGATTTCACTTACCAAAATTAAATCAAGAACAGATAGGGCAACTTCAATAGACCTATAACCCCTAATGAAATAGAAGCAGTCATCAGAAGTCTCCCAACCAAAAAAAGCCCAGGGCCAGGTGGCTTCAATGAAGAAGTCTACCAGAAATTCAAGCAACAGCTAACACCAATTCTCCTCAAAGTATTCCACACAATAGAAACAGAAGGGTTGAAAGACCCTCAGATTGAGGAATCTTCAACCTGGATGGTCCCCCAAGAACTCAATGTCCAGTCCAGTTAATGCAAACTGCACAGGGCTTTATTATAGTTGTTTAATGAGCTAACCCCATGTTAGCTTGGGACTTTCATCCATCCACCATGGCGGATGGCTAGGAAAGACAGCTTGAACTGGCTGCATAGAGATCTTATAGGGCAGCATAAGGGGAGTGTCTAGGGGTACACACAGGCTCAGGATTGGTGTGCCTCCAGGCTTGGAGGATTTGCCCTGTGTTGATTGGCCAACTGGTTTTTATGGCCCATAGGTCCTCCCAGGGTGGTTGCTATGCTCTGCGAGTCATTGCTGTGCACTTGTCCCTAAAGCACACCCAGGCTGTAAAGCATAGCACCAGCTAACTTCTGATTGGTTCCTTGCCACGAGGCAGGCATATGACCTCCTAGTGACCAAGGTAAGGTCAAGCAAGCATGTGTTTGGCGGAAATGGGGAGCTGGTCTCTTCAGGGTCATTACCAAACTCTTTTTATGAGGCTTCAATAGCCTTGATACCCAAGACATACAAAGAAACAACTAAGAAAGAGAACTACAGACCAATATACCTCATGAACATTGATGCAAAAATTCTCAATAAATTACTGGCAAATCGAATCCAAGAACACATGAGAGAAATCATCCACCATGATCAAGTAGGCTTCATCTTAGGGATGCAAGGATGGTTCAACATACTAAAATCCATCAATGTAATCCACCATATAAACAAACTGAGGAAAAAAAGCCACATGATCATCTCACTAGATGCCGAAAAGCCTTTGACAAAATCCAACAACTTTTCAGGAAAAAGATCTTGGAGAAATCAGGGATAACAGGAACATACCTCAAAGTAATAAAAGCAATATACAGCAAGCCGACAGCCAACATCAAACTAAATGGAGAGAAACTCAATACAATTCCTCTAAAATCAGGAACAACACAAGGCTGTCCACTCTCGCCATACCTCTTCAATATTGTCCTTGAAGTTCTAGCTAGAGTAATAAGACAACAAAAAGAGATCAAGGGAATACAAATCAGAAAGGAAGAAGTCAAACTCTCACTATTTGCAGATGATATGATAGTCTATATAAGTGACCCGAAAAACTCAACCAGGGAACTCCTACAGCTGACAAACACCTTCAGCAAAGTGTCAGGATACAAGATTAACTCAAAAAAAAAAAAATCTGTAGCCCTACTATATACTGATGACAAACTGGTAGAGAAAGAAATCAGATAAACATCACCCTTTACAATTGCCACAAACAACATAAAATACCTTGGGGTAACACTAACCAAAAAAGTGAAAGAACTATACCATAATAATTTTGAATCTCTAAAGAAAGAAATTAAAGAAGACACCAGAAAATGGAAAGATCTCCCATGCTCTTGGATAGGTAGGATCAACATAATAAAAATGGCAATCTTGCCAAAAGCAATCTACAGATTCAATGCAATCCCCATCAAAATCACAATACAGTTCTTCACAGACCTTGAAATAACAATTCTCAGCTTTATACGGAGAAACAAAAGACCAGGATAGCCAAAACAACCCTGTACAATAAAGAAACTTCTGGAGGCATCACCATCCCTGATTTCAAGCTCTATTACAGAGCTATAGTCCTGAAAACAGCTTGGTAGTGGCACAAAAATACACAGGTAGACCAATGGAATAGAGTTGAAAACCCACCCTGATATTAACCCACACCCCTACGAACACCTGATTTTTGACAAACAATCCAAATTTATATGATGGAACAAAGAGAATATCTTCAACAAATGGTGCTGGCATACCTGGATGCAGACATGTAGAAAATTACAGATTGATCCAGATCTATCGCCTTGCACAAAACTTAAGTCAAAATGGATCAAAGACCTCAACATATATCCAGCCACACTGAACCTATTAGAAGACAAAGTGGGAAATACCCTTGAATTAATCCATACAGGAGACAGCTTCCTGAACATTACACCAGTAGCACAGACACTGAGATCAACAATTGATAAATGGGACCTCCTGAAACTGAGAAGCTTCTGTAAGGCAAAGGACACAGTCAGCAAGAGAAAACGACAGTCCACAGACTGGGAAAAGATATTCACCAACCCCACATGTTACAGAGGGCTGATCTCCAAAATATACAAAGAACTCAAGGAGCTGGTACCCCAAACACCAAACAACCCAGTTAAAAAGTGGGGTACAGAACTAAATAGACAATTCTCAATAGAGGAATCTAAAATGGCTGAAAGGCACACAAGAAAGTGTTCAACATCCTTAGTCATCAGGGAAATGCAAATCAAAACAACTCTGAGATACCATCTTACTCCTGTCAGAATGGCCAAGATCAAAAACACCAATGACAGTTCATGTTGGAGAGGATATGGAGAAAGGGGAACACTCCTCCACTGCTGGTGGGAGTGCCAACTTGTACAGCCACTTTGGAAATCAGTATGGCGACTCCTCAAGAAAGTGGGAATCAGTCTACCACAAGATCCAGCAATTCCACTCCTAGGCATATACCCAAAAGAAGCACATTCATATAACAAGGACATATGTTCAACGATGTTCATAGCAGCACTATTTGTAATAGCCAGAAACTGGAAGCAGCCTAGATGGCCCTAAACCGAAGAATAGAGAAAATGTGGTACATTTACACAATGGAGTACTACTCAGCAGAAAAAAACAATGGAATCTTGAAATTTGCAGGAAAATGGATGGAAGTAGGAGAAACCATTCTAAGCTAGGTAATCCAATCACAAAAAAGACAAACATGGTATGTACTCACTCATATGCGGACTTTAAAAATAGAGTAAAGGATTACCAGCCCACAATCCACAATGCCAGAAAAACTAGTTAAACAAGGAGGACCCTAAGAGAGACATACATGGTCCCCTGGAGAAGGGGAAAGGAACAAGATCCCCTGAGCAAATTGGGAGCATGGGAAGAGGGGGGAGGGAGCTAGGAGAATGAGAAGGGGAGAAGAGGAGGCATGCAGAGGACATGAGGGAGCAGAAAGGTTGAGTCAGGGGAAGAATAGAAGAAAACAAGAATGGAGATACCATAATAGAGGGAGACATTTTAGGTTTACAGAGAAATCAGGCACTAGGGAAATGTCTGGAGATCTACAAAGATGACACCAACTAACAATCTAAGCAACAGAGGAGAGGTGACCTTAAATGCCCTCCCTTGATAATGAGAATGATGACTGCCTTATATGCCACCTGATAGCCCTCATCCAGCAGCTGGTGGAAGTAGAAACAGACACCCACAACTAATCACTGAACTGAACTGGAATCCAGATGCAGAGAAGGACGAGTGAAGAGCAAAGGGGTCCAGACCAGGCTGGTGAAACCCACAGAAACAGCTGACCTGAACATCGGGGAACTCTTGCTTCCAAGACTAATAGCTGGGATACCAGCATGGGACTGATCCAGACCCCACGAACGTGGGTTTCAGTGAGGAGACCTCGGACATCTATGGTGCCCCCTGTAGTAACATCAGTACTTATCCCAAGCTTAAGTGTGGACTTTGGGAATCCATTCCACATAGAGGAATACTCCCTGAGCCAACACACACTGGGGTGGGACTATCCCCTATCCCAAAGGATACTATAGACTCTGATGACACCCTATGGAAGGCCTCACTGTCCAGGGGGAGCAGAAAGGACATTTGATAGGTAGTTTTAGTTGGGGGGGGGGGTCGTGGAGGACTGGAGGGATAAGGGAACTGGGATTTTCATGTAAAACAATCTTGTTTCTAATTCAAATAAAAAATCTGAGAAAAAATATAAAATCAATCAGAAAACTTTTCTAAAAACAGAACAAAACAAAAACAACAAACCCCCACAAATAGTACATGACATTGGAGTCACTGACTACTAAAGCTCAGTAGATTTGATATTAACAGTTAACATGATTATCAGAATACATTTTATATACATTATGTATAGGATGTAGAAATAAGCACATTTAATTTTTCTGAATTAATATTCCTGACTAATTTTACAATTATCATGGCACTTATTACAGAAATGTAAACCAAGAAATAAACAATAAACTTACATATCCTTATATACTTAAAACATAGATATCTTGTGTTCCATTAACTAAATACACATTGCATAGTACCATGAGGACAGAAAAACATTTTGAAGAAATAATTTTTGCATTCTTTCTTCAAAATCTATTCTACAGTTAAGACTATTTCAGCTGGGCAGTGGTGGCACACGCCTTTAATTCCAGCACTTGGTAGGCAGAAGCAGGCGGATCTCTGTGAGTTCGAGGACAGCCTAGTCTCCAGAGCTAGTGGCAGGATAGGCTCAAAAACTACACAGAGAAACCCTGTCTCGAAAAACCATGAAAAACTAATAAATAAAAGAATACTAAAAATTTAAATTACACTAGGCAGCTATACAAAGTAATTAGGAATAAAATGGAAACTATCCTCCATGACAGAAGAGAAATAGTCCACTAAATTTAGATATACTTGGGGCTGAATGTAGAAAATACAACACACCAAAACAACTTTCAAAAACTCAGGGAGTCATCTTCTGTGGTGCTTTGGTTCTTTGTCTCTGGTGGCGTTTTTTCAGACGGGAAGGGCGGGAGAGGAGCGCTGACAAGATCATTCCTGGAGCTCTACCGCCATCGTGCGGACAGAGTTTCAAAAAACTCACAGCACCACTGAGCCTCCTTCCCATGATTCTTAGCCATGGCGCAAGAAGCGATTCCTGATGGCGATTGCTGACAAATACAAATATAATACACATATTAATAATAATAATAAAATGATTTCAACACAATACTCAGGTATCATTATTAAGCTCATGAATTAATTTCTAAATTTCCATCCTGAGCTTAATAGAATACTTATTACATGAATAGTCCTCACAATATTAGAAATTAAGAGTTTGAGATCAGCCTTGTCTACAAGAGCTAGTTCCAGGACAGCCTCCAAACCCACAGAGAAATCCTGCCTCTGAAAACAAACAAACAAACAAAACAAAAAAGTAACACTAGGCAGCTAGACTAGGAAATTAGCAATGAAATGAGAAATAGCCCCAAGACAGAAGGGAAACAGTCCTAGGACTTTCACTAAATTTAGACTTCCCTGTGGCTCAATGTAGAAAACAAGACACACACCAAAGTACTTTCCAAAGTACTCAGAGCTGGGCAAAACTCAGGGAGCCATCTTCTGTGGTTCTTTGGTTCTTTGGTTCTCTGGAGGCGTTTTTTCAGACGGGAAGGGCGGGAGAGGAGCGCTCACAGGATCATTCCTGGAGCTCTACCGCCATCGTGCGGACAGAGTTTCAAAAAACTCACAGCACCACTGAGCCTCCTTCCCATGATTCTTAGCCATGGCGCAAGATGGCGATTGCTGACGGCGATGGCAGACAGCGATTCCCGAAACTAGAACGACTGTGGGTGCCTCGGTGGCCTTCCTTAACTTCTCCGAAGGCCCCAAAAGAAATGCAGAATACAGTTTTCTCCCCACAACCTGGCCGTGAGGAGCCTCCTGTCCTAGGACACCAGGGCAGGCTGCAAAGTGAGCAGTGCAAAGCCGCCCCGCTACTGCATGTTTCTGGACAGCAGCACAGCTGTGCCTTGTAATTGGGCCCTCAGTCAACAGCATCTACAGTAAGACTTTAAAGGGGCTCATTATTCCAGTGTAAATGCAGAAAGATGTAGTAGAGAACGGTAGGACGCCAAGCTCGGCCACATAGAAACGCCCCTGACTCTCACCTCCAAAAAGGCTGCAAGCAGCCCTGGGGAAGCGGCTTCTGAATGTGCAAGGCATGTCTGAAGGCTTTTCCGCACGATGGCACTGTTGACCCACTGCAATGAAGACACCAGTCACACACCTGCCTGCTCCCGCCTTTCCAGTCTGAAAAAAACAGCACAGAGGCAGAGTCCAACAACTGTGGCAGCCAGGCCTTCTTCCAGCACAGGGAGCAAAACTCATTTCCTCAGTGTTTAGCCTCCATTTCGATTTCATCTGGATGCCACAACTAGTGGGTCTGTTCCTTCATAGGAATCCACCATCGAAACACAGAAGACCAAAGTCCAAGGAATGCAACAAGGAAACTACATGGGAATTATGATCTAAGCAACAGGGAGAGAGGAAGAAGGGGGAGACTTGAGGCACCCACCTCCCTCAGGCATCCTCATTTTTGAAGAAGTCACTGACCAGCTGATGATGGAGCCTTGAGTTTCTTCTTCTCCCAGCAGCGCTCCACTCCAGGCCTTACTCCTGACATAGGATTGTCTTGTGCTCTGAGGTTACATCTTAGGTTCCAAATCTAGGTAGAATAAGACAATGCTGACAATCAATCACATCTAAAATCAGGAAACTCCTAAAAATTGGTATAGGAGCTGAGCCCAAGGCTTTGGTTGGCTTTAAGGAACCTATTCCTCATACTGGGTTGCCTTACCCAGCCTTAATACACAGGGAAGAGCATACACTACTACAACTTGGTATGCCATGGTTGGTGTCACCTACTGAGGAGAAACAGAGGAAGAGCAGAGTGAGGACAGGGGTGAGGGGGAAGCAAGGAGGGATGGGAGAAGAAGGAGTAGAAATTGTGGTTAGGATGTACAATAAATGAACAAATAGATCATACTCCATAAAAACACAAAATCAGAAACCATAACATGCAAACAGTAAGACAGAAACTCCAAAGGAAAGGTCTACCCATGAGTATGCCTTATACACCCAGTGGACTCTATTAGAGAAAAGGAAATTTCCTTTTCATGTGGGTAGAAAATGGAGATGGCATCTTGGTTAGGGAAGTGCTGTCAGGTCCACTCTACAATCTCAGTGCTGGGTTCAGGGGCATGGTGGGCACACCCCGTGCATGCTGCCAGGCTCTCTCAGCTCAAATGACATTTCCTTGGTGTCACCCAGGCCCTCTGGCTCTTAGAATCCTGCCTCCTCTTCTGCATACTTCCCTTAGCCCTGTGGGGAGGGATTTGATGGAGACTGCCGCTTTCTGATCTGGTTTGCTACAAGTCTCTGTGCACACTGTCCAGTTGTAGGTCTGTGCATTAGTTGCCATCAATTGGAAGAGGAAGCTACCGAAGCATTTTTTTTTAAACTTCTTTCTGTGACTTTCACGGCTTTCTGTGTGTGCACACACCCACCAATTGGTATTATAGAAGTATATACTCAAAGCAACATGGAGTTTGTAGTACAGATGAGTGAATGCAGGCTTCATAAAAGCCAGTTATCCTCTGAGAAATTAGAGAAATTCTATAGAATCTGATGTCAAAGGCAATTCCAAGTAACAAAAATACTATTTTATTAGTCAGTGAATTTTGTCAACCCTCCAGAATACACACAAGTAAAAAAAAAAAAAAAAAAAAAAAAAAAAAAAAAAAAAAAACAACCATTCTGAAAAAAAGGATTAATAAGCCAGAGAGTGGAGGCACAGACCTTTAATCTCAGCACAACAGAGGCAGAGGCAAGAGGATCTCTGTTGGGACCCCTTTGGGGTCTGCTGGTCATCTCCTGACTGGGCTTTACTTCCTTTTTCCCTCCTTCAGACTAGGCCTGTAGGCAAGAATGCAAACTATCAGCCCATTGCCCAAGGGCTTGGGGGCATGAACCCTGACTTGAGTACTCTTCTACTGTGGCTGCTATGGTATATACGTCTCCTCCCCTTTGTAATAAAGTGCATTCTCCTGGAAAGAATGATCCATTGTCTTGTCTTTATTCAAACCTCAGATTCCCTTGCCCTAACCCCTGATAAGCAGTGTTGTGTGGATATTACAGATCTCTGACTGTGAGGATTTACAGGGGTTTCTCTCTACAAAGAAACCTTGCCTACAATACAAATATATAAATATATATACACACATACACACAATACTAATAATAGTAATTAAATCATTTCAACACAATACTCAGATATTATTATAAAGCTCATGAATTCATTTCTAAATTTCCATCCTGAAATTACTAGATTTACTACCTGGACAGTCCTCACAATATTAGAAATTAGGAACTTTCTAAGCACATAACTGCTATACATATTAGCACAAAATTGAGGCTCAAAACCAGGGCCTAGGGCATGTACTCAAGCACTGTACCCCTCAGCTATAGCCACTGACCTGAAGGTGTTAACTTCACTTTGCTTTGCTTCTAAAGCTCAGACTCCATCTTTATTGTATAAGAATTGCAAGAAAAAGTAACACTAGGGAGCTGGGCGTTGGTGGCACACACCTTTAATCCCAGCACAGGGGAGGCAGAGGCAGGTGGATCTCTGTGAGTTTGAGACCAGCCTGGTCTCCAGAGCGAGTTCCAGGATAGCCTTCAAAGCCACACAGAGAAACCCTGTCTGGAAAAACCAAAACAAAACAAAAAAGTAACACTAGGCAGCTAGACTAGGAAATTAGCAATGAAATGAGAAATAGCCCCAAGACAGAAGGGAAACAGTCCTAGGACTTTCACTAAATTTAGACTTCCCTGTGGCTCAATGTAGAAAACAAGACACACACCAAAGTACTTTCCAAAGTACTCAGAGCTTGGCAAAACTCAGGGAGCCATCTTCTGTGGTTCTTTGGTTCTTTGGTTGTCTGGTGGCGTTTTTTCAGACGGGAAGGGCGGGAGAGGAGCGCTCACAGGATCATTCCTGGAGCTCTACCGCCATCGTGCGGACAGAGTTTCAAAAAACTCACAGCACCACTGAGCCTCCTTCCCATGATTCTTAGCCATGGCGCAAGATGGCGATTACTTACAACTAGAACAACTGTGCATGCCGACTGCGGCTTCCTCGACTTCTCAGGCTCCAACAGAAATGAGACTGCAGAGTCTTTGCAACAGATTCTGGAGAATGAGGTGACTCCTGCCTTAGGACAAGAGCTAGTAGATTCATCCTGAAATCAAAGTCCCGCCCCTCCACTTCCTGTTCCTGTGCCTCAGGATAGCTATGTACTGGTCTCTCAGTCAACAGGGTACATTCTCAGCAGAATGTAGCTAACTAGGCTCCTAGAGAGGGCCAATAGCTGCCTGTGCATATAGCCACATCAGAGACTGGGGATGGGCATCCATCCTGGACAGAACCAGAAGAACCAAGTCCTTGGGGCCCTTGTGTCCTGCTGCTCTCTCCTGAAACCAGAGTTAGCAGGCTTTCCTGGCCTGTCTCTGCACTGAGCCTGGAGCCTTCATGGCTTCAGCTGCAGTATACTGCACAGTCCAGTTCCAAGGGAAGCATAACAGCCTGCAGTGTTTAGGATGCCTCTGAGCAAGGGCACTTGTTACAACAAAGTCCTGCCAAAGAAATAAAACAAGATGAAGGGCATGGACCTGGTCAAATTTTTGTCAGACGTTTTATGAAATTGTTACTCTTGGTTCTGTTAGTGATTTTCACATTATATGGTGTCGGCGTGAGATATTTTTGTTTGCCTTTTTCTCTTTGTTCCTCTTTAATTTGAAAAGAATCTCCCTGTATATCCAGGCCTAGCTGGACCTAACCCCATGGTATATACTATGCCTGAGTCGAACAGGGAACTCATGAGCCTCCTGTTTGTAGCTTTCTGAGTCCTGGCAATCCGCCTAAGAAAAAGGTTTCATTTCCCAGAAACTACATGTGCTCCCTGGTTTCTCCCAGATGGCTTTTTTTTTAGTCATCTGTGCATTTCTGCACAGCAGTTTATGTCCAACACCTTGCTATAGTCGAAAAATAAGAGAGAAGTTCCAAACCAAGCAGGAAAACAATGTTCTCAGAATTCTAAATGCAGTGCCTATAGGAAGGCATCTCTACTAACAGGCCTCACCGGATTCTCTATTCCTACAGATATGTTTGCAACTGCTCCTTTTTCTAGACTCAATAATCCTTACAGGTAACTAACATAGCGGAATATATTTCCACTTCTACTCTTCATAACCAATGCACACTTATTGCTAAACACAGGAACAATAGAATACTTGAATACTATTAAACTATTTTCTACAACTTCTTGAACAGGTCTTTTTTTTTTTTTAATTTTGAGGGAGTTTCTCAGGCCAGGCTGACTTAATCCTCCATGCCACATGTACCCTGCCTTAAACTTGTGATGTTCCTGCATGCTAGGACTGCAGGCTGGCACAACTGTTTATGAAGTACCGAGGATCAAACACAAGGCCTCATACATCTTAGGCAAATACTCTACCCATTTCTTTCAACCCCCAGCCTCTATGATTACACTTTTATTATTTGTTAAACTGTGTTGCCTCTTTAAAAAAATCCATTTGTACATAGATTTGTAAAATAAAGCAGTTTTTGTTAAAGGGAAACACTAAAAATTAAAGGACCATATTAAAATAAGCAGTCACGAACTCTCAAGATTTCTATTTCTTTTGATGCAGTTGTGAGAAAGTATAAGAGTTGTATAGAAAACAGCACCAGACTATCCAATCAGTTAATGTAACTGCTTCAATAATTCCAACATCTAGAGAATACTAAAATACAGATTCTCTTAGGGCCTTACACAAAGCAATGAAGCCCAACATGTGTCCCAGGCCTCTTCCAGTCCTATGCATATAATATAGGCCTTACCTGAAGCACAGGCAGGACCCTCTTCTTGGCACTGTCAGTATTGAAACTATTTCTTCATGGGGGCAGTAGATTCCTACCCAGGTATGCAAGACCCATTTCTGCAAGTTTTTCTCCTACCCTTCTGGTGTGAAAAAATGCCAACCATGGACAAAGGTATCAGGAAATAGGGCTGACTTGCAATCTGTGCAACTTGGCTTACCTTACTGTAAATTGGTGCTCTGGCTCTGAGTTTGATGTAAATGCAAACCTTGGCCTCAACCCATCAATCTCCACTATCCAGCTTACCTCATAAGTTGATCACTGTCTTCTCAGGCCACACTATAGTCCGTCACCATTTTTCAGACTCTGTCTTGAACCCTTGGCAACTCTTTATCAAAAGACCTAAGAAGAGGTAGAGACGGCTCACATCAGTAACAGCTTTATAACCTGTGGTCTCTGGATATGGTATGAGTTTCCACTGGGAGACAAGACACCTCATTCATCCTTCAGACCTCCATTTAAAATAGAAGACAGCAAAACACATTCCTTTGCTATGAAGTCTTTTTCAACTTCTTTTTATTATCTTCTTATGCTTATGGTATGTGTGTTAGTTTATCCTGTAAGTATCAGACCTGCCCAGTACTTAATAAATACTAAGTTGTCTGTAACATCAGTCTGTTAAACAACTAATAACCTTTTGATAGTTATCTTTCATTGTTTTCAACAGACATATTTGCTTCTTTATAAGATTTTCTTCATAAGGTTCGGTGTATGCTATAGTTTGAAAAACAGCAGGTGTCTGTTGTTAGCAACACAAAGTATTTGTAGACCTTAATATGTTAAAATATTTATCTCTTTCCACTTTGAAAACTGATACACATTTCTATGCTTATTTTTGCATGCAAACCTGTGCACTTGTCAGAGCACAGCATGCAGGAATCTGCTCTCTTCTATTATTTGATTTCTAGGAATAGAATTCATGTACGCAGGCTGGGAAGCAAGTACCTCTACTACCAACAGCCCCAGTATGACTTTACATGGTCATACTGGGGCTTTACACAAATACACAAATACATGACACCGACTATCCTATATCATGATTAACATAGTTAACAAATGAGTACACACACACACACACACACACACACACACACACACACACACACGAAAATAAGTTAATGTAAATGCTTTTTGTCAATGTAATTAAGTATACATTGAAGACAATAGATTGGATAAAACTGGATTATTTCATGTTTTCCATGTACATAAAAAACTATGATATATAAAAATATGTTTTTAGCTGGGCGGTGGTGGTGCACGCCTTTAATCCCAGCACTCGGGAGGCAGAGACAGGCAGATGCCTGTGAATTTGAGGACAGCCTGGTCTCCAGAGCAAGTGCCAGGACAGCCTCCAAAGCTACACAGAGAAACCCTGTCTTGGAAAACCAAAAGATAAAAATATGTTTTTAAAGGTTTTCATTTATATGTACATCCACGGTTCAAATTTATTTATTATAACTCAAGAGCACCATATAATTCTTAGACATTCTTAAGGATTATTCCTAGATATTCTCTGACTTGATAGTACTGGTCATTTGTGATATCCTAGAAATGGAACCCAGCCATTCTGACATGGCAGGCAAGCACTCCACCAACTAAGCTACAACCCAACCAATGGATGCAGATTTAGTTTCAATTTTCTATGTGTCAACATATTTAGCCTCTTTGAGTAGATGAGTACCACATGAGTACTTTTATCCCATTAAGTCAGAAGAAGGAACATGATACTGGAGAAATGGAGTTATAGATGGGAGTGAGCTACCATGGGGGCGCTGGGTCTTGCTTCTGAGTCCTCTATAAGATCAACAAGTGCTTTTGATCACTGAGTCATTTAACTAGACCCTCAAAACTGATCTTTAAAGATATCCCTGGATTTGATATTTCTCAAAAATTCCTTGCTTCTGCACTCTCTCTCTCTGGGTATAATTACAATGAAGCTAGGTCATAATTAACACCACAAGCAGGCAACAGCCAATAGTACAGACTATCTATATCTAACACTGGATAGATATTCAAGGGACTCTAGGTTCTGCTATAGAAGATATTTATACATCCATGTTACTGTGGCATTCCAGGCAACAACAAAGAAATGGAACAACCATAGATGTTCATCAATAAGTGAATGGATAAAGATAATATAGCCTGCATGCTAAATGAACTTTTATTCAGCCACGAAAAGAAATGAAATCTGGAGCTTTCCAGTCGATAGTTCCAGAAGGGGAGATGCTGGGTTCTCAGTGGCTATGGAGCTTGCTGTCTTGAGCGTCCTGGACCCCTTCCCCACTGAGACGCCTCCGTTGGCGGTGCTGTTGCCACCCAGGGGCCCGTGGCTGGGCCTAATGCAAGCGAAAGCTCTGCGGGGCTGCTGCTCTTTGCGGCCCTAGAAGGCCAGGGCTCCCAGAATGGGCAACGAGGGCTAGGACCTCCGCAGCTGCTAGTGAGCCAGGCGGGCATGACTGAGGCTCCTGGCGCTAGGCCCCGGGGCTCAGCCTGTGCTGCCGCCTTCAGCGCTGGGCTGGGCGCTGCTTGGCTTGTCTCCCGGGCCTGGGCTTGGGCCTTGAGTTGTGCGGCGGGGAGATCCTGCCCTTACCTGGTTGCTGGAGATGCAACCGGCTTTGCAAGGGCTGCTGGGCCCAGGGACAAGGCTGGCTGTAACTGAGCTCCGCGGGCGGGCCAAGCTGGGCCCAGAGAGTCATCCCCCATGCAGTCCAGCAACTTAAAGGGGTTTTGGGAGGGACTGGAGATGCACTACGTGTGACTCGGGGCTGTCTCTGGGGTCTCGGGCTCTTCCAAGATGAATGGGTAGGGGTGGCCCGGGTTGGAGAGTTACCAAACACATCCCAGCCACATTTGGCTAAAGTACAGATCCTAGAACCTCGCCGGGACCTGTCTGAGAGACTGGGACTCCGCTCTGGACAGCTGGGAGAGCCACTAGCTGATGGACTGGTGTTTGTGTCTACTACTTTGGCTGTTAATCTCAGCTGTGAGCCCCTGGAAGTGGGAGAGCTCAGAATTCAGGTCCGGAATGCTATCTTCTGCCTTCTTACCTGGCTAACTGAATTAGAAGGCTAGCTGCAAAATGTAGGTCCCCTGTGCCTGAACTTTGCATTTACAGTCTCTTTGCCTTGTTTACCCATTCTCTATTATCAGACTGCGTCTCCATAGTGTAGGTGCATGGGAAGAGCTTTCATATGTTGACGTGAAAGGTCGAGGTTCCCTGTCACGTACCAGATGTGCATACTCGTTCCTACTCCCGCTAATCTGTAGCTGGGTTGCTACATTAGAAGGGTGTCTTGGGACCTTCGGCTTATGCTTTTCATTCATTCCTGTTCTAACTTTATCTGACAAAATCCTACCATCCTTTACTTCAAGGCCTACATAAAAAAATGAAAACTCTTTAAATCGTTTTATGATCTCAGTACCATAACTTTAACAACATTTCCTCCCCCTCTAGCCTTTTGAATCTTTGTTAGGATACTTGTCTTATTCTTTTTCGTGATTATACAATATGGCTAGTCTTCAATCATATATTGTAAATCCTTGAAAGGGCCCTTTGTTATCTTTGGTACCTGGTATTTAATATCGTATTAAATACATTTAAGAGACAGAAAAAAAGAAAATGAAAACTTCAGGAAAATATGTAGAAGAGATTAAAATGTCAAATAAAATATTTGCAAGTTCAGAAAAACAAATACCATATTCCCTTTCTCATATGCAGAAATTAGATTTAAATTTGTTTGTGCAATTCCTATTTACCTATACTTGCTGTAAAGTTCATAAGCCAACTTCAAGAGAAAAGACAGGTTTAAGATACAATACTTGGCCGGGTGGTGGTGCAAGCCTTTAATCCCAGCACTCGAGAGGCAGAGGCAGGCAGATCTCTGTGAGTTTGAGACCAGCCTGGTCTACAGAGTGAGTTCCAGAACAGCCTCCAAAGCTACAGAGAAACCCTGTCTCGAAACCGCCCCCCCAAAAAAGAAGACACAATACTTGAATGCAATACTCAATAAAGTCATTGGAAAGCCTTATAGCGGGACGTTGGTGGCACACGCCTTTAATCCCAGCACTCAGGAGGCAGAGGCAGGAGGATCTCTGTGAATTCCAGGCCAGCCTGGTCTCCAGAGAGAGTGACAGGATAGGCTCTAAATCTACAGAGAAAACCTGTCTCGAAAAACAAAACAAACAAAACTTAAATATTTTCTCTAATAAATTATGGAATCAGATGTCTAAAAGCAACATCAAATCACTAACATCATATTTTCTTTTTCAGTTAATTCTCTCACCCTCCAAAATAGATTCATTCACACATAGAAAACATTCAGTAAAAATGATTAATAAAATTATCACAGCACAATGATTATTATTTTTTGAGTATTTTCTACAATACCCATCATAATCATGAGAAAGAAAGGCGTCAATGGATATTTCTTACAAGATTAGTAATTAGGAAGTCTTGGGGCTGGAGAGATGGCTCAGGGGTTAAGAGCACTGACAGCTCTACCAGAGGTTCTGAGTTCAATTCCCAGCAATCACATGGTTGCTCACAACCATCTGTAATGTGATCTGGTGCCCTCTTCTGGCACGCACTGTATACATGATAAATAAATAAATTAATTAAAAAAAAAGGGGGGGGAAAGAAATTAGGAAGTCTCAGTGGCATACTCTGCCCAGGGTCTAAGGCATGGAACCTGAGCATTGTACCCATCAGCTACAGCCATTGCCCTACATGTGTTAACTTTATGTTACTTTGCTTTTAAATCTCATAGTGAAAGGACCAGCTTCCCTTTTGGCAGCCATAACAGCCAAACACTTGCTTACCTTAAACTAGGCTTGGTCACTTAGAGGTCAGATGCCTGTCTCGTGACAAGGAACCAATCAGAAGTTAGCTGGTGGCTCTATGCTTTACGGCTCTGGGTGTGATTTAGGGACAAGTGCACAGCAATGACTCGCAGAGCATAGCAACTACCCTGGGAGGGCCTATGGGCCATAACAACCAGTTGACCAATCAACACAGGGCAAGCCCTCCAAGGCTGGAGGCACACCAATCGTGAGCCTGTGCATACCCCTAGACACTCCCCTTACGCTGCCCTATAAAGATCTGTACGCAGCGGCTTCAAACTGTCTTTGCTAGCCATCCGCCATGGTGGGTGGGTCAAAGACCCGAGCTAACATCGGGTTTGCTCGTTAAACTACAATAAAGCCTCATGCAATTTGCATCAAGCTTTCGCCTCCATTCTGTGATTGGGTTGGCCGAGATCCTGGTCTAAGATTCTGGAAGCCTCAGCTTTCTGGGGGTCTTACAATAGTACATCTTCACTGTGTAAAAATTACAAGGAATAAATAGTACCAAAAATTTAAATAACTTTAGGTGACTAGACAAAGTAAAACAACCGTTAAAAAGGAAATGGTAAATATGCTACCTAACAGAAGGGAAAGAGTTACATGACCTTTGTTAAATTTAGGCCTCAGTTTGGCATCATATGAAAAACAAGACAAAAACACTTTCCAAAGGACTCAGAGCTGGGCAAAACTCAGGCAGCCATATTATTTGGTTCCTTTGTCTCTGGTGGCGTTTTTTCAGACGGGAAGGGCGGGAGAGGAGCGCTCACAAGATCATTCCTGGAGCTCTACCGCCATCGTGCGGACAGAGTTTCAAAAAACTCACAGCACCACTGAGCCTCCTTCCCATGATTCTTAGCCATGGCGCAAGATGGCGATTGCTGACAACTAGAAAGACTGCCTGCTTAGGCTTCCTCGGTTTCTCAGGCCCAAATAGAAACGTGGACTGCAACGTTTTCTCATCAGAACCTAGATAGGGAGGCACCTCCTGCCCTGTGACACCAATTAGTAGAATCATAGTGCAAGCTGGGCAGTGCAAACCCAGCCCCTCCACTTCCGGTTCCCTAATCTGAGGACACCTGTGTACTTGTTACTGGTCTCTAAGTCAATGGGGGGCTTTCTCATGAAAACCTGGACAGTCAGGCACCCAGAGTGGACCAACAACCAGCTGCACATAGTGACACTGCCTTCCTTAACTTCTCAGCCCCAAACAGAAACATGGAATCTAGAGCTTTCCAATCAGAACATGGATAATGAGAATGCCTGTACATAGGGTCACCTGTACACACCAGAAGTGGGGGATGATGATCACAGACAGCCAGAACCATGGGTTCCTAGTTGGGCGAAATTAAAATTTTCCTCAGGCTATAATCGTGTTTTCTCATTTACAATCTAGAGTGAGACTGTCTGCCTTAGGACACCTGCTAATGGACTGATACTACAATCTACTCAGTGTGAAACTCTGCACCTCTGTGTCCTGTTCCGGGCCCTCGGTCAACAGGGCTCTGCAATATTCCATAACTCCAGACTGCCTATACAAAAAGGAGTCAGAGTAGGCCAAGCCTGGCCATTTAAGAATCCCCCAGACACTAACCTTCAAAATGTCTAAAAGCACTATTAAGGAAGCAGTCTAGGCCTGTGTCTGTATGAACTATTTTGCATAGGGAAAAGAAAAGAAGTTAGGAGACCAAACATGAGCATTTAATAGTCCCCAGATCACAGCTTTCCTCCAAACTTCTATACCATGTATGGAGAAAGAGATCAATGTTCACATATGTATGAAATACTACCCGTATGATGGCAGTGTTGCTCTAGAGGACACAAAGCAAGCAGACTGTAGGACTCTGTATCCGGCCCATCTGATCTGAAAAAAATTCCAGTACAGGTGGAGAGTCCAGTAATAGTGGCAGCCTTGACTTCTTCAGAAGTGAAGAAAAGTGATGCACTCCTACAGTTTCCCTCCCATGCTTATTCATTGTCAAATCTAGTGGATCTCATCCTGAGATGTGACTCCAAAGACAAAAGACCAAAATCCCAGGAATGTAAGAAGGAAAGACAATGGGAAGGGTTATCTGAGACACCCACCTTCCTCATACATCTCTTCTGATGAAGTCAGCATCCAGTCAATGCTCACATCCTGCATCTCTGCCATTCTTCACCCAGCACCATCTAACCTCCAGTGCCTTCTCATGGTATCTGACTGCCTTGTAGTCTCAGGATTCAGATCTAGAAAGAATAAAAATGCTGTATGATAACTCGGTGTCTGGATTAGTGCAAACCTAGTCACCAAGAAACCATGTTCTTGTCGGGCGTTGGTGGCGACGCCTTTAAACCCAGCACTTGGTAGGTGGAGGCAGGCGGATCTCTGTGAGTTCCAGGCCAGCCTGGTCTCCAGAGCGAGTGCCAGGATAGGCTCCAAAGCTACACAGAGAAACCCTGTCTCGAAAAACCAAAGAAACAAAACAAAACAAGAAAAAACATGATCTCAGCCATATCCACTTGTTCCATGGGCATCACACATGATATCCTGATGGAAGTAACAGGCCTAGGTTATGCAGTGGAAGTCCACTATTATCCTGTGAGGAGAACATATGTATTTCTCAATTCTTAATAATTATAATCTCATTGAGAGTGACAAATATAATCTACTGTCTATAAATTCCAATCAGATTGATAACAGTCTTGATGTTACTCTTCTATTGCTGTGAAAAGCCACAAGGAAGCAGTAAACTGGAGTCTTGATTATGGTTTCCAAGGTAAATCCATCACCATCATGGTGGGAAGCATGGCAGCAAGCACATTGCTGGAACAGTAGCTAAGAGCAAGTACTCTCACAGCATGGTCTCAAGATTACATTCCCCTCACCACCACCCCAGACAAGGTTTTTCTGTGTAGCTCTGCATGTGCTGGAACTTGTTCTGTAGACCAGACTGGCTTTAAAACTTACTGAGATCTTCCTGAGATTAAAGGCCTGTGCTACCACTGCCTGGCCTAGACATTCAGTATTTTTTTTTTTTTTTTGAAATGATAGGGTATTGGTTTCTTTGAGACAGGTTTTCTTTATGTCACAGTCCTAGGTGTTCTGGAACTAGCTTTATAGACCAGGCTGGCCTCGAACTCACCAGGCCTGCCTCTGCTTCCTGAGTGCTGGGATTAAAGTCATGCACCACCACCGCCTACCATTTTAAATATTTTTTTGTACATGGAGTCAGAAAATAAGTGATTTTTTAAGAGAAAATACAGAGATTCAGCAGATCATATCAAAATAAGCAATCTCAAGGCATCTACTACTATTCATTTTGATGCACTCAGGACCAATTAAAAGATTCTTATGGAAAACAGCACAAAAGAATTTTAATATTAAACGCAATTGCTCCATTAATTATAATACCTATAGTTCTAGGGTCTTAGAGGAATTCACGGAAGCCCGGTATAGCACCAGATTCTCCAGGCCTCTACAGCCCTTACTCTGAGGAGAGGGCAGGAAGGTAGGATGGTGCTATCCGTGTGGAAACTGCATCCTCAGGTTGGCAGTATTGCTCTACAAGCCTATGAAACCACCATTTTGAGAGGTTTTCTCCCGCCCTTCTTGTTTGAAAACAACCACAAGAAATATGGATGCCTTTCATTTTGCAGACTTGGAAGGGACAAGCTCAAAGTGCTGTGCTTTTTAGTCCGGTGTTCTCTGTGAAACCAAAATGTGACCCGAACCTACCACCTCCACCATTAATATTTTCTTCTATGCTGAATTGTCCCCTTCAAATTATTCATCACTAAGCTTTTCAAATCACATCAAACCCTCTGCTCTAGTTAGGCAGATCTTCTGTGAAAGGGAAAGGAACCAGTTGAGTACATACCTGGGTGTCCTGGACAATCTACCCTGCAGTGCACCTCCATTTTTTATACTCTAGGAGGAATTGTTGGCAACTGTTTGTCTAAAGACCTATGTAGAGGCAGAGACAGCTCACATCAGTCACTGCTTTGTAGACTGTGGTCCTGCACATGGTATGAATTTCCACTAAGAGATAGAGAGCTCTTTCATCCCGTGGAATGAATTCCATTTGCTTTTCCATTTAATAGGAAAAAAATTTCATACAATGTATTTTGATCATGCCTCCCCCTCCATCTCCTCCCAGACCCTGAGGACAAACAAACCAGAATAAAAGAAAAAGCATGCAAGAATCACGTGCACACACACACACACACACACACACACACACACACACACACACACACCATAAAGAGAAACTCAGAAACCATAACATGCAAGCAAAATAGCAGTTCTTGAGAAAATATGCCCAAAGATAGCAATATGAGACTAAGAAGTCTACGAAAATTCCATTGAGTTTGTTCTGAGATGGAGATTGATTGCCTACTATGTCTGTGGCCTACCCTTAAGAGGGGTTTGTGTAC
Organism: Cricetulus griseus; assembly: GCF_003668045.3. Lineage (NCBI taxonomy): Eukaryota > Metazoa > Chordata > Mammalia > Rodentia > Cricetidae > Cricetulus > Cricetulus griseus. Next base: position 19,414,882 of record NC_048604.1, on the reverse strand, counting down.
CCACCAAGACTCCACGAGACAAAGCTAAAACTTACTTTCCAAGGGGGTGTCCACTGAAGACAGCTTCTTGGTTAGGGGTGGGGATTTGTGTTCACTTTCCACACTCAGCATTGGAACCATGTCTAGCTTGAACCTGTGTAGGCCCTACACATGCAGACACTCACGGTATCTGAATTCTAATGTGTGTCAGTCCTGTTGTGTCTGAAAGACACGGTTTCCTTTGTCTCATCTCCCTCACACTCTTTCTGCCTCCCATTCCGAATAGATCCCTCAGCCATGAGGAGAGGGATTAGATGAAGACATTGCATTTCGGACTGTGTGCTCCTAAGTCTCTCACTCTCTGATGTTGGCCAGATGTGGGTCTCTATAATTAGTTCCTATCTACTACAAGAGGAAGTTATGAAGCATTTTTAACTTCTTTAACTTTCTTGTGTGTTTGTGTGTGTGTGTTTAGAAAACAGTTTCTCATTGCTATCACTACCCCAAACAGCCTATTAAACAAATGATAACTTTTTGGATGGTTGGCTTCAGATCCTTTGTACCTATGTACATGGAATTACATTTATATTTAGGTTCTCTGAAAATATCCTACACTATAATGTATATGCTGTAGTTTGAATGACACTGTGTATTGCAGCAACATTTCGAATTGAATATATTTAAACAATCAATACATTAACCTGTAAGACTCATTACTATCTACTTGCCTTTTAGAAATTGATGTACATGGATGTGTTGATTTTATGTGTTTGGATGATATACGAATGTCAGAGGACAACCTGGAGGAACTGCTCTCTCACACCATTAGATTTCCAGGTACGGAATTCAGGTGCTTAGGCTAGGAAGCAGGCACATTGTCACTCAACAGCCCCAGTATTTGTCTTTACATAAATAAACAAATACAGGACACTGATTATACTACATAAATACTACACCATGATTAAACAATTCACAGTTCAAGTTTTTTTTCATTTATTATAGCTAAAGTACATCACACACTTACTAGACACTGTCCATGATTTCTTCTTAGATATTCTCTGACATAGTAGTGGAGGCAAGGGTTGGTTGTCTACAATTCAGTTTACAATGTGAACCTAGTCTTCCTGTACGCCAGGAAAGCACTCTACTAACTCAGCTCCAAGCACAGCATCAATAGATGCTTACTTAGTTTTAAATTTTATGTCTATCAGTGATTTCTCTCAGGAATGCATCTGCACTGTTGCTCCAGGAAGTCGGAAGAGGGAATCCTGTGCCCTGGAACTGGATTTACAGATGGGTGTGAGCCGCCATGTGAGTGCTGGGACTAGAATGTCAGCACTCAAGAGTTAAAAGGACACTCAAGGGGCTGGAGAGATGGCTCAGTGGTTAAGAGCACTGAGTGCTCTTCCAGAGGTCCTGAGTTCAATTCCCAGCAACCACATGGTGGCTCACAACAATCCATTATGAGATCTGGTGCCCTCTTCTGGTATGCAGATATATATGGAAGCAGAATATTGTATACATAATAAATAAATAAAATGCTATACTCAGACAGACAAATACCAAATGTTCTTCCTGATATGAATAAACAAAACTTAAAGTTGCAGGAAAATCTTACCAGAGGGAGGATGAAGAAAAGTTACCAAAGCAACACAAGCAACATGAAAGACACAAAGGAGGCACATACTGGGAGAGAGGAAGTAGGAATGCAAGGAAGGCGAACAGCAGGCAGGGTATGTACAAAGTGTCTTGGTGAAACGTATTATTTTGCATACTACTTGAAAAAAATTAATAAAAATAAAAAGTACCTCCATGAGATATGCCAGGAATTAATGAAATAAAAAAATAAAGCGTTATACTACACCAAAATCTTTAAAATAACAATATTTTGAAAAATTAATGAGCTAATTATACATGCTATAAAGATTATGATGCAATCATCAGTTATAGAAGTTTATGTAGTTTATTAAGACGTAATAAGTGGGCGGTGGTGGTGCACTGCTTTAAGCCCAGCACTTGGGAGGCTGAGTCAGGCCAATCTCTGTGAGATCAAGGACAGCCTGGTCTACAAGAGCTAGTCACACAACAATCTGTTAAAGACACAGAGAAATTCTGTCTCAAACCCTCCAATACGCCAAAAAAAAGATGTGATAAGGGAATGCAAATTATGAGTTTCTATAACAGAGCACTAGATATAGGCTTTTAAGGGCAATGTTTTCCCCCCGAAACATTGTGAAATTTCATGACCAAAGACAATGTGAAATCACTGAATATATGTTTTCATTAAATAATCTTATCATGCACAATATAGTCACACAGACTGAAAATGTTCAGTAAAAATGAAGAATAAAATTATTAGAGAAAAATAATTAGCTCTCACACTGGTCTGATAAATTCTTATCTACAATGACATCCAAATCATATTATAGGTACCATGTACTGCCATGGATATTTCGCACAAGATTAGAAATTAGGAAATTCCCACTTCCCGTAACCTACACATGAGTTAAAAGCCATTCCCCAAACTGAGGTTGAAAGATCATATATGCAAATGTTATATCTCTCAACTCTTGCAACTGATTTGCATTTGGAACTAAACATTTAATGCTACTAAATCTCAAAACACATATTTACTGTCTAAAAGCTACAAAAATTAATAGTATCAAACACTAGGCAGCTGGATAGAGTGAAAATGAATAAAAACGGAAAAAATATCCTTCAAAAGAGAAGAAAATGAATGAAAAGGGAAATAAAGGTCCATCAAAACTGAAGGGAGAGAGTGCTACGGCATTGGCTGTCAGGAATCAGATTGGCTTGAAGTGGGAAAAACTCATAAGTTAATATAAATTTTCAAAGTACTCAGAGCTGGGCAAAACTCAGGGAGCCATCTTCTGTGGTTCTTTGGTTCTTTGGTTCTCTGGAGGCGTTTTTTCAGACGGGAAGGGCGGGAGAGGAGCGCTCACAGGATCATTCCTGGAGCTCTACCGCCATCGTGCGGACAGAGTTTCAAAAAACTCACAGCACCACTGAGCCTCCTTCCCATGATTCTTAGCCATGTCGCAAGATGGCCATTGCTGACGGCGATGGCAGACAGCGATTCCCGAAACTAGAACGACTGTGGGTGCCTAGGTGGCCTTCCTTAACTTCTCCGAAGGCCCCAAAAGAAATGCAGAATACAGTTTTCTCCCCACAACCTGGCCGTGAGGAGCCTCCTGTCCTAGGACACCAGGGCAGGCTGCAAAGTGAGCAGTGCAAAGCCGCCCCGCTACTTCCTGTTTCTGGACAGCAGCACAGCTGTGCCTTGTAATTGGGCCCTCAGTCAACAGCATCTACAGTAAGACTTTAAAGGGGCTCATTATTCCAGTGTAAATGCAGAAAGATGTAGTAGAGAACGGTAGGACGCCAAGCTCGGCCACATAGAAACGCCCCTGACTCTCACCTCCAAAACGGCTGCAAGCAGCCCTGGGCAAGCGGCTTCTGAATGTGCAAGGTATGTCTGAAGGCTTTTCCGCACGATGGCACTGTTGACCCACTGCAATGAAGACACCAGTCACACACCTGCCTGCTCCCGCCTTTCCAGTCTGAAAAAAACAGCACAGAGGCAGAGTCCAACAACTGTGGCAGCCAGGCCTTCTTCCAGCACAGGGAGCAAAACTCATTTCCTCAGTGTTTAGCCTCCATTTCGATTTCATCTGGATGCCACAACTAGTGGGTCTGTTCCTTCATAGGAATCCACCATCGAAACACAGAAGACCAAAGTCCAAGGAATGCAACAAGGAAACTACATGGGAATTATGATCTAAGCAACAGGGAGAGAGGAAGAAGGGGGAGACTTGAGGCACCCACCTCCCTCAGGCATCCTCATTTTCGAAGAAGTCAGTGACCAGCTGATGATGGAGCCTTGAGTTTCTTCTTCTCCCAGCAGAGCTCCACTCCAGGCCTTACTCATGACATAGGATTGTCTTGTGCTCTGAGGTTACATCTTAGGTTCCAAATCTAGGTAGAATAAGACAATGCTGACAATCAATCACATCTGGAACCCAGGAAGCTCCTAAAAATTGGTATAGGAGCTGAGCCCACGGCTTTGGTTGGCTTTAAGGAACCTATTCCTCATACTGGGTTGCCTTGGCCAGCCTTAATACACAGGGAAGAGCATACACTACTACAACTTGGTATGCCATGGTTGGTGTCACCTACTGAGGAGAAACAGAGGAAGAGCAGAGTGAGGACAGGGGTGAGGGGGAAGCAAGGAGGGATGGGAGAAGAAGGAGTAGAAACTGTGGTTAGGATGTACAATAAATGAACAAATAGATCATACTCCATAAAAACACAAAATCAGAAACCATAACATGCAAACAGTAAGACAACAAACACGAGAGGAAAGGTCTACCCATGAGTATACCTTATACACCCAGTGGACTCTATTAGAGAAAAGGAAATTTCCTTTTCATGTGGGTAGTAAATGGAGATGGCATCTTGGTTAGGGAAGTGGTCTCACTTCCGCTCTACTCTCTCAGTGCTGGGACCAGGGGCATGGGGGGCACACCCCCGTGCATGCTGCCAGGCTCTCTCTGTTCCTGTTAGTCTGGAAAACACCATTTCCTTGGTGTCACCCAGGCCCTCTGGCTCTTAGAATCCTGCCTCCTCTTCTGCATACTTCCCTTAGCCCTGTGGGGAGGGATTTGATGGAGACTGCCGCTTTCTGATCTAGTGTGCTACAAGTCTCTGTGCACACTGTCCAGTTGTAGGTCTGTGCATTAGTTGCCATCAACTGGAAGAGGAAGCTCCCGAAGCATTTTTTTTTAACTTCTTTCTGTGACTTTCCAGGGCATATGTGTGTGTACACACATACCCAGCAGTTGTAATTATAGAAGTATATACTCAATGCAACATGGAATTTGTAGTACAGATGAGTGAATGCAGGCTTCAGAAAGGCCAGTTATCCTCTGAGAAATTATAGAATCTGATGTCAAAGGCAATTCCAAGTCACTGAAAAAATATTTTATTAGTCAGTGAATTTTGTCAGCTTCCAGAATATACACAAGTTAAAAAAAAAAATTCTGAAAAAACGGATTAATAAGCCAGGGAGTGGAGGCACAGACCTTTAATCTCAGCCTTCCAGCGGCAGAGGCAAGAGGATCTCTGTTGGGACCCCTTTGGGGTCTGCTGGTCATCTCCTGACTGGGATTTACTTCCTTGTTCCCTCCTTCAGACTAGGCCTGTAGGCAAGAATGCAAACTATCAGCCCATTGCCCAAGGGCTTGAGGGCATGAACCCTGACCTGAGTACTCTTCTACTGTGGCTGCTATGGTATATATGTCTCCTCCCCTTTGTAATAAAGTGCATTCTCCTGGAAAGAATGACCCATTGTCTTATCTTTATTCAAACCTCAGATTCCCTTGCCCTAACCCTTGATAAGCAGTGTTGTGTGGATATTACAGATCTCTGACTATGAGGATTTACAGGGGTTTCTCTCTACAGAAAAACCTTGCTATACAATACAAATATATAAATATATACACACATACACACAATACTAATAATAGTAATTAAATCATTTCAACACAATACTCTGATATCATTATAAAGCTCATGAATTCATTTCTAAATTTCCATCCTGAAATTACTAGATTTACTACCTGGACAGTCCTCACAATATTACAAATTAGGGGCCGGGCGGTAGTGGCGCACGCCTTTAATCCCAGCACTCGGGAGGCAGAGGCAGGAGGATCTCTGTGAGTTCGAGTCCAGCCTGGTCTACAAGAGCTAGTTCCAGGACAGCCTCCAAAGCCACAGGGAAACCCTGTCTCCAAAAACCAAAAAAAAAAAAAAAAAAAAAAAAAAAATACTACAAATTAGGAACTTTCTAAGCACAAAACTGCTATACATATTAGCACAAATTTGAGGCTCCAAAACAGGGCCTAGGGCATGTACTCAAGCACTGTACCCCTCAGCTATAGCCACTGACCTGAAGGTGTTAACTTCACTTTGCTTTGCTTCTAAAACTCAGACTCCATCTTTATTGTATAAGAATTGCAAGAAAAAGTAACACAAGGGAGCTGGGCTTTGGTGTTACCGGCCTTTAATCCCAGCACAGGTGAGGCAGAGGCAGGTGGATCTCTGTGAGTTTGAGACCAGCCTGGTCTCCAGAGCCAGTACCAGGATAGGCTCCAAAGCCAAAGAGAAACCCTCTCTCGAAAAACAAAACAAGACAAAAAAGTAACACTAGGCAGCTAGACTAGGAAATTAGCAGTGAAATGAGAAATAGCCCCAAGACAGAAGGGAAACAGTCCTAGGACTTTCACTAAATTTAGACTTCCCTGTGGCTCAATGTAGAAAACAAGACACACACCAAAAACACTTTCCAAAGTACTCAGAGCTGGACAAAACTCAGGGAGCCATCTTCTGTGGTTCTTTGGTTCTTTGGTTCTCTGGAGGCGTTTTTTCAGACGGGAAGGGCGGGAGAGGAGCGCTCACAGGATCATTCCTGGAGCTCTACCGCCATCGTGCGGACAGAGTTTCAAAAAACTCACAGCACCACTGAGCCTCCTTCCCATGATTCTTAGCCATGGCGCAAGATGGCGATTGCTGACGGCGATGGCAGACAGCGATTCCCGAAACTAGAACGACTGTGGGTGCCTAGGTGGCCTTCCTTAACTTCTACGAAGGCCCCAAAAGAAATGCAGAATACAGTTTTCTCCCCACAACCTGGCCGTGAGGAGCCTCCTGTCCTAGGACACCAGGGCAGGCTGCAAAGTGAGCAGTGCAAAGCCGCCCCGCTACTTCCTGTTTCTGGACAGCAGCACAGCTGTGCCTTGTAATTGGGCCCTCAGTCAACAGCATCTACAGTAAGACTTTAAAGGGGCTCATTATTCCAGTGTAAATGCAGAAAGATGTAGTAGAGAACGGTAGGACGCCAAGCTCGGCCACATAGAAACGCCCCTGACTCTCACCTCCAAAAAGGCTGCAAGCAGCCCTGGGGAAGCGGCTTCTGAATGTGCAAGGTATGTCTGAAGGCTTTTCCGCACGATGGCAGTGTTGACCCACTGCAATGAAGACACCAGTCACACACCTGCCTGCTCCCGCCTTTCCAGTCTGAAAAAAACAGCACAGAGGCAGAGTCCAACAACTGTGGCAGCCAGGCCTTCTTCCAGCAAAGGGAGCAAAACTCATTTCCTCAGTGTTTAGCCTCCATTTCGATTTCATCTGGATGCCACAACTAGTGGGTCTGTTCCTTCATAGGAATCCACCATCGAAACACAGAAGACCAAAGTCCAAGGAATGCAACAAGGAAACTACATGGGAATTATGATCTAAGCAACAGGGAGAGAGGAAGAAGGGGGAGACTTGAGGCACCCACCTCCCTCAGGCATCCTCATTTTTGAAGAAGTCAGTGAGCAGCTGATGATGGAGCCTTGAGTTTCTTCTTCTCCCAGCAGCGCTCCACTCCAGGCCTTACTCCTGACATAGGATTGTCTTGTGCTCTGAGGTTACATCTTAGGTTCCAAATCTAGGTAGAATAAGACAATGCTGACAATCAATCACATCTAAAAGCCAGGAAAATCCTCATAATTGGTATAGGAGCTGAGCCCAAGGCTTTGGTTGGCTTTAAGGAACCTATTCCTCATACTGGGTTGCCTTGGCCAGCCTTAATACACAGGGAAGAGCATACACTTACTACAACTTGGTATGCCATGGTTGGTGATAACCATGGGAGGCCTGTCACCTACTGAAGAGAAACAGAGGAAGAGTAGAGTGAGGGTAGGGGGGAGGGGGAGGGATGGGAGAAGAAGAAGGAGTAGAAACTGTGGTTAGGATGTAAAATAAATGAACAAATAGATCATACTCCATAAAAACATAAAATCAGAAACCAAAACATGCAAACAGTAAGACAGAAACTCCAAAGGAAAGGTCTACCCATGAGTATGCCTTATACACCCAGTGGACTCTATTAGAGAAAAGGAAATTTCCTTTTCATGTGGGTAGAAAATGGAGATGGCATCTTGGTTAGGGAAGTGCTGTCAGGTCCACTGTACAATCTCAGTGCTGGGTTCAGGGGCATGGTGGGCACACCCCGTGCATGCTGCCAGGCTCTCTCAGCTCAAATGACATTTCCTTGGTGTCACCCAGGCCCTCTGGCTCTTAGAATCCTGCCTCCTCTTCTGCATACTTCCCTTAGCCCTGTGGGGAGGGATTTGATGGAGACTGCCGCTTTCTGATCTGGTGTGCTACAAGTCTCTGTGCACACTGTCCAGTTGTAGGTCTGTGCATTAGTTGCCATCAACTGGAAGAGGAAGCTCCCGAAGCATTTTTTTTTAACTTCTTTCTGTGACTTTCCAGGGCATATGTGTGTGTACACACATACCCAGCAGTTGTAATTATAGAAGTATATACTCAATGCAACATGGAATTTGTAGTACAGATGAGTGAATGCAGGCTTCAAAAAGGCCAGTTATCCTCTGAGAAATTATAGAATCTGATGTCAAAGGCAATTCCAAGTCACTGAAAAAATATTTTATTAGTCAGTGAATTTTGTCAGCCTCCAGAATATACACAACTTAAAAAAAAAAAAAAACATTCTGAAAAAAACGGATTAATAAGCCAGAGAGTGGAGGCACAGACCTTTAATCTCAGCCTTCCAGTGGCAGAGGCAGGAGGATCTCTGTTGGGACCCCTTTGGGGTCTGCTGGTCATCTCCTGACTGGGATTTACTTCCTTGGTCCCTCCTTCAGACTAGGCCTGTAGGCAAGAATGCAAACTATCAGCACATTGCCCAAGGGCTTGAGGGTATGAACCTTGACCTGAGTACTCTTCCAAAGTGGCTGCTATGGCATATACGTCTCCTCCCCTTTGTAATAAAGTGCATTCTCCTAGAAAGAATGACCCATTGTCTTGTCTTTATTCAAAGTTCAGATTCCCTTGCCCTAACCCCTGATAAGCACTGTTGTGTGGACATTACAGATCTCTGACTGTGAGGATTTACAGGGGTTTCTCTCTAGAAAGAAACCTTGCTATACAATACAAATATTTAAATATATACACACATACACACAATACTAATAATAGTAATTAAATCATTTCAACACAATACTCTGATATCATTATAAAGCTCATGAATTCATTTCTAAATTTCCATCCTGAAATTACTAGATTTACTACCTGGATAGTCCTCACAATATTACAAATTAGGAACCTTCTAAGCACAAAACTACTATACATATTAGCACAAATTTGAGGCTCCAAACCAGGGCCTAGGGCATGTACTCAAGCACTGTACCCCTCAGCTATAGCCACTGACCTGAAGGTGTTAACTTCACTTTGCTTTGCTTCTAAAGCTCAGACTACATATTTATTGTATAAAAATTGCAAGAAAAAGTAACACAAGGGAGCTGGGCTTTGGTGTTACCGGCCTTTAATCCCTGCACAGGGGAGGCAGAGGCAGGTGGATCTCTGTGAGTTTGAGACCAGCCTGGTCTCCAGAGCAAGTACCAGGATAGGCTCCAAAGCCAAAGAGAAACCCTCTCTCGAAAAACAAAACAAGACAAAAAAGTAACACTAGGCAGCTAGACTAGGAAATTAGGAATGAAATGAGAAATAGCCCCAAGACAGAAGGGAAACAGTCCTAGGACTTTCATTAAATTTAGACTTCCCTGTGGCTCAATGTCGAAAAAAAGACACCCACAAAAAAAACTTTTCAAAGTACTTAGAGCTGGGCAAAATTCAGGGAGCCATCTTCTCTGGTTCTTTGGTTCTTTGTCCATGGTGGCGTTTTTTCAGACGGGAAGGGCGGGAGAGGAGCGCTCACAGGATCATTCCTGGAGCTCTACCGCCATCGTGCGGACAGAGTTTCAAAAAACTCACAGCACCACTGAGCCTCCTTCCCATGATTCTTAGCCATGGCGCAAGATGGCGATTGCTGACGGCGATGGCAGACAGCGATTCCCGAAACTAGAACGACTGTGGGTGCCTAGGTGGCCTTCCTTAACTTCTCCGAAGGCCCCAAAAGAAATGCAGAATACAGTTTTCTCCCCACAACCTGGCCGTGAGGAGCCTCCTGTCCTAGGACACCAGGGCAGGCTGCAAAGTGAGCAGTGCAAAGCCGCCCCGCTACTTCCTGTTTCTGGACAGCAGCACAGCTGTGCCTTGTAATTGGGCCCTCAGTCAACAGCATCTACAGTAAGACTTTAAAGGGGCTCATTATTCCAGTGTAAATGCAGAAAGATGTAGTAGAGAACGGTAGGACGCCAAGCTCGGCCACATAGAAACGCCCCTGACTCTCACCTCCAAAAAGGCTGCAAGCAGCCCTGGGGAAGCGGCTTCTGAATGTGCAAGGTATGTCTGAAGGCTTTTCCGCACGATGGCACTGTTGACCCACTGCAATGAAGACACCAGTCACACACCTGCCTGCTCCCGCCTTTCCAGTCTGAAAAAAACAGCACAGAGGCAGAGTCCAACAACTGTGGCAGCCAGGCCTTCTTCCAGCACAGGGAGCAAAACTCATTTCCTCAGTGTTTAGCCTCCATTTCGATTTCATCTGGATGCCACAACTAGTGGGTCTGTTCCTTCATAGGAATCCACCATCGAAACACAGAAGACCAAAGTCCAAGGAATGCAACAAGGAAACTACATGGGAATTATGATCTAAGCAACAGGGAGAGAGGAAGAAGGGGGAGACTTGAGGCACCCACCTCCCTCAGGCATCCTCATTTTCGAAGAAGTCAGTGACCAGCTGATGATGGAGCCTTGAGTTTCTTCTTCTCCCAGCAGAGCTCCACTCCAGGCCTTACTCCTGACATAGGATTGTCTTGTGCTCTGAGCTTACATCTTAGTGTTTCACCTCTAGGTAGAATAAGACAATGCTGACAATCAATCACATCTAAAATCAGGAAACTCCTAAAAATTGGTATAGGAGCTGAGCCCAAGGCTTTGGTTGGCTTTAAGGAACCTATTCCTCATACTGGGTTGCCTTACCCAGCCTTAATACACAGGGAAGAGCATAGACTTACTACAACTTGGTATGCCATGGTTGGTGTCACCTACTGAGGAGAAACAGAGGAAGAGTAGAGTGAGGAGAGGGGGTTAGGGGGAGGGAAGCAAGGAAGGATGGGAGAAGAAGGAGTAGAAACTGTGGTTAGGATGTACAATAAATGAACAAATAGATCATACTCCATAAAAACACAAAATCAGAAACCATAACATGCAAACAGTAAGACAGAAACTCCAAAGGAAAGGTCTACCCATGAGTATTCCTTATACACCCAGTGGACTCTATTAGAGAAAAGGAAATTTCCTTTTCATGTGGGTAGAAAATGGAGATGGCATCTTGGTTAGGGAAGTGGTCTCACTTCCACTCTACTCTCTCAGTGCTGGGACCAGGGGCATGGTGTGAAGACCCCGTGCATGCTGCCAGTCTCTCTCTGTTCCTGTTGTGTCGGGAAAACACCATTTCCTTGGTGTCACCCAGGCCCTCTGGCTCTTAGAATCCTGCCTCCTCTTCTGCATACTTCCCTTAGCCCTGTGGGGAGGGATTTCATGGAGACTGCCGCTTTCTGATCTGGTGTACTACAAGTCTCTGTGCACACTGTCCAGTTGTAGGTCTGTGCATTAGTTGCCATCACTGGAAGAGGAAGCTCCCGAAGCATTTTTTTTTTAATTCTTTCTGTGACTTTCCAGGGCATATGTGTGTGTACACACATACCCAGCAGTTGTAATTATAGAAGTATATACTTCAAGGCAACATGGAATTTGTAGTACAGATGAGTGAATGCAGGCTTCAGAAAGGCCAGTTATCCTCTGAGAAATTATAGAATCTGATGTCAAAGGCAATTCCAAGTCACTGAAAAAATATTTTATTAGTCAGTGAATTTTGTCAGCCTCCAGAATATACACAAGTTAAAAAAAAAATTCTGAAAAAACGGATTAATAAGCCAGAGAGTGGAGGCACAGACCTTTAATCTCAGCCTTCCAGAGGCAGAGGCAAGAGGATCTCTGTTGGGACCCCTTTGGGGTCTGCTGGTCATCTCCTGACTGGGATTTACTTCCTTGGTCCCTCCTTCAGACTAGGCCTGTAGGCAAGAATGCAAACTATCAGCCCATTGCCCAAGGGCTTGGGGGCATGAACCCTGACTTGAGTACTCTTCTACTGTGGCTGCTATGGTATATAAGTCTCCTCCCCTTTGTAATAAAGTGCATTCTCCTGGTAAGAATGACCCATTGTCTTATCTTTATTCAAACTTCAGATTCCCTTGGCCTAACCCTTGATAAGCAGTGTTGTGTGGACATTACAGATCTCTGACTGTGAGGATTTACAGGGGTTTCTCTCTACAGAGAAACCTTGCTATACAATACAAATATATAAATATATACACACATACACACAATACTAATAATAGTAATTAAATCATTTCAACACAATACTCTGATATCATTATAAAGCTCATGAATTCATTTCTAAATTTCCATCCAGAAATTACTAGATTTACTACCTGGATAGTCCTCACAATATTACAAATTAGGAACCTTCTAAGCACAAAACTACTATACATATTAGCACAAATTTGAGGCTCCAAACCAGGGCAAAGGGCATGTACTCAAGCACTGTACCCCTCAGCTATAGCCACTGACCTGAAGGTGTTAACTTCACTTTGCTTTGCTTCTAAAGCTCAGACTACATATTTATTGTATAAAAATTGCAAGAAAAAGTAACACAAGGGAGCTGGGCTTTAGTGTTACCGGCCTTTAATCCCAGCACTTGGGAGGCAGAGGCAGGTGGATCTCTGTGAGTTTGAGACTAGCCTGGTCTCCAGAGCCAGTACCAGGATAGGCTCCAAAGCCACAGAGAAACCCTCTCTCGAAAAACAAAACAAGACAAAAAAGTAACACTAGGCAGCTAGACTAGGAAATTAGCAGTGAAATGAGAAATAGCCCCAAGACAGAAGGGAAATAGTCCTAGGACATTGACTAAATTTAGACTTCCCTGTGGCTCAATGTAGAAAACAAGACACACACCAAAAACACTTTCCAAAGTACTCAGAGCTGGGCAAAATTCAGGGAGCCATCTTCTGTGGTTCTTTGGTTCTTTGGTTCTCTGGTGGCGTTTTTTCAGACGGGAAGGGCGGGAGAGGAGCGCTCACAGGATCATTCCTGGAGCTCTACCGCCATCGTGCGGACAGAGTTTCAAAAAACTCACAGCACCACTGAGCCTCCTTCCCATGATTCTTAGCCATGGCGCAAGATGGCCATTGCTGACGGCGATGGCAGACAGCGATTCCCGAAACTAGAACGACTGTGGGTACCTAGGTGGTCTTCCTTAACTTCTCCGAAGGCCCCAAAAGAAATGCAGAATACAGTGTTCTCCCCACAACCTGGCCGTGAGGAGCCTCCTGTCCTAGGACACCAGGGCAGGCTGCAAAGTGAGCAGTGCAAAGCCGCCCCGCTACTTCCTGTTTCTGGACAGCAGCACAGCTGTGCCTTGTAATTGGGCCCTCAGTCAACAGCATCTACAGTAAGACTTTAAAGGGGCTCATTATTCCAGTGTAAATGCAGAAAGATGTAGTAGAGAACGGTAGGACGCCAAGCTCGGCCACATAGAAACGCCCCTGACTCTCACCTCCAAAACGGCTGCAAGCAGCCCTGGGGAAGCGGCTTCTGAATGTGCAAGGTATGTCTGAAGGCTTTTCCGCACGATGGCAGTGTTGACCCACTGCAATGAAGACACCAGTCACACACCTGCCTGCTCCCGCCTTTCCAGTCTGAAAAAAACAGCACAGAGGCAGAGTCCAACAACTGTGGCAGCCAGGCCTTCTTCCAGCACAGGGAGCAAAACTCATTTCCTCAGTGTTTATCCTCCATTTCGATTTCATCTGGATGCCACAACTAGTGGGTCTGTTCCTTCATAGGAATCCACCATCGAAACACAGAAGACCAAAGTCCAAGGAATGCAACAAGGAAACTACATGGGAATTATGATCTAAGCAACAGGGAGAGAGGAAGAAGGGGGAGACTTGAGGCACCCACCTCCCTCAGGCATCCTCATTTTTGAAGAAGTCACTGACCAGCTGATGATGGAGCCTTGAGTTTCTTCTTCTCCCAGCAGAGCTCCACTCCAGGCCTTACTCCTGACATAGGATTGTCTTGTGCTCTGAGCTTACATCTTAGTGTTCCACCTCTAGGTAGAATAAGACAATGCTGACAATCAATCACATCTAAAATCAGGAAACTCCTAAAAATTGGTATAGGAGCTGAGCCCAAGGCTTTGGTTGGCTTTAAGGAACCTATTCCTCATACTGGGTTGCCTTACCCAGCCTTAATACACAGGGAAGAGCATACACTACTACAACTTGGTATGCCATGGTTGGTGTCACCTACTGAGGAGAAACAGAGGAAGAGCAGAGTGAGGACAGGGGTGAGGGGGAAGCAAGGAGGGATGGGAGAAGAAGGAGTAGAAACTGTGGTTAGGATGTACAATAAATGAACAAATAGATCATACTCCATAAAAACACAAAATCAGAAACCATAACATGCAAACAGTAAGACAACAAACAGGAGAGGAAAGGTCTACCCATGAGTATTCCTTATACACCCAGTGGACTCTATTAGAGAAAAAGAAATTTCCTTTTCATGTGGGTAGTAAATGGAGATGGCATCTTGGTTAGGGAAGTGGTCTCACTTCCACTCTACTCTCTCAGTGCTGGGACCAGGGGCATGGGGGGCACACCCCGTGCATGCTGCCAGGCTCTCTCTGTTCCTGTTAGTCTGGAAAACACCATTTCCTTGGTGTCACCCAGGCCCTCTGGCTCTTAGAATCCTGCCTCCTCTTCTGCATACTTCCCTTAGCCCTGTGGGGAGGGATTTGATGGAGACTGCCGCTTTCTGATCTGGTGTGCTACAAGTCTCTGTGCACACTGTCCAGTTGTAGGTCTGTGCATTAGTTGCCATCACTGGAAGAGGAAGCTCCCGAAGCATTTTTTTAAAATTCTTTCTGTGACTTTCCAGGGCATATGTGTGTGTACACACATACCCAGCAGTTGTAATTATAGAAGTATATACTTCAAGGCAACATGGAATTTGTAGTACAGATGAGTGAATGCAGGCTTCAGAAAGGCCAGTTATCCTCTGAGAAATTATAGAATCTGATGTCAAAAGCAATTCCAAGTCACTGAAGAAATATTTTATTAGTCAGTGAATTTTGTCAGCTTCCAGAATATACACAAGTTAAAAAAAAAAATTCTGAAAAAACGGATTAATAAGCCAGGGAATGGAGGCACAGACCTTTAATCTCAGCCTTCCAGAGGCAGAGGCAAGAGGATCTCTGTTGGGACCCCTTTGGGGTCTGCTGGTCATCTCCTGACTGGGCTTTACTTCCTTGTTCCCTCCTTCAGACTAGGCCTGTAGGCAAGAATGCAAAGTATCAGCCCATTGCCCAAGGGCTTGGGGGCATGAACCCTGACCTGAGTACTCTTCTACTGTGGCTGCTATGGTATATACGTCTCCTCCCCTTTGTAATAAAGTGCATTCTCCTGGAAAGAATGACCCATTGTCTTATCTTTATTCAAACCTCAGATTCCCTTGCCCTAACCCTTGATAAGCAGTGTTGTGTGGATATTACAGATCTCTGACTATGAGGATTTACAGGGGTTTCTCTCTACAGAAAAACCTTGCTATACAATACAAATATATAAATATATACACACATACACACAATACTAATAATAGTAATTAAATCATTTCAACACAATACTCTGATATCATTATAAAGCTCATGAATTCATTTCTAAATTTCCATCCTGAAATTACTAGATTTACTACCTGGACAGTCCTCACAATATTACAAATTAGGAACTTTCTAAGCACAAAACTGCTATACATATTAGCACAAATTTGAGGCTCCAAAACAGGGCCTAGGGCATGTACTCAAGCACTGTACCCCTCAGCTATAGCCACTGACCTGAAGGTGTTAACTTCACTTTGCTTTGCTTCTAAAGCTCAGACTACATATTTATTGTATAAAAATTGCAAGAAAAAGTAACACAAGGGAGCTGGGCTTTGGTGTTACCGGCCTTTAATCCCTGCACAGGGGAGGCAGAGGCAGGTGGATCTCTGTGAGTTTGAGACCAGCCTGGTCTCCAGAGCAAGTACCAGGATAGGCTCCAAAGCCAAAGAGAAACCCTCTCTCGAAAAACAAAACAAAACAAAAAAGTAACACTAGGCAGCTAGACTAGGAAATTAGCGATGAAATGAGAAATAGCCCCAAGACAGAAGGGAAACAGTCCTAGGACTTCCACTAAATTTAGACTTCCCTGTGGCTCAATGTAGAAAACAGGACACACACCAAAAACACTTTCCAAAGTACTCAGAGCTAGACAAAACTCAGGGAGCCATCTTCTGTGGTTCTTTGGTTCTTTGGTTCTCTGGAGGCGTTTTTTCAGATGGGAAGGGCGGGAGAGGAGCGCTCACAGGATCATTCCTGGAGCTCTACCGCCATCGTGCGGACAGAGTTTCAAAAAACTCACAGCACCACTGAGCCTCCTTCCCATGATTCTTAGCCATGGCGCAAGATGGCGATTGCTGACGGCGATGGCAGACAGCGATTCCCGAAACTAGAACGACTGTGGGTGCCTCGGTGGCCTTCCTTAACTTCTACGAAGGCCCCAAAAGAAATGCAGAATACAGTTTTCTCCCCACAACCTGGCCGTGAGGAGCCTCCTGTCCTAGGACACCAGGGCAGGCTGCAAAGTGAGCAGTGCAAAGCCGCCCCGCTACTTCCTGTTTCTGGACAGCAGCACAGCTGTGCCTTGTAATTGGGCCCTCAGTCAACAGCATCTACAGTAAGACTTTAAAGGGTCTCATTATTCCAGTGTAAATGCAGAAAGATGTAGTAGAAAACGGTAGGACGCCAAGCTCGGCCACATAGAAACGCCCCTGACTCTCACCTCCAAAACGGCTGCAAGCAGCCCTGGGCAAGCGGCTTCTGAATGTGCAAGGTATGTCTGAAGGCTTTTCCGCACGATGGCAGTGTTGACCCACTGCAATGAAGACACCAGTCACACACCTGCCTGCTCCCGCCTTTCCAGTCTGAAAAAAACAGCACAGAGGCAGAGTCCAACAACTGTGGCAGCCAGGCCTTCTTCCAGCACAGGGAGCAAAACTCATTTCCTCAGTGTTTAGCCTCCATTTCGATTTCATCTGGATGCCACAACTAGTGGGTCTGTTCCTTCATAGGAATCCACCATCGAAACACAGAAGACCAAAGTCCAAGGAATGCAACAAGGAAACTACATGGGAATTATGATCTAAGCAACAGGGAGAGAGGAAGAAGGGGGAGACTTGAGGCACCCACCTCCCTCAGGCATCCTCATTTTTGAAGAAGTCAGTGAGCAGCTGATGATGGAGCCTTGAGTTTCTTCTTCTCCCAGCAGTGCTCCACTCCAGGCCTTACTCCTGACATAGGATTGTCTTGTGCTCTGAGGTTACATCTTAGGTTCCAAATCTAGGTAGAATAAGACAATGCTGACAATCAATCACATCTAAATGCCAGGAAACTCCTTATAATTGGTATAGGAGCTGAGCCCAAGGCTTTGGTTGGCTTTAAGGAACCTATTCCTCATACTGGGTTGCCTTGGCCAGCCTTAATACACAGGGAAGAGCATACACTTACTACAACTTGGTATGCCATGGTTGGTGATAACCATGGGAGGCCTGTCACCTACTGAAGAGAAACAGAGGAAGAGTAGAGTGAGGGTATGGGGGAGGGGGAGGGATGGGAGAAGAAGAAGGAGTAGAAACTGTGGTTAGGATGTAAAATAAATGAACAAATAGATCATACTCCATAAAAACATAAAATCAGAAACCATAACATGCAAACAGTAAGACAGAAACTCCAAAGGAAAGGTCTACCCATGAGTATGCCTTATACACCCAGTGGACTCTATTAGAGAAAAGGAAATTTCCTTTTCATGTGGGTAGAAAATGGAGATGGCATCTTGGTTAGGGAAGTGCTGTCAGGTCCACTCTACAATCTCAGTGCTGGGTTCAGGGGCATGGTGGGCACACCCCGTGCATGCTGCCAGGCTCTCTCAGCTCAAATGACATTTCCTTGGTGTCACCCAGGCCCTCTGGCTCTTAGAATCCTGCCTCCTCTTCTGCATACTTCCCTTAGCCCTGTGGGGAGGGATTTGATGGAGACTGCCGCTTTCTGATCTGGTGTGCTACAAGTCTCTGTGCACACTGTCCAGTTGTAGGTCTGTGCATTAGTTGCCATCACTGGAAGAGGAAGCTCCCGAAGCATTTTTTTTTAACTTCTTTCTGTGACTTTCCAGGGCATATGTGTGTGTACACACATACCCAGCAGTTGTAATTATAGAAGTATATACTCAATGCAACATGGAATTTGTAGTACAGATGAGTGAATGCAGGCTTCAAAAAGGCCAGTTATCCTCTGAGAAATTATAGAATCTGATGTCAAAGGCAATTCCAAGTCACTGAAAAAATATTTTATTAGTCAGTGAATTTTGTCAGCCTCCAGAATATACACAACTTAAAAAAAAAATACATTCTGAAAAAAACGGATTAATAAGCCAGAGAGTGGAGGCACAGACCTTTAATCTCAGCCTTCCAGTGGCAGAGGCAGGAGGATCTCTGTTGGGACCCCTTTGGGGTCTGCTGGTCATCTCCTGACTGGGATTTCCTTCCTTGTTCCCTCCTTCAGACTAGGCCTGTAGGCAAGAATGCAAACTATCAGCCCATTGCCCAAGGGCTTGAGGGTATGAACCTTGACCTGAGTACTCTTCCACTGTGGCTGCTATGGCATATACGTCTCCTCCCCTTTGTAATAAAGTGCATTCTCCTAGAAAGAATGACCCATTGTCTTGTCTTTATTCAAACCTCAGATTCCCTTGCCCTAACCCCTGATAAGCACTGTTGTGTGGACATTACAGATCTCTGACTGTGAGGATTTACAGGGGTTTCTCTCTAGAAAGAAACCTTGCTATACAATACAAATATTTAAATATATACACACATACACACAATACTAATAATAGTAATTAAATCATTTCAACACAATACTCTGATATCATTATAAAGCTCATGAATTCATTTCTAAATTTCCATCCTGAAATTACTAGATTTACTACCTGGATAGTCCTCACAATATTACAAATTAGGAACCTTCTAAGCACAAAACTACTATACATATTAGCACAAATTTGAGGCTCCAAACCAGGGCCTAGGGCATGTACTCAAGCACTGTACCCCTCAGCTATAGCCACTGACCTGAAGGTGTTAACTTCACTTTGCTTTGCTTCTAAAGCTCAGACTACATATTTATTGTATAAAAATTGCAAGAAAAAGTAACACAAGGGAGCTGGGCTTTAGTGTTACAGGCCTTTAATCCCAGCACTGGGGAGGCAGAGGCAGGTGGATCTCTGTGAGTTTGAGACCAGCCTGGTCTCCAGAGCCAGTACCAGGATAGGCTCCAAAGCCAAAGAGAAACCCTCTCTCGAAAAACAAAACAAGACAAAAAAGTAACACTAGGCAGCTAGACTAGGAAATTAGCAATGAAATGAGAAATAGCCCCAAGACAGAAGGGAAACAGTCCTAGGACTTTCACTAAATTTAGACTTCCCTGTGGCTCAATGTAGAAAACAGGACACACACCAAAAACACTTTCCAAAGTACTCAGAGCTAGACAAAACTCAGGGAGCCATCTTCTGTGGTTCTCTGGGTCTTTGGTTCTCTGGAGGCGTTTTTTCAGACGGGAAGGGCGGGAGAGGAGCGCTCACAGGATCATTCCTGGAGCTCTACCGCCATCGTGCGGACAGAGTTTCAAAAAACTCACAGCACCACTGAGCCTCCTTCCCATGATTCTTAGCCATGGCGCAAGATGGCGATTGCTGACGGCGATGGCAGACAGCGATTCCCGAAACTAGAACGACTGTGGGTGCCTAGGTGGCCTTCCTTAACTTCCACGAAGGCCCCAAAAGAAATGCAGAATACAGTGTTCTCCCCACAACCTGGCCGTGAGGAGCCTCCTGTCCTAGGACACCAGGGCAGGCTGCAAAGTGAGCAGTGCAAAGCCGCCCCGCTACTTCCTGTTTCTGGACAGCAGCACAGCTGTGCCTTGTAATTGGGCCCTCAGTCAACAGCATCTACAGTAAGACTTTAAAGGGGCTCATTATTCCAGTGTAAATGCAGAAAGATGTAGTAGAGAACGGTAGGACGCCAAGCTCGGCCACATAGAAACGCCCCTGACTCTAACCTCCAAAAAGGCTGCAAGCAGCCCTGGGGAAGCGGCTTCTGAATGTGCAAGGTATGTCTGAAGGCTTTTCCGCACGATGGCAGTGTTGACCCACTGCAATGAAGACACCAGTCACACACCTGCCTGCTCCCGCCTTTCCAGTCTGAAAAAAACAGCACAGAGGCAGAGTCCAACAACTGTGGCAGCCAGGCCTTCTTCCAGCAAAGGGAGCAAAACTCATTTCCTCAGTGTTTAGCCTCCATTTCGATTTCATCTGGATGCCACAACTAGTGGGTCTGTTCCTTCATAGGAATCCACCATCGAAACACAGAAGACCAAAGTCCAAGGAATGCAACAAGGAAACTACATGGGAATTATGATCTAAGCAACAGGGAGAGAGGAAGAAGGGGGAGACTTGAGGCACCCACCTCCCTCAGGCATCCTCATTTTTGAAGAAGTCACTGACCAGCTGATGATGGAGCCTTGAGTTTCTTCTTCTCCCAGCAGTGCTCCACTCCAGGCCTTACTCCTGACATAGGATTGTCTTGTGCTCTGAGCTTACATCTTAGTGTTCCACCTCTAGGTAGAATAAGACAATGCTGACAATCAATCACATCTAAAATCAGGAAACTCCTAAAAATTGGTATAGGAGCTGAGCCCAAGGCTTTGGTTGGCTTTAAGGAACCTATTCCTCATACTGGGTTGCCTTACCCAGCCTTAATACACAGGGAAGAGCATAGACTTACTACAACTTGGTATGCCATGGTTGGTGTCACCTACTGAGGAGAAACAGAGGAAGAGTAGAGTGAGGAGAGGGGGTTAGGGGGAGGGAAGCAAGGAGGGATGGGAGAAGAAGGAGTAGAAACTGTGGTTAGGATGTACAATAAATGAACAAATAGATCATACTCCATAAAAACACAAAATCAGAAACCATAACATGCAAACAGTAAGACAGAAACTCCAAAGGAAAGGTCTACCCATGAGTATTCCTTATACACCCAGTGGACTCTATTAGAGAAAAGGAAATTTCCTTTTCATGTGGGTAGAAAATGGAGATGGCATCTTGGTTAGGGAAGTGGTCTCACTTCCACTCTACTCTCTCAGTGCTGAGACCAGGGGCATGGTGTGAAGACCCCGTGCATGCTGCCAGTCTCTCTCTGTTCCTGTTGTGTCGGGAAAACACCATTTCCTTGGTGTCACCCAGGCCCTCTGGCTCTTAGAATCCTGCCTCCTCTTCTGCATACTTCCCTTAGCCCTGTGGGGAGGGATTTCATGGAGACTGCCGCTTTCTGATCTGGTGTACTACAAGTCTCTGTGCACACTGTCCAGTTGTAGGTCTGTGCATTAGTTGCCATCACTGGAAGAGGAAGCTCCCGAAGCATTTTTTTTTTTTAATTCTTTCTGTGACTTTCCAGGGCATATGTGTGTGTACACACATACCCAGCAGTTGTAATTATAGAAGTATATACGTCAAGGCAACATGGAATTTGTAGTACAGATGAGTGAATGCAGGCTTCAGAAAGGCCAGTTATCCTCTGAGAAATTATAGAATCTGATGTCAAAGGCAATTCCAAGTCACTGAAAAAATATTTTATTAGTCAGTGAATTTTGTCAGCCTCCAGAATATACACAAGTTAAAAAAAAAATTCTGAAAAAACGGATTAATAAGCCAGAGAGTGGAGGCACAGACCTTTAATCTCAGCCTTCCAGAGGCAGAGGCAAGAGGATCTCTGTTGGGACCCCTTTGGGGTCTGCTGGTCATCTCCTGACTGGGCTTTACTTCCTTGGTCCCTCCTTCAGACTAGGCCTGTAGGCAAGAATGCAAACTATCAGCCCATTGCCCAAGGGCTTGGGGGCATGAACCCTGACTTGAGTACTCTTCTACTGTGGCTGCTATGGTATATAAGTCTCCTCCCCTTTGTAATAAAGTGCATTCTCCTGGAAAGAATGACCCATTGTCTTATCTTTATTCAAACTTCAGATTCCCTTGGCCTAACCCTTGATAAGCAGTGTTGTGTGGACATTACAGATCTTGACTGTGAGGATTTACAGGGGTTTCTCTCTACAGAGAAACCTTGCTATACAATACAAATATATAAATATATACACTCATACACACAATACTAATAATAGTAATTAAATCATTTCAACACAATACTCTGATATCATTATAAAGCTCATGAATTCATTTCTAAATTTCCATCCTGAAATTACTAGATTTACTACCTGGATAGTCCTCACAATATTACAAATTAGGAACCTTCTAAGCACAAAACTACTATACATATTAGCACAAATTTGAGGCTCCAAACCAGGGCCTAGGGCATGTACTCAAGCACTGTACCCCTCAGCTATAGCCACTGACCTGAAGGTGTTAACTTCACTTTGCTTTGCTTCTAAAGCTCAGACTACATATTTATTGTATAAAAATTGCAAGAAAAAGTAACACAAGGGAGCTGGGCTTTAGTGTTACAGGCCTTTAATCCCAGCACTGGGGAGGCAGAGGCAGGTGGATCTCTGTGAGTTTGAGACCAGCCTGGTCTCCAGAGCCAGTACCAGGATAGGCTCCAAAGCCAAAGAGAAACCCTCTCTCGAAAAACAAAACAAGACAAAAAAGTAACACTAGGCAGCTAGACTAGGAAATTAGCAATGAAATGAGAAATAGCCCCAAGACAGAAGGGAAACAGTCCTAGGACTTTCACTAAATTTAGACTTCCCTGTGGCTCAATGTAGAAAACAAGACACACACCAAAAACACTTTCCAAAGTACTCAGAGCTGGGCAAAACTCAGGGAGCCATCTTCTGTGGTTCTTTGGTTCTTTGGTTCTCTGGAGGCGTTTTTTCAGACGGGAAGGGCGGGAGAGGAGCGCTCACAGGATCATTCCTGGAGCTCTACCGCCATCGTGCGGACAGAGTTTCAAAAAACTCACAGCACCACTGAGCCTCCTTCCCATGATTCTTAGCCATGGCGCAAGATGGCGATTGCTGACGGCGATGGCAGACAGCGATTCCCGAAACTAGAACGACTGTGGGTGCCTAGGTGGTCTTCCTTAACTTCTCCGAAGGCCCCAAAAGAAATGCAGAATACAGTTTTCTCCCCACAACCTGGCCGTGAGGAGCCTCCTGTCCTAGGACACCAGGGCAGGCTGCAAAGTGAGCAGTGCAAAGCCGCCCCGCTACTTCCTGTTTCAGGACAGCAGCACAGCTGTGCCTTGTAATTGGGCCCTCAGTCAACAGCATCTACAGTAAGACTTTAAAGGGGCTCATTATTCCAGTGTAAATGCAGAAAGATGTAGTAGAGAACGGTAGGAAGCCAAGCTCGGCCACATAGAAACGCCCCTGACTCTCACCTCCAAAACGGCTGCAAGCAGCCCTGGGGAAGCGGCTTCTGAATGTGCAAGGTATGTCTGAAGGCTTTTCCGCACGATGGCAGTGTTGACACACTGCAATGAAGACACCAGTCACACACCTGCCTGCTCCCGCCTTTCCAGTCTGAAAAAAACAGCACAGAGGCAGAGTCCAACAACTGTGGCAGCCAGGCCTTCTTCCAGCACAGGGAGCAAAACTCATTTCCTCAGTGTTTAGCCTCCATTTCGATTTCATCTGGATGCCACAACTAGTGGGTCTGTTCCTTCATAGGAATCCACCATCGAAACACAGAAGACCAAAGTCCAAGGAATGCAACAAGGAAACTACATGGGAATTATGATCTAAGCAACAGGGAGAGAGGAAGAAGGGGGAGACTTGAGGCACCCACCTCCCTCAGGCATCCTCATTTTCGAAAAAGTCAGTGACCAGCTGATGATGGAGCCTTGAGTTTCTTCTTCTCCCAGCAGTGCTCCACTCCAGGCCTTACTCCTGACATAGGATTGTCTTGTGCTCTGAGCTTACATCTTAGGTTCCAAATCTAGGTAGAATAAGACAATGCTGACAATCAATCACATCTAAAAGCCAGGAAACTCCTAAAAATTGGTATAGGAGCTGAGCCCAAGGCTTTGGTTGGCCTTAAGGAACCTATTCCTCATACTGGGTTGCCTTGGCCAGCCTTAATACACAGGGAAGAGCATACACTTACTACAACTTGGTATGCCATGGTTGGTGATAACCATGGGAGGCCTGTCACCTACTGAAGAGAAACAGAGGAAGAGTAGAGTGAGGGTATGGGGGAGGGGGAGGGATGGGAGAAGAAGAAGGAGTAGAAACTGTGGTTAGGATGTAAAATAAATGAACAAATAGATCATACTCCATAAAAACATAAAATCAGAAACCATAACATGCAAACAGTAAGACAGAAACTCCAAAGGAAAGGTCTACCCATGAGTATGCCTTATACACCCAGTGGACTCTATTAGAGAAAAGGAAATTTCCTTTTCATGTGGGTAGAAAATGGAGATGGCATCTTGGTTAGGGAAGTGCTGTCAGGTCCACTCTACAATCTCAGTGCTGGGTTCAGGGGCATGGTGGGCACACCCCGTGCATGCTGCCAGGCTCTCTCAGCTCAAATGACATTTCCTTGGTGTCACCCAGGCCCTCTGGCTCTTAGAATCCTGCCTCCTCTTCTGCATACTTCCCTTAGCCCTGTGGGGAGGGATTTCATGGAGACTGCCGCATTCTGATCTGGTGTGCTACAAGTCTCTGTGCACACTGTCCAGTTGTAGGTCTGTGCATTAGTTGCCATCACTGGAAGAGGAAGCTCCCGAAGCATTTTTTTTTAACTTCTTTCTGTGACTTTCCAGGGCATATGTGTGTGTACACACATACCCAGCAGTTGTAATTATAGAAGTATATACTCAATGCAACATGGAATTTGTAGTACAGATAAGTGAATGCAGGCTTCAAAAAGGCCAGTTATCCTCTGAGAAATTATAGAATCTGATGTCAAAGGCAATTCCAAGTCACTGAAAAAATATTTTATTAGTCAGTGAATTTTGTCAGCCTCCAGAATATACACAACTTAAAAAAAAAAAAAAAACATTCTGAAAAAAACGGATTAATAAGCCAGAGAGTGGAGGCACAGACCTTTAATCTCAGCCTTCCAGTGGCAGAGGCAGGAGGATCTCTGTTGGGACCCCTTTGGGGTCTGTTGGTCATCTCCTGACTGGGATTTACTTCCTTGGTCCCTCCTTCAGACTAGGCCTGTAGGCAAGAATGCAAACTATCATCCCATTGCCCAAGGGCTTGAGGGTATGAACCTTGACCTGAGTACTCTTCCACTGTGGCTGCTATGGCATATAAGTCTCCTCCCCTTTGTAATAAAGTGCATTCTCCTAGAAAGAATGACCCATTGTCTTGTCTTTATTCAAACCTCAGATTCCCTTGCCCTAACCCCTGATAAGCACTGTTGTGTGGACATTACAGATCTCTGACTGTGAGGATTTACAGGGGTTTCTCTCTAGAAAGAAACCTTGCTATACAATACAAATATTTAAATATATACACACATACACACAATACTAATAATAGTAATTAAATCATTTCAACACAATACTCTGATATCATTATAAAGCTCATGAATTCATTTCTAAATTTCCATCCTGAAATTACTAGATTTACTACCTGGATAGTCCTCACAATATTACAAATTAGGAACCTTCTAAGCACAAAACTACTATACATATTAGCACAAATTTGAGGCTCCAAACCAGGGCCTAGGGCATGTACTCAAGCACTGTACCCCTCAGCTATAGCCACTGACCTGAAGGTGTTAACTTCACTTTGCTTTGCTTCTAAAGCTCAGACTACATATTTATTGTATAAAAATTGCAAGAAAAAGTAACACAAGGGAGCTGGGCTTTGGTGTTACCGGCCTTTAATCCCAGCACAGGGGAGGCAGAGGCAGGTGGATCTCTGTGAGTTTGAGACCAGCCTGGTCTCCAGAGCAAGTACCAGGATAGGCTCCAAAGCCAAAGAGAAACCCTCTCTCGAAAAACAAAACAAGACAAAAAAGTAACACTAGGCAGCTAGACTAGGAAATTAGCAATGAAATGAGAAATAGCCCCAAGACAGAAGGGAAACAGTCCTAGGACTTTCACTAAATTTAGACTTCCCTCTGGCTCAATGTCGAAAAAAAGACACCCACAAAAAAAACTTTTCAAAGTACTTAGAGCTGGGCAAAATTCAGGGAGCCATCTTCTCTGGTTCTTTGGTTCTCTGGAGGCGTTTTTTCAGACGGGAAGGGCGGGAGAGGAGCGCTCACAGGATCATTCCTGGAGCTCTACCGCCATCGTGCGGACAGAGTTTCAAAAAACTCACAGCACCACTGAGCCTCCTTCCCATGATTCTTAGCCATGGCGCAAGATGGCGATTGCTGATGGCGATGGCAGACAGCGATTCCCGAAACTAGAACGACTGTGGGTGCCTCGGTGGCCTTCCTTAACTTCTCCGAAGGCCCCAAAAGAAATGCAGAATACAGTTTTCTCCCCACAACCTGGCCGTGAGGAGCCTCCTGTCCTAGGACACCAGGGCAGGCTGCAAAGTGAGCAGTGCAAAGCCGCCCCGCTACTTCCTGTTTCTGGACAGCAGCACAGCTGTGCCTTGTAATTGGGCCCTCAGTCAACAGCATCTACAGTAAGACTTTAAAGGGGCTCATTATTCCAGTGTAAATGCAGAAAGATGTAGTAGAAAACGGTAGGACGCCAAGCTCGGCCACATAGAAACGCCCCTGACTCTCACCTCCAAAATGGCTGCAAGCAGCCCTGGGGAAGCGGCTTCTGAATGTGCAAGGCATGTCTGAAGGCTTTTCCGCACGATGGCAGTGTTGACCCACTGCAATGAAGACACCAGTCACACACCTGCCTGCTCCCGCCTTTCCAGTCTGAAAAAAACAGCACAGAGGCAGAGTCCAACAACTGTGGCAGCCAGGCCTTCTTCCAGCACAGGGAGCAAAACTCATTTCCTCAGTGTTTAGCCTCCATTTCGATTTCATCTGGATGCCACAACTAGTGGGTCTGTTCCTTCATAGGAATCCACCATCGAAACACAGAAGACCAAAGTCCAAGGAATGCAACAAGGAAACTACATGGGAATTATGATCTAAGCAACAGGGAGAGAGGAAGAAGGGGGAGACTTGAGGCACCCACCTCCCTCAGGCATCCTCATTTTCGAAGAAGTCAGTGACCAGCTGATGATGGAGCCTTGAGTTTCTTCTTCTCCCAGCAGTGCTCCACTCCAGGCCTTACTCCTGACATAGGATTGTCTTGTGCTCTGAGCTTACATCTTAGTGTTCCACCTCTAGGTAGAATAAGACAATGCTGACAATCAATCACATCTAAAATCAGGAAACTCCTAAAAATTGGTATAGGAGCTGAGCCCAAGGCTTTGGTTGGCTTTAAGGAACCTATTCCTCATACTGGGTTGCCTTACCCAGCCTTAATACACAGGGAAGAGCATAGACTTACTACAACTTGGTATGCCATGGTTGGTGTCACCTACTGAGGAGAAACAGAGGAAGAGTAGAGTGAGGAGAGGGGGTTAGGGGGAGGGAAGCAAGGAGGGATGGGAGAAGAAGGAGTAGAAACTGTGGTTAGGATGTACAATAAATGAACAAATAGATCATACTCCATAAAAACACAAAATCAGAAACCATAACATGCAAACAGTAAGACAGAAACTCCAAAGGAAAGGTCTACCCATGAGTATTCCTTATACACCCAGTGGACTCTATTAGAGAAAAGGAAATTTCCTTTTCATGTGGGTAGAAAATGGAGATGGCATCTTGGTTAGGGAAGTGGTCTCACTTCCACTCTACTCTCTCAGTGCTGAGACCAGGGGCATGGTGTGAAGACCCCGTGCATGCTGCCAGTCTCTCTCTGTTCCTGTTGTGTCGGGAAAACACCATTTCCTTGGTGTCACCCAGGCCCTCTGGCTCTTAGAATCCTGCCTCCTCTTCTGCATACTTCCCTTAGCCCTGTGGGGAGGGATTTCATGGAGACTGCCGCTTTCTGATCTGGTGTACTACAAGTCTCTGTGCACACTGTCCAGTTGTAGGTCTGTGCATTAGTTGCCATCACTGGAAGAGGAAGCTCCCGAAGCATTTTTTTTTTAATTCTTTCTGTGACTTTCCAGGGCATATGTGTGTGTACACACATACCCAGCAGTTGTAATTATAGAAGTATATACTTCAAGGCAACATGGAATTTGTAGTACAGATGAGTGAATGCAGGCTTCAGAAAGGCCAGTTATCCTCTGAGAAATTATAGAATCTGATGTCAAAGGCAATTCCAAGTCACTGAAAAAATATTTTATTAGTCAGTGAATTTTGTCAGCCTCCAGAATATACACAAGTTAAAAAAAAAATTCTGAAAAAACGGATTAATAAGCCAGAGAGTGGAGGCACAGACCTTTAATCTCAGCCTTCCAGAGGCAGAGGCAAGAGGATCTCTGTTGGGACCCCTTTGGGGTCTGCTGGTCATCTCCTGACTGGGCTTTACTTCCTTGGTCCCTCCTTCAGACTAGGCCTGTAGGCAAGAATGCAAACTATCAGCCCATTGCCCAAGGGCTTGGGGGCATGAACCCTGACTTGAGTACTCTTCTACTGTGGCTGCTATGGTATATAAGTCTCCTCCCCTTTGTAATAAAGTGCATTCTCCTGGAAAGAATGACCCATTGTCTTATCTTTATTCAAACCTCAGATTCCCTTGCCCTAACCCTTGATAAGCAGTGTTGTGTGGACATTACAGATCTTGACTGTGAGTATTTACAGGGGTTTCTCTCTACAGAGAAACCTTGCTATACAATACAAATATATAAATATATACACACATACACACAATACTAATAATAGTAATTAAATCATTTCAACACAATACTCTGATATCATTATAAAGCTCATGAATTCATTTCTAAATTTCCATCCTGAAATTACTAGATTTACTACCTGGATAGTCCTCACAATATTACAAATTAGGAACCTTCTAAGCACAAAACTACTATACATATTAGCACAAATTTGAGGCTCCAAACCAGGGCCTAGGGCATGTACTCAAGCACTGTACCCCTCAGCTATAGCCACTGACCTGAAGGTGTTAACTTCACTTTGCTTTGCTTCTAAAGCTCAGACTACATATTTATTGTATAAAAATTGCAAGAAAAAGTAACACAAGGGAGCTGGGCTTTAGTGTTACAGGCCTTTAATCCCAGCACTGGGGAGGCAGAGGCAGGTGGATCTCTGTGAGTTTGAGACCAGCCTGGTCTCCATAGCCAGTACCAGGATAGGCTCCAAAGCCAAAGAGAAACCCTCTCTCGAAAAACAAAACAAGACAAAAAAGTAACACTAGGCAGCTAGACTAGGAAATTAGCAATGAAATGAGAAATAGCCCCAAGACAGAAGGGAAACAGTCCTAGGACTTTCACTAAATTTAGACTTCCCTGTGGCTCAATGTAGAAAACAGGACACACACCAAAAACACTTTCCAAAGTACTCAGAGCTGGGCAAAACTCAGGGAGCCATCTTCTGTGGTTCTCTGGGTCTTTGGTTCTCTGGAGGCGTTTTTTCAGACGGGAAGGGCGGGAGAGGAGCGCTCACAGGATCATTCCTGGAGCTCTACCGCCATCGTGCGGACAGAGTTTCAAAAAACTCACAGCACCACTGAGCCTCCTTCCCATGATTCTTAGCCATGGCGCAAGATGGCGATTGCTGATGGCGATGGCAGACAGCGATTCCCGAAACTAGAACGACTGTGGGTGCCTCGGTGGCCTTCCTTAACTTCCACGAAGGCCCCAAAAGAAATGCGGAATACAGTTTTCTCCCCACAACCTGGCCGTGAGGAGCCTCCTGTCCTAGGACACCAGGGCAGGCTGCAAAGTGAGCAGTGCAAAGCCGCCCCGCTACTTCCTGTTTCTGGACAGCAGCACAGCTGTGCCTTGTAATTGGGCCCTCAGTCAACAGCATCTACAGTAAGACTTTAAAGGGGCTCATTATTCCAGTGTAAATGCAGAAAGATGTAGTAGAGAACGGTAGGAAGCCAAGCTCGGCCACATAGAAACGTCCCTGACTCTCACCTCCAAAACGGCTGCAAGCAGCCCTGGGGAAGCGGCTTCTGAATGTGCAAGGTATGTCTGAAGGCTTTTCCGCACGATGGCAGTGTTGACACACTGCAATGAAGACACCAGTCACACACCTGCCTGCTCCTGCCTTTCCAGTCTGAAAAAAAACAGCACAGAGGCAGAGTCCAACAACTGTGGCAGCCAGGCCTTCTTCCAGCACAGGGAGCAAAACTCATTTCCTCAGTGTTTAGCCTCCATTTCGATTTCATCTGGATGCCACAACTATTGGGTCTGTTCCTTCATAGGAATCCACCATCGAAACACAGAAGACCAAAGTCCAAGGAATGCAACAAGGAAACTACATGGGAATTATGATTTAAGCAACAGGGAGAGAGGAAGAAGGGGGAGACTTGAGGCACCCACCTCCCTCAGGCATCCTCATTTTTGAAGAAGTCAGTGACCAGCTGATGATGGAGCCTTGAGTTTCTTCTTCTCCCAGCAGCGCTCCACTCCAGGCCTTACTCCTGACATAGGATTGTCTTGTGCTCTGAGCTTACATCTTAGGTTCCACCTCTAGGTAGAATAAGACAATGCTGACAATCAATCACATCTAAAATCAGGAATCTCCTAAAAATTGGTATAGGAGCAGAGCCCAAGGCTTTGGTTGGCCTCAAAGAACCTATTTTTCATACTGGGTTGCCTTGCCCAGCCTTAATACACAGCGAACAGCATAGACTTACTACAACTTGGTATGCCATGGTTGGTGCCACCTACTGAGGAGAAACAGAAGAAGAGTAGAGTGAGGGTAGGGGGTTAGGGGGAGGGAAGCAAGGAGGGATGGGAGAAGAAGGAGTAGAAACTGTGGTTAGGATGTACAATAAATGAACAAATAGATCATACTCCATAAAAACACAAAATCAGAAACCATAACATGCAAACATTAAGACAGAAACTCCAAAGGAAAGGTCTACCCATGAGCATGCCTTATACACTCAGTGGACTCTATTAGAGAAAAGGAAATTTCCTTTTCATGTGGGTAGAAAATGGAGATGGCATCTTGGTTAGGGAAATGGTCTCACACCCACTCTACACTCTCAGTGCTGGGTCCAGGGGCCTGGTGTGCAGACCCCGTGCATGCTGCCAGTCTCTCTCAGTTCCTGTTGTGTCTGGAAACACCATTTTCTTGGTGTCACCCAGGTCCTCTGGCTCTAGAATCCTGCCTCCTCTTCTGCATACTTCCCTTAGCCCTGTGGGGAGGGATTTGATGGAGACTGCCGCTTTCTGATCTGGTGTGCTACAAGTCTCTGTGCACACTGTCCAGTTGTAGGTCTGTGCATTAGTTGCCATCACTGGAAGAGGAAGCTCCCGAAGCATTTTTTTTTTTAACTTCGATCTGTGACTTTCACGGCTTTATGTGTGTGCACACATACCCACCAGTTGGTATTATAGAAGTATATACTCAAAGCAACATGGAGTTTGTAGTACAGATGAGTGAATGCAGGCTTCACAAAGGCCAGTTATCCTCTGAGAAATTAGAGAAATTCTATAGAATCTGATGTCAAAGGCAAATCCAAGTAACAGAAACACTATTTTATTAGTCAGTGAATTTTGTCAACCCTCCAGAATACACACAAGAAAAAAAAAACATTCTGAAAAAAGGGATTAATAAGCCAGGGAGTGGAGTCACAGACCTTTAATCCCAACACTCCAGAGACAGAGGCAGGAGGATGTATATGACTTCAAGGACTTACAGAAGGAGTGTCTCCCTACAGAGACACCCTGCCTACATTACAACATATATATAATATATATATATATATATATATATATAATATATATATAATATATATATATATATATTCATGCAATATAATTATTTCAACACAAAACTAATATCGTGATTAATCTCATGAATTAATTCCTAAATTTCAATCCTGAGCTTACTAGAAGTTTTACTACATAGACAGTCCTCACAATATTAGAAATTAGGAATTTTCCTGCAACATAACTGCCATGTATATCAGCTCCCCAGGGAAAAAACTGAGGCTCAAAATCAGGGTCTAGGACATAGTCAAGCATTGTACCCTTCATGTATAGGGATTGACCTGCTGTGTTAACTTCACATTGCTTTCCTTGTAAATCTCACACTACATATTTATTGCATAAAAATTGCAAGAAAAAAATACCAAAAAATTTAAATAACACTAGGCAGCTAGAGAAAGTAATTAGCAATGAAATGGGAAATGTCCCCCTAGACATAAGGGAAACAGTCCTAGGACCTCCAGTAAATTTAGATCTTAGGCTTATGGTGGTGGTACACGCCTTTAATCCCAGCACTAGGGAGGCAGAGGCAGGCAGATCTCTGTGAATATGAGACCAGCCTGGTCTCCAGAGCGAGTGCCAGGATAGGCTGCAAAGCCACAGAGAAACCCTCTCTCCAAAAACAAAACAAAACAAAAAAGTAACATTAGGAAGCTACACTAAGTAATTAGCAATGAAATGAGAAATAGCCCCAAGACAGAAGGGAAACAGTCCTAGAACTTCCACTAAATTTAGACTTCCCTGTGGCTCAATGTAGAAAAGAAGACACACACCAAAAACACTTTCCAAAGTACTCAGAGCTGGGCAAAACTCAGGGAGCCATCTTCTGTGGTTCTTTGGTTCTTTGGTTCTCTGGAGGCGTTTTTTCAGACGGGAAGGGCGGGAGAGGAGCGCTCACAGGATCATTCCTGGAGCTCTACCGCCATCGTGCGGACAGAGTTTCAAAAAACTCACAGCACCACTGAGCCTCCTTCCCATGATTCTTAGCCATGGCGCAAGATGGCGATTGCTGATGGCGATGGCAGACAGCGATTCCCGAAACTAGGACTGTGGGTGCCTAGGTGGCCTTCTTTAACTTCTCCGAAGGCCCCAAAAGAAATGCAGAATAGTTTTCTCCCCACAACCTGGCCGTGAGGAGCCTCCTGTCCTAGGACACCAGGGCAGGCTGCAAAGTGAGCAGTGCAAAGCCGCCCCGCTACTTCCTGTTTCTGGACAGCAGCACAGCTGTGCCTTGTAATTGGGCCCTCAGTCAACAGCATCTA
Organism: Cricetulus griseus; assembly: GCF_003668045.3. Taxonomy (NCBI): domain Eukaryota; kingdom Metazoa; phylum Chordata; class Mammalia; order Rodentia; family Cricetidae; genus Cricetulus; species Cricetulus griseus. The sequence goes on along the minus strand of NC_048604.1, from coordinate 19,381,600 downwards.
CAGTAAGACTTTAAAGGGTCTCATTATTCCAGTGTAAATGCAGAAAGATGTAGTAGAAAACTGTAGGACGCCAAGCTCGGCCACATAGAAACGCCCCTGACTCTCACCTCCAAAACGGCTGCAAGCAGCCCTGGGGAAGCGGCTTCTGAATGTGCAAGGCATGTCTGAAGGCTTTTCCGCACGATGGCAGTGTTGACCCACTGCAATGAAGACACCAGTCACACACCTGCCTGCTCCTGCCTTTCCAGTCTGAAAAAAACAGCACAGAGGCAGAGTCCAACAACTGTGGCAGCCAGGCCTTCTTCCAGCACAGGGAGCAAAACTCATTTCCTCAGTGTTTAGCCTCCATTTCGATTTCATCTGGATGCCACAACTAGTGGGTCTGTTCCTTCATAGGAATCCACCATCGAAACACAGAAGACCAAAGTCCAAGGAATGCAACAAGGAAACTACATGGGAATTATGATCTAAGCAACAGGGAGAGAGGAAGAAGGGGGAGACTTGAGGCACCCACCTCCCTCAGGCATCCTCATTTTCGAAAAAGTCAGTGACCAGCTGATGATGGAGCCTTGAGTTTCTTCTTCTCCCAGCAGTGCTCCACTCCAGGCCTTACTCCTGACATAGGATTGTCTTGTGCTCTGAGCTTACATCTTAGGTTCCACCTCTAGGTAGAATAAGACAATGCTGACAATCAATCACATCTAAAAGCCAGGAAACTCCTAAAAATTGGTATAGGTTCTGAGCCCAAGGCTTTGGTTGGCCTCAAGGAACCTATTCCTCATACTGGGTTGCCTTGCCCAGCCTTAATACACAGGGAAGAGCATACACTACTACAACTTGGTATGCCATGGTTGGTGTCACCTACTGAGGAGAAACAGAGGAAGAGCAGAGTGAGGACAGGGGTGAGGGGGAAGCAAGGAGGGATGGGAGAAGAAGGAGTAGAAACTGTGGTTAGGATGTACAATAAATGAACAAATAGATCATACTCCATAAAAAAACAAAATCAGAATCCATAACATGCAAATAGTAAGACAAAAACTCCAAAGGAAAGGTCTACCCATGAGTATGCCTTACACACTCAGTGGACTCTATTAGAGAAAAGGAAATTTCCTTTTCATGTGGGTAGAAAATGGAGATGGCATCTTGGTTAGGGAAGTGGTTTCAGGTCCACTCTACAATCTCAGTGCTGGGTTCAGGGCATGGTGGGCAGACCCCGTGCATGCTGCCAGGCTCTCTCAGCTCAAATGACATTTCCTTGGTGTCACCCAGGCCCTCTGGCTCTTAGAATCCTGCCTCCTCTTCTGCATACTTCCCTTAGCCCTGTGGGGAGGGATTTGATGGAGACTGCCGCTTTCTGATCTGGTGTGCTACAAGTCTCTGTGCACACTGTCCAGTTGTAGGTCTGTGCATTAGTTGCCATCAACTGGAAGAGGAAGCTCCCGAAGCATTTTTTTTTTTTAAACTTCGTTCTGTGAATTTCCCGGCTTATGTGTGTGTGCACACATACCCACCAGTTGGAATTATAGAAGTATATACTCAATGCAACATGGAGTTTGTAGTACAGATGAGTGAATGCAGGCTTCAAAAAGGCCAGTTATCCTCTGAGAAATTATAGAGTCTTATGTCAAAGGCAATTCCAAGTAACAGATGCACTATTTTATTAATCAGTGAATTTTTGTCAGCCTGCAGAATACACACATGCAAAAAAAAAAAATTCTGAAAAAAGGAATAAACAGCCAGTGGGTAGTGGCACAGGCCATTAATCCCAGCACTACAGAGGCAGAGGCAGTAGGATGTCTGTGACTTCAAGGATTTATAGAAGGAGTATCTCTGAGAGACATGTACATATATAATATATATATGCCATAAAATTGTTTCAACACAATACTCGTATCATGATTAATCTCAAGAATTAATTCCTAAATTTCCATCCTGAGCTTAAGAAGATTTACTACATGGACAGTCCTCACAATATTAGAAATTTGGAATTTTCCAGGCACATAACTGCCATATGTATCACCTCCCCAGGGAAAAACCTGAGGCTCAAAACCCAGGGCCTAGACATGTAGAAAAGCATTGTACCCTTCATTTAAAGCGACTGACCTGCAGTGTTAACTTCACATTGCCTTGCTTCTAAATCTCACACTACATATTTATTGCATAAAAATTGCAAGAAAAAAAAATACCAAAAAATTTAAATAAAAATACCAGGCAGCTAGAGAAAATAATTAGCAATGAAATGGGAAATATCCCCCATGACATCAGGGACACAGTCCTAGGAACTCCACCCAATTTAGATCTTAGGCTGATGGTGGTGGTGCACGCCTTTAATCCCAGCACAGGGGAGGCAGAGGCAGGCAGATCTCTGTGAGTTCGAGACCACCGTGGTCTGCAAGAGCTAGTTCCAGGACAGCCTCCAAATTCACAGAGAAATCCTGTCTCGAAAAACCAAAAAAAAGTACATTTCTACGTTGCTCAATGTAGAAAACAAGACACACACCAAAAACACTTTCCAAAGTACTCAGAGCTGGGCAAACCTCAGGGAGCCATCTTCTGTGGTTCTTTGGTTCTTTGGTTGTCTGGTGGCGTTTTTTCAGACGGGAAGGGCGGGAGAGGAGCGCTCACAGGATCATTCCTGGAGCTCTACCGCCATCGTGCGGACAGAGTTTCAAAAAACTCACAGCACCACTGAGCCTCCTTCCCATGATTCTTAGCCATGGCGCAAGATGGCGATTGCTGACGGCGATTGCCCACAACTCCAATAACTCTGGGTGCCGACTTCAGTTTCCCTGACTTCTCCTCAGTCTCCAACAGGAATGTGGACAGAAAGAGCTTTCTCACTGGAACCTGGAGAATTAGGCGCCTTCTGCCCTAGGACAGGAGCTAGTAGATTCATACAGCAAGCTGAGCATTGCAAAGTCCCACCCCTCCACTTCCTGTTCGTGAACCTCAGCACAGCTGGTCTCTTTGTCAACAGGGCCTAATGTAAGACTCTAAAATGTCCTGTGATTCCAATCTGCCTACAGGAGAAAGAAAAAACTGTCAAGTAAGCTTGTCCATTCGAGAATACCTCTGACCCTCACTGTCAAAAGTGGTTATAAACAGTGTGTGCACAGGGGAGGTTATCTATGCACCATTTTCCGCAAAATGGCAGTGTTGTCCCACATCATAGTAGGGACTAGTCATGTCTCTTTGCTCCCGCCTTTCGAGTCTGAAAAAAACTCCAATACAGAGGCAGTCCAGGAACTGAGTGGGCCTTGCTTTCGTTGTTCCCTGTTAAGAAGCATGTGGTACTCTTAGAATTTAGCTTCTTGGTTTCATTTTATATCAATGTCACATCTAATGGATCTAGACCTGTGTTGGAACTCCAGTACCAAATGACAAAACAAAATAATTCAATGAATAGATAAATAAGTATGTATAAAAAAACAAAGCAAGCAAGGAAAGAGAAAGGAAAGTGCCATGTGAGGCAATCACCTCCCTCCCTTCCTCTCTCATGTTCTCTTTTGAAGAAGGGAGTGTCCTGTCAAGGGTCAAGTCTTGGGCTGCAGCAGCAGCAGTCTCCCTCCAGGGCTTTCCCAGGGTGGCTGATGGTCTTTTTGTCTTGGGTGGCAGAACTCAGCCTTCAGTTCTAGGTAGGAAAAGAAAATGCTATGTCCTCTGGTCTTGAAGGAAAGCAAAGCTAACTCTTATCTAGGTTTACACTGCAACCTCCCTGGGTATCATGTAACAAAGGTAATCTAGAAAATAGGCCTTGTGTGTCCAGTGGGAGGCTGACTTTAGTGGCAGTGCAAAAAGGGTCCAGATACCTGTCAACACTGAATGCTAAACAAATCCATACTTGGAGAAACATACATTGAAATGCCTATGATTTCCAATTGGATGGATCACTGATTTTTTTTCCCAGGGTTTTAGCACATCAGACTGGAGCACAGGCACAGACATTTTCCCACACTAGTGGCCTATTACTGCTTTGTACAGCTTAACTGTATACACATTGTTGTTTTTATGCTGTGTTGTTGATCATCCTTTCAGTCTTATACTTTCTCTTAGCAAGAAAGAAATGGACCTTTTAGAGCAGCTAGACCTACATAATGTGTTCCAGTGTGGCTTGGGCTAGATTCTGAGATTCTGTTTCAAAACAATTGATCCTGTCGTATATGAGTACATTTCTGAACTTGCAATAAATAATAAGAGTTAAATGACTTGTCTACATGCCCTTAAGTATATAACATACTTCTTTGATGAACACCACTTTGATACTGTTATGAAATGCACATGCTGTCTATTGGTTATTTTAAGATCATTTTGGATCCTTGGTTCTTCAAAATTTCTTATGAATTTTAGTATCAGGCATTCCATTACGGTACAACAATCATTAGGACAATAATGAGGCCTCCACCCGAACTGCAGATGTCTTCAAATAATATGGCCAACTTAACTATATTTACCTTTCTACCCCATGAACACAGAATGTCTCTCTTAGTTGTATAGGTCACCTTGGAACTTTTGGCAATATTTGTCATTTTCAATGCACTCACTACCCTCTCATGTCTTTAGTTAAGTATTACCCTAAGTAGATTATTCACATGGATGTTGTATTAAAGAAAAAACTTTATTTTGTTCTTTCTCCTCTCTTTCCTTCTTTGGACAGGCTGACACTATGTGTCCAAGGCTAGTCCCAAACTCACAGTCCTCCAGTAATTCCTAAACTCCTTGGTCCTCATCTTTGTTGTGCACGTAATACAACTAGAAGGCATACTTCTCCATCACTCTTTTCCTCAGGCCCTCCAAGCCTCTAAACACCAGATACTCCTGAGCTCTGTTCCTGCCTCATGACTTGGTACTGGCCTGGCCTTGCTGTTTTCCCACCACTGCCATGGGCTATGAAATCACTATGAATTCCAACTAGAGATCACTGGTCTTCTCTCAGGTTTCATCATGTCATGCTGGTGCACTGGGCACAAGCATGTTCCCACATTAGTGGCCTATCACTATTTCACATAGCTCAACTGTATTCACAATATTCTTTTTATACTGTATTGTTTTTATACTTGCAGTCTTAAACTTTCCCTTAGCAACTGAGACATGGAACACTGAGGGGAGCTTAGGCTACATAATGTTTCAGGATAGCTTGGGCTAGACTGTGAGATGACATTACTTAAAATCCTGCCGACTCATGCTACAAGGACTAGCAGACAGGTGTCCCCACCAAGAGCCTGCATTCCCCAAAGAGAAGGAACCAAACTGCACCCCACAACTTCCTCTGTTTATCTAAGCACCTGCAGGTCCTCTGGTGGGCCCTCACACTTCACTAACACCAGGATAGTACTGGTATCCAAGTTTCTCCTCTTGCCTTAAGGGAAAGGCACTGGACCCCAAGGTCTAACCAAGGAATATCCTATCAGAAATTCTTTCCCCATTGCTACAACTCATGGGAACGAAGCTGTAATGGTGCTGTGTGTGTTTTAACTATTCCCGCATGATGGCAGTAGGGCTCCACACATGGCCACAGGGGCCCTCCTAGACTGCTTTTCTATTGTCCTCAAAGACTAAAAAAAAGTTAATAACAACCAGGACCTAGAGACAAAGAACTTGGATGGCTAGCATTTTGTTACTGATGATTTTCCATGGAACCTTGTCCATTCGGGCCTGTTTTACTTCAAAGTTTAGCTTCAAGGGCTAAACTTCGTGTATGAAGGCTGAGAAAGAAGAAAACTCTGAAGTCTGGAAATCCTGTCTAGGACGAAATTAACAACTGCCAAGTGTTTGCTTGGTGGTGTTATTTAGTACATCTTTAACAAATCTACCGTCAGCTGGGCATGGTGGCATATACCTAGAAATCCTTGAATTCCCAGGGGGAAATACAGGAAGGAGTCTCACAGAATCTTCCAGGCCAGCCTGTATCACATAGTCTAATGCAACCAGGGCTTCATAAGAGACCATCTCTCAAAAGGAGAACATTCTCCCCTCCCATTCATGGAATCAGAGTCCTCCTGACTTAATCACCACCCAGATGCCTCTTCTCCAATCACCATTAACACAAACTTGGTGACTGTTTTCAACACAGGAATTCTGGGATACAGGTAATCATACCCCAGCTTGGTCTAAACCAGTGGCTCTCAACCTGTGGGTCACAGGCGAGCCCTTTCAGGGGGTCAAATATCAGATACCCTGTGTATGAAACATTTGCATTACAATTCATAACAGTAGCAAAATTACAGTGATGGAGTAGCAATGAAATAATTTTATGCTGGGGGGTGTGGGCGGTCACCACAACATGAGGAACTGTGTTGAAGGGTCGCAGCATTAGGAAGGTTAAGGACAAACAAAACATCTCACAGGCCTTATGTAGTTGTTCACACCAATAATACTCCCAGGCAGGAAGATCACTGCAAATTTCCAGGCCAGTCAGAAATAGAGACCCTAACTTAAAACAAAAGCACCCCACTGGGTCTACATTTCTAAAGTCATTTTTAATGTATTTTCAGGTTTTGCTTTTATAGGTCTCCATTGTTGATAAGTAAGTTTGACATTCATGTAAACTCATTTTCCTCACATCTTTGTTAAGAACAAACTGATCTAATACAAACTATAATATACCTATCCCATTCCACTTTAATGTATTTAGGTATTTTGTGAAAAATAATATATATATATATATATATATATATATATATATATCACTTATGTATATGTAAAATGATGTGTATTTAGATATTCTAAAAGGTTATCACTTGTTTTGAAACAAGTTTTGGTACTGCATCTTTATGTTTATGACCAGCATATCATATTGGGAGTGCTACGAAGGTATCATTCTTAAGCTTACTAATGAAAGAATCTACTAGGTACTCTACCAAACACTTAGTAAGCAATTCTGCATATGCACCCATCCCCCATAAAATCACAGTAAATAGTGAAACATCATTCACAGTATTACAAAACATCGACTTTTCATGGGAGGAAATGAGACAGAACTCAGTAATTCTGATAGAAACTGGTAGGTATGCAGTATAGCATGTGACTGACATGTCAGAATGTCAGCTGTCATGCAGCTTCTCCTATGGCTCAGGCCAAACTTTCCAATATATTTTGATACAAAACTAGAAAGTACTTCTGCTTGTCTAGTGACTATTTGGGTCTGGGTCTGTCTATCCCAGACAGAGCCCAGATAGGCCTGGAGCCTGAGAAACCAGCCTGAATCACAAAGACAGGGGAGAAGGGGAGTGGGGCATGTATGGTAGAAAAGATTTGTCATTTCATCAACTCCTGAGGTAAGGAGTTTAAGTTTCAGAGTATCCTGGTCAACATAGTAAGTTCCTGGCCAGCCCAAGCAACACTGGGAGGCCCTGCTTCCAAAAAAAAGAAAAAAAAAAAAAACAATATGTCCTTCAAAAGTGGTTCTATGATATTACTTGTCCACCTTGCCTGAGGTCTCAAGTTCAATCTTCAGGGCAAATGTCAATCTTCAGTGTAAGTAAATATAATATATAGACATATATGTATATGGGTTTAAGGTGTAAGCTATAGGAAGTGGGCTTGCCTAGTGTGCTCACGGATCTTGGTTCAATCAGCAGACCTAAAAAATGTATTATCTAAAAGGGAACTTGGTTTTTCACAATGGTTTTAAGCAATTTCTTCTTTTTCTCTGCCTTTGTCCACTACATTTAGAGCACTAAAGAGGCAATGGCCAATTTACTGGACAAGCACCACTAAGGGAAATAAAACACACCTTAGTGGACAAACTCCGGTGGAAATTTACGTAGGGAAAAGACAAAAGTACGGTTTTAGCCCTTAATTTGGCTTGACAAGGGAAACAAAAGTAAAATGGCCGCTCTAGTAACGAGCTCCACTTTTCTCGATAAAATGGAGGACAGCCTAATTTCTTTGCACTTTTCGTCCAGGATTGGCGGTTTTGTTTTTTCAGAGAAAGAAGGGCGGGAGAAGAGGAGGCAAAGATGGCGGTTCTGGCGATATCTGGAGCAATACTGCCCTCATGCGGCCAGAGTTTCAAAGAATGCAACACAATTATCAGCTGCTTTGCTGTGAATCTTAGCTATATTCCAAGATGGGGGTCTGCCTTAGGCATAATTCTTAGGCATAGGCACAGCATATTTCTAAGGCCCTAAGTATTATCTGACCCAAGAACTATTTTTGTTTGGAAGCATCTGGTATGTATTTGAGATGTGAATTGTTTAAGCCAGTGGAAAATGGAGTGCTTTTTATGGTTTTGCGACACCAAAGAAAACCCACCTGCCTGTGACACTCCTAGTAGCTGAAGACATCACAACCAAACTGTGGGGAATGGAGATCCCACTCCTTGACTTCCTCTGTCAGCGTGTCCTGACAGCTGTTGGTCCACAGGGAGAATACACCAATGTCCAGATCCATCTGCATTAAAAAAAAAAAAAAAGTGCCCGGTAACCAAGTGCAACCCTCTTAGGACTCCCCACAGGCAAGGTTAACTGTTGAAAATGTTGAGATCATGGGAATGAAGCTGTCATAACACTATTCTTTCACTTTTTGAGTTATGGACTCACTGTGTAGACCTGGCCAGCCTGCAACTCACTATGAAGACCAAGCCAGCCTAGAACTTACCCAAATCTGACAGATTCAGTCTCTCAAGGGCTGGGATTAAATAATTAGTGCCACTAGGTACGCCACCAAGCCACACTTTTCTTTTTTTAAGAAGCTATTTCCGCAGGATGGCAGTAGTGCTCCAGGTATGTGTACAAATGCCAGGTCCTCCCCCGCCCATCCCATTAAAAAAAAAAAATACTAATCAGAGACAAAGGCATGAGGAAACATGCCACTGCTCTATATTTGCTTTGAATGGACAAGCCCACACAGTAAATTCTTGCCTTCTGCCTAAAACCAAACTGAGGACTATTTCTTTCACCATCATTCCCAGCAAGAGTGTTGATTTCTTACAATTATATACTAGCGGTCTTTGCTTTGTCTCATATTTTTAGCAAAGCAAATCATCAACCTGTTGCTTTATGAGCAAATCTTCATGAGCCTGGCCTAAAAGAAATAATGAAATTCAGAAAAAAAAATCAATGGCAGCCATGGGCCATCTGTAAGCATCCTGACTTGAATTACTAATATTAATGACAAATTTACTTTGATTATTTTTAAAGCAACAAAGAATTTTTCACCAGGGGAGAAATAAGTCAGGCAACCCTGAATAGAGCAAAGGCAGCTGGGGATTTACAGAGAAGGAGCTAAATAAAGGGGGGTTGGGGGGAATAATGCATGGAAAATGTCTGGTCAGAATGCATGGGAGGCAGTCTTGCTAATGGGACAATAAGAAGGTTCCTCCTCTAAGCAAACTGACTAAGTGGAGTATCCAAAGATGAGTTTCAATTATAAAGAAATACACTGGGGTATAGCTGGAGGGAATACAGTTGTTGAGTAAGCAGGGAGGCCCTGGACTCCATCCCCAGCACAGCAAACCAAGCATGGTGGCACATGACTGTAACCCCACCACAAGGTAGAGACAGGAAACGAGACATTCCTGTCTCAAACAAACAAACAAACAAACAAACAAACAAACAAACAAAAACAGGGAATTTTTTAAATTTAAATATGAGGCTGAGAAAAGTCGATAAAGTTTGGTCTAGGAGCTTGACACTATTAGAGGCTGTAAATGAACCCAAATCTACTTACTGGACAAGAATGAATGAAATGGAGCCCTAGAAAGCATGCTCAGATAAATCTTTCTTTCTTGGGAGCCTTGTCAATATCTCACTTTGAGCAGTGAATGTCTCAAATATGTATGAATCACAAGCAGAAGTTGCTCAAACTTGGTCTCATGATTCATCTCGTAACACAAGTGCTTCCTCATATATATTGAAATGAGTAACATTTACCGGTTAGTCCTTTACCGGTTAGTCACATCTACATGAGTAAAACAGACTGAAATCTAACACAGTGTTTTGTTGTTGTATTTGGTTGGCTGGAACACTGGACCACTTAGTCTCCCATCTACTGAAAACAAGATACAACATTTAGAAAGAACAGTACAAGGGCCACAGAAGTAGATGGGGGTTGACTAGAGAATAGGAAAAGGAGAAGAGATGATAAATCAGGGTAATGGGGATGAACACAATACAAGCATGATATGAGTGAATGAAATGTCATAGGAAACTTATTATTCAGTACAATCGATATACATATAGCTTTATTAACCTACATCTAACTTAATAGTGAGTGGGAAAATAGCAAAGAATTTCTAACACCATGAATAACAGAAAAGAATTCATTTCTTACAATTCTATTGAGTAGAGTCCTGAAGTTAACAAAAGCAGAAAATGATATAAAACCATTAGTACTATTAAAAACTTAGATGTCATGTAATTATAAATATAACAATGGATCAAACTGTGTAAGCATCAAATCAAACTATAAAACCAAACTATATTTCCATACACTGAGAAAATACAATTGTAAAAAAGTTAGCACAGCCAAGCACGGTGGTATACGCCTTTGGTCCCAGCACTCCACTGTGGAGGCAAGCACAGGTAGAGTTCAAGGAGTCTGAGACCAGCCTGTACAACAGAACCAGTTCCGGGCCAGGCGAAGAATACATAGACTCTTATCTCAAAACAAGACTGAACTAAACAAACAAAAAAACCTGGAGTATATGATATGTACAACAATACCAATAATTGTCAACAGACCAAGAGAATAAAGACAAAAGTTTAAGTTAGCACCTTAAAAATTCCTAGGAAGTACCAGGATCAACTATGGGAAGATAGTTTGATCATAAAGATATTAAAGATACAAATTTTATTTCAATTGATCTTTTTGATGCTTCTCTATTTTATCATTGCAGTTATACTTGAAAGTAAAAACTTCAAATGCATTTGTTTGATGTTAATATTAGCACTACTTCTTTCCTTGTAAAGTAGTATTTATTGGCCCCAAACCTAATCTCTAATTTTTGTAGTGAGGGAACGAATGAACTCTGGTTTTGTGCACGCTGGGCAAGCATTGTGGTACTCATTTAAAGCTGAATTCCAGTTTTAAATTTTTATTTTGCAACAGGGTCTCACTAAGTTGCTCATGGTGGTCTTAAATTTGTGACCCTCCTATATGGAGGCAGAAAGTACAGGATTAAGAGCTTGGCTTCATTAAGTTCCTGGGCAGCCTGGACTCTGTGAAAGCTGTCTCAAAACGAACAAAAAAACAAATCCAGGGAGTTGGGGATGGAGTAACACCTTCAATTAGTCGGTTTCATATGCTGTTACATTGCTTCAGAAAAAGGTAAAACGGTAACAAAAGAGACAACAGGTTACTAAGGAGCACTGGGATCAAGGCTCCCGCAATCAAAGTCCCTCCCTATAACTTCTGGATGAGGAACTGCTGGAAAGCTGTGGGCTGTTCCTGCCTTATTAACACGGATAAAACTGTTTTCAGGTCAAAATCAAGCCATTTCTCTGAACTCCTGGACTAACTCAGACGAAAAAAGGTGGACCAGTTTAAAGTTAGGGCCGGATGGGCTTCTTTACGGAATGGACCTGCATAAACCGGAAGTCCTCAACATAATGCAATAACTGCACTATTTGATTTGAAACTACACCCTCAGGATGGCAGTAGTGCTCCAAATAGTATTCCGCTAATGACAGCAAGCCCTCTCCTCCTGCCCATTGCAACAACAACAACAAAAAAAGTCATCTTTATTTCAGGTTCCTGGAAGCATGGCTAGTAGGATCATTAGAAAAATAAAAAAAATCTTATTTGTTGTCTGTTTTTCATCTAAAACCAAATCAAACGGAGGCTGAAAATCATTATGCATATCAAGTATTAAAAAATAGTTATTGTATGTCTGGCAACTTGGCACAAACTTTTAATCCCAGCACTTGGGAGGCAGAGACAGACAAATCTCTGAGTTCCAGGCCAGCCTGGTCTCCAAAATTAGTACAGGAAGGGTTTTATTTAAAGACCCTTTCTTGAAAATTAATTAATTGACTAATAATTTTATTTCCTCCACGTACGGTATGTTACCTGTGGTCTCAGCTGATGCACAATACCCTGAACCTATGAGTTCCTGGCCAGTCTATGAAAGAAAACAAGCAAAACAACACAATAAAATAAAAACCTCACTGCAAGCTTGCACACAGCTCCACTCTTGTTCACTGAGCATCACATCTCTAGTATTTTTCCAAGTTATCAAAAAAGATCCAAACCTAAGAAGAATTTAAATTTTAAAAAGAAGAAATAAAAATGTAGGGACTCGAGATCAATAGAACCTCTAGGTAACAATCCATGTCCTTCTTTGGTCCGTCTTCAAATCTCTTAAGTAATTCCCCATTTTCTGAAAAAAAGGCATAGGTCATAGACTTTGTGTGTGGAATTGTTGGCACCTTTTTGGCCAAAACCTTAATAGGAGTGCCCCAGGAGTTTTCATCACTATATGCAACACATAGCAGGATTCCTGTGCATGGTTGTATTATATGCCAGTCAGAAGTCATGAGTTTTTTTAGGCTTTTATTAACTAAAGGTTCCTAGAAGGAAGAGTCGACAAGGCCAATAGGCTGAGCTTTAATGTTAGTTAAATTAGGTAATATCCAGTTAATATGTATTACAAGCCAGCACCATACTATCTTAGGCTATTTTCAATCCCTCTGAAAGCCATTCACTGCCTGCTGGTGTCTGACTTCATATCCTTGAGACTATCAAAACCTTAAAATGTATTCTTAGAACATCAATAGCTTCCACCAATCCAAAAGGTATCTGTTTTGAAACCTACATTAGAGATCTTCCCTTGGCTGTAACTCACATATCTGTGACACCTACCAATACAGGTGGTAAATACTTTGATATATGACTTTGCTTTATAACCAATAAAATACCATGTAACTATTTCGACTGTGGAACATTTGTGTTCCCAGGTCATGGTCACATTGGCTCCAGAATAAACTATCATCCCTTATTCCCTCTGAAGTCATACCTGTGCTTTTGCATGGATGCTTCCATTTGCCATTTGAACACAGCAGTTTGTCATGTGATTAAATAGACTTCAACTGCTTTCTATGTCTTCTTTGGTGTTTGTCTTCTACAGAAAAATACTAAAACTATGTTCTCATTAGGATATACCATAGTCCAGGTCCAAGATTCAGAAAAGAACCATGTGTTAAATAAGATGCTCCCACAAAGCCTGTTAAGACCACTGATAACCTTTTGGATTATTTCCTTTAAGGCCCTTTCAATATAGTTTAAAATTTACTTTCTCTCTTTTTTTCCCTTTTTTTTTTGTTTTTTGAGACAGGTTTTCTCTGTGTAGCTTTGGAGCCTATCCTGACACTCACTCTGGAGACCAGGCTGGCCTCGAACTCACAGAGATCCGCCCGCCTCTGCCTCCCGAGTGCTGGGATTAAAGGTGTGCGCCACCAATGCCCGGCCTAAAATTTACTTTCTCATACAACAATAAATTTGAATTAAAATTAATGTTTGTACATTACGGTGTGTAAAGAAATTGCCACTCCTTGAGCTAAGTGTGGTGATTCAGCTCAGTAATCCTAATGCCCTGAAGGCTGAGACAGGAGGACTAGCACTAGTTTGAGACCAGTCTAGACTACAAGTGTGAGCAGGCAAAAGCTACACTTAAGTGTGACCTTGCTTAAAAAACTTTTTTAAAAATGAAAAGGGTCAAGAAACAAAATAACAAAAAGTTTTCATTCCTGATTCCTAGGTAGTCTGACAAAATTACATATATAATTTGCAAATTCTCATTTTTAGTAAGTAAATCATTGTAAAAGATGCTTGTCATTTCATCTAATATTTACCCATATGTGCAACATATTACATCCATGCACAGAAATGCACATTAAGGTGAAAATTTGATTCATAGTAGGATTTACTCTGGTCTTCATGCTTCCAGATTAATGTATTTTCCCTCGATGGAAACAATTTTATGTTTATTTTTGGAAGTAAATCCTCTTCTAAATTATAAATTTGGCAATGTTTTTCTCATTTTGAGAAATTACACACCAAAAAAAAAATTGGTAAGCATCTTAATCGAAATTAGAACAACACCTTTATATATTCTGGTATTCCCCTCTCCACACACATAATGTGCTCGCTCAAATACATGCACACACACACACACACACACATTGTGGAATATTAGCTGAAGATACGTTACATTTATTTATGGTGTGGACCATTTTTTTGGGGGTGTGTGTGGAACATTTAATGATGCAAAGATGTGTTGCTTTCTTCTAGGTTGCGTTTGTTTAACTCTGTGAAGCTGTGTTACTTTGCCTGTCTAAAACACATGATTGAACTAATAAAGAGCTGAATGCCCAAATAGCTAGGCAGGAGAGGGATAGGAAGGGATGCCAAGCAGGGAAAATAAATAGAAGGGGGAAAAAAGAGAAGAGGTAGTAGTGAAAACAGGAGAAGAAGACATCAGGGACAAGCCACCCAGCTACACATGGAATAAGAAAGAAAGGAATATAAAAAAAAAGAAAGATGAAAGTCTAGAGGCTAAAGGTAGATAGGCTAATTTAAGAAAAGCTGTCTAGAAATAAGCCAAGCTAAGGCTGGGAAAGAATAAGTCTCCGTGTATTTATTTGAAAGGGTGGCAGGCCCCCCAAAGAGTAAAGACTAACATGCACGCATGATGGCTTTTAACTTAAACCCTAGTTACTTTGTACTTGAATTGTTCAGATAGATTTCCCCATCACTTATTGCAGCTTATTACAGTTTGAAGTCTTACAAGCATGCTAACTATTCTTTCTTTTTTCCCTTAAGTCTCACTGTTGTAGCCTAGACTGACCTTGAACTCAAAAAGATCCATCCACCTGCCTATGACTCCTGAGTGTTGGGATTAAAGTCAATACCACTGTACCTAGTCCTGGAATATGTATTTTTAACCTTCTTAACCTGTGGTTTTAGAATTAAATATTTCTTCAAATTACACACTAGTCATGGATAAAAAGTACAGAGGTTACCAGCACCACAAATTCAAGCAAACAGGGGATTTGTAGTGTTTGTCTTTAGTTCTCCTGTGTTCTGTGATTAATTAGATATAAATATATTAAATCACAAATGGCCAACAAATGACATTTCATGAGCAATTATTTCTGTACCTATCTGTTCTCAATTGATTCTCAATTCTTAGAATCTCGGGACTTCACAACTTATCTAATACAAGTGGACTCGATTCACCCCAAATTCAGTTTTCCAGAAAGACTATTAAGAAGTGATGTAGCAATCTTTAAGTTTTTCATCTGTTTATTTATTTAGATGCATCACTGTAGATGGAACCTTGTGCATGCTAGGTAAGTGCTCTAGCACTGAGCTGTATTCCTAGCCCCAGGTTAAATATTATAAAAGTGATGCGAAACTCTTTAAGAGGATCGGTGTCATTTAATTAAATTGATTTAATCTCATTATTTAAACAACCCACATTCTTTTGGTGAGAGACAGAGTCTCAGCCAAAGCTGTCTTCAAGTCTGCTATGTAGCTGACACTGGTCATGAAATCTTGATGTGCCTCAAATGCTATGTTATTCCTGCATGACGTAGGACAGTCCTAAAAACATACACAAAACACTTCTTTTTCTTTTTTTATTACACTATACATGAAGTGTGGTGCATGAATCCTTAACTCAACACAGGACAGTCAGCATTAACTACTGACAGGAAACATGACTTTTTTGGGGTAGATAAAGTTCCTAACATTTTCCTTTTTAAAAATATCTTTATTTGCTTTTATTGTAGGAATGGTATGTTTGCATGCTCCCCACCTGTGTGCCTTGTCCTCACGGAGGTTAGAAGAGGGCATCAGATTCCCTGGAACTAGACTTATGGGAGGCTGTGAGCTACAATCTGCGTGCTGGAAATTGAACCCAGATCCTCTACAAGAACAGCTAGTGCTTTTGTTTTGTTTTGGTTTTTGGGTTTTTTTTAGACAGGATTTCTCTGTGTAGCTTTGGGGCGTGTCCTGGAACTCGTTTATAGACCAAGCTGGCCTTGAACTCACAGAGATCCACCTGCCTCTCCTTTCCAAGTGCTGGGGCTAAAGTTGTGCACCACCACTTTCTAGTCCCGTCATAGTATTACCTTGTTGCTCTTCCAGAGGACCTGGGTTCTATTCCCACCACCCACATGGTAGCTCACAACAACTATAACTCCAGTTCCAGGGGATTTAATGCCCTCTTCTGGCCTCTGTGAGCACCATTCATGTGTGTGGTGCAAAGACACTCATGCAGACAAAATACCCATTCATAGAAAAAAATAAATAACGTGTGTTTTTAAGGACCTTTAAGGCAAATAAACAGCTGATAGTCACACAATTAGTTGTTTGGTTTGAAGGTTCCCAGACACTTCGTCTGCACCTACTCACCTTCTGAATTCATGCATCTGTGGTCAATTTGACAGAAACATGTATGTCATAAAGACAACTGGTTGTTCTTGTATTCCCTAACCAAAATAGCTTCATCCTAAAGTTCCAATGACAACAACAAAGAAAAACTAAAATTCCAACAATTTGCTTTTTCATTCCTAAAACAAAGACACACATGTCTCCCCTGAAGAGGACTTAGAGAATGCTTTCCAATTGTTCCAAAGGCTTAAGAAGGCTATCGTGCACTGGGCTGGGCATAGTGGTGCATGTCTTTAATCCCAGCACTTGGGAAGCAGATGGATGGATCTCTGTGAGTTCAAGGTCAGCTTGGTCTACAGTGGGAGTTCCAGGACAGCCAGGGCTTTTACACAGAGAAACCCTGTGTTGAAAAACAAAGAAAAAGACTACTGTGCATATGGAACCTGGAAAATGAGCCCCCTTTCCCTACACCACCACTACTCCCCGTATTTTTCTATGGAGTGCGACTACATGACCACTTTCAAAAGGCAGTCTTTGGGCAAAGGGATGCCTATGAGAAAGGTTAATGATGTAACCACTGGCACTGGAAGTGGTGAATCAATGAACAGCATTGATTTTCTGGGTAGAGTTTATAAAGTTGTATAAATCTCCACACAATGACCCCACTTTCATCTTCTCGCTCACTTATTGCATGGGGGGCATTACAGGAGTACTTGTCGAACTGTAGCTTACTTTAGCACAGATGAGTTTAAGACTATCTGTTAAGGGGGACTGGAGATGGCTCAGTAGTTAAGAGCACTGGCTGCTCTTCCAGAGGACCCAGATTCAATTCCTAGCAACCACATGGCCGCTCATAACTGTCTGTAACTCCAGTTCCAGGGGACCTGACACCCTCAGACATACATGCAGGCTAAACACCAATGCAAACAAAATGAAAAGAAAAAGAAAACTGGGGCTGGAGAGATGGCTCAGAGGTTAAGAGCACTGGCTGCTCTTCCAGGACCTGAGTTCAATTCCCAGCAACCATATAATGGCTCACAATCATCTATAATGAGATCTAGTGCCCTTTCTGGTGTGTAGGGATACATGTAGACAGAACATTGTATACATGATAAATCAGTAAATCTTAAAAAAAAGAAAAAGAAAACTCTCTGTTAAGGAAAAGATAGCGGTCCATTATGCTTTTCCTGCAATGTTTGCTTTCCTTTGACCCTTTACTTTTGTACTGACATAAATAAAATGGTTGACGAGTAGTCTCAGCTACAGCTGCAATCTCCTGTTATTGGTTACACTACCATATTTGAATTCCTGGGACCCAGGAAGGTACTATTGCTTCCATTCACCCTCTGGTTAGATGTAGTCTCTTAATGTAAACTAAACATATGTAAATACAAAATTGTTTTTGTTTTGCTTTGATGTTTGGTTTTTCAAGACAGGGTTTCTCTGTGTACCCCTGGCTGTACTGGCACTCGCTCTGCAGACCAGGCTGGCCTCAAGAACTCAAGAGATCTGCCTGCCTCTGCCTCCCGAGTGCTGGGATTAAAGGTGTATGCCACCAACACCCGGCAAATACAAAGTTCTCACAGCTGAAGATTTCTAGGCCTTCAGGCTACCTTACCTGTGGTCCACACGTCTAACTTCAGAAACAGTACACCATCTTTACACATACATGTAGCCTCTCAGTCTAGCATGTGGGGAAACTATGACTTCAGTGCACACAGCTTAACCTAGCTGGCACAGCATTTCTCACGACTACCTGCGGAACTGCAATGGGTTGAAAAAGACATGGGTCACTTTATTACTTTCATGCATTACTCAAGACCATGGAAACATGCTGTTTCATCAAATGTCTCCACTCATTCTGTGGCTTACCTTAATCAGGAGCAGCCTCAAGGACAGCCAGGCCCATCACCAATTTCCTCAGTAACTTCTTTGTCCTTGTAGACACGGATGAAGGAGCTGAGTAGCAGAGGTGAAACACCCTGGGTAAAGAGTGTTCAAGTGGTGAGCAAACATTGCAGCAGTATACCAGAATAAAATTCCTTCCTCCCTTGTAAGTGATTAACTGCCAACACTATCATTGATACAGAGAGGGAAGTTCATGTATAGTGAACCCTATGAAACATTTGTATGTCTTGCTAGGCTGTGACCAAGTGACCCAGGGTTCCCGGTATGCTTAAAATTCCCATAGGAGGGAATCTTGGTAGACCTATAACCAATTTTCATCAGAAAAATGCTAAGAAGCAGCAGGCAGTTGAATACCTGCTAACATGAATCAACAGTTAGGTCCCCAGTATCACGAGTTTCATTTTTATTACCAGAATAACAACAGGTTTATATAAGCAAAGTCTCCCTCCTTATGAAAACAGAGGACAAGCAAGTCCCTCCAGAGTTCCTCAGCCTGTGGGCTGAGACTACCTTGGGGTTGAACAACCCTTCCATGGGGGTTGCCTAAAACCATCGGAAAATAGATTACGATTTATTAACAGTAGCAAAATCACAGTCATGAAGTAGCAAGGAAATCATTTTATGATTGGGGGGTCACCTACTCTAGCGTACACCTTCCACTAGGCCCTGGGGAAAAGCTGCAATAGCCACTGTAGCTGTTTCCTCTTGAGCCTAGAAAAGACTTGTTTTGTTTTAATACAATGTTTCTATTACTTATTTGAGAGTTTTCATGCAATGTATTTTCATCACATTCATATCCCTTTCCTCCCCTTAACTCCTTAGATTCAGCCCTTACCTCCTTCTCAAATTCCTGTCTGCTTTAGTAATCATTTTCTTCCAGCCAATCACAGTTTCTCCTCCTCTCAGTCCCTCCCCCCAGCCTCCCTTCTCCCAGCCCCAGCCACCCCTCCTTTTGTTTCAGAAAAGGGCAGGCCCCCATGTATATTAGCCATAGAGAAGACTTTTGAACCTTCTGATTGTGTAAATCCCTGTTGATGGAATTAACTGGTGTGGCACCATGGCACACACTTTGCTTTCGGCTCTCCTTGCTCTTGACAATGGATTATCAATTCTGAGTGTCTTTTGAGATTTGGGAAAGCACGCCAGCTACCTCAGCTAGGACACCTTGTACCAGCTCAGCGCCTTATTAGTAATGGAGCCAGAGGACAAATGCGCACAGCCTCCCCTAAAAGACCCGAGTGCTTTGCTTCTGCCCTGATTTTACTGGCTAGGAGCCACACGACTAACTTCCTGTAAGTGACCTAGCTGGTAGTTGTCCTCAGTTCCGCAAGCACCCATCAGCCCCCATTAGTGCCTTGCCTTGGATCCCATCAAATTCTTACTATGAAACTGAAGGAGGTCTGCTGAGGGCCCCCCCCATTAGTTTCTTCTGTTGGATCCCATCAAACTCCTACTCTGAAATTGAAGGAGGTCTACTCAGGGCCCCCCATTAGTGTCTTCCCTTGGATCCCATCAAACTCCTGCTCTGAAATTGAAAGATGTCTTCTCAGGGCCCAAGCCCAGTTAACTTTACCAAAGAGCCAACCTTTCTTAACTACCAAACTTACTGGCGATCTCACTCACACCACAAGGAATTGGCAAACAACTTCCTCGGAGTAGTAATATTGTTCTGGAAAACCTGCCTAGCCCTGCCACTTCCACTCCCATTCACTGGCTGAAAAACAAACCTGTTTGAGGAAGGATCCAGGGAAGAAAGCTGCCTCTCCATCTGCTCTGATGAGGGACACCACAAACGCCTGTAGCACCCAGTTTCTTAGCTATTTCTAAACTTCCATTTCCACTCTTCCAAAAGTTGACAGATCTGCCCCTCCATTCAGTCAAGGGTCCCTACTCTCACCCAATTCATTTGCTTCAGTGAGGAATCCCTCAGAGATGCAAGGCTAACAAAACAAAGAGGACTCTGGAATTTAGCTCCCAGAGAAATGCAAATTTAGGCACCATGTCAGGTGACTTAGGTCTCAGGATCAGATTCCCAAAGAATCCTCCATTTTCTCACCAGGGTCTTTGGCCTTTTGTGTTCAGCAGGAAGCAATGTGGCTGGAACTCTGAATGGAGCATCAAGGGAACTCCACATGCCAATTCCACAGTATTATGTCTCTTCTGGAGTGACGTTATAAATTCCAGCCAAAAGGGACATGAGTTTGTCTCACAGGTTCATTTGATGGTGGAACACAACCCCATTTCCTTCACACATGAACCATTAATACTTCCTATGACTTTCTTATGTATTCATTAAGGCTTAGGGGTAGTCTTACAGTGTTTTCTCCTAAGATACAGTACTTGCAAAGAATTTAGAAAGTTGCCATATCTTGATCAGGAATGAAAGCTCTTGAATTAAACACTGATAATTCTTGACAAATTTACTCCCAATATTTTCAGTACACATATACAATTATGTATGTATGGTCAAGAAACTGCAACAAATTTATAACAAAATTGAATTTTCACACACATCACATTTTAAATTTCAAACCTGCATTTCTGATTTCTGGGTAGATTAAAATATCCTGTAATAGTTGAAAGGCATAGATTTTAGATAAATAAAAGACTTCCAAAGTGTTTCTTCATTGACCTTGTTCATTAAAGAATATGAGTTTCTCCCTTAACATTAAAAAATCTATATAGCACATAAAATAACTATACTATTACCACTCAAAGAATTTATTAGCCAAGCCATCCTTACCTAACCTGCCATGTGATAATAAGACAGGTACTACACATTAAAAGTTAAGAAACATAGGGACTCTAGTCAAATTTTCATCTAAAAAATGTCTTTAAACACTGGGAAATAAACAGAAAACAAACAATCAAAGGTTGACATTGGCATTTCTCTTGAAAGTTGCAAATAGTAGATTTCAAGCATTTTCACCACATATGGGAAACAGGAACTTGTGGTATTCAGCTTGATTGTGCTTGTTTCAGAAAAACCTGAATAAACCCAATTTTCATGTGTTAATTATATATCATATTTCAATAAGGACAGAAAAAAGTAATCAGTTTGGAAACTAGTCACCACCCAGAATTCAGTAGTTGTTTTCATCTTAAAGGCAGGTTTCTTTTTTAAAACAAAAGGAACAGGTATTCCCAAAATTCAGTAACACGTACGTATACTCTAAAAAAACTGGCCAGCAGATGCATTCACAACCTTTATATGTGGCTATAATCTTTCAGCTACGTCTTTGTACAAATACAATATTTATATGAATAGCCAACAGTGGCTGGGATGCTCAAGTTGAATAGCCAGTTTAACACTGACCAAGGTTGAAAATATAACCCTTTAAACAATATCTACAATGATATGGTTGTATATAAACATGTACTCAATGCGTGCTTCTTCTTAAACATAACCGGATGCATACCATTTGCCCCCTTGCAAATCACTGTAGACTTGTAAGTGCTTGAATGTAGTGTTACTATTCGTCTTTTACCCCAGTAACCCTTTCTATGTCAGGAAATGGCAAAAGTTTACTAGCTGCTGGCAAAGTGTTCCGATTTTGAGGAATTACAAACGGTACCTTAATGACAAAAGCAACTAAAACAGTCTTGCCACATTCTCATAGCTCCACTTTACATGTGGAAATACTTGTTTAAATTGGGAAATTCTCTTGTACTTTGGGCATTAAACCATTAGAGTTCCTCATTTGTAGCTTTACTGCTTTTAAAAATATTAGTAATTTTTAGAATATTGCTGCTTTAAAAAAATTCTCCCCGCTTTTGTATTTTCTAGAAACAATGCCGTCTCTGACTTAACATAGCATATACAACTGTCGTGTTTGGAAAAACCGAAGCAAAGTTACACCACCTCTATCAGATGACCTTTAGGCTGCTTCGCCTTCAGTCCTCTGGCCTTGGTGTCCGTCCTCTGATCTCTGTCCATTTGGCGTGGTCGGCCTCCTAGAAGTCCGGACTTTCTTGGCTTGCCCCGGTTCTTTCACTCCTCTTCAAGTCTCTAAAACAAAGTGGATGCACCTTTCAGCAAGCACATAAAATTCTCTTCCCAGCTACCTGGAATTGTCCCACGTGTCGGTCTTCTCGGTGACCCAAGGGGGAAGGGAGGAAAGGAAGAGCCAGGAGCCGGGCCTGTCCGCAGGTAGCCTCCCTAGTCCCGCCTACTTTCGGGAGAGCCTCGCCCTGCTTCCCAGCACCTTCAGGCCTGCCCTATCCAGTAGGCCAGCTCAACACACGTGGGCCAGAGGGAGGTCTTGGGAACAGAAGTAGCGATCTCTCCTCTGGGGATTGGTCGGCCAGAGTGTGGCTCAAAGTCTGACGCGGAAAGCTTTGGGGGTATTTTCCAAAAATGCCCTCACGGTGGCGGTGTCGCGACCAGAATGCTATCAAATAGAGCCACTCTCCTCCATAGGCTTCTCTCCCTCCCTTCCAGCGTTGGGGGAGAAAAAAACGTGACCAAGAGACAAAGACCAGAAACTGTGACTGCCTTGTCCTTCCCCAGTTGGAGAAAATCTGCTTGCATCACGGCCTTCCTCCTGGCTTTCATCTAAACTCAAACAGAGGCCTAGGTCAAGAATTCGATTTCCACCTGCCCAGTCTTTGCAACCACCCTGACCCCCACCCCACCCCCGGCTTCACTCAGTATTTTCCCATGGAATCGAATTGTCTTGGAATATCCAGGATAAACCCCAGGGACCCGAGTCTAGCAGGAAAAGAAAATGGTTCCAGCTAACGGGGTGGAGAACAGCTACTCCAGGCATCACTACCTCTTCACTAGTCCCCCTTCCTAAATTCCCTGGGGAATCTGCAGGTATTCTGGCCAGAGTAGCAAACCTGTATGTTGGGGGCGGGGGGGTGGGACGACTCCACAACTCCAAGTTAAGTGTCTATTGGATACGAGCACATATAATACAACATTCTCTGTATTAAGGAGAAGGGGGTTTGATAATTATTTTATTCATTAAAATTAGAAGAAAAAAGGACGTCCACTTGCACAGTGTCATTTACAGTGATACACATACTCAAATATGGATAAATTCTGGCTGTGAAAAACTTAGCCTTGTGCTTTCATTACCAGAGGCATGTCTTTCTCATAGCTTTATTGTGACTGTCAACGACTTCATTGTGTAGGTACGCATCACTGAGGGAATAGTCTTAGAATATTTTCTTTTAATTAAACAGGCATGGTATCTGCTAAGAGTTCAGAAAATGTGCCATGTGCCGCTGATGCAGTGTAAATCACCATTATAAACAGCTCATGTTGCAAACCACTGATGAGCATTTACGTGATGTTTCCACATACACATACAAACTCAGTTTTAATGTTTTGAGTATTTACTTCAACACATACACAGACGTTTATACTAAGCTCCTATATGCTTATGTTTAAATAGGATCTATTTTCATGTATCATATTTTTACCTGTTTCCAGGACAGTTGATTGTTATCATGGAATTCTTTTCCAACATTTCCAATATTTTTATTGATTATTTGGGAATTTCATGCAATGCACCCTGATCACACCAGATTCTCATTACTCCCAGGTCCACCCTACAACCCTTGTGCCCCGCCAAAAGAAAAAAAATTAATCAAGTCCAATTTGAGTTGCCTATATACTCACTGGAGTACTGTCAAACTCCCTGTGGCCAGCCCCTTAAAGATAACTGAATCCTTCCCCGTCATAAAATGAAACACTGGCAAAAGCTGCTTTTGTTGTTGCTATTGTTTAAGATGGTAATTATCATGCTGTAGCCTAGGCTGGCTTGGAACTTATTCTATAGTTCAGTCTGGCCTGAAACTCAGCATTCTATCTGCCTCAGCTTTCTGAGTGCTGGGGGGTATAAATGGGTAACAGCACAATTGGAATACACAGCTTTCTTTTTATGAAAGTATTTCTCTTATTTTTACTTATGTGTGCATATTAGTGTGTGTCTGTGCCTGGTGTGGGGTGAGGCCAGAGGCGGTGGATACCTTGCAGCTTGAGTTATAAGCGGTTGTTAGCTGAAAGATATGGATTCTGCAAACTGACCTCAGGCCCTTTACAAGAGCAGTAAGCACTATTAGCCACTGACCCATCTCTCCAGTCTCCCACCCCACACGACATATTGATTGGCATATTGCCTAAAAGGATTAGGGTCTCTGGGAGCAAATATTCAGTTTATGTACACATCAAAAACTCATTTACATTGAGGCTGGGAAGATGGCCCATCAGTTAAGAGTTCCTGTGCTTTTACAGGAGACCCAGGTTCAATTTCCAGCACCCGCATACATGGTGGTTCACAGATGTCTGTAACACTAGTTCCAGAGGATCAGACGGCCTCTGTTGACCAGAAATCTGTGTGGTGCACATACATGCATGCAAGCAAAACTTCATCTGCATAAAATAAAGAATATATATATATATGATATAATTTATTTAAATTGGAAGTGGTGGCACTGGGGAGGCAGAGATACTCTTGATGAGTCCAAGGCCAGCAGGAACTACACAGTAACAGCCTGTCTCAATAAAACAAAACTTAAATAGCAACTAGAAATATAATTATTTGGATGCCACTCACGAATAAGATTTGAAGATTTGGGTATTCTAATTCTTATCATGCCAATATGGACAGTATTATTACTCAAAAACAAATACCAAATTATATTTATACATATATGCTTCACAAGATGGAGGATCTTTTCTCCCCTCAAAATTATTTTTTATGAATTTAAAAATGATTTAACTCAAGTCTCACTATGTAGCGGAGGTTGGCATGGATATTCATTCAGTATAAAGCTGAGGCTGGCCTCAAACTTGAGATCCTCTTGCCTTAGCCTGCTCAGTGCTAGAATTGCAGGTGAATGCTAGCATGCCTGAACTTCAAATTTTTCTTCTGTGCTTTCCGTATATTTATTTTTCTTAGTATAAAAATTGCTTAAAACACAGTTTGTTTTTGTTGATTCTCTTCCTCCACTTGTCTCCCCCAAACTCCTGTCCCTCCTTCCTGCTGTGCCCCGTTTTCCTCAACTAGAACCTCTTCTTCATTGCTGCCACATGTACTCTGGTACCCTCCTCTCATCCTTTCCTTTAGTTCCCCTCTCCAGATACATGCCAACCTTAAGACCTCTTTTTTTTTTTTTTTTAACCGCTCATGATCCCCTATATAGTTTCATGAAGGTACAAACACACAATATACACACATATGTAACAATGAAAATCTGGGCACTTTCCAGGCCTGAGCTGGTAGAGCACAGAGATGCCCCCCACCCTACCTCTTGAGGGGGGGTCACAATCAACCATGAGCCTCTGGCGCTGGGTGGTCAGGCACCATCATACCAAGTGCCACCAGTGGTCTCTAGGCCCCAGCATATGAGAGAGGAAAAACAACAGCTCTGCGAAGTGCCTTGCAGCTGGGGTGGGCAAGACTCAACCAAGTGCCATCTGTGACTCAACCAGGAGTGTGGGTGCTAGGCAGTCTGTGGTGAGCGGGAACAGGGTAGGGAAGTAGAAGAGATAGAGAGGCAAAGCAGTTTATGGGCTGGGAAGAGAGGCTGATCTGAAGAAGTGAGGGCAGTGAACTGGCTGACATCACCCTGGTAGCCACCCCCGTCCAGGGTGATGTCCAAGCTTGGGCAATCGCCAAGGGCCAGGTCTTGGTCTGAAGCCCTGAGGCAGATGAGGGGGCCTGTGCTGATGTCTGTGGCTCCTGTTCCCACTGAGGGCTGTGCAGAAGCCTGTGATCTGGGCTGCCACCTGGGGACATGTTGGTATCCAAGAGCCATGCTGACACAGGTGTCATGCCTGAGAGATCTGCACTGCCACCTGGGGCCATGGTGTGATCCTAGCCTGCACTGCTGCCAAGAACCATGTCTGGGTCTGTGATCCTAATACAGTCAGAGTCTGTGTTGATGTCCCTGGCCCGTGTTGGCACCAAAGACCACACAGACGCCTACAGTCTAGGCCACAAACTGTAACCATGCTGGTATCCAACGGTTGTGCTGTTTGTGGTTGCCCATGTTTGTACCTGAGAGGAGGAGTGGATTGAGGACAGGAATAAGCAAGAGACAAGAGATAGAGCTGGGAGGGTATTCAGTGTATACTGAATCACCCGTGTTTATTGTACAGTCTTCTTATACCCCCATCAAAAGAGGGGAGAAGGCAAAAGACTTTCCTTCAAGATACAAAGAACAAGCCAGTGTAATTATCTTGCCAATACCCAGAACATCAAGTAACTATCTCCTGAGTTAAGTACTTTAACTGGGGCCAAGTTGATTTGAGTGGCTAGCACTGTCATCTGGGGCTATGCTATCATCTAGGCCAGAGTTGCTGCCAAGGGCCATGTCTGGGTCCATGGCCTTACTGTAGTCTGTGTTGATGTTCATAGCTCCAGATACCATCGAAGGCCATGTTGGTGCCCAAGGGCTGTGCTGCCATCAGGGTCAAGCCAATCTGAGAGTCCAGCACTGTCATCTGGGGCCATAGTATCATCTGGGCCAAGGCTTCTTCCAAGGACCATACATATCTGGCTCCACGGCTCTATAGCAGCCAGGGTCTGAGTTGATGTCTGTGGCTCGTGTTAATACCAAAGACCATGCAGATTACTGGGTCTGGTGAGCCATCTGAGACCATGCCGGTGTCCCAGGACCATGCTGCTGCTGAACCCATACTGATCTGGGTGGCTTGTGCTGCCACCTGGAGTCATGGAGAAGTCCAGGCCTGGACCACTGCCTAGGGCCATGTCTGGGTCCATGGTCCTGCAGCAGCTGGGGTCTGGAGTGATGTCCATGACTCCTGTTACTATCAAGGTCTCTGCAGATGCCCAGGGTCTGGTCAACCACATGAGACCACATTGGTGTCCAAGGGCTATGCTACCACCAGGGCTATATTGATCTGGATGGCCTGGGCTGCCACTGACACCATGGTGATGTCAGAGCCCAAGCTGCTGCCAAAGGCATGTCTGGGTCTGTGGTCCTGCTGCAGCTGGGGTCTCTCTTTGATGATTTCCATGGCCCATGTCAGCACAGGAGATCATTGGAACCATGCTGTGCTAAGGTGACCCTACTCTGCACTGGCTGTGGGATAGCTGGTCCTGCACCTCCCTGGATACTGAATCAAGACAGCTGGACCACCCCTCAGGGGAGAGCTCCCCCACCTTAGCACTGGAGAAAGATGGCCCTACTCCTCACCACAGGTATATACCTCACCTGGGGAGCACACAAGAGCTGACTCTGTGCTTGGGGACACAGGTAAGTCAACTCATTTCACCTTTGTCTGCTTTGTGACATGGTTGAGAAAAAAAAGTCTTCCTCCCCTCACCCATTACCACCCGTGGAGGGTGAGAGACCCAGACCCAGGGTCACAAGAGAGGTCAGACCTGGCCCTCACTGGATGCAGCAATTGGGAGAGAGGCCTCTGCACACCGTGTGAGCAGCACACTAGAGTTGATCCTTTTAGGTTAGCCATCCTGAGGCCATGAGAGCAGGAAAGCTGACCTCCTCCCCTCATATGCCCCTTACAGCAATCCAGAGAGAGTACCCTTCACCTGGCCTGGGCAAAACAGTGGAGCTGGCCCTGGAGCTGTGAGTGTGGGTGAACTGGATCTGAGCACCCGAGAGCAGGAGAACTGGCCTTGCTCCTTGCTGCAGGCTTCATTGGGTGACCTAGCTGAGGCAGTGCTGGAGAGCTCACCTGAGTAGTGAGGATGGGGGAGGGCTGGCGGGCAAACCAACATAGCTACCTCCCAGGCCCAGAACCAGGGCTATGTGATAGCCCGTCCCAACATCCACCTCATCAATGAACTGTTGGAGCATATGAAGGAGACAAACCTACAGATCCAAAACTGCAGGATCTCCACAACACAGGACAACAGGATACCCAAGAGGAGCCCCAGTGAGAGCCCACTATTGGTGGTATAGCAGAAGGCAGAAGCCTCAAGCCACACCAATGACTCCTGGCCAGGAACACTTGCAAGGAAAGATGAAGGGATTTGCTTTTTTATCCAACCTGACAATCCTGTGTTTTATATAGTGTACTCAATGCCTTTAATTTTTTAGTGATATCGTCAATATATATTTGCTAAAATGCTAAACAAAAAAGCCTGCAAAGAGAAAGAAATCCATGATTATCACTAGGAATTTCAGTAGCATACTGTCTCAAGAAGGACCCAAATTAGTAAAGACTTTTAAGTGCTGATCAGCCCAATGCACTTGGAGTAACAGACATTTACAGAACATGCTGTCTAGCATAGCAAGAACACGTATTCTTCTTAAGTACCCAGACAACAGTCAAGATAGTCCATATCTGGGCCTTTCAGATAACTCACAAGTAGTCTGTAGTGTTCTTGTTATACCAAGAATGTTCTTTGATCACAATGGAATTCCATTAGTGAGACATCTCCAGCATCCAGCAATAGGAAAAGAAAACATGTACTGAGACAAAAATCTCATGTTCTGAAACATAACAGAGGCCAAAGTACAAACCAAAAGGGAAAGTATTCTCAATGAAATCAGAATAAAACCATAGCTCAAAGCAAAGCCAGCAGGTACAGGGGAATATTAGGTAAACTGGAATAGAAAGAGTGAGAAAGGAGCATAAGAGCAATGGAGGAAGGCAACGAAAGCAACGGCGATTTTTTTTCAAAATCTCATGTTCAATCTCTAATGAGAAAATTAGGAAAAACAGAGAAAGAGCAAGTATGTTTGCAATGGAATTGGAGTGATGAGAACAGATCCTTTGTATACTACCAAGTTACCAAGTATTTGAAATAAAATAAATAAAATTAAAAAAGAAATACTCGGGGATCTCCTGGCCAGGGGATTGTGGGCAGGTTGACTCACCCCAGGCTGATCAAGCCATCCAGAGTCTGCTGACGTCACTGTGCTAGTCCCATCTTCACCCACCAGGAGAGGGAGTGTTTCAGACACACCTGCACCCATCATGAGACCCATCAGAGTATTGGACCAGCTTGCAACCACCGGAAGAGAACCTTGGACCTGTACCCACCAGGAGAGGAAAAGACCCCACCAGCACCTACTGGAAGAAGGGATGGGAAGATGACAATATAAGAACACATTCAACAACAGAAAAACAATTTGATGCCACCAGAGTATAGGGACTCTACGCCAGCAAGACCTGAATATCCCAACAATTGAAGCAGAAGAGAAAGACCTTAAAAACAACTTCATGAAAATGATAGAGACCCTAAGAGAGGAAATGAGAAAATCCTTCAAAGATATGGGAGAAAAAATAAACAAAATTTTAAGAAATGGAGAAAGAGACAAACCAAAAATTGCAAGAAGCAAGCAAACTGCAAAATTTGAAAGTTGAAATAGAGACAATAAAAAAGAATCACAGTCTAAGGGAATGTTGGAATTAGAAAGGCTGGGTAAACAATCAGGAACTACAGATGCAAGCATAACCAACAGAATACAAGGGATGGAAGAGAAAAATCTCAAGATATACTAGAAGAAATAGATTCATCTACCAAAGAAAATCTTAAGTTCAACAAATCCATAACACAAAATATCCAGGAAATATGGGACACCGTGAAAAGGCCAAACCTAAGAATAATAGGTGTAGAAGAAGATGAAGAAACCCAACTCAAAGGTGCAGAAAACATATTCAACAAAATCATAGAAGAAAACTTTCCCAACCTAAAAAAAAGACATGTCAATGAAAGTACAAGAAGCTTACAGAACACCAAATAGAGTGGACCACAAAAAAGCCCCCTCCCCACATAATAATCAAAACCCCAAACATACAGAATAAAGAAAGAATATTAAGAGCAGCAAAGGAAAGAGGCAAAGTAACATATAAAGGCAAACATATCAGAATTACGCCTGGCTTCTCCATGGAAACTCTGAAAGCCAGAAAGTCTGGGATAGATGTTCTACAAACGCTGAGGGACCATCAGATTTAAACAACACATATAACCTAATCTAGCCCTGCAGAAAGTTCTGGAAGGACAACTCCAACCCAACGAAGATAACTACACTCACAAAAACATAGGCAATGGATAATCCAATTTTACCAATCAGGAAAAGAAACAGGAGGGAGAAATCCACATACAATGACACCACCAACAATAAATCCAAAACAAACAAGAACCAACAATCAATGGACATTAATATCCCTAAATGTCAATGGTCTTAACCTGCCCAAAAAAAGATTCAAGCTAACAGAGTGGATATGAAGACAGAATCCATCCTTCTGCTGTATACAAGAAACACACCTCAACTTCAAAGACAGGCATTACCTCAGAGTAAAGGGTTGGGAGAAGATTTTCCAATCAAATGGACCCCCCAAAAAAGCTGGTATAGAAATCCTAATATCTAGCAATTTAGACTTCAAACTAAAATCAATCAAAAGAGATGAAGAAGGGCATTTCATATCCATCACAGGAATAATCCGTCAAGATCAAGTCTCAATTCTGAACACCTATTTCCCAAATATAAAGGCATAAAAGAAACGTTACTAAAACTCAAATCGCACATAAAACCTCACACAGTTATAATGGGAGACTTCAATACCCCACTCTCACCACTAGACAGGACCAGCAGACAGAAACTTAACGAAAACATAATAGAACTAACAGAAGTTATGATCCAATATGGATTAACAGACATCTATAGAACATTTCATCCAAACACAAAAGAATATACCCTTCTCTCAGCACCACATGGAACCTTCTCTAAAATTGATCACACACTTGGCAATATAGCAAATCTCAACAGATACAAAAAATTGGAATCATATCTGTATCATATCAGACCACCATGCTTTACAGTTAGAATTCAACAACACAAATCACAGAAACCCTACAAACTCATGGAAATTGAATAATGCACAATTGCACCATTCCTGGGTCAAGGAAGAAATAAAGAAAGAAATGAAAGAGTTCCTAGAATTCAATGAAAATGAAGGCAAAACTTACCCAACCTTATAGGACACTTTGAAAGCAGTGCTAAGAGGAAAGTTCATAGTGCTAAGTGCCCACATGAAGAAACAGAAGAATAGTCACACTAGAGAATTAACAGCACAACTGAAAGCTCTAGAACAAAAAGAAGCAAACTCACCCCTGAGGAGTAGACCCCAGGAAATAAATAAATTGAGGACTGACATCAATAAAGTAGAAACAATGAAAACAATAAAAAGAGTCAATGTAACAAAGTGTTGGTTCTTTGAGAAAATCAATAAGGTAGACAAACCTTTTCCAAATTAACCAAAAGGCAGAGAGAACATGCAAATTAACAAAATCAGAAATGAAAAGGGGGTCATAACAGTGGACACTGAGGAAATCCAGAGAATCTTCAGGACATACTTTGAAAACCTGTACTCCACAAAATTCAAAAATTTAAAGGAAATGGACAATTTTCTAGATAGATATCACTCACCAAAATTAAATCAAGAACAGATAAGCAATTGAAATAGACCTATAACCCCTAGTGAAATAGAAACAGTCATCAAAAGTCTCCCAACCAAAAACAGCCCAGGGCAGGATGGTTTCAGTGCAGAATTCTACCAGAAATTAAAAGAAGAGCTGATACCAATACTCATCAAATTGTTCCACACAATAGAAGCAAAAAGTTAATTGCCAAACTCTTTACGAGGCTACAATCACCTTGGTACCCAAGCCACACAAAGACACAATTAAGAAAGAGACTCACAGACCAATATCCCTCATGAACATTATGCAAAAACATTAAAAAATACTGGCAAATCTTTCCCCTATATGGAAGCAGAAGCAGACACCCACAGCTAAAAACTGAGCTGAACTCTGGAATCCAGTTGTAGAGAGGGAGGAGGGATGAGCAAAGGGGTCAAGACCAGGCTGGTGAAACCCACAGAAACAGCTGATCTGAACAAGGGGCTGCTCATGTACCCCAGACTGATAGCTGAGAAACCAGTATAGGACTGTTCCAGACCCCCCATGAACGTAAGTGTCAGTTAGGAAGTCTGGGAAATCAATGGGGACTCTGGTAGTGGATCAGTATTCATCCCTAGTACATGAATGGACTTTGGGAGCCCACTCCACATAGAGGAATACTCTCTCAGCCTAGACACATGAGGGAGGGCCTAGGCTCTGCTCCAAATGATATGACAGATTTTGAATAATCCCCATGGAAGGCCTCACCCTCCCTGGGGAGCAGAAAGGGGGTGGGATAGGGGGTGGTGTGAGGCAGGGAAGGAGGTGAGGGACAGGGAACAGAGATTGACATGTGAATCAAGCTTGTTTCTAATTTAAATAAAAAAAAAGAAAAATTGATGTGTTCAATGCTTCATCTAGTACCTTAAGTTGTCATGGAAATTACACACAGAGTCTGGATACTCTATGTTATTGTGTTGTCTTCAAATTATTTGACTGCTAAGGAAGGAGCAGCAGCTGCTAAAAGACATTTGATTATAAATACTGCTAGATGAATACAACTTACACATTCTGAATATGTCTTGAGTTCAAAATGCATTTTTAAAGACATGCTACTTTGGAAAAGAGGTTCTGCTTTTGTTTTCATAGAAGTTGAAAAGCTGGAAAACACATAAGAAAGTGTTCAACATCCTTAGCCATCAGGGAAATGCAAATCAAAACAACTCTGAGATACCATCTTACTCCTGTCAGAATGGCTAAAATAAAAAAAAAAAAACACCAATGATAGTTTATGCTGGAGAGGATGTAGAGAAAGGGGAACACTTCTCCACTGCTAGTAGGAGTGCCAACTTGTACAGCCACTTTGGAAATCAGTGTGGCAATTCTTCAGGAAAATGGGAATCAGTCTACCACAAGATCCAGCAATTCCACTCTTAGGCATATACCCAAAAGAAGCACATTCATACAACAAGGACATCTGTTCAACCATGTTCATAGCAGCATTATTTGTAATAGCCTGAACCTGGAAGCAACCTAGATGCCCTTCAACTGAAGAATTGATAGAGAAAATGTGGTACATTTACACAATGGAGTACTACTCAGCAGAAAAAAAAAAACCAATAGAATCTTGAAATTTGCAGGAAAATGGATGTAACTAGAGGAAACCATTCTGAGCGAGGTAACCCAATCACAAAAAGACAAACACGGTATGTACTCACTCATATGTGGATTTTAGACATAGAGTAAAGGATTACCAGCCCACAATCCACATTGCCAGAGAAGCTAGAAAACAAGGAGGACCCTAAGAGAGACATACATGGTCCTTTGGAGAAGGGGAAAGGGACAAGATCTCCTGAGCAAATTGGCAGCACGGGAGGAGGGGTAGGTCACTAGGAGAATGAGAAGGGGAGAAGAGGAGGGGTGAGGAACACATGAGGGAGCAGAAAGTTTGGGTCGGGGGAAGAATAGAAGAAAACAAGAAAGGAGATACCATAATAGAGGAGACATTTTAGGTTTACAGAGAAATCAGGCACTAGGGAAATGTGTGGAGATCTACAAAGATGACACCAGTTAACAATCTAAGCAACAGAGGAGAGACTACCTTAAATGCCCTCCCCTGATTATGAGATTGATGACCAACTTATATGCCATCCTATAGCCTTCATCCAGCCGCTAGTGTAAGTAGAAGCCGACACCCACAACTAATCACTGAACTGAACTGGAATGCATTTGCAGAGAAGGATGAGTGATGAGCAAAGGGGTCCAGACCAGGCTGGTGAAACCCATAGAAACAGCTGACCTGAACAACAGGGAGCTCTTGGTCCCCAGACTGATAGCTGGGAAACCAGCATGGGACTGATCCAGACCTCAGGAATGTGGGTTTCAGTGAGAAGACCTTGAGAATTTACGGGACCTCTTTTAGTAGTTCAGTACTTCTCCCTAGCATAGCTGTGGACTTTGGGAGTCCATTCCACATAGAGGGATACTCCCTGAGCCAAGACACAAGGGGGTGGGCCTCGGCCCTATCCCAAAGGATACAATAGACACTGATGACCCCCTATGGAAGGCCTCACCATCCAGGGGGAGCAGAAAGGGTATGTGATAGGTAAGGTTTTAGTTGGGGGGGTGGTAGGGGAGGACGGGAGGGAGAGGGAACTGGGATTGACATGTAAAACAATCTTGTTTCTAATTCAAATAAAAAATATTTAATCTCAAGTAAAAAATACAGAAGTTGAAATGTATATTATTCTATGCATTCCTTCCAGACTAATATGGTTCAGTCAAGCAAGGCCCCCTGAAGCAGTGGCCCAGGCGATCCAACATCTAAAATAGCTGAAACGATGCAGCCTCAGACTACAGCCAGGATTTGGTCAGGCTTCTGAGTTTTGTTAGGATCCTCATGGTATTGACAGTGTCCCAAAACAGTGGGAAGCAGTTTGGAGAGAATGATGCCCAATTCCCAAATAGTGTTTATAATTTTTTCACTTAAACAGGCAGATTATAAATGCTTAATAATCACAGTCAATCTCCTTTTTAAAAAGTCAATATGACATAGAAATGAATACTTTGATTTGGTATTTATTTTGGTTTATTGATACCAATTTAAGGTCAATTTTGCTAAAGGTATATTTTTACTCTTATTTGGATATTTTGTATATACAGTTCTTTTAAAAATATAATGTATAATTATAGTCACCTGTAATAGTCAAAACTTATAATTATGATAGCTAGGTTTTCTAGATATACAGAGATGTATTTCAAATGGATAGGCATTGTTCAAAACCTTTCAAAGACCTACCAAATATGGCTTTTAAAATGGTTTATTAGAGTTTTCATGACAGTGAGACACAACTGCTTCTGGCAACACCAATTATGTCAAAGAGTAAGATAGGCATCGAATAAACTTTTTATGGTGTTTGCCTTCAACATGGCAGAAATAGCCATTTGGACAAGAAACTGCTCTTTCCTGGATTGTTTGACTTTATGCTGTATAAATTGGATATACAGGACCCCCAGGAAAGTAACTGCTGAACTTGCCAATACAACATGGGACAGTCCTGCAGGGTTCCTGCTTCATGGAAGGGTCTGTCAGACATTCTGCAGGACACAGAGAAAAATCACTGACAAACTGTCAATACAAGTGGGACAGTTTCAAATGTCCTGCTTCACTGAGAAGTCTGCCAGACACACCATGGCCTGTGGGCTGAAGATGGCAGCTCCAACATTACAGAGGAACTTTGGGTGACTGTCCAGGCAGCAAGATGTCTCTGTCAATTCTAGAGTTTATATATTATCCTCCTGAGGTCTTTGATGGAGTTGGAGACAGATAGTTATCATTATGGTTTTCCTTAGTTATGATAAAACACAAGTTACACATAAAACTTTAGACTCACAAAGATAGGATAGATGATAGACTATTTTCTTTAAATTTTGCCAAATGTTAATGGACTAAATATTGTTAACTACAATTCTTACTTTATAACTGTTTTGCTATATATAATTTTACTATGTTAAAGTTAAAACCTTTCTTTTTGTTTATACAGAAAACAGGAGATGATGTGGGATGTCCTTCTGTATATATGCTTCTTCTATATATGTTTTTCTTATATTGGTTGATGAATAAAACACCCATTGGCCATTTATGAGGAGGATTAAAAATGTCTGTTAAGCTCTATTGATGTGAAAACATTCATTTTAATGGATTCCTTAACATGAATCCCCTAGCATTTCTTCAACAATGAGTGAAGTGATCATGATGTGATTTTATTGTATTGTTGGGTTCCCCCCAAAACAAACAAACAAACATTTATTTAACTTTGTGTCAATATTGAGTTTGATCTGAAGTCACTTTTTAAAAAAAATTTGAGACAAGATCTCATGTGTTTCATGCTGTCCTGCAAGTCACTATATAGCTGAGGATGACCTTAAAATCCTGATCCTCCTGTCTCAACTTCTGTAATTTAGTTATTCCAGATGTTTGTCACCGAGCCAGGTTTGGATCTGTTGGATTGTGTTTTGACTTAATGGTGTGGGTAATTTTTGTTTGGTTCTGTCCTTTGGATCAGTGTTATAGATTTGTGCAAAATGATTTGTGTGTAAGTATCCAAGGAAATGAAAGTGCCAGAAATGGATTCTCTCAACACCCCTTCAAGTCCACACTGAAAGGAAGCAAATAAATACAGAGACCCACATTCACATCTTAGCTAGACGATAGGAGATGTACAAACTTTACAATCTGCAATTAGAAAAAGCAAAGGCTTCTCCCACTTTTATTCATCACAGAGCAGCGAGAGTCTGGTTGGAAGAAAGACAGGAGTAGCAAGTAAGTGGCAGACAGAAAAGTGACCTGAATCCACCAGCAGCTAGAGCAGCTCATCCTGTGTGCAGATGCGGAAGAGTACCATGTGGTGCAGTTCTTACTCTGAGGAACTGGTGTGAGAAACTAAGCTCACAAACAAACAAACAAACAAACAAACAACAACAAAAAAAAAAAAACAGCAGCCACAGCTGAACTAGAAGGAACACAATGTCCAAACATCATATTACTTAAGTTATCTGTAAGTAGAATCTTTGACAAATCCCAATGAGCTATCTCAAGTATCTTAGGTACTCCTCACAGAGAGCAAGTGATGTCTGGAGAAAATAGCATGGAGGCAGAAGATGGGACCAAACTGAAGGCCAAAAATAGATATGAAATAGTTACACACACACACACACACACACACACACACACACACACACACACCCACCATGAAGGTAGGTGGGATGACTATAATTATATATTCTACATAAATATGCAATTATAAAATGTTTCAAGATTTATGGACAAAACAGAAATACTACAGAAGTGTGACGATACTGAAATGCCCAGTAATAGCAAAAATTTACTACACGGAAGAAATTAATATGAACCCCAACAGGGCAGTGGTGGCCCGTGCCTTTAATTACAACACACGGGAGGCAGAGGCAGGAAGATCTCTGTAAGTTCGAGGCCAGCCTGGTCTACAAGAACTAGTTTCAGGACAGACTCCAAAGCTACAAAGAGAAACCCTGTCTCAAAAAATTTAAAAAAGAAATAAAAAAGCCTCTGATCTACACAGAGAAACCCTGTCTCGAAAAACCATAAAAAAAATTTTAAAAAAAGAACCTCTGATTTAGGATTAAGACTTCAAAGGTCATGACTCTGGTAGAAAAAATAAAGGTGAGCATTATTCCTTCAATACTGGGTAGCAAAGAAGATATCAAGCAAAGGGGGGAATGCAGGGCTTTAAAAGAGCAAAGTAAAGCAAAGAAGGAAATACAATAGATAATAATGAACATGGACCCAAATCATTTTTCAAAAATGGAAAGAAGAATTATTCTGCTAAAGAAACAGCAGGGGGCGCCCGTGTTCTATGAATATTCTAAATTAGTATCAAGTCCCTTGGCTGATCCTGCAAAAACACAGCTATTGATTTTAGGAGGAAAGGAAAACTAAGCTCCTCTATTGATGAAATTCTCACCCCCTGACAAAGCTATGACGGTAAAGAAACTAAAAGAACACTCCTATGTATGTTTGCTTTTGTTAAGGTAACAAAGCACTACTAACCTACTGGCTTGGAATAACAAGACAAGGTCATATACTCTGTAGCCCAAGCTGGTCTCAAACTTACTATCTAGTGCCCACAGAGGACTTGAACTTTTAGCAATACTCTGGCCTAAACCTTTCGAGTTCTAGGGTGACAGACATGAGCTACTATTCCCAGCAACCCAAATGGGTGACAGAAAAGCAGGACACAACTATATGCATGCATGC